>NC_091986.1:94250745-94888092 GCF_044704955.1 Pristiophorus japonicus | reverse complement strand
AGAGTGGTGGGAGGGAGGGGAGAGAGTGAGAGTGGTGGGAGGGAGGGGAGAGAGTGAGAGTGGTGGGAGGGAGGGGAAGAGAGTGAGAGTGGTGGGAGGGAGGGGAGAGAGAGTGAGAGTGGTGAGAGTGAGTGGTGGGAGGGAGGGGAGAGAGTGAGAGTGGTGGGAGGGAGGGGAGAGAGTGAGAGTGGTGGGAGGGAGGGGAGAGAGTGAGAGTGGTGGGAGGGAGGGGAGAGAGTGAGAGTGGTGGGAGGGAGGGGAGAGAGTGAGAGTGGTGGGAGGGAGGGGAGAGAGTGAGAGTGAGTGGTGGGAGGGAGGGAGGAGAGAGTGAGAGTGAGTGGTGGGAGGGAGGGGAGAGAGTGAGAGTGAGTGGTGGGAGGGAGGGGAGAGAGAGGAGAGAGTGGTGGGAGGGAGGGGAGAGAGTGAGAGTGAGAGTGGTGGGAGGGAGGGGAGAGAGTGAGAGTGAGAGTGGTGGGAGGGAGGGAGAGAGTGAGAGTGAGAGTGGTGGGAGGGAGGGGAGAGAGTGAGATGAGAGTGGTGGGAGGGAGGGGAGAGAGTGAGAGTGAGAGTGAGAGTGGTGGGAGGGAGGGGAGGAGAGTGAGAGTGAGTGTGGTGGGAGGGAGGGGTGAGAGTGAGTGTGGTGGGAGGGAGGGGAGAGAGTGAGAGTGGTGGGAGGGAGGGAGAGAGTGAGAGTGAGAGTGGTGGGAGGGAGGGGAGAGAGTGAGAGAGTGAGAGTGGTGGGAGGGAGGGAGAGAGTGAGAGTGAGAGAGAGTGGTGGGGAGGGAGGGGAGAGAGTGGGAGGGAGGGGGGAGTGAGAATGGTGTGAGGGAGGGGAGAGAGAGAGAGAGTGAGAGTGGTGTGGGAGGGAGGGAGGGGAGGGAGTGAGTGGTGGGAGGGGGAGAGAGTGAGAGTGGTGGGAGGGGAGGGAGTGGAGAGTGGCGGAGGAGTGGAGAGTGGCGGGAGGGAGTGGAGAGTGGCGGGGGAGTGGCGGGAGGGAGGGAGAGAGAGAGAGGTGGAGAGAGAGAGAGAGAGAGAGAGTGAGAGTGGTGGGAGGGAGGGAGGGGAGAGAGAGAGAGAGTGTGAGTGGTGGGAGGGAGGAGAGTGAGTGGTGGGAGGGAGGGGAGAGAGAGAGAGCGAGTGAGTGGTGGGAGGGAGGAGAGAGAGAGAGAGAGAGAGTGAGAGTGGTGGGAGGGAGGGGAGAGAGAGAGAGAGAGAGAGAGAGAGAGAGTGAGAGAGAGAGAGGCTGAGGTGGGAGGGAGGGAGAGGAGAGAGAGTGGTGGGGGGGAGGGGAGGGGAGAGAGAGAGAGAGAGTGAGAGTGGTGGGAGGGAGGGGAGAAGAGAGAGAGAGGTGAGTGGTGGGAGGGGAGAGAGAGAGAGAGAGAGAGTGAGAGTGGTGGGAGTGAGAGTGAGAGTGGTGGGAGGAGAGAGAGAGTGGTGGGAGGGAGGGGAGAGAGAGAGAGGGAGAGAGTGTTGGGAGGGAGGGGAGAGAGAGAGAGTGAGAGTGGTGGGAGGGAGGTGAGAGAGTGAGAGTGGTGGGAGGGAGGAGAGTGAGAGTGGTGGGAGGGAGGGGAGAGAGAGAGAGAGTGAGAGTGGTGGGAGGGAGGGAGGGAGAGAGAGAGAGAGAGAGAGAGTGAGAGTGGTGGGAGGGAGGGGAGAGGAGAGAGAGAGAGAGAGAGAGAGAGAGTGAGAGTGGTGGGGGGAGGGGAGGGGAGAGAGAGAGAGAGAGTGAGAGTGGTGGGAGGGAGGGGGGAGAGAGAGAGAGGTGAGTGGTGGGAGGGGAGAGAGAGAGAGTGAGAGTGAGAGTGGTGGGAGTGAGAGTGAGAGTGGTGGGAGGAGAGAGAGAGTGGTGGGAGGGAGGGGACAGAGAGAGAGAGAGAGAGTGTTGGGAGGGAGGGGAGAGAGAGAGAGTGAGAGTGGTGGGAGGGAGGAGAGAGAGAGAGTGGAGGGAGGGGAGAGAGAGAGAGAGAGAGTGGTGGGAGGGAGGGGAGAGAGCGAGAGAGAGGGAGAGAGTGGTGGGAGGGAGGGGAGAGAGGAGAGAGAGAGAGAGAGAGAGTGTGAGAGTGGTGGGAGGGAGGGCGGGAGAGAGAGAGAGAGAGAGAGTGAGAGTAGTGGGAGGGAGGGGAGAGAGAGAGAGTGAGAGTGGTGGGAGGGAGGGAGGGGAGAGAGTGAGTGGAGGGAGGGGAGAGAGAGTGAGAGTGGAGGGAGGGGAGAGAGAGAGAGAGAGAGAGAGGTGGGAGGGAGGGGAGAGAGAGAGGAGAGAGAGAGAGAGAGAGAGAGAGTGGTGGGAGGGAGAGGAGAGAGAGAGAGAGTGAGAGTGGTGGGAGGGAGGGGACAGAGGGGAGAGTGAGAGTGGTGGGAGGGAGGGGAGAGAGAGAGAGAGAGAGTGAGAGTGGTGGGAGGGAGGGAGGGAGGGGAGAGAGTGAGAGTAGAGTGGTGGGAGAAGGAGATGGGGCGGGGGTAGAGGGGGAGAGAGATGGCGGGGGGGGGAGAGAGATGGGGAGAGGGATGGCGGGGGGTGGGGGGGAGAGAGATGGAGAGAGGGAGGGGGAGAGGGATGGCGGAGCGAGAGGGGGACAGGGATGGCGGGGGGGGAGAGGTGGTGGGGGAGAGGGGTAGAGGGATGGCGGGTGGCGAGGGGGAGAGGGATGGCGGGGGAGAGGGGGAGGAGGAGGGTGATGGCGGGGGGCGAGGGGTACGGCGAGGGGGGAAAAGTGGGACGGCGGGGGGGAAGAAGAGTGGGACGGCGGGGGGGGGGGGAAGAGTGGGACGGCGGGGGGGGGGGGGAAGAGTGGGACGGCGGGGGGGGGGGGGAAGAGTGGGACGGCGGGGGGGGGGGGAGAAGAGTGGGACGGCGGGGGGGAAGAGTGAAAGAGAGAGTGACTGGTGGGGGGCGTGGGGGAAGGGAGAGAGAGAAAGAGAGAGTGACTGGTGGGGGAAGGGAGAGAGACTGTGGGGGGGTGTGGGAGAGAGACTGTGGGGGGGTGTGGAAGAGAGAGAGACTGTGGGGGTTGTGGAAGAGAGAGAGACTGGGGGGTGTGGAAGAGAGATAGACTGTGGGTGGTGTGGAAGAGAGAGAGACTGTGGGGGGTGGAAGAGAGAGAGACTGGGGGGGGTGGGGGGAGAGAGAGAGAGAGAGAGAGAGAGAGAGACTGGGGGGGTGGGGGAAGAGAGAGACGGGGGGTGGGTGGGGGAAGAGAGAGAGAGAGAGAGAGAGAGAGACTGGGTGAGGGTGGCGGGGGGAAAGAGAGAGAAACCGCGGGGGGATGGGGCAGAGAGACTGCGGGCTGGGGGGGGAGGAGGAGAGAGAGACTGGGGGGGCTGGAGGAAGAGAGAGACTGGTGGGGGCAGAGAGAGAGCGACTGGGGAGGTGGGAGTGGGGGGGGAAGAGAGTGAGGGACTGGGGGTGGGGGGGAGAGAGAGAGAGAGACTCTGGAGGATAGGAGAGAGTGAGAGACTGGGGCGAGAGAGAGAGAGAGACTGGGGGGGCGCAGAAGTGATACTGTTGGGGGGGGTGCAGAAAGAGAGTGAGAGACTGGTCGGCGCAGAGACAGACTGGTGGGGGCGGTGAGAGAGGGAGAGATTGGGGGGGGACAGCAGAGAGAGAGAGACTGGAGAGGGGGAGGGTGGAGGGGGGGGTAGGTGGGGAGGGATGGGCGAGGGGGTGGGGAGGGATGGGCGAGGGGGTGGGGAGGGATGTGCGAGGGGGTGGGGAGAGACGGGCAGGGTGGGTGGGAGGGGGGGGAAGAGAGAGGGAGTGGGGGATGGATGGAGGGAGAGAGAGTGCGTGCAGGGGGCGGGATGGAAGTCACTGAGAATTTGGGCTGGGTGGTTCAAATTACACTTTCCAGATAAACTGCTGGATGTGTCTTATCCTCCAAAGGGTCCAATCAGCAATCGGGTCATGTGATCAAGTGGACTCAATCGGCATTTTTCTGATGCAAATAACTACATCCCTATTTTATCTCAGCCCTCCTTAAAACCCCTCCTATTATCATCTTTGTCTCGATGCCCATTTGTTTGATAATGCCTCCTTCAAGTGCCTTTTTATATGTTCAATATGCTATACAAAGTCAAGTTGTGTTGGATCACAAATTGAAAAACTTAAGTATAACAGTGAGGGCCATGAGCCTTACCATTAGTTTGACAGCAAATTCTGGCCCCATGTTTATTTTGCCATAGCTAGGAACATTTAATTGGATTTAGCAGCATTAAGGTGGATTGCTGAATTGTATTTAGTGAAGTTGACGGTAAGTAGTATGGTTGTTGCTTTTAGTAAGGTATCGAACGAACTTGGAAATATTGTTTATTATCTCAAAATTAATTTACTTCAGTTGGCAAGTTAGTTTATGGCTTTCTTTGATCTGCTGCAGTACTCCCAACACAACAATTGGCCTCCAAGGGTATGTTCAATGTTCAAATTGTCCAATAAAATCTTCCACCGGCCAAAGGAAAAATAAGTATTTTATTTTCCCTCAACCTTGTCACAAGATGTTTTAAGCGCAGTGTCTGAAGATAATCTCCTACAGCAATCAGCATGGATATTATTTCATTTCTGCCATTAACTATTCTTCAAATGTTTGATTTGAATTTGTGTTCATTTGTGAATAGTTTGTGATGTGGACCTGTAACCAATTGCAGATGAATGGCGACTACTCACAATCGTTCCTGAATTACCTTTGTAGCCAGCTGAGAACAGACTTGACTTATTGGTCTGGGCAAGATTTCTTCCCAGAGGTGAAGAGGGAGAGAGAAAACTGGAAACTACTATCTTATGATATGTGTTAGCCTGCATCAGTCGTCTGGGAAAATGCTGGAATCCATTATTAAGGAAGTGGTAACGGGGTACTTAGAAAATCATTATGATTGGACAGAGTCAACATGGTTTTGTGAAAGGTAAATTGTGTTTGACAAATTTATTAGTGTTTTGAGGATTTAACTAGCAGGGTAGATAAAGGGGAATCAATGGATGTGGTATATTTGGATTTCCAAAAGGCATTCAATTGAGGTGCCACATAAAAAGTTGTTGAGATAAGGGCACATAGGGTTGGGGGCAAGGTGATTAGCATGGATAAAGGATTGGTTAACAGACAGAAAACGGAGAGTATGGATAAATGGGTCATTTTCAGATTGGCAGGCTGTAACTAGCGGGGTACTGCAAGGATCAGTGTTTGGACCTCAGCTAATTACAATCTATATTAATGACTTAGATGAAGGGACCGAGTGCAATGTTTCCAAGTTTGCTAACGATGCAAAGCTAGGTGAGGAGGATGCAAAGAGCCTGCAAAGGTATATAGACCGGTTAAGTGAGCTGACAATAAGGTGTCAGCTGTGGCTCAGTGGGTAGCACACTCCCCTCTGAGTCAGAAGGTTATGGGTTCAAGTCCCACTCCAGGGACTTGAGCACAAAATTCTAGGTTGACACTCCAGTGCAGTACCGAGGGAGCACTGCACTGTCAGAGATGCCGTCTTTCGGATGAGATGTTAAACCGAGGTCTCGTCTGCTCTCTCAAGTGGTTGTAAAAGATCCCATGGCACTATTATGCAGGGGAGTTATCCCCGGTGTCCTGGCCAATATTTATCCCTGAATCAACATAAGAAAACTGATTAATATAAAAGCAAAATACTACGAATGCTGGAAATCTCAGCGGGTCAGGCAACATCTGTGGAGAGAAAAACAAAGTTAACGTTTCGGGTAATGCCCCTTTATCAGAACATAACCAGAAAACAGATTATTTGGTCATCACATTGCTGTTTGTGGGAGTTTGCTGTGTGCAAATTGGCTGCTGCGTTTCCAACATTACAACAGTGACTACACTCCAAAAGTACTTTATTGGCTTTGAGACGTCTGATGATCATGAAAGATGTTATATAAATCCAAGTCTTTCTATAATGTGGGGAAATGAGAGGTTATTCACTTTGGCAGGAAGAATAAAAACAAATTTTTTTTAAATGGTGAGAAACTATTAAATGTTGGTGTTCAGAGAGACTTGGGTGTCCTAGTACAAGAAACACAGTTAGCATGCAGGTACAGCAAGCAATTAGGGAGGCAATTGGCATGTTGGCCTTTATTGCTGGAGGGTTGGAGTACAAGAGTTAGGAAGTCTTGCTACTATTGTACATGGCTCTGGTGAGACTATACCTGGAGTACGGTGCACAGTTTTGGTCTCCTTATTTAAGAATGGATATACTGTACTTAGCTTAAAGAGGGGTGCAACGAAGGTTCATAAGATGGATCCCTGGGATGAGGGTTGTCCTATGAGGAGAGATTGAGTAGATTGGGCCCAGACTCTCAAGTTTAGAAGAATGCAAGGTGATCTCATTGAAACATATAAGATCCTGAGGGGGATTGACAGGGTAGATGTAGAGAGGTTGTTTCCCCTGGCTGGAGAGTCTAGAACTAGGGGGCATAGTCTCAGGATAAAGGGTTGGTCTTATAAGACGGAGATGAGGAGGTATTTCTTCACTCAGAATTGTGAATCTTTGGAATTCTCTGCCCCAAAGGGCTGTGGATGCTCAGTCATTTATATTCAAGGCTGAGATAGATATATCTTTGGACTCCAGAAGAATTAAAGGATCTGAGGATAGGGTAGGAAGGTGGAGTTGAGGTCAAAGAACAGCCATGATCTTATTGAATGGGGGAGCAGGTTCAAGGGGCTGTATGGCCTATTCCTCATTTTTGTTTTGTTATAAGAGTCAGTATGCTAATGTAAAGAACCCAGTTCCCCACAACAAATTATTATTTAACTATTCCATCTTTCATCACTTGTGCAACCACATAACCTCACATATGCAATAAACAGAATGCCATTACATGTGGCAGTGTGAGCTCATCAAAGATAGCACCTGCATTTACTAAGATTCCTTTGTTACATAATTGCAGTCACTGTTCCATTTTGGGAAGGAGGAAGATGAGAGAAAGTGACCCGAGAGCCTCTTCACAGCTGCCTAACTATGGGAAGCCACACAACAGTCGGGGAATGCAAATTTCTCAGTCTTAACATGGTTTAGCTGTTTGCAAGGGAGACACTCTAGGATGCAGAGCACAGTTTCCTTTAATAGACAGGGAGAGAGATCCCATTTGAGCTGTCTACATGAGGCAAGATAAAGTTTTCAAAATTGTATCACTTTCTTTTATAAGAAATACTTTTCTCCTTTTTATTAAAGTCTACAATTTCTTTCCACCAAGTATAAATGTGAATGTAAGAAAACTTAAATATTACCCAAGAAAATCAACACAAACCTGCTGTTTACACGTTTTTACTTTGTTTTACTGTAGGTTTTCCAGCATGAACGCATTAACTTTGACATGGTACCCTAAAGAAGGACCTCACGTAGGACTTGAGGAAACTATCAAATGGTTTTGCATATAATCTCTCATCTGAAATAATAGTTTATCCAAAAAAAAACTGGACAAATATATTTATCAAAATGACCAACTTCTTCTCGAGCTATGGAGCTTAAAATGTGCATCCGCATGTAACTGTCCCCAAGAGAGGATTTAAAAATACTTTTCAAAGGATTAAAGATTTTAAGGATTGTAATATTTGCTATTGGTGTTACTCACTTTATTTTAATTTGTTTGTGCCATGGTGTTTAAAAGATTTTGTTCCAAAAGATATATGAATATTGGATAACCTAGATTCTTTTCGAAGTACAAAAATTTTGATTGGATTGCTTTTCATTTGTAGAAGCTTGACACATTAAGGGGTGGATAACTACTATACCTTTTAATGAAATCTTCTGTGATCGGCAACTTAACTATGACGACAGCTAAAGAAAATGGAATTTTCTCAGACTGGTGCTACCTTGTCAAAATCATTCTTCAATCAGTATAATTTTTCTCTTCACGTGCCTCTACATGTAGCAAAATATTTGCAGAATTTACTATGGAACACAAGGACTTTTCTTGTATTATTGAAAAGCCCTGTGAAGTTCAGCAGTTAGCTGAAGGTATTTCTAAAGTAAATGAAATTGAATGTTGTGAATTTGGAGCCAAATGGAGAATATGCAAAAATAAGAAACTGAGCAAAGAAACCACGATGGTTCCTGAAACACACTTTTCAGTTTTTCAGACTGACGACAATATTTCTGACCAAATGCTGAATTTTTCTTTCAATGGAATAACATGTGAAGACAAATTTGATGGTGCAGAAGTTGATGAATCAGATGCCGCTACCAATACTCATGAAGGTTTGTTCACAGAAAAATATAATGGAGATGATGCATTACTACCTATTCCGAGCCAGAACTGGAGTTACTTTGAGTCTTTCATAAATGAAAACAAGGAAGAATTTTTAGATCTCTGTACAACAAATGACTTTTCAACTAACTTGATCAGTGAAGAAGACAGTGACAGTTTTTTGTTTGATGATGAATCAACACTAAGTAGTGATGTCTGCTCACTGAAGATAAGATATGAATCTTTTCAGGACAATGTGAAAGAGAAAACTAATGCTTTTCAAGATGATGCACAGCTTCATTTTTTTCCCAGTACCCGATGTAATGGGACCAAAAAAGGTGTGAAAACCCCTATAAAAAAGAATTCTGCTTCTGTTCAGGAAGAGAGAAGGGAACATGATAGTCTGGAACATCGCACATTGTATGAACTAGAAAGTAACAAATGTCTTCTGTCGGGTGTTTTTATGGATAACCGGAAAGATGGTGAGAATTCAATAGATTCAGTTTGTTTATCCTCCATTCTAAGTGAAGATAGAGGAAATTGGAAGCTATTAAGGAAAAGTGCTGAACGATATTCCAATCAAACCAATTATACCTTGAGGGCTAAACGGCAAATACGGTACAGTGACGATTATTTATATGACATTGATTCTTTAGAGACTATGAAAACTTTGGGCAAAACGGATCATGTTGCAGCTACTCCACGAGGAGAAGATGATGATGACTGGTGCCCTCGGAAAAGGAAAAAAACTGGAAAAAAGGAACCACCTGTTATTATCAAATACATCATTGTCAATCGGTTTAAAGGTCACAAGAACATGCATGTAAAAATCAGTAGATTAGATTCCACGAAGAGACAAGTATTATTGACTGATGAAGTGGTAAAAAAATATAAAAAGCTTTCGCCACTTAAGGAATTTTGGTCTCCAACTCCTAATGATTGTAATGTGTTTCATAACCAAGAAAAAGATGATAGAAAATTAAAAATCTGTTCTGGTGCTGGAATGTCTTATATGTTCTTTGCTTCTAAAAATAAAAAACAACAAACAATTGCAAATGGGATGTCATCAATTAAAATAGGACGCACTTTGAGTCGCCAAAAAGACAGTGTCATTGAAACCGATGCAACAAATGCAGAAGTACCCATGAAAGTACAAAAATATGATAAGTCGGTTTATGAATTTACAGATGAAATAGAACTAAAGCGCATTACCATTCGGACTGTGAGTAAAGCCAATCAGTTAAGAGTCATGTGTGAAGACTCTTCATTACAAAAACTAAAGAAGAAACAAAACATACTTTCAAAGAAAAGAGCAAACGTTCAGGATGGTAAAGATACCAGTGGTAGAAATTCTTTGGAAAGTGCAAATGAAAACCCTCGCGTTCCAAATGCAGATATGCACAAAACTCCAGGTCAGTGGAATTCTGCTACTACTTTACCTAATTTTAACACTGCTAGTTTACATTCCCCAACATTCAGTGACAAATTAGAAGCACATAGTGGTTTACTTTCTCCAGTTCCAGCTACGAGCTGCCCAGACTGGCCTATACCATCTGCTTATAATACACACTTGGCTCCAGAAATCCTTGGAGGATATTTCCGGTCTCTGCTGGATGGAGATGATTCCTCAGTTAATGAAAACATCCAACTTTCCTACCAGCATTCCTGTGCCAATGGGCAGTACAACAAAGTTGTAACAGAAAACCCATTTTCTTCTCCACGGCAAAGACACACTGATGACGCCTCCACAGGGTGCAGTAGTAAATCAAATGCGCTTCATTTGGAAGAAAAGCCAAACATAAAGGAAATTTGGAATGTAGAGACTATTCAGAATGTACATCCACACAGGGTAAGAGGAAAAGATCCATTTCCCTTATGGACAGTTGACTCAGAAAATGAAAGACTTGTGCAGGTTGGAGTTGAACATCGATCAACTGTAAATAGTAACGTAAATCAATATGGCTTGAAGATGTACAGTTGTCTAAATGAAATGAATGCCAACTTCAGTCAAAAAGTATTAAATGAAGAAACAAGGCAACTGTTTCCTTCAAAAGATTCCCCATGCATTTTAGATATTTCAAACTTTACACCAGCAAAAGTAAAGCAGGGATCTTGGTATGAATTTTCACAAGAATATACGCCGAAAATCCTCACCAAAACAGACAAGTCTGATGTGAAATCTTTGGAGCAGTGCAGCCATGAGCAGCTTCCCAGTAAGGCTACATCACCAAATTTGTGTGCAGAGCAGTGGAAAATTTGTAGTGAACTATACAGTACAAATATCCAGACTTGCTGCACTAACAATGACCCAGCATTTGTTTCCTTTTCACAATGTGCACAATCTTCTGTTCATTTACAGGCTTCTGATCATGTAAATTCAAGCAATTACAAATATTCCAAAGTTAATAAGGCAATAAATAGTGCTAGAAAAAGGCTCGCAAAATCAAATGCAGGTCAGTGGGACAGGAAAGCTCTTCAGAAGTACAAGAATTGCAAAACTGAGATCAAAACCATAAAAATAGAGAATATTGAAAAGGACACTGCATCACCAGAAAATTATGAAACCGTTGAAGTTCAAAGAAACTCTTCAGATGAATTATATGCAAATCAAATATGCCAATCTGAAAAAGCCTACAAACCCACAAAAGGGTTTACTAATAAAGATTTAGAAATGTGTGCAAAACTTGTGAAGAAAGGCTTAATGAACACAAAAAAGAAACTTCCTATAAAGGAAGAAAAACGGAATGGAAAAGGTAAATATTGGGTTACTGCTGCAGAGTGCTATGAGGGTTTTTCTAGCAACATTCCTAGAGGAAGCAAATTATCAAATGGTGATCAGAGAGAATTTGAGGAACCCGGCAATATCCTTTCCAACATAGTTTCTGGAATGGCAGCAGTTAAGCGGTTTATGATGGCCTCAGTGGAACCAATTTTAAATCAAGGGGAAGTTGTTCTCCCTGCTGTTAATCAGTCTTTGGAAGTGCAAAATAGTTCCAAATGGAAACCCAAACCAATGCAGATGTTGCACATAGTTACAAAAGATGTGAAAAATAAGCCACACCATGTTTCTGAATGTAACCCAAGCAATGTGGGTCTTAATAATTACCCTGTCAATCACATTGCATCTTGCTGTGATCAAAGTGTGTCTGGTTCTAGTGCACAAATAGCTGAATGCAGCTGTCCAAGCAATGCATTTTGTGAATGAAGAAGGAAAAATATGTGAACTTCATCAAATGTTTTATCACCTCTGCTCATAGCAGTGATGTTGTGTCCTGTTTATATACTTGGAGTCCTTGAGCTGATTTACTATTACTCCATATAGGTCCCTTTAAGTGAAGTTCAGTGTACCAAGTATTTTGAGACTTTGCCACCAAAATATACAATGTCTTAAATTGATGATACAAGAATTGCAGAGATATATTTTTGGTACATATCTCTGTGAAAAATCTGCCTGTTGATAAGAGAATATCATACCATGGGAAATCTAGGACATACTTTTGAAGTTATCCTTAATGAGATTTGCTTTCAGCTGCAACACTAATACAGACTGTTTAATATATGTAATTAATATAGTGATACATTAACATGTTAAATATAAGACTGAGATACATATCTTAATGCATTTACAATTCAATCTATGTACTTAATCTGCAAGTTACTTGACAAAATTCAGCCTATCATTGAGAAAGTACATCTTTTCAATAGTCAAGCTGTCACTGTCTAGCTTTACTGTAAATTAAATTAATTACCCTGATTTAACTGTCTTGCCTATTGCAGAATTTTCCTTTTGTCCAATCTGTTTCTGTATGCAACTTTTAAGAATCAAGTTGTAATCCATCTTTTGTTCTGTCAAACTGAGCTAAATACTTCACTACTTCATCAGGAACATTTTAACAAATATTAATTTTAGAAGGAAAACTACAGTAAATATTGTGCATTCTTTAAAAATTTTATAATTGTGAGAACATTGTGCAAATATGTCTTTGTTCTATCACATATTTGTGCTAAAACCCGTATAAATAGATAAGTGATCTATTTTGATTTATTTGACCAAACTTTTATTGCAGAGATTTGCTTGTCCATTGTGAATTACAACCTATGTTAACCTCAGCAGAAAATTATTCTTTCCCCTAATACAAAGCATGAAAACTAATTCAAATAAAATAAATACTGAATAGGTAGAGTTGTAAATGGGTCTGTGACCATAGGTTGTGAATATATGTAGATAGACCCAAAGAGGTTCCCTGGAAACTCAAATTGCTGGGAGAAATAGTTTGAGTTTAAAACTAACTCCTTTTACAGTCACAGTAAACCATTCCACTACACTTGAATATTGCATGTTGAAGCATTTCATACAATTTCCATTTCATTTGAGGCTCACTGAAAAATATAACATTTCATCACTCATGATTTATGCCATTACCTTCGCTTGGAGAATTAAAAAAAACACCTTTAATGCTGCAACTTACTGCCTTAACATTCCTTCATGATTATGTTGTGACTGTTTGTCTTAAATTAAAGCATAATGTAATCTATTGAGTGATGTAATAACTCTGCAGGTTTGTTGTTTGAGTTGTGGTGAGTACACATTGAGATATAAATTATATTCCTCATTTCTTTATGCACTCGATCTAGCCAATATTAAAATTCTAAAAATCAGAGACTGATAATTTTAAGATTAAATACATTACTAAGCAGAATGCGGATTGATTCCAGTGGCATTCATGTGAACTCTTAACTTTTTCCTTGGTGTGTTGCAGTTGCGTCATCCCAATGAAAAATAGACCCTACCGGAAACATTGGTCCGGATTTTGCAATAAAATTAACAGTGAGGCTATCAGCGCTCACCTGTATTAAAGAATAAATTGGACAGCAACTTCCACTGACTGCACATGCGCAATTAAATGCAGAAATCAGGAAGTTGCTGTCAAAGCTGCCCTGTTCCTCCAGAAACTTTGCTACTCTGGTACCTCGCTGAGAGATTTGGCATTCAGATACATGAAAGGCATGAAGTTGGGTTACTTGCCCACTAGATACCCACGAAACACCAGAAAAAGTTGGGGCTTGTCCATTCCAGTGTAAATGATTTCTTAATGGCGTGATAAGTCTTAACCAATTAATCTCACTCCCCTGTTCATTCTCCATAACCCTGAAAATGTTCCTTTTCAAGTATATCCAGTTCCCTTTTGAAAGTTAATATTGAATCTGCCTCCAATACATTTTCAGGGAGTGCATTCCAGATGATGATAACTCGCTGAGTAAATAGAAATCTCATCTCCGTCTTGGTTCATTTGCCAATTATCTAACATCTGTGTCTGGTTAGCGATCCTCTTGCTAGTTGAAACAGTTTATCCTTATTTTCTCTAAGCCCTTCATAATTTTGAACACCTGAATCAAATCTCTTGACCTTCTCTGCTCTTAATAGCAACATCTCAGCTTCTCTAGTCTCCATATAACTGAAGTCCTTTGACTGGTATATTTCTAATAAATCTCCCCTGTACCCTCTTCAAGGCCTAGAATTAGACACAATGGCGGAATGTACAGAATCCCCATAAGTATGAATGGGAATAACCCCAAAAATACATCTACACTTCAAATAAATAAACTAAAACTATTACATATTTAAAATTAATTAAAATAGCATTTAATTAAACATTTAAAACAAACATTTAATTTTTTGAAAAATATACATGTTTTAACAGGGCTAAAAAGAAAGTTACCTTATTGCACAGGGTTTTTAATGTATAAATTTATTTTTGTTTTTCTAAACTCAACACTGGTAAAAGCAGGCCTTGCGCTTTTTACCAGACGTAAGAATTTCATGGTCATTCGCTGGGCAGAAGTTGGGCAAATAACCCAACTCTCCGCCCGTGGATGCCCTTTTCCTAGGATGCATTGGATCCGTCAGAAAATTCTTGACAGATTGCAAGTTCCGGATTTTTGCTCATGCACTTCGCACGCGAAAACCTGGAACTTGCGCAGCACTTATGGGCGAGGGGCCGCAAATTACAGCCCAATTCTCCAGCTGAGGCCTAATCAATGATTTATAAAGGTTTGGCATAACTTATGTACTCCATGCCTCTATTTATAAAGCCAAGGATTCAGTATGATTTTTTTAACAACCTTATTTGATGTGTTTTTACACTTATGGGTTTAGAGGGGAAAGAATCTAATAAATACATTGGGAACAATTTACAGGGCAGAAGTCTGACAGAATAATAGTTCCATCTGTACAACCCAAATTTCACATTTTGTATTATGAAGACATAAGGAATAATCTGTATAAAAGTGTTTTGTATCTGTGCTTTAAATTCAGATTATGTATTATTAGCATGCTATGTTATTTGGTGGATTCAAAGCTGATTTCTTCAAGAAGGATGTGCTAATTCTGGCACATCTAGTGTATATTACAAGTATTTATCCATGGAACCTGAGAGCATTTGTTTAAAATTAATTCCCCTCAATGTAGACCAGACATTGAAAGAAATCCTCCCATTGCATAGAATAGTGGCTGTATGGAACAAAATTTACAAAGCTGTTGGTGCCACATACTTCAAAATATTTTTTTGGTTGAGAACAAGATAGAAGGGAAAATTATAAACTGATGTGATTAAATCGTGCACAGGATATTGTGGAGGATAGGTATTGTCTGTGGTGCGTAGCTGTTCTGCATTCAATAGTAAAGATATTCTGAAGTTCTTGGTTAAATTTTGTGGGTTAGGAAATATTTGTCAGAACTTTGTTTCTTGAGATTAAAATAGGTATGATATTTGGATGCAATTAGATTGATGAGCTGAATGGTCTTTGTATTCCTGTGATCTTAATGTTGCAATGTTGGGCTTCTAACACTAGATGACCTCAGAGTACCAATATAGGGTTAGTTTTTCTATGCCATTTGTAAAATAGTTTAACTGTTTAACATTTCTCTGGCGTCTCCAATCTGTCCATATTGTATATTTGTTGGAGCTATTTCTACTCCCAGGCTTCTTCGTTAGAGTGCATCACTCATTTTAAAATGATCAACATTTATTAAACTGGCTCACAATACTGAGACCGGTAAACTGCAATTTTTAAAATATTTAACTTTTAAAAATCATACTTGCCTTCATTTTTATTTACTCGCTTAAAAGCTACTAATTGCTCATTTACTTAATTTTTGCACCCTACTTTCACCTGAAGCACTGCAGTTTGATTTTCCTTAGTGTTTCATTATTAAGAATAGCTGTCACGCACAGTGTACCACAGAATAAAACTAATTCCTAGATTTACATGATGGATTTATTGTTTGATAAAGTTTATTTCCCGCTAAAGTTAAGTGCTCTTGGACAGTGACCTTAAATAGAAAGAACATGCCCTATAAGGCAAATATCTGTTTACCATAAACGTATCTTAGCAATAGCGGTCTTTAATATCCAGAAACATTTATCAAGCTGAATAAAGAGAGGGAAAAAATTTAAATGCATTTTCAGTTTTGATAGCTCATCCTCTCATGTGTCCTATAGTCCAGCAGTGATGTGTTTTCTGGTCCTTCTGAAACCTTTTGTAATTTTCTGTCCATGCAGAGCTGCAATGCAAGGATTTAAAATGATCATGCCTCCAACAAAACTGGAGATCAGTAAACGTCTTCCAGATAAATGTTTTTACTGCCTTATCAATCCATCTTACCTTCGTAGGTTTAATTTTGCACTTTTCACTTTCTATTCCCTTCCCCCTCCCCCCCCCATCACCACCCCTTCCAATTTCCCACAGCACCCTCGTCCTATTCCTTTGCAGATTTCTAGTAAAAGTTAGAATTGTACGAAAGGGACCCAAAGTCCCAAATTCCTCCTTATGAAGAAGTAAATTGTCTCCATGTAATATTTCCTGATTTCTTGACAGCGCTCGCTTATGCAAGCCACAAATGCTCTGCTTTCTTTATGGTTCTTTCCAATTTAGGATGTGAAGAATTTACTATCTTGTTTCCAGTTTCCCAGAGATGGCACTGAGGAAGCAGATTTCATGGCCCAGATGCAATTAATGCACTTGATCTTTTTTGATAATGGATTTGTTCAGCTGAGATTGATCTTCAAATAATAATACAAACTATTTTCTTTTTACTGGGTATATCTAGACTTGCTTTATAGACTGATCATACTTTACAGATCTGTGTATACTATCCTTGTTGTTCTATTAATCTGCCTTCCAGGTATTGTTCCAAACAGTCTAGCTGTTTCTTGTACAATTTTATTGCCTTTAGGATCAACAGATATGATTTCTATATTGCTGAAATGGTCATGCATTTCTTGCAATTCTATGTATTTTTATTGCAAGAACCATTTACTTCAGGAAACTGATGTGTTGGAGACAGTTTCAAGAAATCACCTAATGGCTTTCAAAATGACGTTTCCTCACCCTATTTTCTCATTTTTCTTCATCTAACTAATGAATATTTTATGATCTCTATTACTTCAAGTTTTTATAATGTGTATTAAAAAAAAGCTAGCTGACTACCTTTCCCCTGAATTAAATTTATATAAATTCACTAAATCATCACTTCGCTACCAGTTTTCATTTTTGTGTTTCTCGGTTCAAAATCTGTCTGTTTTTGATCAGTGCCACTACCTTTCTTTGCATTATGCCCATAATCTCTGTCACCTTGCTGCATTTCATTACCTATTTTCGCCTACAAATCAGAATATTGTCTCAAACGTTTTAACTACTTGGGATGATTTGTAAAGCAAGAAAGGAGTGAAGGTTGAACAGTTATTGTGATGTGATTTAGTGAGATAGTGAAGCATCGCAAACTATTATGGCAAAGTATGCATTGTATCCTGGCAGTAATGTCTTTTTGAGGTCGGTTTGCTCTGGATTGGCTCCCAGTTCAATCAAAAGTTGCAGCTCCCAGTTAGGGACATAGGAATTGCTAGACAAAAAAAGACCACAGTCCGTCTATTTGACCTCTTACCATCCTGGTAGTTGCATGATACAACAACAGTGGAATTGTTGACTAATCGTAGTAATCAATCTCTCTCAATTAGTCTATATCAGAACCAGTGGTGGAGAGCTTTGGGAACCATAGGTCCAGCGTCACCTATTCCTCCCAAGCATGCTGCACTACATCATGCCTCAAAATACTCATAGTATTTCCCAAAATATTTTCTGAAATAAATCTATTTTGCATTTGAATGAATATTATCTGCTTCCACCGGCTCCCTCGGGAGTCTGTTCCATAGATTGACCACTCATTCACTAAAAGATGTTTCTGTAGATTCATTTTGAATTTAACCCCCGTTCAAAGGACACAACTGGTAGGATACGATGCATATCTTTCCACAATAGTTTATGATACCTCACTATTTCATTAACTCACATCACAATAACTGTTCAATTCCATTGGAATCATATCACTTCTCAGCCTTCTCTTTTCCAGTGAGAACATGCCCAATTATCATAATTGTTCCTCATAATCCAATCTCTCCATCACTTCAATCATTCTTGTCAGTCCCTTCGGTATCCTTTCAATAGCTACAATATCCTTTTTGTTGCTGTGTCCAGAACTGTAAACAGTATTCTAATTAACAGTTGCACCAATGATTTATAAACTGACAAGATTACCTCACTATTTCAGCTCAATATTAACCTTTTAATACATCCCAAATTTGATTTGTTTTATTCACTGCCACCAAGTATTGTTACATTAACTTCTATTTGTCAATCGGGACCCCCAGATTATCATTTACCATGCACGTTATTTTCTTTCCATTTAGGTAATAGTCCCTTCCTGGATTTCTTTTGTCCACAAATGCTTCACTTTGCATTTCTCTATATGGAATTCTATCTGCCACATGTCTTCCCAATTCCCAAGTATATTCAAATCATCCTGCAGCTTATCCTGTTAAGCTCAGTGAGTAGAGTTGCTGGGTGACACAAGCAGTCCCTCACTGTCAATGCCGTCACTGGGGTGGCTTCAAAGGAAGAATACTTGTCATGTATTCAACCAGCATTGTAACCCATGTATAAACTGACCAAAGTTCACCACCTAGTGGTCAGTGTTCTCACGGTGTACAACTTAGGTCAGTTTATACATGGGTTACAATGCTGGTTTTTATACATGGGTTACAATGCTGGTTGAATACATGACAATACTTATATGTGGGTCTCCAGTACAATAAGACATTTTTATTCTCTAAATGGTAACACTTTTTTGACAAACATGCGAGGTGTATTATGTATCAAACACTCCTATTCTTTCCTTCGATGTTTAACCTAGGCTTTGCATCTGCCAAATCTTCCTTGCCAAGACTATTCTAGTTAATTTAGTTTCACCACCTTAAAAAAAAAAATGAACCCACATTATTTAACATTCACCTGCTACTATTACTTAGATTTCTTTTGTGTGGAGACATTTCTGGGAAAGTGCAGGAAAATAAAAATATTTACACTACATATACTATGATATTCAACCCGTGAGAATTTTCTGTAAACCTAAAGTTACCAAAGAGACTAAGTTAATGAACACGGGCAAAAAAATGGATTCAGATATCATTTGATATGTTAAAAAAATACAGCACTATTGAAAGGAATCCAACTTAAACTACTATTGCTAATATTCCTTGATATTACACATGGAAGCCTGTGTTGATGGAAGCATACATATTGATTTAGGTTTAAATACAAATTCTGGTACCTTAGCAACTTTTGGATAACTTGAATTCTTGATTATTTCCACATACAGCAAATCACCTGAATTTCAAAGAATGGCTCAACTGCAAAGCATATTTTTTTAAGTTTGTAAAAGTTATAGTTTTTAAAACAATTATGCTAATTTAGCAACATACGCTCAATAAAATTATATTGCTTCACAGGAGTTACTTGATTTTTAAATGTTAGCTTGGCTCAGTTGGTAGCACTCTTCCCACTGAGGCCGGAAGCTTGCAGGTTCAAGCCTCATTATGTACTTAACCATATAATCTAGGTTGATATTTCAGCGCAGCAATGAAGTGCTGCAATGGCCATAATTTGTGGTCCTGATGATGGTGAACTGGCAGCGTTTGCCGTCATTTCACCTTTGAAACTAACCACAACTTTAGGATTTAGCCCATGCGCATCCTATCACGGAAATCCTGACGTTGTGGTCTGTCATTCACTGCTCCAACACTAGCTGCGCTTTGCCCCCCCCCCCCCCAAATCCTACATTCCCCACAGCCGGCAATCAGTGCAATCTGCCAAATCATAGATTCTGATGAAAAGTTCAGCTATTATGCTGGTAATGTTGCGGTTAAGTTACCCATTAAAAGTTAGACCCTTTTGGATTAAGTGTAACTGGGATTTTAACAGCGTATTTACTGCTAAACAAAGGTTATAGGCCCTGAAAAACACACTAATTTTGTGAATTGTCAAATTTATCCATTTTAATAAAAAATTAAACATTTTAAGAAACTTTAAAAAAATTAAGTTTGTTCAATCTTATTTCAGGTTTGCCTTTTCCCCATGTGAGTGTTCCAATCTTTGTTTTTCTCTCTAACATTTTTAAATTATTAAACTCAAAGGAGCTTACCCACTTCCTGGTTCGCTAACTGCAAATTCTGCATTTTGATTGGCTACTTAGATAGCTCGTTGACATAACAGCCGCTCTTTGTTGGGAATCCCCATTAACTTGCATAAATTATGCATCGGAAAAGCTGAACTTCTCGCCACAAAGATCAGCGAAGTTTACTTGGGGTCAGCGGCAAACATCTTTTCTTTGCTGCTGACTGCAAATTATGGGCCATTGTCTTTTGGATGTGACAGTAAATCAAGGTCGTGTCTGCCTGCTCAGGTTGCTGTAAAAGATCCTAAAGCACTATTCAAAGAGCAGAGAGTTATGTATCAGCATTCCTTCCTCAACCAACACCACCAAAAACAAAAATATTGCCTGATCATTTATTCATTTCCTGTTTGTGTGAAAATTGGCTGCCATATTTGCATACCTCACAGTGACAGCACTTTAAAAATTGGTTGTAAAGTGTTTGGGGGTATCCCTCAGATATGACATCGCATTATATAAATATATGTTTTTTTTCTTGCACACTGATTAAATTCTCTTCTGTAAAGCATGACTTTATATCTCTTGCAGTTCTTTAACTTAAGGCTGTTGAACTTTTATGTTTCCCACAGATACTACATTTAGAATGCAATGCAGTTGACCTGAAGTATCTTTTGTAGGGCTATTAATGTGCCATGTTACTGTTTTTTTGCATATTTTGTGTTACTTCTATCTCTAGGAATATGAGCTAATAATTGTATTCTATTCATAACAATTTTAAAATCTTACTTTAGTTGTAATATTACTGGCACTAGCTCCTTCCTCAGAATGAAGCATGTTATTATTTGAGAAGGTCAGGGACCCATCCATCTTTACCAATTTTTTTTTACCTATTAAAGAATTACAGCAAAAACACATATTAAAGGACAGTGACATACCGTCCTAATGTATATTCTGGTTTATATTAGCCATGTGAATAGAACAGTTTATTTCTAGCAGTTTAGTTACAGACAAACTAATGATTTCAATATCTTAACCCATCCACAGCATTTGGTGCTTCTGGACATTATGATCCAATTTATTTTTGTCTTTTTATATTTTGAACTACTGACCAAGTGTCTTGCATCTTCTCTGTACTTTCATTTGCACTTTTGTACTCTATTAGTAAACCTCACTGCGCATCCTTGTTTTGGGAATTCTAAGAAGTGCGGATGTTACCATCACACTGCTGCTTGACTAGTCTTTGGTAGAATATATTTGTTAAATCCACTCCAGTTAATAGGCTAGTATTGATGGAGTTCCTGTCAGTACAGTGCAACTGTCTATAAATGTATCATCTATTAATATTCCCTATTGTGATGTTTTAATTAAAAGGCTTTCATTTTTGGAAAGATGAAATTATGTTTCAGACATATGTACCAAAGCCTCAAAGGTGAAATACTGTGAATTCTTTATACAATTTACATTGTGCCAATTTTTGTATATACAGGTATTTTTAAAGTATTTTTTGTAGAAATATGTTCAGACTTGTGAGCTGCCTCTTCTACTCAGGGTTGTATTTTTAGAAGACTGGAACAACTACTGAATACGCTAAAATTGAACCAAAAGTACTGGGTATAGAAGCAACATTCCATAATGTATCCTTAACTGTGCTTGCAATGCTGAAAGGGCACTGTAGTAGTATAACCATGTGTAGAAATTTTATGTCCTTTATTCATAGTTTATAATCAGTTATAATGTTATTTGATAAGTAGTTTGAACTGTTAGCATTTTTTTAAATTGTACTTTATTTGTAACATGACTTGTTTTTAAAAAAAAAAACCTGATCAAATAAAATATGAATTATATCTGGGGTTGTGGACTATGTATGTTAATAGCAATTCTGATTGAATATCACCACCAGAATGGTGGCTGCAGAGATAATGGATGCATTGGTTGGAATCTACCAAAATTCCCTGGATTCTGGGGCGGTCCCAGGGGATTGGAAAACCGCAAATATAATGCCCTTATTTAAAAAAGAGGCAGACAAAAAGCAGGAAACTATAGACCAGTTAACCTAACATCTGTCATTGGGAAAATGCTGGAGTCCATTATTAAGGAAGCAGTAGCGGGAAATTTGGAAAAGCATAATTCAATCAAGCAGAGTCAGCATGGTTTTATGAAAGGGAAATCATGTTTGACAAATTTGCCAGAGTTCTTTGAGGATGTTACGAGCAGGATGGATAAAGGGGAACCAGTAGATATGGTGTATTTGGATTTCCAGAAGGCATTTGATAAGGTGCCACATAAAAGGTTACATGCACAAGATAAAAGTTCACGGTGTTGGGGATAATATGTTAGCATGGTTAGAGGATTGGCTAACTAACAGAAAACAGAAAGTCGGGATAAATGGGTCATTTTCCAGTTGGCAAATAGTGATTAGTGAGGTGCCGCAGGGATCAGTGCTGGGTCATCAACTATTTACAATCTATATTAATGAGTTGGATGAAGAGACCGATTGTAATGTAGCCAAGTTTGCTAATGATACAAAGATGGGTGGGAAAGCAAATTGTGAGGACACAAAAAAATCTGCAAATGGAGATAGGCAAGCTAAGTGACAGATGTATATAATGTGAGGTTATCCACTTTGGCAGAAAAAATAGAAAAGCAAATTACAATTTAAATGGAGAAAAATTGCAAAGTGTTGCAGTACAGAGGGACCTGGGGGTCCTTCTGTATGAAACACAGTTAGTATTTAGGTACAGCTAGTAATCAGGAAGGCAAATGGAATATTGGCCTTTATTGCAAGGGGGTAGAGTATAAAAGCAGAGAAGTCCTGCTACAACTGTACAGGGGATTGGTAAGGCCACACCTAGATTACTGCATACAGTTTTTAATAAAGGATAAACTTGCATTGGAGGCTGTTCAGAGAAGGTTCACTAGGTTGATTCCGGAGATGATGGTGTTGACTTATGAAGAAAGGTTGGGCCTATACTCATTGGAGTTCAGAAGAATGAGAGATGATCTTATTGAAACATATAAGATAATGAGGGGGCTCGACAAGGTGGATGCAGAGAGGATATTTCCACTCATAGGGGAATCTAAAACTAGGGGACATTGTTATGTATTTAACCCTTGGCAACCTGAATCACACCAGCACCAGAGGGCCTACCTGTTGGAGTCCCAAGATATCCCAGCATCCCTTGGGAGCACTGTATATAAGCAGGACTCCCACGCTGTACCTGCACTCTGGAGTCTAATTAAAGGAGCTAAGGTCACACTTACTCATTGCATACAGTACTCAGTTTCATCCTTTATTATGAGCATAATAATTGGCGACGAGGTAACTAACAATCGCACGAAAATGCAAAGAACTGTTGGTATCCTGGAGAAGTTCTCAGAAGGGGACGATTGGGAGGCCTTCCTGGAGACACTCGACCAATACTTCGTGGCCAATGAGCTGGAAGGGGACGAGAATGCTGCCAAACGAAGGGCAATCCTCCTTACCATCTGTGGGGCAACAACCTATGGCCTCATGAAGAATCTTCTAGCTCCGGTAAAACAAACAACCAAATCCTATGAAGAATTGTGTACGCTGGTCCGGGAGCACCTAAATCCGAAGGAAAGCGTTTTGATGGTGAGGTATCAGTTCTACACGTGTCAGCGGTTAGAGGGCCAGGAAAATGGTGAGCTATGTCATCGAACTAAGGCGCCTCGCAAGACAGTGTGAGTTTGAGGGATTCCTAGAACAAATGCTCAGACTTTTTTGTACTGGGCATTGGCCATGAGGTAATCCTTCACAAACAATTGACTGTTGAAACATTGAATCTGAGCAAAGCTATAACGATAGCCCAGGTATTTATGTCCACCAACGATAACACCAAACAAATTTCACAGCATAAAGAGGTTTCGGCTAGTACTGTGCACAAAGTAATGTCGTTTTCGAGCAGAAATATACATGGCAGAATGTACACGCCGGCTGCTGCTGCCCGACCTCAGATGACACAGAGTCCGCCATCAATCATTAATGCGAGGCAGTTAACACCCTGTTGGCATTGTGGAGGTGATCATCGGTCGCATCAATGCCGTTTCAAGCACTATGCATACAATGGCTGCAGAACAAATGGGACACCTCCAGCGAATGTGCAGGCGAGCTGCAAACGCTGCAAACCACCACAGAGGAAGATCGATCCATGGTGGATCAGGCTGAACTAGAGACTCAAACCGAGGAGGCAGAAGTGTACGGGGTACACACCTTCACCACAAAATGTCCACCGATAATGTTAAAAGTTGAACTGAATGGAATTCTAGTATCCATGGAACTGGACATGGGTGCGAGTCAGTCCATAATGAGTAAAAAGGCCTTCGACAGGCTGTAGTGCAACAAGGCACACAGGCCCAAGCTCAGCCCCATTCACACCAAGTTAAGAACTTACACCAAAGAACTGATCCCTGTAATTGGCAGTGCAGAAGTCAAAGTCTCCTATGATGGAGCAGTGCACGAACTCCCACTATGGATTGTGCCAGGGGATGGCCCCACACTGTTCGGCAAAAGCTGGCTGGGAAAAATCTGCTGGAACTTGGACGACATCCGAGCACTTTTGTCCGTCGACGACACCTCATGTGCCCAGGTTCTGAGCAGATTTCCATTGTTGTTCGAGCCAGGCATTGGAAGTTTCTCGGGGGCGAAAGTGCAGATCCAATTGGTTCCCAGTACACGACCCATCCACCACGAGGCATGGGCGGTACCGTATATGATGCGAGAGAAAGTGGAAATTGAGCTGGACAGGCTGCAGCGAGAGGGCATTATCGCACCGGTGGAATTCAACGAGTGGACCAGTCTGATTGTCCCAGTACTCAAAGGTGATGGTACGGTCAGAATTTGTGGGGACTATTAAGTTAACGATTAACCGTTTTTCGCTACAGGACCAGTACCCGCTACCCAAGGCAGCCAAACTATTTGTGACCTTGGCTGGAGGAAAGATGTTCACCAAGTTGGACCTGACCTCGACCTACATGACACAGGAGCTGGAGGAATCTTCGAAAGGCCTCACCTGCATCAACATGCACAAAGGTCTCTTCATCTATAACAAATGCCCGTTCGGCCGTGGCAATTTTCCAACGGAACATGGAGCGCCTGCTAAAGTCAGTTCCACGCACCGTGGTTTTCCAGGACGACATACTGGTCACAGGTCGGGACACCATCGAACACTTGAAGAATTTTTATTTTAAAGTTGAATTTTCAGTGGTTTAAAAAGCAACGGGCAAAAGCACCGACGGAGGGGAGCATTAAGTCATTGCTGAGCCAGACAATTACTGACAGATTCAGCAGTTTATTATTGTAATGTATTTAACCCTTTGTAACCTGCATGACACCTGACCACCAGAGGGCTCACCTGTTGGAGTCCCGAGGGATCCCAGCATCCCTTGGGAGCACAGAATATTAGCAGGCCACCCACGACGTACCTGCACTCTGGAGTCTTATTAAAGGAGCTAAGGTCACACTTGCTCATTGTACACAGTACTGTTTCATCCTTTATTATGAGTGAACCCATTGGCAATGAGGTAACGAACAACCACGTGAAAATGCAAAGAACAGTCGGTATCCTGGAAAAGTTCTCAGAAGGGGACGATTGGGAGGCCTTCGTGGAGAGACTCGACCGACGAGCTGGGAGGGGACGAGAGCGCTTCCAAACGAAAGGCGATCCTCCTAACTCTGTGGGGCAACAACCTATTGGCGCATGAAGAATCTCCTAGCCCCGGCAAAACCGACAGAGAAATCCTACGAAGAATTGTGTACGCAGTTCCGGGAGCGCCTAAATCCTAAGGAAAGCGGTTTGATGGCGAGATATCGGTTCTACACATGTCAACGATCGGAAGGCCAGGAAGTGGTGAGCTATGTTGCCAAACTAAGGCACCTCGCAGGACATTGTAAGTTTGAGGGATTCCTTGAACAAATGCTCAGAGACTTGTTTGTACTGGGCATTTGGACATGAGACAATCCTTCGCAAACTGCTGACTGTAGAAACTCCGAATCTAAGTAAAGCCATAACAATAGCCCAGGCATTTATGTCCACCAGCAAGAACACCAAACAGATTTCGCAGAGTAAAAACGTTTCGGCCAGTATTGTGCATAAAGAAACTTCGGTCTTGAGCAGAAATGTACATGGCAGAATGTACACGCCGGCTGCTGTGGCCCAACCTCAATTGACCCAGAGTCCGCCATCAATCATTAAGTTAACACCTTGTTGGCGCTGCGGAGGTGATCATTGTACCCATTAATGCTGCTTTAAGCACGATGCGTGCAATGGTTGCAGAACAATGGGACACCTCCAACGAATGTGCAGGTGAGCTGCAAACCCTGCAAACCACCACGTTGCAGAGGAAGATCGATCCACTGTGGATCAGGCTGAATTGGAGACTCGTACGGAGGAGGCAGAAGTGTACAGGGTACACACATTCACTACGAAATGTCCACCAATAATGTTGAAAGTTGAACTGAACGGTATTCCAGTATCTATGGAACTGGACACGGGGGCAAGTCAGTCCATAATGAGTATAAAAGCTTTCGACAGGCTGTGGGGCAAAAAGGCACACAGACCCAAGCTCAGCTCCATTCACGGCAAACTAAGGACTTACACCAAGGAAGTAATCCCTGTAATTGGCAGTGCAGAAGTCAAAGTCTCCTATAATGTAGCAGTACACGAACTCCCGCTGTGTATTGTGCCAGGGGATGTCCCAACATTGTTTGGCAGAAGCTGGCTGGGAAAAATCTGCTGGAACTGGGACAACATCCAAGCGCTTTCGTCCGTTGACAATGCCTCATATACTCAGGTTCTGAGCAAGTTCCCATCGTTGTTCGAGCCAGGCATTAGAAGCTTCTCGGGGCCGAAAGTACAGATCCATTTGGTTCCCGGTACACGACCCATCCACCACAACGCACGGGCGGTACCGTACATGATGCGTGAAAAAGTGGAAATTAAGCTGGACAGGCTGCAATGTGAAGGCATCATCACGCCGGTGGAATTCAATGACTAGGCCAGTCCGATTGTCCCACTCCTTAATGAGGCGGCACGGTTAGAATTTGCGGGGACAATAAAGTAACGATTAACCGTTTTTCGTTGCAGGACCAGTACCCGCTACCCAAGGCAGACGACCTATTTGAGATCCTGGCTGGAGGGAAGACCTTCACCAAGCTGGACCTGACCTCGGCCTACATGACGCAGGAGCTGGAGGAGTCTTCGAAAGGCCTCACCTGCATCAACACGCACAAAGGTCAGTTTATCTACAACCAGTGCCGTTCGGGATTCGGTCGGCAGTGGCAATCTTCCAATGGAACATGGAGGTTCCTTGCACAGTGGTTTTCCAGGACGACATATTGGTTACAGGTCGGGACACCATGGAGCACTTGAAGAATCTGGAAGAGGTTCTTAGTCAGTTGGATCGCGTGGACTCAGGTTGAAACGCTCGAAGTGTGTTTTCCTGGTACAGGACGTCGAGTTCTTGGGAAGAAGAATCGCAGCAGACGGCATCAGACCCACCAACGCCAAGACGGAGGCCATCAAGAATGCACCGCAATCACAGAACGTGACAGAGCTGCAGTCGTTCATGGGACTCCTAAACTATTTCAGTACTTTCCTACCTGGGTTAAGCATCTTGCTTGAATCCCAACATGCGCTACTGCGCAAGGGAGATGACTGGGTATGGGGGAATTCACAAGAGGCTGCCTTTAAGAAAGCCAGAAATCTGTTGTGTTCAAACAAACTGCTTGTCCTGTATAACCCGTATAAACATAGAAACATAGAAAATAGGTGCAGGAGTAGGCCATTCAGCCCTTCGAGCCTGCACCACCATTCAATAAGATCATGGGTGATCATTCCCTCAGTACCCCTTTCCTGCTTTCTCTCCAGACCCCTTGATCCCCTTAGCCGTAAGGGCCATATCTAACTCCCTCTTGAATATATCCAATGAACTGGCATCAATAACTCTCTGCAGCAGGGAATTCCACAGGTTAACAACTCTCTGAGTGAAGAAGTTTCTTCTCATCTCAGTACTAAATGGCCTACCACTTATCCAAAGACAATGTCCCCTGGTTTTGGACTTCCCCAACATCGGGAACATTCTTCCCGCATCTAACCTGTCCAGTCCCATCAGAATCTTATACGTTTCTATGAGATCCCCTCTCATCCTTCTAAACTCCAGTGAATAAAGACCCAGCTGATCCAATCTCTCCTCATATGACAGTCCAGCTATCCCTGGAATCAGTTTGGCGAACCTTCGCTGCACTCCCTCAATAGCATGAACGTCTTTCCTCAGATTAGGAGACCAAAACTGGACACAATATTCCAGGTGAGGCCTCACTAAGGCCCTGTACAACTGCAGTAAGACCTCCCTGCTCCTATACTCAAATCCCCTAGCGATGAAGGCCAACACACCATTTGCCGCCTTCACCGCCTGCTGTACCTGCATGCCCACTTTCAGTAACTGATGAATCATGACACTCAGGTCTCGTTGCACCTCCCCTTTTCCTAATCTGCTGCCATCCAGATAATATTCTGCCTTCGTGTTTTTGCCCCCAAAATGGATAACCTCACATTTATCCACATTATACTGCATCTACCATGCATTTGCCCACTCACCTAACCTGTCCAAGTCACCCTGCAGCCTCTTAGCGTCCTCCTCACAGCTCACAACGCCACCCAGTTTAGTGTCATTACAGATTAGAGATATTATACTCAATTCCTTCATCTAAATCGTTAATGTACATTGTAAAGTGCTGGGGTACCAGCACTGAGCCCTGCGGCACTCCACTGGTCACTGCCTGCCATTCTGAAAAGAATCCGTCTATCCCGACTCTGCTTCCTGTCTGCCAACCAGTTCTCTATCCACGTCAGTATATTACCCCCAATACCATGTGCTTTGATTGTGCACATCAATCTCTTGTATGGGACCTTGTCAAAAGCCTTTTGAAAGTCCAAATACACCACATCCACTGGTTCTCCCTTGTCCACTCTACTAGTTACATCCTCAAAAACTTCCAGAAGTTTCGTCAAGCATGATTTCCCTTTCATAAATCCATGCTAACTTGGTCCGATCCTGTCACTGCTTTCCAAATGCGCTGCTATTTCATCCTTAATGATTGATTCCAACATTTTCCCCACTACTGATGTCAGGCTAACCGGTCTATAATTACCCGTTTTCTCTTTCACTCCTTTTTTAAAAAGTGGTGTTACATTAACTACCCTCCAGTCCATAGGAACTGATCCAGAGTCAATAGACTGTTGGAAAATGATCACCAATGCATCCACTATTTCTAGGACTACTTCCTTAAGTACTCTGGGATGCAGACTATCAGGCCCCGGGGATTTATCGGCCTTCAATCCCATCAATTTCCCGAACACAATTTCCCGCCTAATAAGGATATCCTTCAGTACCTCCTTCTCACTTGATCTACTGTCCCCTAGTACAATCGGAAGGTTATTTGTGTCTTCCTTTGTGAAGACAGAACCAAAGTATTTGTTCAATTGGTCTGCCATTTCTTTATTCCCCATTATAAATTCACCTGAATCCGACTGCAAGGGACCTAAGTTTGTCTTCAGTAATCTTTTTCTCTTCACATATTTATAGAAGCTTTTGCAATCAGTTTTTATGTTCCCTGCAAGCTTCCTCTCGTACTCTATTTTCCCCCTCTTAATTAAACCCTTAGTCTTCCTCTGTTGAATTCTAAATTTCTCCCAGTCCTCAGGTTTGTTGCTTTTTCTAGCCAAATTATATACCTCTTGCTTGGCTTTAACACTATCCTTAATTTCCCTTGTTAGCCATGGTTGAGTCACCTTCTCCATTTTATTTTTTACTCCAGACAGGGATGTGCAATTGCTGAAGTTCATCCATGTGATCTTTAAATGTTTGCCATTACTTATCCACCGTCAACCCTTTAAGTATCCTTTGCCAGTCTATTCTAGCCAATTCACACCTCATACCGTCGAAGTTACCTTTCCTTAAGTTCAGGACCCTAGTTTCAGAATTAACTGTGTCACTCTCCATCTTAATAAAGAATTCCACCATATTATGGTCACTCTTCCCAAGGTGCCTCGCACAACAAGATTGCTAATTAATCCCTTCTTATTACACATCATCCAGTCTAGGATGGCCAGCTCTCTAGTTGGTTCCTCGACATATTGGTCTAGGAAACCATCCCTTATACACTCCAGCAAATCCTCCTCCACCGCATTGCTACCAGTTTGGTTTGCCCAATCAATATGTAGATTAAAGTCGCCCATGATAACTACTGTACCTTTATTGCACACATCCCTTATTTCTTGTTTGATGCTGTCCCCAACCTCACTACTACTGTTTGGTGGTCTGTACACAACTCCCACTAGCATTTTCTGCCCTTTGGAATTCCGCAGCTCCACCCATACTGATTCCACATCATCCAGGCTAATGTCCCTCCTTACAATTGCATTAATTTCCTCTTTAACCAGCAACGCCACCCTGCCTCCTTTTCCTTTCTGTCTATCCTTCCTAAATGCTGAATACCCTTGATGTTGAGTTCCCAGCCTTGGTCAATCTGGAGTCATGTCTCCGTGATGCCAATGACATCATACCCGTTAACTGCTGTCTGGGCAGTTAATTCGTACACCTTATTCCAAATACTCCTCGCATTTACGCACAGAGCTTTCAGGCTTGTCTTTCTAACACACTTTGCCCCTTTAGAATTTTGGTGCAATGTGGCCCTTTTTGCTTTTTGCCTTGGGTTTCTCCACTTTTACTATTCTCTTTTCTATCTTTTGCTTCTGATTCCATTTTATTTCCCTCTGTCTCCCTGCATAGGTTCCCATCCCCCTGCCATATTAGTTTAACTCCTCCCCAACAGCACTAGCAAACACTCCCCTAGGACATTGGTTCCGATCCTGCCCAGGTGCAGACTGTCCGGTTTGTCCTGGTCCTACCTCACCCAGAACCGGTTCCAATGTCCCAGGAATTTGAATCCCTCCCTTCTGCATCACTGCTCAAGCCACGTATTCATCTGAGCTATCCTGCGATTCCTACACTGACTAACATGTGGCACCAGTAACAATCCTGAGATTACTACCTTTGAGGTCCTACTTTTTATTTTAACTCCTAGCTCCTTAAATTCATCTCGTAGGACCGCATCCCGTTTTTTTACCTATATCACTGGTACCTATATGTACCACAACAACTGGCTGTTCACCCTCCCTTTTCAGAATGTCCTGCACCCGCTCCGAGACATCCTTGACCCTTGCACCAGGGAGGCTACATACCATCATGGAGTCTCGGTTGTGGCCGCAGAAACGCCTATCTATTTCCCTTACAATTGAATCCCCTATCACTATCGCTTTCCCACTCTTTTTCCTGCCCTCCTGTGCAGCAGAGCCAGCCACGATGCCGTGAACTTGGCTGCTACTGCTCCCCCCTGATGAGTCATCCCCCTCAACAGTACCCAAAGTGGTGCATCTGTTTTGCAAAGGGTGACCGCAGGGGACCCCTGCACTACCTTCCTTGCACTGCTCTTCCTGTTGGTCTTACATTCCTTATCTGGCTGTGGACCCTTTACCTGTGGTAACACCAACTCACTAAATGTGCTAGTCACGTCATTCTCAGCATCGTGCACGCTTCAGAGTGAATCCACCCGCAGCTCCAGTTCCGCAATGCGGTCCGTCAGGAGCTGGAGGCGGATACACTTCCCGCATATGTAGTCATCAGGGACACTGGAAGTGTCCCTGACTTCCCACATAGTACAGGAGGACCATAACACGTGTTTGAGCTCTCCTGCCATGACTTAACTCTTAGATTAACTTAAATTGGCAACAGCAATGCTAAAGGTTACTTACTGATATCGAAAAGAAAATGAAAAACTACTCACCAATCACCAGCCAATCACTTACCCACTTGGCTGTGACGTCACCTTTCGATTTCTTTCTGCTATTTTGCCTTCTCTCCCTACTGCAGCTGCACAAGCACGTCTCCCCGAACTCCCAAGCCTCAGCGACGCGTTGGGCCTTTTATAGGCCTCTCCTCCACGCACCTCCCGAGTCTCCATGAACTCCCGAGCCTCAGTGATGCCTTGAGCCTTTTATAATCCGCTCCTTCACGCACCTCCCGAGTCTCCACGAACTCCCCAACCTCAGCGATACGTTGGGCCTTTTATAGGCCGCTCCTCCACGCACCTCCCGAGTCTCCACAAACCATTAGTGCTAGCTTGCGATGCGTCATCATACGGGGTCGGGTGTGTGTTACAACAGGCTAATGAATCGGGGATTTTGCAACTGGTTGCTTATGCGTTCAGGAGTTTGTCCAAGGCCGAAAGGGCCTACAGCATGATTGAAAAAGAGGCTCTGGCGTGCGTTTACGGGGTAAAAAAAATGCACCAATAGTTATTTGGCCTCAAGTTTGAGCTTGAAACTGACCACAAGCCGTTCATATCACTGTTCTCTGAGACCAATGCCTCTGCCTGCATCCAAAGATGAGCACTCACACTGTCGGCATACAACTATGCAATCCGCCACAGACCAGGCACAGAGAACTGCGCAGATGCTCTCAGTCGGCTGCCATTGCCCACCACCGGGGTGGAAATGGCACAGCCAGCGGACTTGCACATAGTCATGGAGGCATTCGAAAAGTCCCTCGTTACGGCTCGTCAGATCACGACCTGGACCAGCCAGGGTCCTTTACTATCCTTGGTTAAAAAAAACTGTGTCCTCCATGGGAGCTGGTCATGGGTCCCAGTGGAGATGCAGGAGGCGATTAAACCGTTACATAGACACAAAGATGAGTTGTCCCTGCAGGTGGACTGTCTACTGTGGGGCAATCGCGTGGTCTTGCCCAAGAAAGGCAGAGATACGTTCATATGTGAACTGCACAGCACCCACCCAGGCATGGTAATGACGAAAGCCAGAGCCAGATCCCATGTGTGGTAGCCTGGCATTGACTCAGATTTAGAGTCATGCATGCGTCAGTGCAACACTTGCTCTCAGTTGAGCAATGCATCCAGAGAGGCACCGCTAAGTTTGTGGTCGTGGCACTCCAAACCGTGGTCGAGGATCCATGTAGACTATACGGGCCCATTTCTAGGCAAAATGTTTTTGGTTGTCATGGACGCTTACTCAAAATGGATTGAATGTGCAATTATGTCAGTAAGCACGTCCACGGCCACTATTGAAAGCCTACAAACCATGTTTGCCATTCACGGCTTGCCTGATGTCCTAGTCAGCGACAATGGGCCGTGCTTCACTAGTGCTGAATTCAAGGAATTCATGACCCGCAACGGGATCAAACACGTCACATCTGCTCCGTCCAAGCCCGCATCCAACGGCCAGGCAGAACGGGCAGTTCAAACCATCAAGCAAAGCTTGAAATGTGTGTCGGAAGGCTCCCTGCAGACCCGACTGTCCCGAGTGCTGCTCAACTATTGCACCAGACCCCATTCCCTCACCGAGGTTCCCCCAGCCAAGCTGCTCATGAAAAGGGCGCTAAAAACAAGGCTCTCTCTTGTCCACCCTGATCTCCATGATCACATGGAGGGCAAGCGGCATCAACAAAGTGTGTACCATGACCGCGCAAATTTGTCACGTGATATTGAGATCAATGATCCTGTGTTTGTGCTCAATTATGGACATGGTCCCTAATGGATTGCTGGCACGGTCATAACCATAGAGGGGAGTAGGGTGTTTCAGGTCAAATTGGCCAATGGGCAAACGCACAGAAAACATTTGGACCAAATCAAATTGCCGTTCACCAATAGCTACGAACAACCCGAAGAGGACACCACCAACTTTGACCCTCCAACACACACACAAGTGGCAACTGACATCATAGTTGACCACAATGCTGAACTCATCATCACCAGCAGCCTGGCAAGGACGGCTGCCCAACAGCCCAGTGAAGAACTGACCAACTCACCCGCACCCGCATTTGTACCGAGACGATCGACAAGGGAGCGTAAAGCCTCAGATTGTCTCACCTTGTAAATAAGTGTACTGTTGACTTCACGGGGGAGTGATGTAATGCATTTAACCCTTTGTAACCTACATGACACCTGACCACCAAAGGGCCCACCTGTTGGAGTCCCAACGGATCTCAGCATCCCTTGGGAGCACAGTATATAAGCAGGCCACCCACGAGGTACCTGCACTCTGGAGTCTTATTAAAAGGAGCTAAGGTCACACTTGCTCATTGTACACAGTACTCAGTTTCATCCTTTATTATGAGTGTACCAATTATCATATTAGATGGCCATCAAATATTCACGCCCATTGTGATGAGGATTACTCTATTCCTGTGTGCAAGGCTTGAAATGCCTGCTAAGAATATTCTCTTGAAAGAGGAGTCGTCAGTTTGATTGACAGAGCTGCTTGAAAATCCCAACATTGGGAAGGGATCAGAGACATCTTCCAAGGGTTAAAATTGACAAGGCAAAAACCTGTATTCAGGATGTTTTTGACCAAAGGATTGCAATTTTCAAGGTAATGTCCTTAGCCTAGAGCTGGAAGTTAAATACAGGCAGTCAGTTTTTGTAGTTAGAAGTTGTCTAGAAACAGGTAGCGCCAAAAGCAAGTCATTCGGCTCATGAAATGGACAGGACATGTGGTTTATTATTTTTTTCCTAATTTTCAAAGTGAGATTGAATGAAGTATATGAAATTTGCTTTGTTACTCTGTATGTTCATTTGTTCTCTAAATAAATCAGCGTAACGATTCGTACCGGGCCTCATTTCACTGTTTCTCAGTCTGCCATCAGAAAGATTAAAGAAACACATGAGGGCATGTGTAAAAGAGATGGTATCCAGTTCTGATCATAAAGGGGTCTTATTGTCCTGGGTTATGCTGTTGTATAATTTTTATGCAGGGCAATATGGATACAAGCTTGAATGGAAGGCACTTGGAGCCATTGTGGGAGTGACGAGCACTGGTGTACTCAAGAATATCTATGGCAGACATTTTAACATTGGTGACAGTGGGAGGATGCTGACTTACACTGGTGACTGCGGTAAATCAAAACATTTAAAATTTAAAACTGAATGGAACAGAAACAGTGATACTGTAAAATTTTGGCCAGATCAAACATAAGGAGAAATTGATTAGATGTGGAAGATAAAGTAAGGGGGAATTTTAACCCCCTAGGATGGGTGGAGGGTTAAAAATAAAAAGGAAAACCAGACTCCAAACCGCCCACGTCTGGTTTTAATGGAACTGACCCTCCCCCTGATCCAAACCCTGAATGCTCCCCAATTCATGCAGTCCAATCCCCAAAGGCCCGAATCTCTTCCAAAATCCTATCAATCCAGACCCCGATCTCTCCCCAAACCCCACCCTTAATCCAGACCCCAATCTCTCCCCGACCCAATCCGCAAAGATCCTAACACTCTCCGTCCCACCAGAGATTCAAACACCGAAAACCCCAATCGCATCCCGGCTGTTTTCCCACCAAATAAGCAGCCAGCCTGTCAAGCTGGCTCAATCTCGGGCGGGGATCTGGTTTAAAAAAAAATGTAAACAGGTCATACCCTTAAATTCGGCAGGACCTGCGGGAAACCTGTACTTCCTGGTTTCCCGTAGTGTGAAATTCTAGGTAATAACGAAATCTATAAGTAGCATATTCAAAAGAAGGTGGGCAATAAAGGATGGATTGTGTGGCGAGTGAGGTTGGATAACTGTTCGTTTTGCTCAATTGATTTCTGGGAGGGCAAGGAAACACCTGCAGAACCCTTCCTTAAGAGCTAAAATCAGTGAATGAATAAAGTCCATGTTGGAGCATGGTTGCTGGACATTGAACTTGATGGCCTTTCCTTGTTCTGTAATGTATTCTTCTATAGGTTTCAAGCACTATAGACACTTATGGTGCCATTAGCATCAGCTACATTCTACTATCACCATGGTTGATGCATCAAAATATAGGGTTAGAAAACTGCCACCACATCCCCCCCCCCCTTCACCCCCAAGGACATTTGGGTCCCAAGAGTAGTCAATAGAGGTGCAGGAAATATAGGGCTGCTTCATGTTTTTCCTCCACCATACCCAACATGGGCCAGCAACATGCGAGTATAAATATGCAAAAAAAAGTCCAATAAAAAACTCGTGAGCTAAAGAACTGATGGTGGGTGGCAGAGCGCAGGAGATTCAGCAACTAGCCAGAAATCATGATGTGCGTGGATTCTTTAGCACAGTCAAGACCATCTATGGCCTTAGGACCTATCCCACTGAGAACTAAAGAAGGGAGAGGTACTCATCAAGGACAGGGAGACAGTCAGTGCCCAATGGAAGGAGCACATCGAAGATCTCCTTTACCAAGACCCTGTTTTTGAAGTGAGTGTCCTTGACTCCATCCCACAGCATGCTACCCTGACCCTAACCCTACCCACCACTATCTCGACACAATTCCAGCCCGGCATGAGGTTAAAAAGGCCACCCAACAGCTGAAAGGCAACAAGGCTTCCGGAGCAGATGGAATTCCTGTTGAAGTACTAAAGTATAGTGGAGAAGTACTCTTGGCGTGAATCCATGACCTCATCTCTGTCATCTGGAAGGAGGAGGGCATGCCAAGGGATTTCAGAGTCATCGTAATCGTGACTAGCTTCAAGAAAGGAAGCAGGTCCGATTGCGGTAATTACAGAGGAGTTTCTCTGCTGTCTGCCACAGGGAAAATTATCACAAGAATCCTCCTCAATCGTCTCCTCCCAGTGGCTGAAGAACTCCTCCCAGAGTTGCAATGTGGATTCCGCCCACTAAGAGGCACAACAAACATGATTTTCACTGCACGACAAATTCAAGAAAAATGTAGGGAGCAGCATCAACCTCTGTACATGGCCTTTTTTGACCTCACAAAGGCCTTCGACTCTGTCAACCGAGAGGGATTATGGAGTGTCTTTCTCAAAGTCGGCCGTCCTCAAAAATTTGTCACCATCCTCAGCCTGCTTCATGATGACATGCAAACTGTGATCCTTACCAACGGATTCTCCACAGACACATTACAAATGCAAACCAGGATCAAGCAAGGCCGTGTCATTGCACCAGTGCTCTTCTCAATCTTTCTCGCTGCAATACTTTATCTCACCTTGAACAAGCTCCCCGCTGGAGTGGAGCTAACCTACAGGATGAACGGGAAAATGTTCAATCTCCGTCGCCTCCAGTCCAGAATCAAGGTTGTTCCAATTACAGTAACGCTTGCATTTGTGCACACTCTGAAGCCGAACTGCAAACTATCATTGACACCTTCACTAAAGTGTACAAGAGACTGGGCCTTGCATTAAACATCCGTAAGACAATGGTTCTCTACCAACCTGCCCCTGCCGCTCAGACCTGCTGCCCAATTATCAAGATCCATGACGAGACCTTGGACAATATGGACCACTTTCCATACCTTGGGAGCCTTCTGTTGGCGAGGGCAATTGTCGATGATGAAATCCAACATCGCTTTCAGTGTGCCAGTGCAGCCTTCGGTCGCCTGAGGAACAGGGTGTTTGAAGACCAAGATCTCAAACCCAGCACCAAGCTCATGGTCTACAGAGCAGCAGTGATACCTGCCCTCCTATATGCTTCAGAGACATGGACAACATACAGTAGACACCTCAAAGCACTGGAGAAGTACCACCAACACTGACTCCACAAAATCCTGCAAATCCATTGGCAGGATAGGTGTACCAACGTCGGTATTCTCTCTCAGGCCAACATCCCCAGCATCGAGGCATTGATCACGCTCAATCCGCTCCGATAAACGGGCCAAATTGTCCGTGTGCCTGATACAAGACTCCCGAAATAGGCACTCTACTCCGAGCTCCGTCATGGCAAGCAAGTCCCAGGAGGGCAGAGAAAACACTTCAAGGATGCCCTCAAAGCCTCCTTGAAAAAATGGATCATCTCCACCGACTCTTGGGAATCCCTGGCCCAAGACCACTCAAAGTAGAGGAGAAGTGTTCGAAAGGCGCCGAACACTTTTGAATTTCTTTGTCGGGAGCATGCGGAAGCCAAGTACAAACAGCGGAAGGAGCGTATGACAAATCAAGCACTCTACAAACCCGGCTCTTCAACCACCACCTGCCCCACCTGTGACAGAGTCTGTAGATCCTGCATAGGACTCATTAGTCACCTGTGGAAGCAAGTCATCCTCGACTTCGTAGGACTGCCTAAGAAGAGTATAAATATGCAAAAAATGCTTCCATATTTGCCTACATTATGAGTTGCTGCACTTCGAAGTAATTGATTCTGCAAAGTGCTTTGCAACATTTCTGAGAAATGTACTATGTGCTATAGAAATGCAAATCTTAATTTTCTTTCTTAAACTTAAGAAGGATAAAGTGCAATCTAAGAGGTTACAAGTCTCCACTGAACACTGATCTGCTGATGCTTTTCTTTATGGAAATAAATGTCTTGTTCTGGACAGACAGCTGTGGAAGAAATAGGTTCCCCCATGTGCCACAAGGCACAGGCGACTAACTAACTAACATGCTGGCATCTTAGGTGAGTCAGGAAGTGGAGGTGTCCCATTGTTCCACAGCCCTTGCAAACGTATCCTTTGAAGTGGCATGAATGGGATTGATGATCACCCCGCAGCGCCAACAAGGTGTTAATTGCCTTGCATTCATCACACTTGATGGCAGACTCTGAGACATCTGCGGACGTGCAGCTGCAGGCATGTGGGGCCTGCCCTGTACGTTGCAATTTGAAAACAACAAATCGTTTGTTCACAGTACTTGTAGCAGCACTCGTGTGCTGAGAGATTTGCTTAGTATTGTCACTGGTGGCAATGAAGGCTGTACTCAAGGTTGGGGTCTCTAGAGTCAAAAGTTTGTGAAGTATCACTTCATGGCCAATGCCAAGTATGAAGAAGTCTCTGAGCATGTGCTCCAAATGTCCTTCAAATTCTCAATGTCCTGCAAGGCGTCTCAGCTCGGCGACATAGCTCGGCACTTTCTGTCCTTCAGACCTTTTGCAGGTGTAGAACCGGTACCTCGCCATCAGAACGCTTTCCTTCGGGTTCAGATGCTCCCGGACCAGTGTGCACAAATCATCGTACGATTTCTCTGTGGATTTCGCTGGAGCAAGCAGATTTTTCATGAGGCCATATGTTGGTGTCCTGCAGACGGTGAGGAGAATCGCCCTTCGTTTGGCAGCGTTCGCTTCTTCTTCCAGCTCGTTAGCCATGAAGTATTGGTCGAGTCGCTCCACGAAGGTTTCCCAATCATCTCCCTCTGAAAATTTCTCCAGGATGCCCACTGTTCTCTGCATCGTTGGGTTCGTTATCTGTATCTCGTTGCCAGTTGTTATGTATGAATAAGGAGTCTGACTAGATACTGTGAGCTCAAAATAAAGTGTGAACGTAGTCTTTTATTGCAGGTCTCCAGAGTGCCTCTCTAGCCTGTGAGGCCTCCTTAAGTACCTGTGCTCCCAAGGGATTGTGAGATCCCTTGGGACTCCAGGGGTTGAGCCCTCTGGTGGCTACACAAGGTATATACAGGTTTACATATATAACACCCTCCTCTTCCAAGCTCCAATGACAACCTGTGTCCAAGCATATTGATTTCAAAGTTCTCAGCCTTGTTCATCTTTGATTTTGCATCTCTATCTTGGTTTCATATCTTCGAAATTTCTTTCTATCTATTATGTCCCTGTATGAAGTCTCCACTGCTCTGACACTGGACTAATTTAAGCCATGTAGCACCCATTATTTTGGCACTATGCAGCCAAATAAGACTTGAAAATGAGCTCCAAGATGCATCACTTCCGACGGGATGTATGCAGGATTTCAGCTTGCTTGCACACAAATGCCTAATGACCGCTGGCAGCATGCAGAGCAGCGAGATAATGATGCGAATCAGTGTACAATGCTGATTTGAAGCCTTCACTGCCATTTTGGAACTCCACACTCCAGCCAACTGCATCCTCGAGCAACGCTTCTGTTGCCTGGATTGCTCTGGAGGCACCCTGAGTACTCAGCTAAGTGGGTATCAAGACTTGTGGTAGAATGCTGCATGCTGTACAACCTGGCCATTGTGAGGGAACAGCCCATGCCAACACCTATTAGGTGAGCAGCTGAAGAGCAGGAGTACAAAGAGGAAGAGGAGGAGGAGGAGGAGGTGCAACAGGAAGTGGAGGAACTGGAAGAGAAAGTGAGGCTACAATGTAGTCAGCTCCTTTTTACCAGGTTATTAGATTATTCACGAGCGATACCAGTAACCTGAACAAAACCTCCCATTCACCAACTGTTCCACACTCCATACCTTTCCTCTATCACTGACCATCACATTGTCCTCTTTCCGATAACACAAAAATAAAAAACACCAGAAAATGCACATTCAAATCCAATTTTATAAATTCACATTAAATAATGCATACAAAATTAAACTAATCACCCTTGTGCATTCCCTTAGTACCTAACTTCCTTGTGCCTTTGCCTCTCCTAGTGCTCCTATGAGGTGTTTCCCCAGTGACTGTGGCATAGGTGGTGGAAGGCTGCAGACCTTCAATTGAAGAGACTGCAGATGGCCTTTGGGCCTAGAGGGCCTGTCTTCAGACTGCATCATTTTGGCCTGGGCTGCAGCAATCTGGGCTGGTTGGTTGACAGGCAACAGTAAGGGCAGTGGCAGAGTGGGTGCAGGAATGCTGTCATTGAGAGAGGACAACAGGTTTGTGCTCCATGGTGCTACTGCCACTCTCCCGGGTGGCGCCTCAGCAATACTGCTGATTTATTCGAGAACAGATTGTTGGACTGCCTTGACACGCTGGAAGCCCCTGTGAACAGTGGTATCCAGAGTCATGATGGCAACAGTCTGGGCTTGCAAGGCAGTAGTCTGAGATTTTACCGCAGCACTCAGACCTTTGATGGAACCTTTTTGTGCTGCAATAGAAACTGTTTGAGCTGCAATGGAAGCTGTGACATTAGCCATCAGACGTTGCATCAAGTGTGCTGATGGAGGTGACCACCCATTCTGTGTCAGAAAGGATGGGTGCTGTTATGTATGTAAACCTATAATTACCATGTCTAACTACAAGAGGGCTTATCCCCTGGAGTCCCCAGGGATCCCACAATCCCTTGGGAGCACCTATATATAAGGAGGCCTCACAGGCTGGAGAGTCACTGTGAGATCTGGAATAAAGGACTACGGTCACACTTACTTTGAGCTTGCAGTATCTAGTCTGACTCGTTATCCAAGACATAATAACTGGCGACAAGATACAGATGACGATCCCAAATGCAACAATGCAGAAAACTGTGGGCAGCCTGGAGAAATTTTCGGAGGGAGATGATTGGAAACCTTCGTGGAGCGACTTGACCAATACTTCGTGGCCAACAAGTTGGAAGGAGAAGGGAACGCTGCCAAACGAAGGGCGATCCTCCTCACCGTTTGCAGGGCACCAATGTATGGCCTCGTGAAAAACCCGCTCACTCCAGCAAAACCCACGGACAAGTTGTACGATGAGTTGTGCACACTGATCCGAGAGCATCTGAACCCGAAGGAAGCGTTCTGATGGCGAGATATTGGTTCTACACGTACAAGAGGTCTGAAGGCCGGGAAGTGGCGAGGTACGTCGTCGAGCTAAGGTGTCTTGCAGGACATTGTGAATTTGAAGGACACTTGGAGCATATGCTCAGGGACTTCTTTGTACTTGGCATTGGCCATGAAGTAATACTTCACAAACTTTTGACTCTAGAGACCCCAACCTTGAGTAAAGCCATAGCGATAGCCCAGGCGTTTATCTCCACCAGTGATAATACTAAACAAATTTCCCAGCACACTCGTGCTGCTGCAAGTACTGTGAACAAAGTAATGCTGTTTTCGAATCAAAATGTACATGGCAGGACTTACACGCCTGTAGTTGCAAGTTTGCTGATGACTCAGAGTCCGCCATCAAGGGTGGTGAATACAAGGCAATTAACACCTTGTTGGCGCTGCGGGGCTGATCATCAATTCCATTCATGCCACATCAAAGGATACGTTTGCAAGGGCTGTGGAACAATGGGTCATCTCCAACGTATATGCAGGCGAGCTGCAAACCCTGCTAATCCTGTAAACCACCTTGTTGCAGAGGAGGACAGATCCACGGTGGATCATGATGAACCAGAGTCTCAGACCGAGGAGGCAGAGGTATATGGGATGCACACATTTACCACAAAGTATCCCCTGATAATGCTGAAGGTTGAATTAAATGGACTCCTGCTGTCCATGGAGCTGGACACGGGCGCAATCCGGTACATAATGAGTAAAAAGACTTTTGATAAGTTGTGGTGCAACAAGACTTCAGGGCCAGTCCTGACTCCCATTCGTACCAAACTTAGAATGTACACAAAGGAACTGATTCCCGTAATTGGCAGTATTACTGTAAAGGTCTCCTACGATGGAGCGGTGCACAATTTACCACTCTGGGTGGTACCAGGCGATGGCCTCATGCTGTTCGGCAGGAGCTGGCTGGGTAAGATACGCTGGAACTGGGACGACGTCCGAGCGCTTTTGCCCGTCGACAACACTTCATATGCCCAGGTCCGAAGCAAGTTCCCCTCGCTGTCCGAACCAGGCATCGGAAAGTTCCAAGGAGCAAAAGTGCAGATCCATTTGATTCCGGGGCGCGACCCATCCATCACAAGGCGAGAGCGTACCTTACATGATGAGAGAGAAGGTGGAGATCAAGCTGGACAGGTTGCAACGAGAGGGCATCATTTCTCCAATCGAATTCAATGAGTGGGCCAATCCGATTGTTCCAGTCCTCAAGGGAAACGGCACCATCAGAATCTGTGGTGATTACAAAATAACTATCAATCGTTTCTCACTGCAGGATCAATACCCGCTAACAAAGGCAGACAACCTATTTGCGATGCTGGTGGGAGTGAAAATGTTCATGAAGCTGGACTTGACCTCAGCCTACATGACGCAGGAGCTGGAGGAGTCTTCAAAGGGCCTCACCTGCATCAACACGCACAAGGGACTGCTCATCTACAACAGATGCCCGTTTGGAATTCGGTTGGCTGCAGCGATCTTCCAGAGAAACATGGAACTCGGTCCTGCGCACCGTGGTCTTCCAGGACAACATCTTGTGGGGGCTTAATTGTATGGGGCTCAGGCTAAAATGCTCGAAGTGCATTTTCCTGGTGCCTGAAGTGTAGTTCCTGGGGAGAAGAATCATGGCGGACGGCATCAGGCCCACCGATTCGAAGATGGAGCTAATCAAAAACACACCAAGACCAAAGAATGTGACGGAGCTGCGGTCGTTTCTAGGACTCCTGAACTATTTTGGTAACTTCTTACCAGGTCTTAGCACGTTGTTAAACCCCTGCACTCTTTACTGCATAAAGGAGATGAATGGGTATGGGGTAAAAGCCAAGAAAATGCCTTTGAGAAAGCTAGGAAGCTGTTATGTTCAAACAAATTACTTTTGTTGTACGATCCATGTAAACATTTGGTACTAGCATGTGATGCGTCGTCGTACAGGTTCGGGTGTGTATTGCAACAAGTTAATGAATTTGGGAATTTGGTTGCTTATGCATCCAGAAGTCTAACTAAGGTCGACAGTATGATCAAAAAAGAAGCGTTAGCGTGTGTTTACGGGGTAAAGAAAATGCATCAATATCTGTTTGGGCTCATATTTGAATTGGAAACCGACCATAAGCCGCTTATATCCCTCTTTTCTGAAAATAAGGGGATAAATACGAATGCATCGGCCTGCATCCAGAGATGGGCGCTCCCGTTTTTTTAAAAAAAATTTCGTAGCCAATCTTTCCAATTCTTTGTCAGATCACAAACGCCAGAGGTCACCTTGCACACATCAAGGATCACCCTGCGCTAATGCTCTTAGCCAAAAGGCCGAGAAGCGCTCCCGTTTTATTTTTTTTAATTTTTTAAAAAATTCGTAGCCAATCTTTCCAATTCTTTGTCAAATCACAAACGCCAGAGGTCACCTTGCACACATCAAGGATCACTCTGCGCCAATGCTCTTAGCCAAAAGACCGAGAGCCACTGCACTGTTCCTGGAAGTACTGCAATACCAGGTTCGTGCCATGGAGGTGGATGGGTCAGCAACCCCACACACCTCCGTGGAGATGGATGGGTCAATCCACCCCACCCACCTCCTATTTCCAAAAAGCATAGGAGAACCACCTTCCTGATCCAGGGAGAACCACTTTGGGGTCATAGTTACTCCCCTGTCAGGTCAGTTACGCATGATCTTAGCCAAAAGGCCGAGAAGCGCTCCCGTTTTTTTTTTAAATTAAATTTGTAGCCAATCTTTCCAATTCTTTGTCAAATCACAAACGCCAGAGGTCACCTTGCACACATCAAGGATCACTCTGCGTCAATGCTCTTAGCCAAAAGGCCAAGAGCCACTGCACCGTTCCTGGAAGTACTGCAATACCAGGTTCGTGCCATGGAGGTGGATGGGTCAGCAACCCCACCCACCTCCGTGGAGGTGGATGGGTCAATCCACCCCACCCACCTCCGAGAAGCGCTCCCGTTTTTTTTTTTAAATTCGTAGCCAATCTTTCCAATTCTTTGTCAAATCACAAACGCCAGAGGTCACCTTGCACACATCAAGGATCACTCTGCGCCAATGCTCTTAGCCAAAAGGCCAAGAGCCACTGCACCGTTCCTGGAAGTACTGCAATACCAGGTTCGTGCCATGGAGGTGGATGGGTCAGCAACCCCACCCACCTCCGTGGAGGTGGATGGGTCAAGCCACCCCACCCCACCCCCGTTTTTTTTTTTTTTTTTTAAATTCGTAGCCAATCGTTCCAATTCTTTGTCAAATCACAAACGCCAGAGGTCACCTTGCACATGCCAAGGATCACTCTGCGCCAATGCTCTTAGCCAAAAGGCCTAGAGCCACTGCACCGTTCCTGGAAGTACTGCAATACCAGGTTCGTGCCATGGAGGTGGATGGGTCAGGTCCTCCACACACCTCCGTGGAGGTGGATGGGTCAAACCTCCCCACCCCACCCCCGTTTTTTTTTTTTTTTTAAATTCGTAGCCAATCGTTCCAATTCTTTGTCAAATCACAAACGCCAGAGGTCACCTTGCACATGCCAAGGATCACTCTGCGCCAATGCTCTTAGCCAAAAGGCCTAGAGCCACTGCACCGTTCCTGGAAGTACTGCAATACCAGGTTCGTGCCATGGAGGTGGATGGGTCAGGTCCCCCACACACCTCCGTGGAGGTGGATGGGTCAAACCTCCACACCCACCTCCTGTTTCCAAAAATGCAAGCATATACCTTCCTGACCAGGGAGAAACCACCCGGTGGTCATGGTGGCTGGTCAGAAACGGTACTACACTTGATCTTAGCCAAAAGGCCACCCCACCCCCGTTTTTTTTTTTTTTTTTTTTTTTTTTTTTTAATTTATTTTTTAATAAATTCGTAGCCAATCGTTTCCAATTCTTTGTCAAGTCACAAACGCCAGAGGTCACCCTGCACCAGTCAAGGATCACTCTGCGCCAATGCTCTTAGCCAAAAGGCCTAGAGCCACTGCACCGTTCCTGGAAGTACTGCAATACCACCCCACCCCCGTTGTCCGCATACAACTAGGCCATCCACCACAGGTCAGGCACAGAAAGCTGTGCCGATGCTCTCAGTAGGCTACCATTGCCCACCATCAGGGTGGAGATGGCACAACCTGAAGATTCTAGTTATGATAATGGAAGCATTCGAGAGTGAGCAATCACCTGTTACCGCCTGACAGATGAGAACCTGGATGAGCCAGGACCCCTTCCTGTCCTTAGTAAAAAAAACTGTGTGCTCCACGGGAGTTGTTCTAGTGTCCCGTTAGAGATGCAGGAAGAAATAAAGCCGTACCAGCAGCGCAAAAATCAAATGTCTATACAGGCAGACTGCCTTCTATGGGGTAATCGGATAGTTGTGCCAAAAGAGGGCAGGGGCACTTTCATTAGTGATCTTCACAGTACCCACCCAGGCATTGTAATGATGAAAGCGATAACCAGATCTCACGTGTGGTGGCCCGGTATCGATGCAGATTTAGAGTCCTGCGTGCACAAATGTAATACATGTTCACAGTTAAGCAATGCACCCAGGAGGTGCCACTAAGCTTATGGTCTTGGGCCTCCAAACCATGGTCTAGGGTTCATGTCGACTATGCAGCCCCATTCTTGGGAAAAATATTTTTAGTGGTTGTAGATGCGTACTCCAAGTGGATTGAATGTGAGATAATGTCGGTAAGCACGTCTGCTGCCACCATTGAAAGCCTATGCACGGCCTGCCTGATGTCCCTGTAAGTGACAATGGGCCGTGCTTTACCAGTGCTGAATTCAAGGAATTCGTGACCCGCAATGAGGTCAAACCTGTCTGCCCAGTTTAAACCAGCGTCCAACAGTCAGGCAAAATGAGCAGTTCAAATAATCAAGCAGAGCTTGAAAAGGGTAACTGAAGGCTCATTGCAAGACTCGCTTATGCGGAGTCCTGTTTAGTTACCGCACAAGACCCCACTCGCTCACCGGGATTCCTCCCGCTGAACTGCTCATGAAAAGGGCACTTAAGACAAAGCTCTTGTTAGTCCACCCTGATCTACATGAACAGAATACATATCATGATCGTGCAAATGTGTCACGCGAAGTTGAAGTAAATGATCTTGTATTTGTGTTGAACTATGGACAAGATCCCAAGTGGATTGCTGGCACTGTTTTGGCCAAAGAGGGGAGTAGGGTGTTTGTGGTCAAACTCGCAAATGGACTCACCTGCATTAAACACTTGGACCAAACCAAACTCAGATTTACGGACTATCCAGAACAACCCACAATAGACTCTACCTTTTTCGACCCTCCAACACACACACAAGTGGCAACCGACCCAGCGGTTGACCACGAAGCAGAACCCATCACCCACAGCAGCCAGCAAGACTCACCACCCCCAGCAGTCCAGCAAGGCCAGCTGCACAGCAGCCCAGCGAAGGCCCAACAAACAACTCACCAAAACTAGCATTTGTACCGAGATGATCAACCAGGGAAAGGAAGGCCCCAGATCGACTCACATTGTAAATTGTTACACTATTGACTTTGGGGAGGGGAAGTATTGTTATGTATGTAAACCTGTAATTACATGTCTCACCACCAGAGGGCTTATCCCCTGGAGTCCCAAGGGATCCCACAATTCCTTGGAAGCACCTGTATATAAGGAGGCCTCACAGGCTGGAGAGGCACTCTGAGGTCTGTAATAAAGGACTATGGTCACACTTACTTTGAGCTTGCAGTATCTAGTCTGACTCTTTATCCAAGACATAACGGTTCCAAACTCCACACAAAACCCTGTGCCAAGTTGGAGCTGGACTCCTCCATGTTCCTTGACTTTGAGCACAGACTTTCTGGCTAGCTTTCCAGTGACCAAGCATTTGGTTGTGTACACCCATCAGCCAACTTTTGTAGCCTGGGCCATATGACTCCTCTGCAGCAGAGCTGGTGTTCCGTCCTCCAGCAAGCTGGCATCTACGCTATCCTTTCCTCCTGCGCTAGCTCCTGCGCACTTGTGCCTGATGTCTCACCATGTGTTGATCCCTCCTCTGTCCTATCCTCTAAAATACACGCAGTTTCAGTCTCTGAGCTGGTGGCTACAAGTGTAAGGTCAACTGATGTCTCTTCATCTTCACTGTCTTCATCTTCCTTCTCTGGCTGGGAAGGTTCCAGTGCTTGGAAATCTGAAATGTTAAATGGACAATGGTTGTGTTATGGTGAGGAGAGGAGAAAGTAAGAAGTACACGCTTACACTATCAGCAGCTTGTGAATCAGAAGTGATTGTGGGATGAGGGAGAAGTGGAGAGAAGGAGGATTAGATATGCAGATACCCTCATCATTGATCCCTTCAAAAGAACATAAGAAATAGATGCAGGAGTAGCCCATTCACCCTTTCAAGCTTGCTCCACCCTTTAAGAAAATCATGGCTGATCTAACTTCACTCCACCATCGGGCATTATCCCCAAATCCCTTGATTACCTCACTATCCAATATTCTATCGATCTCTATCTTGAATATACTCAAAGGCTGAGCATCCACTGTCCCCTGTGGTAGAGAATTCCAAAGATTCACAATCCCTTGAAAAAATTTCCCCTCAGCGTCCTAATTGACCATCCCCTTATTCTGAGACTGTGACTCCTGGTTCTAGACTCCCCAGCCAGGAGCTGCATCCTCCCAGTCTCTACCCTGTCAAGCCATGTAAGAATTTACATTTCAATCAGATCACCTCTCATTCTTCTAAATTATAGGGAATATAATAAGCCTAATATTTTCAATCTCTTCTCATGGGACATCCCAGGAATCAGTCTCTTGATCCTCCATTGCACTCCCTCTAAGGCAAGTATAACATTCCTTAGGTAAGGAGACCAAAACTGTGCACAGTACTCCAGGTGTGGTCGCATCAAGGCCCTATATAATTGAAGACTTCTTTACTTTTATTCTTTATTTTGTAACAAAGTCTACCAAAGTGTATAACTTCACATTTCTCCACATTATAGTCCATCTGCCCTGTTCTTGCCCACTCACAACCTGTCCATATTCCTTTATAGCCTCTTTGTATCTTCCTCACAACTTACTTTCCCACCTAGCTTTGTATCATCAGCAAACTTAGATACCTTACACTCGGTCCCCTCATCTAAGTCATTGATATAGATTGTAAATAGCTGAGGCCCAAGTACTGATCATTGTGGTACCTTACTAGTTACAGCCTGCTAACCTGAAAATGACACGTTTATTCCTACTCCCTGTTTTCTGTCTGTTAAGCAATCCTCAATACATGCTATTATATATTACTCCCAATCCCATGAGCCCTAATTTTTTGTAATAACCTCCTTTTTTGCACCTTATTGAATATGTTCTGAAAATCCAAATATACAACATCCACTGGTTCCTCATTATCTCCTCTACTAGTTACAACCTCAAACAACTGTAACATATTTGTCAAACATAATTTACCTTTCATAAATCCATGTTGACTCTTAGTCATATTATGATTTTCTAAGTGCCCGGTTTCCACGGCCCTAATAATAGATTCTCGCATTTTCGCTACTATGATGTCAGGCTAATTGGTCTATAGATCCCCATTTTCCCTCTCTCCTCCTTTCTTGAATAGCAGGGTTACATTTTCTACCTTCCAATCCACGGGGACCATTCAGAGCCAATGCTGCCAGTGGTTGGGCCTCAGCGATGTTCCTTTCCATGATGGACAGCACTTTGATTAAAATGTGCAGGTGCACTTGTCCTCCTTCAGTTCCTTCCTTTTGCCTCCTGTTATGTGCTATCTTGTCCTGCAAGAAAGAAGGAAGTGTGTCAATGACTGTCTTCCAATATGTTTGTGTATTGTGACTGTCATGGTTGTGGGTGCGAGGCTTGCCACAGTATTTAGTCTGTGAGGGTGAAGTAAATAAACCTTATGAATTGACGGGTTGAGTACTGATTGATAGAGATTGCTGGTATGTGGGTGTAGTGAATTGAGCAGTGAATGAGGCCAGTGGTGAGGTTGGTAAGATATGCCATTTGAAGATTGAACTCACTCACGTTGACAACTCATGTCAGATCATTAAACTTCTTCCTGCACAACATCCATGTTCTTGGAGCTACACTCGAAGGCATTGAGCTCCGCTACTACTGCTTCCTACGGCTTCCTTTGCATATGTCTCATGGACCCCTGTGATGCATGATGTTTCTCCTTCTCTCCACATCTTGCACCAAGGCCTCCAGTGTATTATCTTTCGTGCATGCTCTCTCGCAGGTTGAGGCATCTTGAAAAAAATGACAAAAGCAATTAACTTCCTGACAGGACTTCCAGCAGCCACAATGCGCCTCCCATAAGAACATAAGAATTAAGAGCAGGAGTAGGCCATACAGCCCTTCAAGCCTGCTCCGCCATTCAATAAGACCATGGCTGAACTTCGACTTCAACTCCACTTTGCAGCAGATCCTCATATCTCTCGATTCCCCTAGGGTCCAAAATCTATCTATCTCAGCCTTGAATATGCTTAATGACTCAGCATCCACAGCCCTTAAGGGTAAAGAATTCCAAAGATTTACAACCCTTCGAGTGAAGAAATTCCTCCTCATCTCAGTCTTAAAAGGCAGACCCCTTATCCTGAGACTATACCACCTAGTTCTAGAATCTCCAGTCAGGCAAAACAACCTCTCAGCATCTACCCTGTCAACCTCCCTCAGAATCTTATATGTTTCAATGAAATCACCTCTCGTTCTTCGAAACTCCAGAGAGTATAGGCCCATTCTAACAATCTCTCCTCAAAGGGCAACCCAGAATCAATCTAGTGAACCTCTATTGCACCGCCTCTAAGGCATGTCCTTTCTCAGATAAGGATAGCAAAACTGTGCACAGTACTCCAGGTGTGGTCTCACTAAAGCCCTGTACAATTGAAGTAAGATTTCCTTACTCTTGTACTCCAGCCCCCTTGCAATAAAGGCCAACATGCCATTTGCCTTCCTAATTGCTCGCTGTACGTGCATGTTATTTTCCTGTGTTTCCTGTATGAGGACACCTACATCTCTCTGAACACCAACATTTAATAGTTTCTCACCCATTTAAATTTTTTTTTATTTTTCTATTCTTCCTACCAAGGTAAATAAACTCATTTTTCCTCACATTATACTCCATCTGCCACCTTATTGCCCACATACTTAATCTGTCTATATCCCATTGCAGGCTCTTTGGGTCCTCCTCACAGCTTACTTTCCCACTGAGCTTTGTATCATCAGCAAACTTGGATAGATTGCACTCGGTCCCTTAATATAGATTGTATTTAGCTGACACCCAAGCACTGATCTTTGTGGCACTCCACTATTTCTAACTTTGACAAGATCAGACCACCTGTCAGCGTTATGAACAAATCTTCTACATTTGGCACTGTATTGGGGAAATTGCCCTCTAGAACCTGGTTTACGGTTACTTTATAATCACCACACAATCTTACCTTACCATTGGACTTAGGTACAACAACAATGGGTGTAGCCCAATGACATAGATCTATCTTAGAGATAATGTTCTCAGTCTCTAGTCTTTTGAATTCTTGCTCAACTTTCTCCTTGAGTGTATATGGTCTAGCGTCCTTCTGTACCTTGACACTTGCCTTGAAGCCTTGGATCGGACTGCCTGATTCACAGAACACCTTCGGATACTTCTTAATGACATCATCCTTCGATGCAAATCTCATTTCAACACGAAAAATTTCATTCCAATCCAGCTTCAGTGATCCAACCATTAGATCTCACAAATGCCTACTTACAACTTGAACCAGATGAGGAGTGCAAATCGTGCTTGACTATAAATACTCATCTACACTTATATTAATTAAATAGGCTACCATTTGGAGTGCCTTTCGCCCCGCCATATGCCAAGGGGTGATGAACCAGATTTTGCAAGGTATTGAAAGGGTAGTATGTTATTTAGATGCCATACTAATTTCAGCAACAAACAGACAAATCCACAATAACATATTGAATGAAGTGCTCAAACAGCTAGAGAAGCACAAAGTATGAGTGACTGCTCGCAAGTGTGAGTTATTTCAAAACTCAGTGGAATACTTAGGGCACAGAGTAAGGCATCCAACCAAAGGAAATTAGAAATGCACCCACTCCCAAGAATGTCACTGAACTTCGATCATTTTGGGGTATTTTGAACTATTATGGGAAGTTCCTACCAAACTTGACTACAGTATTACATCCACTGAATGAGCTGTTGAAAAAATAGGCCCATTTTAAGTGGTCAGAAGATTGCGATGCAGCATTCAAGGAGTGTAAAAGCCAGTTGGTAGAGAGCATCATGTTAGTTCACTATGACGTATCTACGGAGATCAAGCTAGAATGTGACACCTCTCCATATGGAGTTGGAGCAGTGATCTCTCATGTACCACATAGTGGGGAGGGGAAGCCAAATGCTTTTGCTTCACATACTCTCTGTGATGTATGTAACACTCAAACCACTGACTCCACATGGTCAGGTGTTTTAGTAACTGCTGTGATCTTAGTCCTTTATTGTGTAACTCCAGAGTGCCTCTCAGGTGTGGTGGGCAGCCTTTTATACTCTATCTCGCAGGTACTTTCAGGTCTCCCACCACAGCACCCTCTGTGGTGCACCATTGTACTTATACATTTAATGTACCTGGATAATACATAACATCTCACTCCCTCCCCAGTTCCAAAAGCCATTGCCGGTGACCTCGGCCTTGTTCGTCCTGATTGATTTGTGAGTGTGAGTCCATGACCATCCACTTCCCTCTTCTCCCCCATGTGGAGATTATGCTTGCGATCCAGTGCAAGCATGTGGTATTTGCAGTCCTTACATGGGTGATGCAGTCCTTACATGGGCCCCAGCTGTTTACACTGTACATTAATGATTTAGACGAGGGGATTAAATGTAGTATCTCCAAATTTGCGGATGACACTAAGTTGGGTGGCAGTGTGAGCTGTGAGGAGGATGCTATGAGGCTGCAGAGTGACTTGGATAGGTTAGGTGAGTGGGCAAATGCATGGCAGATGAAGTATAATGTGGATAAATGTGAGGTTATCCACTTTGGAGGTAAAAACAGAGAGACAGACTATTATCTGAATGGTGACAGATTAGGAAAAGGGGAGGTGCAACGAGACCTGGGTGTCATGGTACATCAGTCATTGAAGTTTGGCATGCAGGTACAGCAGGCGGTTAAGAAAGCAAATGGCATGTTGGCCTTCATAGCGAGGGAATTTGAGTACAGGGGCAGGGAGTTGTTGCTGCAGTTGTACAGGGCCTTGGTGAGGCCACACCTGGAGTATTGTGTACAGTTTTGGTCTCCTAACTTGAGGAAGGACATTCTTGCTATTGAGGGAGTGCAGCGAAGGTTCACCAGACTGATTCCCGGGATGGCGGGACTGACCTATCAAGAAAGACTGGATCAACTGGGCTTGTATTCACTGGAGTTCAGAAGAATGAGAGGGGACCTCATAGAAACATTTAAAATTCTGATGGGTTTAGACAGGTTAGATGCAGGAAGAATGTTCCCAATGTTGGGGAAGTCCAGAACCAGGGGTCACAGTCTAAGGATAAGGGGTAAGCCATTTAGGACCGAGATGAGGAGAAACTTCTTCACCCAGAGAGTGGTGAACCTGTGGAATTCTCTACCACAGAAAGTTGTTGAGGCCAATTCACTAAATATATTCAAAAAGGAGTTAGATGAAGTCCTTACTACTAGGGGGATCAAGGGGTATGGGGAGAAAGCAGGAATGGGGTACTGAAGTTGCATGTTCAGCCATGAACTCATTGAATGGCGGTACAGGCTAGAAGGGCCGAATGGCCTACTCCTGCACCTATTTTCTATGTTTCTATGTTTCTATGATAAAGAACACGAGCATAACTTCCAACAGAAAGCAGGTATACATACACAATACATTTGTATGGTACATGTAATATGTGGTACAGATGTTATGTCAAAAGGTTGCAGGTACACTGAACAGTTATTTAATTGCAGCTCCTCTGGGTGAGGTACGGTGGCGGTATACAGCCCCTTTTTGCCCGAGGTAATGGGCTGCGCTGAGACAGGCTATCGCAACTGGTGCATTGACTCTGTTCTCAGAAAGTAGTTGCCTTGGCGGCTCATCTGCAGCCACTGAACCATTGCATGAATTGCATAAATCGAAAATCGCATTAGTCCATTAGTCATGTTAGTCACGGATCCATTATTTTAAACACAGTAACCATTCAGCATTAAAATATTAACTCTTATCATAAATCCATCATCCTACATTCACATGGCTCATTTAGACTTTCTCTTGCCTCACAAAAGTCTCTTTGTGGGGACCGCCAATGGTGTAAAGCCCTTTTAAGACTCCCGGGTGCATTTCACTTTTAATATGCCATCTTGTTTCCCATGAGGCTTTCACTGGGCGCCACCATTTTAGTTGCTCTGCTGGCCATTGTCTGCAGAGCTCTGTTGCCACGAGGCTCACCATCATCTTGAGCTTGCTGGTGAAGAAGGAACAGAAGGAACAAAGAAGAAAGAAAGAAGAAAAACGGCCCAGAGCAACTTATCTTGACTCTGGCAGAAATGGCTCACTGGACTCGATCAGTCATAGTCCTTGTGCGAGCGGCCTCCGTAATTGCTGCTGCATCCGCCGCTCTGGCTCACGTTCTCCCGAGTCACACCAGCCGCCGCCACTGTAGGCTCCGCTCCTATCGCTGTCCCCACAACTGCCGCCCCTCCTGCGGCCGCCGTAGCCGCCTCTCCTGCGGCCGCCGTGGCCACCACCACCATAGCCGCTCCCGCCGCCCGACTTTTCCTCTGTGTAGGCCCCCCGAATTTGTCGGCCATCGATGGACGTCCCGCTCATCGCCCGTAGCACCCTGCCGGCTCGCACCCTAGCAATCGGCCTGCACCTACAAGACTGCTCTTCCAGGGTCTGCTCGTCAGTGGAGGCTGAGGCTGCAGGATTGCTTGAGTTGCTTCAAGGTGACTGTCGGTTCAGTGGATAGCAGCCTGTGAAGGAGACCCTCATGGCCAATCCCCATAACGAAAACGTCTCACAACGCCTCATCAAGGTGTGTGACAAAATCACACGGCGCCGCGAGTCTCCTGAGGTCAGAAGCATATTTGGTGACATCCTGGCCCTCAGGTCTGCAGTGATGGTAGAATTTGTGCCTGGCCGTGAGGATGCTCTCCTTCGGTTTTAGTTGGTCACGAGTGAGTGCGATCAGCTCCTCATATGACTTGTCCCTGGCACTCTCAGGTGCCAGCAAATCCCTGACGAGACAGTAAACCTCATCACCACAACTGGAAAGCAATATCGCCTTACGCTTCTCTCTCAGTGAGTCCGTGTTCCCCGTCAGGTCGTTTGCTGTGAAGCAGTACTTGAGTCTTTCCGTAAAGGCCTTCCAATCATTGCCCACCGTAAAATCCTTTAACGAGCCCAGAGTAGCCATGGTTGCATGAAGTTCGTCCGTGTCCTTGTCGCCAATGCGATGTATGTAGCACTCAAACCACTGACTCCACACGGTCTGGTGTTGTAGTAACTGCTGTGACCTTAGTCCTTTATTGTGTACCTCCAGAGTGCCTCTCAGGTGTGGTGGGCAGCCTTTTATACTCTGTCTTGCAGGTACTTTCAGGTCTCCCACCAAAGCGCCCTCTGTGGCACACCATTGTACTTATACATTTAATGTACCTGGACAATACATAACACTCTCAGTGCCAGTGAGTGTAATTATGCGCAAATTGAAAGGGAAGCTTTTGGGGTCAAGAAGTTAGACAAATACTTGTTTACCATCTGAGGGAACTGAGGGAAATCCTTATTAGTCAAGAAATGGTGTTAGGGAAATTGATGGGATTGAGGGCTGATAAATCCCCAGGGCCGAATAGTCTACATCCCAGAGTACTTAAGGAAGTGGCCCTAGAAATAGTAGATGCATTGGTGGTCATTTTCCAACATTCCATGGACTCTGGATCAGGTCCTATGGATTGGAGGGTAGCGAATGTAACCCCACTTTTAAAAAAAGTAGAGAGAGAGAAAACAGGGAATTATAGACTGGTTAGCATGACATCGGTAATGGGGAAAATGCTGGAATCAATTATTAAAGATGTAATAGCAGCGCATTTGGAAAGCAGTGACAGGATCGGTCCAAGTCAGCATGGATTTATGAAAGGGAAATCGTGCTTGACAAATCTAGAATTTTTTGAGGATGTAACTAGTAGAATGGACTAGGGAGAACCAGTGGATGTGGAGTATTTGGACTTTCAAAAGGCTTTTGATAAGGTCCCACACAAAAGATTAGTATGCAAAATGAAGGCACATGGTATTGAAGGTGATGTATTGACGTGGATCGACAACTGGTTGGCAGACAGGAAGCAAAGAGTAGGAATAAACGGGTCCTTTTCAGAATGGCAGGCAGTGACTAGTGGGGTGCTGCAGGACTCAGTGCTGGGACCCCAGCTACTTACAACATACATTAATGATTTAGATGAAGGAATTGAACGTAGTATCTCCAAGTTTGCAGATGACACTAAGTTGGGTGGCAGTGTGAGCTGTGAGGCGGATGCTAAGAGGCTTCAAGGTGACTTGGACAGGTTAGGTGAGTGGGCAAATGCATGGCAGATGCAGTATAATGTGGATAAATGTGAGGTTATCCACTTTGGTGGCAAAAACAGGAAGGCAGATTATTATCTGAATGGTAACAGATTAGTAAAAACGAGACATGGGTGTCATGGTACATCAGTCATTGAAAGTAAGCATGCAGGTACAGCAGGCAGTAAAGAAAGCAAATGGCATGTTGGCATTCATAGCGAGAGGATTTGAGTATAGGAGCAGGGAGGTCTTGTTGCAGTTGTACAGGGCTTTGGTGAGACCACACCTTGAGTATTGGGTGCAGTTTTGGTCTCCTAATCTGAGGAAGGACATTCTTGCTATTGAGGGAGTGCAGCAAAGGTTTACCAGACTAATTCCCGGGATGGCAGGACTGACATATGAAGAAAAATTGGATCGACTAGGCTTATATTCACTGGAATTCAGAAGAATGAGAGGGGATCTCATAGAAGCATATAAAATTCTGATGGGATTGGACAGGTTAGGTGCAGGAAGAATGTTCCCGATGTTGGGGAAGTCCAGAACCAGGGGTCACAGTCTAAGAATAAGGTGTAAGCCATATAGGACCAAGCTGAGGAGAAACTTTTTCACCCAGAGACTTGTGAACCTATGGAATTCTCTACCACAGAAGGTTGTTGAGTCCAGTTCGTTGGATATATTCAAAAGGGAGTTAGATGTGGCCTTTACAGCTAAAGGGATCAGGGGTATGGAGAGAAGCAGGAGTGGGGTATTGAAGTTGCATGATCAACCATAATCATATTGAATGGTGGTGCAGGCTTGAAGGGCCGAATGGCCTGCTCCTGCACCTATTTTCTATGTTTCTATGTTACAGACCATAAGCCCCTGACAGCAATCCTCCATCCAAAGTCCCCAGTTCCAACATTAGCTGCAGCCCGAATGCAGAGATGGGCTTTAATTTTGTCAGCATATACATATGATATTGAGTACAGATGATTGGCTGATCACAGTTATGCTGATGCTATGTCTAGATTGCCATTCCCATCACAGGTTACACCCAACAGGGAAGAAGTGTTCTATTTTTCATACATTGATGAACTGCCAGTCACAGCTGAAGAGATTGGTAGAGCAACCACATGTGACCCAGTTATGTCAAAGGTGTATGATTACATCGCAAATGGTTGGTCAAACCAGGTATCAGATGAAGATATTCATTGATACTTCGTTTGTAGGAATAAATTATCAGTGGATAAAGATTGTATCATGTTTATTCCAAATAAATTCAGGTCCAAACTATTAGGAGATCTTCATGACCAGCACCTTTGAATGTGCTTGACCAAGCGTTTTGCATGCAGTTACTTATGGTGGCCAGGTCAAGATAAAGATATAGAGTACATCGTTAGTCAGTGTACAACATGTCAATCACTTACTTATGGTGGCCAGGTCTAGATAAAGATATAGAGTACATCGTTAGTCAGTGTACAACATGTCAATCAGTGAGCAAGAAACCACCATCAGTACCGTTACAGCCATGGAAATGGCCTCCCAGGGTGCGGCAAAGGTTACATATCGATTTTTCTGAGCTAGAAGGACAGCAATTGTTCATTGTGATTGATAGCCATTCAAAGTGGGTAGAGGTGTTTCCAATGTGGAAAATAACAATTAAAATACTGGATCATTTGCGAAGATTATTTTCTTCATTTGGCCTCCCAGAAGAAATTGTTTCTGATAATGGGCCACAATTTTCTTCAGAAGAATTTGCACAGTTCATGAGCAAAAATGGTGTGAAACATACCAAGATGCCACTGTACCACCCTGCTTCAAATGGTGCAGCAGAGAGCACAGAACAAGTTGTAAAACATGCTCTCATGAAAGAAATGTTGGATCTAAATCCAAAAAAACGACAATTGTCATTGGACCACAAATTGGCTAATTTTCTAATTACGTATCGTAATACTCCTCATACAACTACTGGTAGAACACCAGCAGAGTTGTTTCTCAAACGACAGCCACGAACCAGATTCTTGTTGTTAAAAAAACAAACTTGTCAGTCAGTAGAAGAGAAACAATTAAGACAGAAAGAGAATCATGATAGAAGTAGAGTAAGAGAGAGAAATGTGAAATTAAATCAGAAGGTGAGAGTGAAGAACTATCATCATAAATGGTTAAAGTGGTTACCAAGAAGAGTGGTGAAGATATGCGGTCCTCGCACATATTTGGTCAAGATGTTTGATCATGGACAGGTTAGGTTTGTTCACATTGATCATATTTTACCGACAGATGTGGAAGGAGATGAAAGTTGGAATGATTCGATTATTGTTGACTCATCAGATAGTTTTGTTACAAGTAGAGTACCAGTAGCATATCCTACATCAAATGTACTGGACATAAGTCCAAGAGAAAGTCAGAATTTAAGTCTGAGTCTGAGTCAGGCAGACAAACAGTCTGAAGTTGTAGAGAGTTCCAATGTAAATCAAGGGCATCCCTTAGAGGAAAACTTTCCTCAGGTTCAGCCTCTAATGAGTCTAAGTTCAACACCATGTTTGGAAGGTTCTGTTCGAGAGCGATGGTATCCTCTTCGAAACAGAAAACCAATGATTAAGTTTGATTTGTAAATATGTCAAAATAAATCCATATATTTTGTTATGTATAACCATGCAAGTTATGTATGATTGTTTGTTATGATTACTTCTTCATTAAGGATGGAGAAGTGTAATATAGTTACACCTAATGGACTACTGCCCCACCTAGTGGACTACTGTGGTAATGCAGCCATTGCTGTTTTCACAATAAAGCATCAGGGACAGGTCACCTGACAAGTTCCTGAGTTAAGAGCCATTTTGGCATTCGGTGTGTGTTGCTATGTCGTGAAGAATATATCACACTTTTCACGACCACCGGACCGTCCAAAAGCGCTGTACAGCCAATGAAGTTCTTTTTGAAGTGAAGTCACTGTTATATTATAATGCAGTAGAATATGATAATTGTCAGACCTTTTATTTTAAGAACAATTTCGTGATAGTTAAGCACAACCAAATTTGTTGTGGATTCAGGGTTTGCTTTAGATCGCTACAACAGCTTCAAAAATGTTATTTGATATAAAACATGCCAATCTACGAAACGGTTTCTCACCCTTGCCCCATCCCTCTCCACTAACCACAGCCTTAAACACCATCGCTTCCAAACTCGAGGTGTTCCCTCTAAAAGTAAAAATGACTCGTATATATGTTTCTTAAAATTAACAAATGTTCCAGTTCAATTTTAAAACGGATTGCTGCTTGCCAAGGTTGTTTAAAGTGGCGGCCGTACTGAGTGCGCAGACTCCCTGCCCACCTGCCGTTGCCATAGCCGTTGCCAGGGAAGCCGCGTCGCCGGTTGTTAAGATGGTGGGGCCGAGCCCGGCGCGGGGGACCACATTGGATTCTGTCGCCTTTTTTGCAGAGTTTTAGCGCCGGCGACCTGTGAGGAACTGGGCCTTGCGGGTGCTGGTCAGTGCGCCACTCGCTGCCGTCTGAAGTGTTGACAAAGATGGTGTTGGCATCGCTGCAGCTTCCCGAGAAGACGCTGGTCTGCATGGAGGGCGTTGCCCGGTCGAGGACAGTCTGACCGGGGAAGGGAACTACAGATAAGGTCGGAGCCAGCCTCAGAATGCAGATGCAGCGGACCGCTTCATGCTCGTATCCTTCTGTTATTGCGGGTCTGGGATAGGGTTGGAGCTCTTTTTAGTGGTGGGGGTTGGGGAAGCTGCTAACAATTTACCATAATAACTATTGCAATTTTTTAATTAAAAATTGCTAGTAAGTAGAATTAGTGGTAACTTGTTGCTCTAGATCACTTATATGTGCTTATTTTGTTTAAAATCAATTGGTGAAATTACTATTTGTTTTATGTGAAGTGTCCAGTCCTCCACCTGTGAGTAACTTGATTTAAAATCATTGAAAATGACTAAAAAAAAAACTATACAGAACCACTTAATAGCTCCTTGGTGTACACAAGTCAGTTTCTTAGTAAATTAAATATTTTTTGATAGAAAAAGCTTTTAAAATGTGCCAACTAGTGCCTGTGGGCTTAAGAAAATTAGAGACTTCGCCAATCGGCGGAATCTTGCAATTTTGACCTGGGGGCATGGCCAATTTTGTGGGTAGGGCCTGATCTGGGCAAATTGAATCTTAAACTAATGTAAAAGATTGTGGAAAACACAAGCATAAGTGTTTTTGGCCGTAACTCCACTTATGTTTAAAATTCCCCAATCTTATGAGCTTGTTCGACTGATTCTGCTGGAATCTAGGTGCGAAACAAGTGGAAACTTATGCGCTGGTTCAACTGATTCTGCCCAGATTGCGCTGATATTGGTGGAAACTCTACCTCGTATTATTTCTGCAGCAGCAGGGCAGGACTGAGGCTTTAATTCATTGCTGTCCGCTGATTTTCCTGGATTCATATGACCACGAATATCTGTATGCCTGAGAATCTGAGCACAATGTAATGAACCACTCCTGAACAAGCGCAAGTTTCGGTCCTGGGGGTGTGTCCAATCTTGTGGAAAGGAACTGGTTCAAGCGAAATGTTCAACTGGCAACAACTTGCATTTTTATAACGTCTTTAACGTAGTAAAACGTCTCAAGGCACTTCATAGGAGCATTCTCAAACAAGATTTGACACTGAGCTGCATAAGGAGAAATTTGGGGCAGAAAATTGAAAGCTTGGTCAAAGAGATAGGTTTTAAGGAGCGTCTTAAAGGAGGAAAGAGAGGTAGAGTTGTGGAGAGATTTAGGGAAAGCGAAGGGCCTTGGCGGTTAAAGACACAGCCGCCAATGGTGGAGCAATTAAAATCAGGAGGCGCAGATATCTCGGAAGGTTGTAGGGCTGGAGGAGGTTACAGAGATAGCGAGGGACGAAGGCATGGAGGGATTTGAAAACAAGAATGAGAATTTTATAATCTAGGTGTTGCTTAACTGGGAGCTAATGTAGGGCAGTGAGCACAGGGGTAATGGGTGAATAAAATTTGGTGTGAGTTAGGACACTGGCAACAGCGTTTTGGATGACATCAAGTTTATGGAGGGTAGAATGTGGGAGGCTGGCCAGGTGTGTGTTGGAATAGTCAAATTTAGAGGTAAAAAAGACACAAATGAAGGTTTCAGCAGCAGGCGAGGTGGAGTCGGGCGATGTTACGGAGGTAGAAGTAGGCAGTCTTAGCAATGGCGCGGATATGTAGTCAGAAGCTCATTTCGGGGTCAAATATGACACCAACGATATAAACAGTCTTGTTCAGCCTCAGACAGTTGCCAGGAAGAGGGATGGAGTCAGTGGCTAGGGAAGGGAGTTGTGGTGGGGACCGAAGGCAATGGCTTCTGTTATGTGTGTAAACATAATCAATGTGTAAGACTTGCCACCAGGGGGCGGACCTGTGGGAGACCCAAGGGTCACCTGCACACCCTGGGTAAGCAGGTATAAAAGGCAGTCTACCACGCTGCTTCCTCACTCTGGAGTTACAATAAAGAGACCAAGGTCACAACAGTTTGAGCTTAAGATGTACAGTCTTGTGGAGTTATTCAGAACGTAACAATTGGCGACGAGTAACAGATCACAAACTTTCACGCGGTTTTGGCTGCTGTTGGTATCCTTGAGAGATTTGTTGAGCGTCTTGACCAGTACTTCGTGGCCAACGAGCAGGAAAAGGAAGAAACCGAGGTTAAGCGCAGGGTGATTCTCCTCACCGTTTGCGGGTCCACGATATATGGCCTCATCAAAAATATGCTAGCACTGTCGAAACCAACGGAGAAGACATATGCAGAGTTGTGCACGCTGGTTCGAGAATACCTCAAGCCGAAAGAGAGCATCTTGATGGCCAGGTATCGCTTTTATACACACCACCGCTCTGAGGGCCAGCACATGGCGAGCTATGTCGCCGACCTAAGACGCCTTGCGGGACCGTGCATATTTGCTGGATTTTTGGGGGAGTGTTGCGGGACTTTTTCGTGCTTGGAAATGGCCATGAGGTCATTCTTCGCAAACTGCTGTATGCCGAATCCCTAGATCTGAGCAAGGCCATCACGATAGTCTAGGCTTTTATGTCCACGAACGATAACACTAAACAGATATCATTACAGCATCGGAACTCACCGGCAGAACTGTGCATGGTAGGGCCTACACACCCGCAGAGGCCAGACCTAGGATGACTCCGAGTCCGCCGAGGGGCATGAATGTGAATCCATTAGCACCATGTTGGCACAGTGGGCGTAATCATCAAGCCCATCAATGTCGATTCAAGCACTACGTGTGCAAGGGCTGTAGAACAAGAGAGCACCTCCAGCAAATGTGCAGACGTGCTGCGACTCACCACGTGGCAGAGTCGGCAGAAGATGACCGATCCGGCGCGGATCATGCTGAACGAGTAAGAGAGACAACTCAATCCGAGGCTGAAGAGGAAACATAGAAACATAGAAAATAGATGCAGGGGCAGGCCATTCGGCCCTTTTGAGCCTGCACCACCATTCAATATGATCATGGCTGATCATGCAACTGTAGTGTTATGGGGTACACACCTTCGCCACCAAAAGCCCTCCGATAATGTTAAAAGGCAAATTAAACAGCATTCCAGTTTCCATGGAATTGGGCATGGGGGCGAGTCAGTCAATTATGAGCCAGAAGGCTTTTGAGAAACTGTGGGGCAACAAGGCACAAAGGCCAAAACTAAGCCCGATCCACACCAAGCTGCGCACTTACACCAAAGAGCTCATAACCAGTCATTGGCAGTGCGGCAGTGAAGGTATCGTACGATGGAGCCGTGCATGATTTACCATTATGGATTGTACCAGGCGATAGCCCAATGCTGTTCAGCAGAAGCTGGCTAGGAACAATCCGATGGAACTGGGACGACATCAAAGCACTGTCTTCGGAGGATGACGACTCGTGCGCCCAAGTGCTAAGCAAATTCCCGTCATTATTCGAGCCAGGCATCGGCAACATCACAGGTGCCAAAGTGTAGATCCATCTGATGCACGACCCGTTCATCACAAGGCCCAAGCGGTTCCATACTTGATGCTAGAGAAAGTCGAGATCGAGCTGGACAGATTTCAATGAGAGGGGATCATATCGCCAGTCGAGTTCAATGAGTGGGCCAGTCCAATTGTTCCGGTATTGAAAAGCGACAAGACGGTCAGAATCTGTGGGGACTACAAGATGACGATCAACTGAGTTTCGTTGCAGGACCAGTACCCACTACCCAAAGCGAATGACCTGTTTGCAACGCTAGCAGTGGGGAAGTCGTTCACCAAGCTGGCTCTAACCTCTACTTACATGACACAGGAGCTGGCTGAGCCTTCAAAAAAATTGACGTGCATCAATACGCACAGAGGACTGTTCATATACCACAGATGCCCCTTTGGGATTCGCTCGGCTGTGGCCATCTTCCAGAGGAACATGGAGAGTCGGTTCCGCGCACTGTGGTGTTTCAAGACGACATCTTGATCACTGGCCGCAACACCCCCGAACACTTGCACAACCTGGAAGAGTTTCTCAAGCGACTGGACAGGGTGGGACTCGGGCTGAAACGCTCCAAGTGTGTTTTCTTGGTGCCAGAGGTCGAATTTCTGGGGAGAAAGATTGCGGCGGACGGCATCAGACCCATGGACTCCAAGACGGAGGCCATCAAGAATGCACCCAGATCACAGAATGTGATGGAGTTGCGTTCGTTCCTGGGACTACTCAACTATTTTGGTAACTTTCTACCGGGGTTGAGCACTTTGCTGGAACCATTGCATTTATTGCTACGCAAGGGTGACGACTGGGTTTGGGGTAAATCTCAAGAGACAGCCTTTAACAAGGTCAGAAACCTGCTCTGTTCTAACAAGTTACTTATATTGTATGACCCGTGTAAATGTTTAGTACTAGCTTGTGATGCATCTTCGTACGGGGTCAGTTGTGTGTTACAGCAAGCCAATGGGTCAGGCAAACTACAAGGCTGAAAGAGCCTACACTATGGTTGAGAAAGAAGCATTAGCATGCGTATATTGGGTTAAGAAAATGCACCAATATCTATTCGGACTCCGGTTCGAGCTCGAAACCAACCACAAGCTGCTAATTTTGTTGTTCTCAGTAAGCAAAGGTATTAACACCAATGCTTTGTCCCGCATCCAGAGATGGGCACTAACGTTATCTGCGTATGATCATGTAATCCGCCACATACCAGGCACTGAGAACTGTGCGGATGCCCTCAGTGGACTACTATTGCCCACCACCGGGGTGGAAATGGCGCAACCCGCAGACTTGCTTCTTGTAATGGATGCTTTTGAGAGTGAGGGGTTACCCGTCATGGCTCACCAGATCAGGACCTGGACTAGCCAGGATCCGGTGCTATCACTAATAAAAAGCTGCATCCTCAATGGGAGCTGGTCGGCGGTCCCAGGGGAAATGCAAGACGAAATTAAGCCGTACCACCGATGCAAGGATAAAATGTCCATCTATTCAGACTGCCTCCTATGGGGGAATCATGCCAAAAAAAGGCAGGGAAACGTTTATATGCGATCTTCACAGTACCAACCCAGGCATAGTCATGATGAAGGCTATCACCAGGTCGCACGTTTGGTGGCCCGGCATTGACTCGGAATTGGAGTCATGCATACACCAATGTAACATTTGCTCACAGTTGAGCAATGCACCAAGGGAGGCCCCACTGAGTCTGTGGTCATGGCCCTCCAAACCGTGGTCCAGTCCATGTAGATTTCGCTGGCCCCTTTCGAGGAAAGATGTTTTTAGTAGCAGTGGACGCTTACTCCAAATGGATTGAATGTATAATAATGTCGTCCTGTACGTCCACTGCCACCATTGAAAGCCTCTAGACCATGTTCGCCATCCATGGTTAGGCCGACGTCCTTGTTAGTGACGATGGACCATGTTTTATCAGCTCGGAATTCAACGCATTCATGACCCGCAAGGGCATTAAGCATGTCAAGTCTGCGCCGTTTAAGCCCGCATCCAATGGTCAAGCGGAATGGGCAGTCCAAACCATCAAGCAGAGTTTGAAACGCGTGACGGACGGTTCCCTGCAGACCACGTAATCCCGGATTCTGCTCCGCTACCGCAAGCGACCCCACTTGCTTACCGGGGTTCCACCTGCAGAATTTCTAATGAAGAGAGCACTCAAAACCAGGCTCTCCTTAGTCCACCCAGATCTCAATGATCATGTAGAAACACGGCGTCACTGGCATAACATGTACCACGATCACGCGGCTGTATCACGTGACATTGAGGTTAATGACCCTGTATTTGTTCTTAATTACGGTCATGATCCCAAATGGATTGCTGGCACTGTGTTAGCCAAGGAGGGGAAAAGAGTGTTAAACTTTTGAATGGACAAACGTGCAGAAAGCATTTGGATCAGACCAAACTGTGGTTCACTGACAACCAAGAACAGTTTGAAGAGGACATTACCGTCAATGATCCACTCACACACACCCAACCAGCAATCGACCTCGTGGTCAACCACGAGGATGAACCCACCATGCCCAACAGTCTGATCAGACCAGCCACAACGCAGTGCAGCAATGATCCGACCAACTCACCCATGCCAGGACTTCAACTCAGGCGATCAATCCGGATCGCCCTAACTTGTAAATAACTTGTATCTAAGACTTTGGGGGCGAATAATGTTATGTATGTAAGCATTACCAATGTCTAAGACTTGCCACCAAGAGCGCACCTGTGGGAGACTCAAGGGTAACCTGCACACCCTGGGCATGCAGGTATAAAAGGCAGTCTACCACGCTGCTTCCACTCTCTGGAGTTACAATAAGGAGACCAAGGTCACAACAGTTTGAGCTTAAGATATACAGTCTTGTGGTGTTATTCAGAATGTAACCGTTTCGGTCTTCCCAATATTTAGTTGGAGGAAACTTCTGCTCCTCCAATACTGACAGACTTAAAAGATTGTGGATACTTGGGTGTATTGTAATTACAGGTGTAACTAATTTAAACCCAAATTTCCGTACTCTTTTACACAGCTTCACGTGTTTGCAGCCAGATTAAGCTGTTAGAAACATAGAAACATAGAAAATAGGTGCAGGAGTAGGCCATTCGGCCCTTCTAGCCTGCACCACCATTCAATGAGTTCATGGCTGAACATGCAACTTCAGTACCCCATTCCTGCTTTCTCACCATACCCCTTGATTCCCCTAGTAGTAAGGACTTCATCTAACTCCTTTTTGAATATATTTAGTGAATTGGCCTCAATAACTTTCTGTGGTAGAGAATTCCACAGGTTCACCACTCTCTGGGTGAAGAAATTCCTCCTCATCTCGGTCCTAAATGGCTTCCCCCTTATCCTTAGACTGTGTCCCCTGGTTCTGGACTTCCCCAACATTGGGAACATTCTTCCTGCATCTAACTTGTCTAACCCCGTCAGAATTTTAAACGTTTCTATGAGGTCCCCTCTCATCCTTCTGAACTCCAGTGAATACAAGCCCAGTTGATCCAGTCTTTCTTGATAGGTCAGTCCCGCCATCCCGGGAATCAGTCTGGTGAACCTTCGCTGCACTCCCTCAATAGCAAGAATGTCCTTCCTCAGGTTAGGAGACCAAAACTGTACACAATACTCCAGGTGTGGCCTCACCAAGGCCCTGTACAATTGTAGCAACACCTCCCTGCCCTTGTACTCAAATCCCCTCGCTATGAAGGCCAACATGCAATTTGCTTTCTTAACCGCCTGCTGTACCTGCATACCAACCTTCAATGACTGATGTACCATGACACCCAGGTCTCTTTGCACCTGCCCTTTTCCTAATCTGTCACCATTCAGATAATAGTCTGTCTCTCTGTTTTTACCACCAAAGTGGATAACCTCACATTTATCCACATTATACTTCATCTGCCATGCATTTGCCCACTCACCTAACCTATCCAAGTCGCTCTGCAGCCTCATAGAATCCTCCTTGCAGCTCACACTGCCACCCAACTTAGTGTCATCCGCAAATTTGGAGATACTACATTTAATCCCCTCGTCTAAATCGTTAATGTACAGTGTAAACAGCTGGGGCAAATCAGGAGGAAACTTCGGACCAATGTGTGACATTTGTAGGAAAGCAGGTCTTTTCCACTGGTGAAATTCATCTTTTTGGAGACCTATTGTATTGTCTTTCCCTGCCGATTATCGTTTGTCTAGAGAGAGTGTAAAATGGCGCGTTTTACAATCCTAGGATATTATGAGCTTTGGTGCAGAGAAGGTAGCTGTTGGATGAGCTTCATCTAAACTGGATTAGTACTAATGTTCTCATAGAGAGGGTAAATAGGCCAATTGTGGAGGATTTAAACTTATATGGGAGTGGGGCAGTGGAATAAACAAGACCAATCATAAAGAAAGGGAACTCAAAACAAAGATCAAATAAGAGAATGCTGTGAATGGTAGGCTTAACCTATTGCTAGAAACATTCAAACAATATGACTGAACTTAAGGCTGTTATTGTATTTGAAAACTATGATGTAATAGATTTCTCAGAAACACTGATAACCTCCCATTGAAGATGAATGCAACATACAAGGGAGGAACGACTAGTCAAGCTCTATATCGAGAACACCCAGGGGGTGAAGGGAGTCAACCCATTGGCACAGGAAAAGTTTCCAATAGGATAATCAGCCTGTAATAGTGGGTTTGAAAGGGAACAAAAGGAGGAGGTGAAGTAGTTAAGATAGGATAATTATAAAAGAGAAGTACTGCAAAACTTGGTGGAAATTGCTAAACTCTCTCAGCCTAGAATGTTGAAGAAAGTCAGAGAGAACAGTAGAGACTCTGACCACAATCTTTCAAATATCCTTGGATATGGAACTGGAGGACTGATAATGTATCACTTCTATTCAAGAAGGCAGAAGGGGATAAAGCATGTAAATGTAACAATGAACTTATCTTCTAGAGGCCATAATACATGATAAAGATGTTATGTATGTAAACATTGTAACACTGTAAGACTTGCCACTAGAGGGCGCAACTGTTGGAGGCCCAAGGGTCACCTGCACACCTTGTGCAAGGAAGTGTAAACGGTTGTCTGCCATGCTGCTTAGACACTCTGGAGTTGTAATAAAGAGACCAAGGTCACATCAGTTTTAGCTCACAGTACTCAGTCTTGTGGAGTTCTTCCATACTTAACACCTTTTTTTCTTTTATCCTCCCCTGTAAGTCCCTAGACATCCAGGAGGCTCTGGAATTGTTATCCCCACCCTTTTTCTGTAGGGCACATGTTTGGTGTGAGCTCTTGGATCTCCTCCTTGAATACCTCCCACTGTTCCAACACTGATTTACCTTCAAGTAGCTGTTTCCTGTCCACTGTGACCAAATCACTTCTCAACTTAGCGTTTCCCCAATTTGGGACTTTTATTCCTGGTCTATCCTTGTCCTTTTCCATAACTACCTCTAATCTGACTGAATTAAGGTCACTAGCACCCAAGTGCTCTCCCACTGATACCCCTCCCACTTGCCCAGCTTCATTCCCCATTAAAATTCTCTCCTCCTGCTTGAGGTGTTCCCGAACCAGCGTACACAACTCTGTATATGTCTTCTCCTTTGGTTTTTCCGGTGCTAGCAGATTCTTGATTGTGGACCCACACACGGTGAGGAGAATCGCCCTGCACTTGATCGCTGTATCGTCCCCATCCAGCTCGTTGGCCACGAAGTACTGGTCCAGACGCTCAACGAAGGCTTCCCAATCATCACCCTCGACAAATCTCACTAAAATACTAACGGCAGCCATGACCGTGTGAAAGTTCATAATCTGTTATTCGTCACCAATTGTTAAGTATGGAAAAACTCCACAAGACTGAGTACTGTGAGCTAAAACTGACGTGACCTTAGTTTCTTTAATACAACTCCAGAGTGCATAAGCAGCATGGCAGACAACCTTTTATACTCCCTTGCACGAGGTGTGCAGGTGACCCTTGGGCCTCCAACAGTTGCATCCTCTGGTGGCGAGTCTTGCACAGTTAGAATGATTACATACATAGAAACATACGGCCCAAATTTCCACATGATTTGCGCCTGATTTTTAGGAGCAACTGGTGGAGAACGGACTATCTTAGAAATCGCAATTCTCCACATTTTTTTTTCTGCAGTTCTAGTCAGGTAGAACAGTTCCACTTTGGAACAGAATTTTTTCTTCAAAAGGGGGCGTGTCCGGCCACTGACGCCTGATTTTAAAGTTTCCACAGTGAAAATGTACTCCAAACTAACTTAGAATGGAGCAAGTGAAGATTTTTGTAGAACTGAAAAAACCTGTTCTACACATTAAAAAATTAGGCGTCCCGAACGCGGTGGAGGGGGTGGGGGGGGGGGGGAGAAGGGAAGTCATTAAATTCTATAATAAATCCTTATTTATACTTCTACAAATATTATACAAATAAATCCAATCTGAATAAACATTTATAAGCAAAGAAAAGATTAAATAAACCATCTTCCGACCTGTGTGAAAGTGCTTCAGCCATCGTTCGTTCCCGCGGGGGGGGGGGGGGAGCCGTTCCGTTCGTTCCCGCGGTGGGGGGGAGCCGTTCCGTTCGTTCCTGATGGCGGGCGGGGGTGGGGAGGGAGGGAAACGGCTGCCTCAACTTTCTGAGGCTTCCTGCACCTTATCACTACTGCAAGAAGCCTCAGTGCTGATCATGGAAGGGCAATGTGCTTTTATTAAAAAATTTTCAAAAATTAAACAGCTACAAAAATGGCCGAGTGCCAATGTTTCCTTCACACTGCGCGTGCGCGAACGCTGCAACGCACACGCGCAGCGTTGCCGGCAGGAAAAAAACTAATTTAAATGGTACCCGCCCCCTCCCACTTACAAAATCGGCGTGAGTGTAGGCTCCGCCCCCCTGGGCGCCGCACCAGGCAGACAAGGAGCTGCAAAGCGCTCGAGAATAGCGCGGTTTTTTTTAGGTGCCGTTTTAGGCGCGAAAAACGGGCGCCCAGCTCGGAGGGGCGCCCGTTTTTTATCGTGTGGAAACTTGGGCCCATTGAAATTAGTTGCAGGAGCAGGCCATTCGGCCCTTCGAGCCGCACTGCCATTCAATATGATCATGGCTGATCATGCAACTTCAGTACTTCACTCCCGCCTTCTCTCCATACCCCCTGACCTCCTTACCCGTAAGAGCCACATCTAACTCCCTCTTGAATATATCCAACGAAATGGACTCAACAACTTTCTGTGGTAGAGAATTCCATAGGTTCACCACTCTGGGCGAAAAAGTTTCTCCTCATTTCGGTCCTATATAGCTTACCCCTTAGCCTTAGACTATGACTCCTGGTAATGGACTTCCCAACATCGGGAACATTTATCCTGCATCTTACCTTTCCAGTCCTGTCATAATTTTATATGCTTCTATGAGATCCCCTCTCACCCCTCTCATTCTTCTAAATTCCAGTGAGTATAACCCTAGTCGATCCAGTCTTTCTTCATATGTCAGTCCTGCCATCCTGGGAATTAGTCTGGTGAACTTTCGCTGCACTCCCTCAATCGCAAGCACGTCCTTCCTCAGATTAGGAGAACAAAACTGCACACAATACTCAAGGTGTGGTCTCACCAAGGCCCTGCACAACTGCAGTAAGACCTCCCTGCTCCTATACTCAAATCCTCTCGCTATGAAAGCCAGCATGCCATTTGCTTTCTTTACTGCCTGCTGTACCTGCATGCCCACCTTCAGTGACTGATATAGTACCATGACACCCAGGTCTCGTTGCACCTCCCCTTTTACTAATTTGTCACCATTCAGATAATAATCTGCCTTCCTGTTTTTGCCACCAAAGTGGATAACGTCACATTTATCCACATTATACTGCATCTGCCATGCAGTTGCTCATCCACCTAATTTATCCAAGTCACCCTGCAGCCTCTTAGCATCCCCCTCACAGCTCACATAGCCACCCAGCTTAGTGTCACCTGCAATCTTGGAGATATTACATTCAATTCCTTCGTCTAAATCATTAATGTATATTGTAAATAGCTGAGGTGCCAGCACTGAACCTTGCAGCACCCCACTAGTCACTGCCTGCCATTCTGAAAAGGACTCGTTTATTCCCACTCTTTGCATCCTGTCTGCTAACCAGTTCTCTATCCACGTCAATACATTACCCCCAATACCATGTGCCTTAATTTTGTACACTAATCTCTTGTGTGGGACCGTGTATAAAGCCTTTTGAAAGTCCAAATACACAACATCCACTGGTTCTTCCTTATCTCCACTCTGCTAGTTACATCCTCAAAAAACTCTAGAAGATTTGTAACAAAGATACATAACAAAAAGGAAGCTTATGTCATATATTGCCGACTAAATACTGTAGAATCTTTGGAGGAATATAGAAAGTTCAGAGGTAAAATTAAAAAGGATATTAGGAATGCTAAGAGAGAGCATGAAAAATTCTTGGCAAGTAAAATTAAGGAAAACCCTAAAATATTAAGAGCAAGAGGATAACTAAAGAAAAGGTAGGGCCTATTAGAGACCATGTAGGTAATCTCTTTGTGGAGGCGGAAGATGTTGGTAAGGTTCTTAATGAATACTTTGCGTCTGTTTTCACAAAGGAAAGGGGCAATGCAGATACTGCTATTGAGGAGGAGTGTGAAATTCTGGATGAAATAAACCTACTGAGAAAGGAGGTATTAAGGGGTTTAGCAGCTTTGAAAGTAAGTAAGTCCCAGGCCTGGATGAAATGCATCCCAGGCTGTTAGAACGAAGTAAAAGCGGAAATAGCAGAGGCCTTGACCATGATTTTCCAGTCCTCTTTGGATTTGGGCATGGTGCCGGATGACTGGAGGACTGCTAATGTGGTACCCTTGTTTAAGAAGGGAGAAAGGGATAGGCCGAGTAATTACAGGCCTGTCAGCCTAATCGCAGTGGTGGGAAAATTATTGGAAAAAATCCTAAAAGACAGGATAAATCTACATTTAGAAAGTCAAGGATTAATTAGGGACAATCAGCATGGATTTGTTAAGGGAAGATCGTGTTTGACTAACCTGATTGAATTTTTCGAGGAGATAACCAGAAGGGTCGATGAGGGTAGTGCGTAAGATGTGTGTGTATATGGACTTTAGCAAAGCTTTTGATAAGGCCCCACATGGTAGACTAGTCACAAAGGTTAAAGCCCATGGGATCCAGGGCAAAGTGGCAAGTTGGATCCAAAATTGGCTTCGAGGTAGGAAGCAAAGGGTAATGATTGATGGATGTTTTTGTGACTGGAAGGATGTTTCCAGTGGGGTTCTGCAGGGCTTAGTATTGGGTCACTTGCTTTTTGTGGTATATATCAATGATCTAGATTTGAATATAGAGAATATGATAAAGAAGTTTGCAGATGACACTAAAATTGGCTGTGTGGTTGATAAATGAAGAGGAAAGTCATGGACTGCAGGAGGACATCAATCTACTGGTCAGGTGGGCAGAGCGTTGCCAAATGGAATTTAATTCAGAGAAGTGTGAGGTAATGCACTTGGGAAGGGCTAATAAAGAAAGGGTATACTCATTAAACGGTAGTCCACTTAATAGTGTAGATGAACAAAAGTACCTTGGAGTGCTTGTCCACAGATCCGAGAAAGTAGTAGGCCAGGTATTTATGAAGGCGTACAGAATGCTTGCCTTTATTGGCCGAGGCATAGAATACAAGAGCAGGGAGGTTATGCTTAAACTGTATAATACTCTGGTTAGGCCACAGCTGGAATACTCCATGCAGTTCTGGTCGCCGTATTATAGGAAGGACATGATTTGCACTCGAGGGGGTGCAGAGGAGATTTATTAGGATGCTGCCCGGAATGGAGAATCTTGGCTATGAGGACACATTGGACAGGCTGGGTTTGTTCTCATTGGAACAGAGGAGGCTGAGAGGAGATCTCATTGAGGTGTGTAAAAAATGTTGAGGGGCGTGGATATAGTGGAAAGCAAGGGCCTATTTCCCTTGGTGGAGGGGTCAATTACGAGGGGGCATAGTTTTAAGGTGGTTGGTGGAAGTTTCAGAGGGGATTTCAGGGGAAGCTTTTTCACGCAGAGGGTTGTGGGGGTCTGGAACTCACTGCCTGGAAGTGTGGTGGATGCTGAAACCCTCACCACATTTAAAAGGTGCTTGGATGGGCACTTGAAGTGCCGTAACCTGCAGGGTTACTGACCTAGAGCTGATAAGTGGGATTAGACTTGATAACCTCTTGTTGGCTGGTGCAGATACGATGGTAAGTACTGCAGAGTATCGAATACGGCCAAGGTGATCTCCTGGACTAGTTTTGATCACCAGGGTGGTCGGAGAGGAATTTTCCCAGTTTTTTTTTCCCCTAATTGGCCTGGGTTTTTAATCTCTTTTTTGCCTCTCCCAGGAGATCGCATGGTTCCGGTTGGGGTGGAGTGCAGAATGTTGCGGTGCAAGGGGTGTCATAGTTGTGTGGGGCGGACTGGTTGGGCCTGATGCTCTTTACCTTTCCGCCATTGTTCATTGTTCATGGGTTTATATATAACCTTCAGGGCTGCTGACAGAGGGCCATGTGGCTCTTTGTTGGCCAGCGCGGACACGATGGGCCGAAATGGCCTCTTTCTGCGCTGTAGATTTCGATGTTTCTATTTGTGGATGATATACAAATAGAGAGTATGGATAATTGTGAAAAAGGCTGTAACTTGACTTCAGGAGGATATGGTGTGGCTGTTCGAATGAAATTTAATAAAGCAAAATGGAAGATAATCTATTTTGGGAAGAAAATTAAGAGAAAATATGAAGTAAATGGGAGGAGTGGCCAGTATCCTGAGACCTGAGCGCGGGACTTCAAAAGGGCGGCGGAGTAGCAGTTCAGGAGGAGCGGACAGCACAGTAAGGGACAAAAGTAAAAGGAATCGAAATTGAAGTGTGACATCACAGCCAAGCAAGTAAGTGATTGGCTGGTGGATTGGTGAGTATTTTTCTTTTCTTTAAAAAAAACTTTGGGCATTGGTGTAAAATAGGAACTGCAATTAAATAGGTAAGTGATCTTTATTATTTAAGGAAAACTAATTAATTAAATCAGCTGTTTGTTGAGTAGCGGCTGGGTGTATTTTGCTAAGGTCTAGAGTTTATTTCTACTTGATAGAGTCTAACTAGAGGGATGGCAGGGCAGCTCAGTCCCATGGATTGCACATCCTGTGGCATGTGGGAAATCCTGGATGTTTCACGCAGCCTGGACAACCACGTGTGCAGGAGGTGTTTCCAGCTGCAACAACTCGAGCTCCGCATTTTGCAGCTGGCAGCTGGAGTCATTGCGGCACATCCACGAGACTGAGAGCTACGTGGATAGCACATTTCTAGAGGTGGTCACTCCGCAGCTTAAGAGTGTGCAGGCAGAGAGGGAGTGGGTGACCGCCGGACAGAAGAGGACGACCAGGCAGGTAGTGCAAGAGTCCCCTGAGTCCATCTCTCTCTCTCTCTCTCTCTCTCTCTCTTTCTCTCTCTCTCTTTCTCTCTCTCTCTTTTTCTCTCTCTTTCTCTCTCTCTTTCTCTCTCTCTTTCTCTCTCTCTTTCTCTCTCTCTTTCTCTCTCTCTTTCTCTCTCTCTTTCTCTCTCTCTTTCTCTCTCTCTTTCTCTCTCTCTTTCTCTCTCTCTTTCTCTTTCTCACTCTCCAACCGGTACTCTGTTCTGAGTACTGGTGAGGGCGATGGTGGCTCTGGGGAGTGCAGCCAGAGCCAAATCCAGGGCACCATGAGTGGCTCAGCTGCACAGGAGGGGAGGAAGAAGAATGGAAGAGCTATAGTGGTGGGGGATTCGCTAGTCAGGTGAGCAGACAGGCGTTTGTGTCCGCAGACGTGACTCCAAAATGATATGTTGCTTAAATTGTATAATACTCTGGTTAGGCCACAGCTGGAATACTGTGTGCAGTTCTGGTCGCCGTATTATAGGAAGGACGTGATTGCACTAGAGAGGATGCAGAGGAGATTTATTAAGATGCTGCCCGGAATGGAGAATCTTGGCTATGAGGACACATTGGACAGGCTGGGTTTGTTCTCATTGGAACAGAGTAGGCTGAGAGGAGGCCTCATTGAGGTGTGTAAAAATTTTGCGGGGCCTGGATATAGTGGAAAGCAAAGGCCTATTTCTCTTGGTGCCAGGGACAAGGATGTCACCGAGCGGTTGCAGGGTATTCTGGGGGGAGGGGATGAACAGCCAGAGGTCGTGGTCCATATTGGGACTAATGACATAGATAGAAAGAGGTTTGAGGCCCTGCAGGCAGAGTTTTGGGAGCTAGGAGAGAAATTAAAAAGCAGACCTCCAAGGTAGTAATCTCTGGATTACTCCTGGTGCCACGAGCTAGTGAGTACAGAAATAGGAGGACCGAGCAGATGAATGCATGGCTGGAGAGATGGTGCAGGTGGAAGAACTTTAGTTTCCTGAGGCATTGGGACTGCTTCTGGGGGAGTTGGGACCTGTACAAGCCGGACGGGTTGCACCTCAGCAGAGCTGGGACCAATATACTTGTGGGGGGGTTTGCTAGTGCTGTTGGGGAGGGTGTAAACTAGCTAGGCAGGGGGATGGGAACCTGAAAATAGATTCAGTAGGGAGGGGAGTAAAGCTGGAATTAGAAAGCAAAAATAAAGAAAGTGAGTTTGAAAGAGAGGAAATAAGCAGGAAAAAAGGGTTTAAAAAAAAACAAATTTAAAGGCTCTTTGTCTAAATGCACGAAGCATTCGTAATAAAATAGATGAGTTGACGGCACAAATGGGTATGTTCTGATAGCCATTACAGAGACATGGTTGTAAGGTGACCAGGACTGGGAACTAAATATTCAGGAGTACTTGACAATCTGAAAGGACAGACAGAAAGGAAAAGGAGTTGGGGTAGCTCTGTTGATAAAGGATGGAATCACTGCAATAGTGAGAAATGATATTGGCTCAAATGATCAGGATGTTGAAACATTTTGGGTGGAGATAAGGAATAATAAGGGGAAAAAGTCACTGGTGGGCGTAGTCTATAGGCCCCCTAACAGTAGCAACTCTGTTGGTCGGCGTATAAACCAGGAAATAGTGGGGGCTTGTAAAAAGGGAACAGCAATAACCATGGGTGATTTTAACCTCCATATTGATTGGACAAATCAAATTAGTCTGGGTAGCCTTGAGGAAGAGTTCATAGAATGCATAAGGGACGGATTCCTTGAGCAACATGTAATGGAACCAACCAGGGGGCAGGTTACCTTAGATCTGGTCCTGTGTAATGAGACAGGATTAATAAACAATCTTCTAGTAAAGGATCCCTTTGGAATGAGTGATCATAGCATGGTTGAATTTCAAATTTAGATGGAGGGTGAGAAAGTTGGATCTCAAACCAGCATACTAAGCTTAAATAAAGGGAGACTACGAAGGTATGAAGGCAGAGTCGGCTAAAGTGGACTGGGAAAATAGATTAAAGTGTAGGACGGTTGATGAACACTGGTGTACATTTTAAGGAGATATTTCACAACTCAAGAAAAATATATTCCAGTGAGGAGGAAAGGTGTAAAAGATAGCCATTCGTGGCTAACTAAAGAAATAAAGGACAGCATCCAATTAAAAACAAGAGCACACAAAGTGGCCAAAAATATTGGGAGGACAGAAGATTGGGAAACTTTTAAAAGCCAGCAAATAATGACTAAAACAATGATTAAGAAAGGGAAGATAGACTATGAAAGTAAATGAGCACGAGATATAAAAACAGATAGCAAGGGTTTCTATAGGTATATAAAAAGGAAAAGAGTGGCTAAAGTAAATGTTGGTCCCTTAGAGGACGAGACCGGGGAATTAGTAATGGGGAAAATGGAGATGGCAGAAACTCTGAACAAAAATTTTGTATCAGTCTTTACGGTAGAGGACACTCACAATATTCCAACAGTGGATAGTCAAGGGGCTATCGGGGGTGGGTGGGGGGGGGGGGGAAACCTTAACACAATCACAATCACAATCACCATCACCATCACTAAGGAGATGGTACTTCGTAAGATAATGGGACTAAAGGTGGATAAATCCCCTGGACCTGATGACTTGCATCCTAGGGTCTTGAGTGAAGTCTTGGAAAACTGCAAATGTTATGCCCCTATTTAAAAAAGGAGGCAGACAAAAAGCAGGAAACTATAGACCAGTTAGCCTAACATCTGTGGTTAGGAAAATGTTGGAGTCCATTATTCAAAAAGCAGTAGCAGGACATTTGGAAAAATTCAGTCAGACAGAGTGAGCATGGATTTATGAAAGGGAAGTCATGTTTTACAAATTTGATGGAATTCTTTGAGGATGTAACGAACAGGGTGGATAAAGGGGCACTACTGGATGTGGTGTATTTGGACTTCCAGAAGGCATTGGACAAGTGCCATATAAAAGGTTACTGCACAAGATAAAAGTTCATAAGGTTGGGGGTAATATATTAGCATGGATAGAGGATTGGCTAACTAACAGAAAATAGAGAGTCGGGATAAATGGTTCATTTTCGGGTTGGCAATCGGTAACTAGTGAGGTGCCGCAGGGATCAGTGCTGGGACCCCAACTATTTACAATCTATATTAATGACTTGGAAGAAGGGACTGAGTGTAACGTAGCCAAGTTTGCTGATGACACAAAGATGGCAGGAAAAGCAATGTGTGAGGAGGACACAAAAAATCTGCAAAAGGGCATAGACAGACAAAGTGAGTGGGCAAATATTTGGCAGATGCAGTATAATGTTGGAAAGTGTGAGACCATGCACTTTGGCAGAAAAAAATCAAAGAGCAAGTTATTATTTAAATGGAGAAAAATTACAAAGTGCTGCAGTACAGTGGGACCTGGGGGTACATGTGCATGAAACACAAAAGATTAGTATGCAGGCACAGCAAGTGATCAGGAAGGCCAATGGAATAACATAAGAACATAAGAAATAGGAGCTGGAGTAGGCCATAAGGCCCCTCGAGCCTGCTCCGCCATTCAATAAGATCATGACTGATCTGATCATGGACTCAGCTCCACTTCCCTGCCCGCTCCCGATAACCCCTCATCATCCCCCCCCCCCCCCCCCGCCATCGCTCAAGAAACTGTCTATTTCGGTCTTAAATTTATTTAATATCCCAGCTTCCACAGCTCTCTGAGGCAGCGCATTCCACAGATTCACAACCCTCTGAGAGAAGAAATTTCTCCTCATCTCAGTTCTAAATGGGCAGCCCCTTATTCTAAGATCATGCCCTCTAGTTCTAGTCTCCCCCACCAGTGGAAACATCCTCTCTGCATCCACCTTGTCAAGCCCCCTCATAATCTTATACATTTTTAAAAGATCACCTCTCATTCTTCTGAATTCCAATGAGTAGAGGCCCAACCTACTCAACCTTTCCTCACAATTCAACTCCCTCATCCCCGGAATCAACCTAGTGAACCTTCTCTGAACTGCCTCCAAAGCAAGTATATCCTTTCGTAAATATGGAAACCAAAACTGCACGCAGTATTCCAGGTGTGGCCTCACCCATACCCTGTACAGCTGTAATAAACTTCCCTGCTTTTATACTCCATCCCCTTTGCAATAAAGGCCAAGATTCCATTGGCTTCCTGATCACTTGTTGTACCTGCATACTATCCTTTTGTGTTTCATGCACAAGTACCCCCAGGTCCCGCTGTACTGCAGCACTTGCAATCTTTCTCCATTTAAATAATAACTTGCTCTTTGATTTTTTTTCTGCCAAAGTGCATAACCCCACAATTTCCAACATTATACTCCATCTGTCAAATTCTTGCCCACTCACTTAGCCTGTCTATGTCCTCCTGCAGTCTCTTTATGTCCTCCTCACACATTGCCCTTCCTCCCATCTTTGTATCGTCAGCAAACTTGGCTACGTTACATTCTCAATTTTGGCCTTTATTGCACAGGGGATGGAGTATAAAAGTAAGGAAGTCCTGCTACAGTTATACAGGGTATTGGTGAGGCCACACCTGGAATACTGTGTACAGTTTTGGTTTCCATATTTAAGAAAGGATATACTTGTTTTGGAGGCAGTTCAGAGAGGTTCACTTGGTTGATTCCGGAGCTGAGGGGGTTGAGTTATGAGGAAAGGTTGAGTAGGTTAGGCCTCTATTCATTGGAATTCAGAAGAATGAGAGGTGATCTTATCAAAACTTATAAGATTATGAGGGGGCTTGACGAGTTGGATGCAGAGAGGATGTTTCCACTGATAGGGGAGACTAGAACTAGGGGGCATAATCTTAGAATAAGGGCCCGTCCATTTAAAACTGAGACGAAGAGGAATTTCTTCTCTGAAGGTTGTAAATCTATGGAATTTGCTACTTCAGAGAGCTGTGGAAGCTGGGTCATTGAATAAATTTAAGACAGAGAGAGACAGTTTCTTAACCGATAAGGGAATAGGGCGTTATGGGGAGCGGGAAGGGAAGTGGACCTGAGTCCATGATCGGATCAGCCATGATCGTATTAAATGACAGAGCAGGCTCGAGGGACCATATGGCCTACTCCTGCTTCTATTTCTTATGTGCTGACGTAAAAACTTTGAAAGAATCAGAATAACAGAGCAACTTAGGTACACACATTTAAAAAAAAAATCAACCGTATGGGTTTTTTGATTTTATGAACGGTGACAGAGTACAAATACAAAGAGATGATGTCAAGTCTATATTTTTGGATAAGCTATAGGCACAATATTGTGTTCAGATTTGGGTGGTCTACTTTAGGCTGGTATCTGGGACATAGAGCATAAGCAGAAGAGATCTACTAGGAAGATACCAGAGTAAGGTTTTAGCTATAAGGAGAAACTGAACCCTTTTTCACTAGAATAGAGAAGATTTAAGAGAAAACCATATAGGGTTGTTCAAAATTGAGATATTTTGACAAGGTCCTTTGCACAAAAAAAATAAAAACTTAACGTAGCCAATTGCCATCCTATCAGCATTCTCCCAAACATCGGTAATGTGATGGAGTCATCAACAATAATGTCATCAAGTAACACGTACTCATCAATAACTTGCTCACCAATGCTCAGTTCGGGTTTTGCCAGACCCATTCAGCTAAAGACTTCATCACAAGTTTGATCAAGACATGGAAGCAAGAACTGAGTGTCAGTGGTGAGCTAGGGGTAGCTGCCCTTAACAGTATTTGATTATGTCACCAAGTAGCCCTCTCAGAACTGAGGACAGTGGCGTGAAAGGGAAAATCCTCCAGTGACTAGAGTCATAACCATCTTCCTTTGTGGCAGATGTGGTTGGCAGAGGTCACTAATCACAGCTGCAGGCCGTCAATCCAGGAGTCCCTCAGGGAAGTGTCCTTTGCCCAACCATCGTCATCTTTAGCTGTATCATCAATGACCTGTCTGTCATAAGGTCAGGAGCGGGACAATTTTACAGTGCTCGGCTCCATTCACAACTCATTTGATATGAAGCAGTGTATCCCAGCCTTTATTGGGACCCAGATAATTTCAAGGCTTGGCAGGTGAAAAGTGGCAGGTAATATTTGTGCCACATGAGTGCCAGCAAATGATGAATTCAAACAAGAAAAAGCCCAGCCATCTCTCCATGATTTTCAATGGCAGCACCATCTGAGTCTGCCACCATCAACATCTTGGGGGTTACCATTAACGAGAAGTTTAAGTGGATCAGCAAATCAATACCGTATCTATAAGAGCAGGGAAGATGCTGGTACTCTTAATCAAGTGGTTCATCTCCTGACCCCTCGAAGCTTACCTATTATCTCCAAGGCTTGAGTCAGGAGTGTGGTCAAATACTCACCATTTTGCTTGCTTGACATCATCCAGGGCAAAGCAAATTGTTTGATCGGTCTACCCGTCAATGGACTTGATATCTACTCCTTTCTCCACTGGCATTCTGTGGCTGCAGTATGTAGCATCTACACAATGCACTACCCAACTCAGCAAGGTTACTTAAACAGCACCTGCCTCCCTTGCAACCTCTACCACGAGATTGACAAGAGCAGCAATGACAGGGTAACATGATCCTGACTTGGACATGTATCACCATTCCTTCGTCAATGCTGGATCAATAGCATGGTATTCTCTACCTAACACTATTAAAAGAAGGGCATCATCACAAGGACTGCAGCACTTCAAGGAGAAGAACAACTATCATCTTCTCGGTAAATAGGGATGGGCAATAAATGCTTGCAATGCCAACATCCCACAACAATTTTTAAAATTGTAAATGGTGAAAAAGTGTTTGCATTGATTGGTGAGTTGGTAATTAGAGGTCATAAGTTTAAGGTCATAAGTTTAAGATCATCACGAAAAGAACAAAGGACAACGTTGGGAGATTTTTTACACAAGGTTGTTAGGCCATGGAATGAACTACCAGAAACAATGGTGGAAGCTGAATTCATAATGGTTTTTTAAAGGGAAGTGGATAATTATTTGAAAAAGAAATATGGGTATGAGAAAAAGGCGAGCAAATCGGTCTAAATGAATAATTCTTTTGGAGTGGCGGTGCAGATGTAATGGGCTTAATTAACTCTTTTTGTGCTTTAAGTATGCAGCATGAAGAGTAAATCGATCTAGGTGTTTTGGTATAGACCACAGGATGAAGACAAAAAGGCAAACTTCAACAAAGTCAGCAGTGGCAGCTGCAGATGACCAATTCCTGGTACTTATACAGGGATGTGCCCCCACACCCCGCCAGAGAATGTTTATCTCTTGTCGCTCGCATGGTTGTCTTAGACAAGTTTAAAGTGCTCAGAACCAATAAATCTCCAAAAATATCACCATATACCAAAGCCCTTGCCATCCATGACCTTATCATGGATAATTGCATCGACATCATGGCACTGACAGAAGCTTGGTTTAGGGATGATGACACATTACCTTTAAATGAAGCCTCTGCGCCCGGCTTATACCTTCCACCACTTGCCCCACCCAGACCTCCGTGGTGACGGTGTAGCTCTCATCACCAAATCATACTTTGTTCTGTTCCCCTACTCCTCTGGCAGTTTCTCCTCTTTTGAACATCATCTTATTCCACCCCTCTCACCTTTCATTTAAAATTCTCGTTCTCTACTGTCTACCCAATTATGATGACAGATTTTATCACGGATATATCCTCACTGCTTTCCTCCTTCAGTCTCTTCGCCGAGTGAATTCTCATCCTCGGTGATTTCAACTTCCCATCTCAATTTGTGCTCTCCTCTGAGTTCACTATCCTCCTGTCCTCTCTTAATCTCTTCCTCCATGTGAATTCCTCAACCCATATTCGTGGCCACCCCCTTGACCTTGCCATCCCTCGTGGCCTCACTATTCCAACCATGTCAATTACAGATAAGGCCATCTCTGACCATTTCCTTCTATCGCTGTCCACCCACATCCTCTTTCCTCAATCCAAAACTACTTCCTTCTGCATCCATCCTGGAAAAAAAAAGTCTCCAAACTCTCTCACAACTGCACTTATCAATTCCAAACTGTCCAACCGTTGGCCCTCCTTTCACCATGACATTTCTGCAGCCACTGATTTGCTCAACCACACCCTCACCACCACCTTTGATGTCCTAGTCTCTATTAACACCATTACTCTCTCTCACCGTGGCCGTTCCCCTGGTACAACCCTCATTTTCGCTCCCTCAAGTCCAAGGGCGCAGACTTGAACAGATGTGGCGGACAACAAGTTTAGCTATTCACCGCCAGATCTGGCTCAAACGCACAAAGCATTATTGGGTCCTACTCTGTCTGCAAAAACTGCTCACTATTCCAGGATCATTCTGGAATGCAAACATAATACCCGGCTGTTCTCTACTGCTAACCGTCTTAAACCCCTCTCCCCTATCTACACCACACTCGCCTCCAACAACAAATGTGAGGAGCTCATGGACTTCTTTGTCTCAAACATTGAGACCATCCGATCAGCTGCCTCTACAAGTTCCCTTCCTTCCACTAACCTACCGGGCCAAACTTCCTCTGAAGCTCTGCCCTGCCCTAGCTCTAAACTCACATCTTTCTCTAGTTTCTCTTTGATCTCCCCTCTTGACCTCTCCAAGCTCATCTTGTCCATGACCACTTCCTGCTCTCTCGACCCTATTCCCACTAAGCTGCTGACTACCCAACTTTCTTTTTTGGTTTCCATGTTAGCCGACATTATTAACGGTTCTCCTCGGGTACTGCTCCCCTCTCCAAATCAGTGGTCATCACCCCTCTCCTCAAAAAACCACCCTTAACCCAACTGTTCTTTCTAGCTACCGTTCCATCTCCAACCACCCTTTCCTCTCAAGTCCTTGAACGTATTGTCGCTTCCCAAATTCGTGACCATCTTTCCCGGAATTCAGTGTTTGAATTCCTTCAATCTGGTTTTTGCCCCTGCCACAGTAACAAAACGTATCTCATCAAAGTTACAAATGATATCCTTTGTGACTGTGACAAAGGTAAGCTATCCCTCCTCGTTCTCCTGGCCCTGTTTGAAGCCTTTGACACAGTTGACCATTCCATCCATCTCCAACCCCTCTCCACCATCATCCAGCTGGGTGGGACTACACTCGCCTGGTTCATTTCTTATCTATCTAATCGTAGCCAGAAAATGTCCTGCAATGGCTTCCTTTCCCACTCTCGCACCGTTACCTCTGGTGTCCCCTCTTATTTCTCATCTATATGCTACCCCTTGTCTATATCATCTGAAAACACTGTGCCAGTTTCCACGTATGCTGACGGCACCCAGCTCTACCTCTCCACCACTTCTCTCGACCCCTCCATAGTCTCTAAATTGTCAGACTGCTTATCCGACATACAACACTGGATGAGCAGAAATTTTCTCCAATGAAATATTGGGAAGACTGAAGCCATTGTCTTTGGTCCCCATCACAAACTGCGTTCCTAGCCACCGACTCCCATCACTCTCTCTAACATTTATCTGAGGCTAAACCAGACTGTTCGCAACCTAGGCGTTATATTTGACCCTGAAATGAGCATCTGGCCACATAACCGCGGCATAACTAAAACAGCCTACTTACACCTCTAACATTGCCTGCCTTTGCCCCTGCCTCAGCTCTTCTGCTGCTGAAACCCTCAACCAAGCTTTTGTTACCTCTAGACTTGACTACTCCTACTCACTCACTCCTGGCTGGCCTCCCATATTCTACACTGCGTAAACTTAAGATCATCCAAAACTCAGCCGCTTGTGTTCTAACTCGCACCAAGTCACGATCACTCATCACCCCTGTGCTCGCCCATCTACATTGGCTCCTGGTTAAACAATGCCCTGATTTCAAAATTCTCATCCTTGTTTACAAATCCCTCTGTGGCCTTGCTCTTCTCTACCTATATAATCTAATTCAGCCTCACAACCCCACAAGATGTCTGCACTCCTCAAATTCTGCCCTCTTGAGCATTCCTAATTATAACTGCTCAACCATCGGTGGCTGTGCCTTCAGCTGCTTGGGGCCTAAGCTCTGGAACTCCCTCCCTCAATCTCTCTGCCTCTCTACCTCTCTTTCCTCTTTTAAGATGCTCTTTAAAACTCTTTAAACAAGCTTTTGGTCATCTGCTGTAATTTCCTCTTATGTGGCTCGGTATCAAATTTATCTGTTTTGTCTTAAAGCACTGATGTGCCTTGGGACATTTTACTACGTTAAAGGCGCTATATAAATAAAAGTAAGTGTTGCTGGCTTATAAGTGAGTCTAGAGACAAAGGGCGGGAAATTCATATACTTACCGCCCCCTGTTAGCGCCAGCAATTCTTGAAAAAATGGTGGTAACCGGCAGCGCCGTGAAATAAAATGGCAGCGTGGTGACGTCAGTCGGCATTGCAGTCACTTGCATGAACGTCGACTCTAGCACTCAATTCAGTGCTAAGTCCTAAGCACGCCAGGTAGTGGGCCAACACTGCTGGCAGTGACTGACTTGGTAATGTGTTCCCACATTGTTCTTTCTGGAGGGCCTCCTGGCCCCTGTGGATAGAGGGCCAGTCTTGCAGTGTTGACCCCTTGCACAAAACTGGAGTGCTGCGTGCGAGACCTTGGTATTGGTGTGAGGCAATCTTCCCATTTGTTGGGTTTAGGAAGGTAATTCGGCTTTAAGTGCTGAATATTGGCATTTGGAACAACTTTTAAATATTGATTATTTGTTAAAAGACAGAAGGGGCTGAAAAATGTATTGAATCAGTGCATTTTATTTTCCCTTGCTTCAATGTGCATGGCTCTTTAAATTTCAGTGTTTTTCACTGCCCGCCACGAATTGCGAGCTTCGCAGCCTCGCACATGGATGTTCGGGGATGCAGCAACACTGCACCAGCACAACAAATTGGTCCCGGATCCCTCGTGCAATGCCACCAGGACAGCGTTGCACCTAAGGTTAGCGCTGCACCACCTACCACCATGCCCCCCCACACCAATTTAACTTGTTTAACGCGCCGGCCATTTCGGGCGGCTGTTAACGGCAGTTCGCGAGGACACCGACTGCTTTCAGGGTGACAACAAATTTTTCCCTCTATATCTAGTAACAAATTGCTCATTGTCATTATGAGGGAGCTAGTAAATACACTGGATCAGAAACAGGCTGATGTGGAACCTATATTCAAGAAAAGTGATAAAACAAACCTCGAGAACTACAGACCCATTAGATTTGCAATGGTATTTGACAAAACGCCAATCAGCTATTAGAAAACAACATGGTTTCAGAAGGGGCAAATCTAGCTTGAGTAACCTTTTTGAAATTTTCCAATTGGATGTTGATAAACCTCATGCTGTGTACTTTGAAGTTCTGAAAGCTTTTGATAAAGTTCTATATGAAAGGCTGCTACATTAATTAAGGTAGAGGGCATCTGAGGTGAAATTTGGAGGTTGATGAGGAATTGGTTAGAAGAGAACAAGCATTGGGTTACTAGTTAGGGAAGTGATGTGAAAATGATACACTTACTGCAGTGCCCAAGTACACACTGTCTCTATTGTTTTTGGTAATTTATTGAATTCTCAAAGTATATTCGTATTTTATGATGCCATCACACACTTATTTTGAGACATTATATATTTAGGTGTACATTCACATACACTATGAAAGTTTACATTTTCATCTGCACGCCTTCAAAAGGAAGCTATTCTCGACTGGGGAAGATATCACATCATATAAAAAGGTAAGTGGTTTAACAGTTAGCGCATGGTCAATGTGATATCTAGACTGGATTGAGTAAGTTTCGAAGAATGGGCCCCGATTGCTTGATACTTCCATAATTCCAGGCAGATGCTGACATCACTCGCTCCAGTGTATGCCCCACATGTTTCATCCACGTGTCTTGTGGGAAAGACTGCATTTGGCTATAGAGGAGAGAGGTATCTTGTATTTCATCCGTAATAAAAACAGAAAATGCTGGAAGTACTCAGCAGGTCAGGCAGCATCTGTGGAGACAGAAACAGTATTAACATTTCAGGTTGATGATCTTTTGTCACATTGGGGGATGTATTTCATCCATGTTTGCTTCTCTAAATGGCAGGGCCAGTAAGTACTAAGCATGGTTATTTGAGATTGCAAAAACGGTCATAGTAGTATTGCATGCTGGTTGGTTGTAGAGCATAACCAGAATATGTAAAGGTGGGTGTCCTGGGCACAGCCTCTCCAGCGGTCCACTGGTATGGAAGGATGAGATTTGTGGTGCTTGTGTGAGATGTGGTATGAAAAGAAAGACTGACTTTCATTTATATAATGCCTTTCACAACCTCGGGAAGTTCCAAAGAGCTTTACAGCCAACGAAGTACTTTTGGAGTGTAGTCACTGTAGTAATATAGGAAATGTGCAAGTCAATTTGTGCACAGCAAGGTCCCACAAACAGCAATATGATAATGACCAGATAATCTGTTGAAGTGATGTTGGGTGAGGGATAAATATTGGCCAGGAGTAGTCCCCTGCTCCTTTTTGAAATAGTGCCGTGCAATGTTCCTTTATTTTTGGTACACGGTTTCTTTTAAGTGGCTGGTGGCCCATTCAAATTTCAACGCATGCACGGTTTCTTCCGTATAAAAGCTGATGATTGGCCTGCGTGGGTTCTCCAGACCGTTGCACAGCTGAGTGGGATGTTTGTACCATGGATCTTTTACATCCACCTGAGGGAAGATGGAGCCTTGGTTTAATGTCTCATCTGAAAGCAGCCCCTCTGACAATGCAGCAGAGTACTGCACTGGTGTGTCAGCCTAGATTCTGTGCTGGAGTGGGATATGAACCAACATTCTTCTGACTCTGAGGCAAGAGTGCTACCACAAAGCCACACCAGACATCTATCTGCAATATGTGATTTTTGAGTTGTCCTTCATAATTTTGCTACAACTGGTGTTACTTAGGATTTGATTTTCTACCTTGACATTCCTGCTCCCTTAATGTTCAACCTAGGTCTCGTTATCAAGGTGTCCTCAGGCTTTCTGTCCTTTCCTTGCCATTAAAGTGAGCATAATGCAGAGGGTGGAGATGGGTTTGTAGGAGGTTGAAAAGTGGAGTAAAAGTGTGTTTACTGTTTCTGATCTATATGCATGATCTGGATTCAAAAACACAATGTAAATTGGTCAAATTGTAGATTATACAATTGGCTGGAGGAAGGGGGATGCGGCATTAGAGCCTGACGAAGTAGCTAAGGACTCGGAAAGAATTTGCAAGTGTGCAGAAATCCAGAACAGGCAAGTACAATGGAAGAGCAAAAGTGGAACATTCTCAATGAGTGATGTTAAACTAATTCAGGGAGAGAGTGAGAGATCAGGGAGTGATCTGACTTGCTCTTATCAGATCCAGTTATTGCAGTCAGCAATTAATGATGCAAACAGAATGTTGAGCTCTACTGTCAAATCAATAAAGTTTTAGCCTGTGGCCTTCGTGCTGAATCTGGACAGTTGAAGCTGTACAGTTCTCTGGCTTGCAAGAGAAAGGGAAGTGTGTCAGTGAGTGTGGTGCAATGTGTTTGGGTGATGTGCCTACCATGGTTGAATAGCTGCAAGTGCAAGGTGTGGGTTGTGCGTGTGAATATTACAGCAGGAGTAAGTGTGTAAGGGTGAAATTAAGCCATGATCGTTAGGCATGAGTGGTGATAGCTAGAGGTAGGTGAGTGATGGGAGTGTGGTGCATTGAGCTGTGTGTGAGGCATGGCATTTGCTGAAGCCTTCACTCACCTTGACCTTCTGGCCCCAAAGATGATGCTCAGTATGATGGGCAGCTTCCATTTGCAATACAGGCAGAAGCGACCCAACGTTTCACTGCTGCAGTGGAAGCACAGGGGGGAATTTTCTGGCGGGGGCGGGGGGGGGGGGGGGCGGGGGCGGTCAGGTGGGAGATTTCTTTTTGACATTGGGTCGGGACCCCGCTGTCAACCTGATACGAAACGCCTTTACCAGATGTCGAGTCTGTCGGCGCTGAACAGACCTGACGCAGCGGAGCGGGAGGCAATTCACGTCATTATAACCTTGTTAACAGTCCATTAAGAAGTATTGTGAGCTCAACTTTACATTTCACGAGGTCACCCACGGGGTCCACGCTGCTTGGGGATCATGTCGGGTAAGCAAGTCGGGAGTTATATGACCAAGGAATCATCTCATTACTTGACAGCTGCACATGTGCTATAAAAGCTCTTATCTCACAGCTGTTCCCTTTCCAAGTTCAGAAACTGTTGCTTAATGCATTTGGAAGACAGATTGAGCTTTTATGCAGATTGCAAGTGTTTGGAGTAAACTCTGTATCCAGTGTCACCTCATTGGAACAACCTCTCTCAGCATTGACAGATCGCTTCTGTCATCTCAAGTTCACCTGCCATCTATTATATCAACATCCCTTGAAACTATCTCAACGTGGTCCTCAGAATCCCAACACCATCAGCCCCAGCAGCAGCAGGCACACCAACAACACCAACCTTCTCTGCAATCAACTGATGCTGCACAGGACAGAGGGCATCAGCATCCGACCACATTGCTGTCTGGGACACTAGGGATGGCCTCGCCATGGCCAGATTTGCTTCTCTTGACGCTGTACACCCTGGCTGCCACATGATAAGCCAGGTTGGTCCCACCCCATACAAACATGATTAAGCATCCCTACAATGCCCAATACATTCCTTTCACACTCATCACCTTTGCAGGGCATACCGTTATGTCTCCCCATTCACTGCAACTCACGAAGCCACTTCCAAAGGTGCACACAGATCTGTCGAAGAACGCAAAGTGTTGAAAATAAAAGGTTTCAATGTTTGATACCACATTAACAGAAACTTTACATGAACGTTGCATAAAACACCCAAATGGCTACCCTTGTGTGTTGTTAGTTGGTATGATTGGATGAGGGTGAGTGTGAGGGGAGGCTAATATAGGGAAGTGCTAATGTAGATAGATAGGGATGTTTGGAGGTGAAGATAAGTTGTTTTGAATAAGGATGTGCAGGAGTAGGGTAGGGAAGGCAGAATGATGGGGATGTGATGAGTGGCACAGCAGGATGAGGTTGAGTGTGGCTTTGCAGTAATGTTTCGTGATCTACTGAGATCGTTGAAAGGTTCACACCACTGCATCCTGGTCCTCCTGACGACAACCCTGCTTGTGCCCTCCTGTGCAATGTGCAACCATACTGCGTTTTAATCCTTGGGAGGTTTCTTCCGCCCATTGGAAGGGAAAAGGACCCTCCCTCCGTAAGCATATGGAGGGGGCCATGGGCGAGCCTGGGTGTAGCCGTGCATCTCTCTGCAGTGCTCGTCAGTGTTTGATGCACCTCAATGCTGTAGAACACTGACCGCACAAGTGTCAAAATTAATTTGTGCATGATCCCTTTTAAGGAAACTGGCTGATGACCGGCAAATGCGCTGGGCGCGCTTAACAAACCCAATCAGGAAAGTCATTTTGGGCAGCGGGCTGGAACCAGCAGCGAGGCCTGGACCTGCCACTGATGTCACTGGCTGGCCATGAACCCACCGAGGTAGGGGAAGACACAGCCGCAGATTCTTCCTCCTCCTTTTGAGCTGGTTCTGGAACCGCTGGTGGCGAGTTGTGTCCAATGTTTCCTCATTTTTTTTAATGCCATATGGTCCCTTTAATATGACCGCATGTGTTTTTTTTTAAATTGAAAAGCCGGCTGCATGGTTTCCTTGGAGAGCTGCTCGGCCACACAGCTTAAAGGGAACGTTGGCTACGCCTTCATAATGGCTAAGTTATGGAACATGCAGCAGACCACCACGACATAGGACACTCACTCCAGCAAGAACTGGAGGGCTCCACCCAAACAGTCAAGGCAGCGGAACTGTTGCTTTAGCACCCCAATAGTCTGCTCAATGACATTCCTTATGGCAGCATAACTGTCATTATATGAATGTTGGCCACAAGTGGTGGGGTTGCGAAGAGGAGTTATGAGCCAGGTGCAGAGCAGATAGATATTCTCTGAGTAGCCACCCTCAGTTTGATGTGGTGACTGAAAGATTGTTGGCACATCAGACTGGCACAGGATGAAGGCATCATGACTGCTGCCAGCATTGCGAGCATTGGCCATCGTGCTGCACTGGGCATGGTCGCATAATAACTGCACGTACAAGTGAGTGATAGCCTTTGCGGTTATGGAATATTTCAGGATTGGTATACGGTGTCCGCAAAGCCACATGTGTGCAGTCAAAGGCACCCTGCACCATGAGGAAGCCTGCTATCCTGGTAAAGCATGCTCATCCTGCTTCTCTCTGTTCAGAGAGAAGTCAATGAAGTCCCTTCTCCTGGATTAGAGAGCCTCTGGTCTCTCAGATGCAGTGATGGATGGCGAACTGGGTGATGTTAGCCATGTCACCTGCTGCAGACTAAGGGCCATGGTCAACTTGATGGCCATTGGGAGAGCTGTCATCAGCCTGCTCTGAAGATGCAGATCTGGTTTCAGAAGGTGGCAGAGTTCTGTGACCACCTTCTTGGTGAAGTAGACCCTCCTAATACACTGCTCCTGACTGAAGTGGAGGTAGGAGAGGTGCTCTCGGAAGACCGTAGGTTGGTAAGGCCTCCTGCCCCTCCTCCCCCATTTGCGAGCACCTTGCCCTCTTTTTCACTGCCTCTGCTTCATCTGCCTGTCATACTCGGGTGCGGGGGAAACTGCAAGGAGAGCCCCCATGACTGTGTGCAAAAGCTATTAAATGAGAAGTAAGGCATTCTCCACTTTCAGCTCAGCAACTTTAAAGAACTTTAGAAAGCTTAAAACAGTTGCAGAAATTTAGACAGCCAGTAGAACTGAAAAACAAGTCGGCTGCAAATTGTTGATCACTTTAACTAGCGTTCAGCTGGTTGTGAATAGGACGTTAAATGGAGTGGTGACATAGAAAATGGCAGATTGTGCATCAAATCAGCATTGCACACTCATTGACATCACGATTGGCCTAATCTACACATCTGGAGCGAGCACTGGCAACAGCAGCGCTACCGACCTCCCCAAAATGGCGGCTGCTGCGGAACCCACAGGAAGCGGCAGATATCAGTCAGTCGACAATTTTTCATTAAAACGGTCCTTAACGGTCGGTGCTAAACACCTGAAATTCTAGGTCATAGTGTTATAAAAAGGTTAATCTTGAGTACTCACCACAAATTAAAGTATGAGTAAATGAACATTGAAGCAAGATAGTAAACGGCAAGTTCAAAGAGTTTTTCACACAATGTGATTAATACCTGGAATTACATTTTAGGTAAAGTAAAGGGGTCAAAAATACCGGCATCATTTGAGATAGTTAGATGCTGTGATGGGGGGAGTCATTGGTTTCTATGGTAGTGTAGAGGAGAAGGAAGGGCAAAATGTAGCCAAGTTTGCTGATGATACAAAGATGGGTGGGAAAGCAAGTTGTGAGGAGGACACAAAGAATCTGCAAAAGGATATAGACAGGCTAAGTGAGTAGGCAAAGATTCGGCAGATGGAGTATAATGGTAATAGCTTGGATCAAAATCTCTGGCAGTGGGGGAGAGGTAGGGGAATATGCGGGCATCATTGCAAAGTCTGAAGAAGGTGATCTTTGTGACAGAAAGATGTGTAGAGCCCAGGAAACTCGGCAGCACGTGAGGTTCTGTACTACCTGGTTTAACTTGAGGTTGCACTTAGCGGGCTGGAGGGGAGGGCTTATAGAATTAAAGGCAAAGGCACCTAGGAACCTAATGAGAGCTGAAAAGAATGGCTTCAGTTTTGTCTACACAAAGCTGATGGAAGTTTTGATTCATCCAAGACTTAATTTGTGGTCAATTAACAGGAAAAGATAGAAAGATAAAGCTGTGTATCTTCAACAGACATATAAAACTTCCAGGTGATCTCTCCAAAATATATGGATGACAAAGTGAGCAAGGATTCCTGGCATAGAGTTGGATTCCATGCGGGCATAGGAAGAGAAACCAATGGAGGATATGGTGGATCATTGTTAAAATAGAACCAGAGCAGTGCCGTAAAGGTGGACTGACGAGAAGAGGTATTGGAGGAAGGTAGAATGATTAACACTGCCAAAGGCAGCAGAGAAGTTGAGAACGATGAGGGGGGACAGTGAACTATGGTTAGAAACAGGAAGCCATTTGTCATTTTGGGGAGAGCAGTGCCTGTGCTATGAAGGAAGCAGGAAGTGGACTCTAGGAGCTCAAATGAAGAGGTGGTTGTATTATTGAAAAGTGATGCTATGCTCCAGCACTTTGTAGCGGAAGGGAGGATTTGAGATAAGATAAAAATTGGAGTGGATTGAGGGATTTAAGATAATGCCATCTGTTTTGAAGGCGGTAAGGTCAGTATTGTGGATAGTAGTGAGCTTTTAACATCAGTAAGAAGGTGTTGAGGAGAACTTGGGCGGCCAGATGATGAAAAGGTCCAAGGAGTGAGTGATAGACTCCAGACAAGATGAGTTTGGTGAGCGCAGGGGAAAGTGAAGACAAATCTATGAAATGAGTGGATTGAAAGGATAGTTTGGAAGAGGGAAAGGGGCAAGGAATCAGTCAAGTGGGTATAAGGAAAGGCAGAGGTGATATTGCAGATTTTGAAAAATGTTCCAAGTTTTTTTTTAAATTAGTTCCTGAGACATGGGTGTTGCTGGCAAGGCCAGCACTTATTACCCATCCCTAATTGCTCTTGAGAAGGTGGTGGTGAGCTACCTTCTTGAACCACTACAGTTTGTGTGGTGGAAGTACTCCCACAGTGCTGTTAGGTACGGAGTTCCAGGATTTTGACCCAGCGACGATAAAGGAACACTGATACATTTTCAAGTCAGGATAGTCTATGACTTGCGGGGGGTGGGGGAGGGGGAGTTGCAGGTGATGGTGTTCCCATGCACCTGCTGCTCTTGTCCTACGTGGTAGAGGTCGCAGGTTTTGGAGGTGCCTTGGAAAGTTGCTGCACTGCATCTTGTAGATGGTACACACTGCAATACTGGGGATGTTAGCCTGGACTCGATCAGCTTCGCTGGGCAGGCCACGTAGTTCGCATGCCAGATACGAGACTCCCTAAGCAAATGCTTTATGCGGAGCTCCTTCATGGTAAACGAGCCAAAGGTGGGCAGCGGAAGCGTTGCAAGGACACCCTGAAAGCCTCCTTGGTAAAGTGCGACATCACCACTGACACCTAGGAGACGCTGGCCAAAGACCGCCCGAGGTAGAGAAAGTGCATCCGGGAGTGCGTTGAGTTCTTCGAGTCTCTACGCAAAGAGCGTGAAGAGGTCAAGCGCAGACAGCGGAAGGAGCGCGCAGCAAATCAGCCCCACCCACCCCTTCCCTCGATGAATGTCTGTCCCACCTGTGACAGGGTCTGTGGCTCTCGTATTGCACTGTTCAGCCACCAGAGAACTCACTTTGGGAGTGGAAGCAAGTCTTCCTCGATTCCGAGGGACTGCCTATGATGATGATGACATACTGCAGATCTGGTGCGCCGATGGTGGAAGCAGTGAATGTTTAACGTGGTGGATGGGGTGCCAATCAAGTGGGCTGCTTTGTCTTGGATGGTGTTGAGCTTCTTGATTGTTGTTGGAGCTGCACTCTTTCAGGCAAGTGGAGAGTATTCCATCACATTCCTAACTTGTGCCTTGTAGATGGTGGAAAGGCTTTTGGGAGTCAGGAAGTGTGACCCTCATCCAGCTTCTGACCTCTTGTTGCCACAGTGTTTATGTGGTTGGTCCAGTTAAGTTTCTAGTCAATGGTGACTCCCAGGTTATTGATGGAGGGGGATTCAGCGATGATAATGCCGTTGAATGTCATGGGGTGGTGCTTACATTCTCGCTTATTAGAGATAGCCATTGCCTGACACTTTTGTGGTGCAAATGTTCTTTGCCACTTATCAGCCCAAGCCTGGATGTTGTCTGGTCTTGCTGCATGCGGGTATCGCAGGAGTTGCAAATGGAACGGAATACAGCACTGGGAACTAAATATACCAGGTTAAAATGTTTACAGGACAGATGAATATGGTAGAGGCGGAGAAGTATCCTTAGTGATTAGGGACAAAATCACTTCAATGACAAGAGAGGATTTAAAGAGAGGTAAGCAGCCAGTGGAGACATTATTGGTTGAAATAGGAAAGGATCTAAGACTGTGGAGAGGGAGTTGTGTATAGGCGTCCTGGTAGCAGCTCTGAAGTGCCAGATTGTATAAATGCAGAGATTAGACAAGCATGTAGAAAAGTCCGGGATAGTTTTCTACAACAATATGTCCTGGAGGCAACAATGGGACAAGCCATATTATTATATTTAGTAATGAGTAATTAGTCAGATTTAGTTAACAGCCTAACTGTGTGTGAACATTTATCCAACAACGATCATAACATGATCGAGTTCGAAATAGCACTTGAAAGGGAGAAATACAAAACAGCTACTAATACTATAGATTTAGGTAAGGTCGACTTCAACAGAATGAGGCAGAGACTGTCCAAAATAAACTGGGCAAATCTGTTATTGGGTAAAATGACAGCAGATCAGTGGGAGATGTTTAAAAAATAATTTAATGTGATACAGAACCAGTTCTATACCCCTGAGGGGCAAGAGCTGCACTTGCCAAAAAAACAGCCATGGACGACTAAAGAGGTAAGAGACAGCATAAAACTAAAGGAAAGGGCATACAGAAATAGCACAGATCCTGCCGAATGGGGAAGATCCAAAGAACAGCACAGGGTCACAAAACACATAGTAACAGCTACAAAAAGAGAGTATGAAAGTAAAATTGCAAGGGATATCAATCAATATGAAGAATTTTTACAGTTACATTTGGAAAAAGAGGGTAGTCAGGAGCAATGTTGTCCCTATAAAGACTGAAGGTTGTGATATTGTCAATGACAATGGGGAAATGGCAGACATGTTGAATAATTACTTTGCATCAGTATTTACAGTAGAAGAAGAAAATGCCGGAAATCCCAAAGAAACTAATATTGAATCAGGGCCAGGGACTCAATAAAATGAATTTAAGAAAAATAACAGCAATAAAGAAAATAATGGCACTAAAGAATGACAATTCCCCAGGGCCAGGTGATTTCCATCCCAGGGTTTTAAAGGAAGTAGGTGAGCACATTACAGATGCTCTAACTATAATCTTTCAAAGTTCTGTCTATTCAGGAACCATCCTTTTAGATTGGAAAATTGAGGTCACTCTGCTTTTTAAGAATGGCGAGAGAGGGAAACCAGGAATTATTGACCAGTTAGCCTGTTATGGGGAAATTGCTAGAGTCTATAGTCAAGGATAGGGTGACCTCAAATTTTCAGTTGATTCAGCATGGATTTGTGGTATGTCATGCTTGACAAACCTGATTGAATTTTTTGTAGCAATGACTAAAGTAGTGATAGGTGAATGTCTATGGATGTTATTTATATGGACTTCCAGAAGGCATTTGATAAATTCCCACATAAGAGACTGTTATCTAATGTAGAAGCCCACAGAGTTGAGGGCAAATTATTGACCTGATTAGGAAATTGGCTGCGCGGCAGGCGACAGAGAGTAGGGATAATGGGTCGATACTCAAATTGGCAGGATGTGACTAGTGGTGTCCTGCAGGGATCTGTGTTGGAGCGTCAACTATTCACAATATTTACTAATGTCTTAGATGATGGCATAGAAAACCATATATCCAAATTTGCCGATGACACAAAGATAGGCGGCATTGTAGGCAATGTAGATGAAAGTATAAACTTACAAAGGGATATTGATAAATTAAGTGAATGGGCAAAACTGTAACAAATGGATTTCTAAATGGTAAAAAGCTAAAAACAGTGGATTTCCAAAGAGACTTGGGGATTCAGGCACATAGATCATTAAAATGTCATGAACAGATACAGAAAATAATCAAAGGCGAATGGAATGCTGACCTTTATATCTAGAGGACTAGAGTGCAAGGGGGCAGAAGTTATGCTACAGCTATACAAAACCCTGGTTAGATCACACCTGGAGTACTGTGAGCAGTTCTGGGCACCATACCTTAGGAAGTATATATTGGCCTTGGAGGGAGTGCAGCGTAGGTTTACCAGAATGATACCCGGATTTCAAGGGTTAAGATATATGGGGAGATTACACAAATTAAGGTTGTATTCCCTAGAATTTAGAAGGTTAAGGGGTGATCTGATCGAAGTTTTCAAGATATTAAGGGGAATAGATAGTGTAGCTGGAGAGAGACTATTTCTGCTGGTTGGAGATTCTAGGACTAGGGTGCATAGCCTAAAAATTAGAGCCAGCCCTTTCAGGAGTGAAATTAGGAAACACTTCTACACACAAAGGGTGGTAGAAGTTTGGAACTTTCTTCCATAAACAGCAAATGATGCTGGATCAATTGTTAATTTTAAATCGGAAATTGATAGCATCTTGTTAACCAAAGGTATTAAGGGATATGGGCCCACATGCACGCTGACGACACCCAGCTCTACCTCACCATCATCTCTCTCGACCCCTCCACATTCTCTAAATTGTCAGACTGCTTATCCGACATCCAGTACTAGACGAGCAGAAATTTCCTCTAACTAAATATTGGGAAGACCAAAGTCATTGAGGGGAAATTGCTCTTCAGAAAAAGGCTCGTTACCTAAGAGGTGGTAATGGGGTGTAGGGTGCGACCCATGCGCAATTAGAAACATAGAAACATAGAAAATAGGTGCAGGAGTAGGCCATTCGGCCCTTCGAGCCTGCACCGCCATTCAATGAGTTTATGGCTGAACATGCAACTTCAGTACCCCATTCCTGCTTTCTCGCCATACCCCTTGATCCCCGTAGTAGTAAGAACTACATCTAACTCCTTTTTGAATATATTTAGTGAATTGGCCTCAACAACTTTCTGTGGTAGAGAATTCCACAGGTTCACCACTCTCTGGGTGAAGAAGTTTCTCCTCATCTCGGTCCTAAATGGCTTGCCCCTTATCCTTCGACTGTGACCCCTGGTTCTGGACTTCCCCAACATTGGGAACATTCTTCCTGCATCTAACCTGTCTAAACCCGTCAGAATTTTAAACGTTTCTATGAGATCCCCTCTCATTCTTTTGAACTCCAGTGAATACAAGCCCAGTTGATCCAGTCTTTCTTGATATGTCAGTCTCGCCATCCCAGGAATCAGTCTGGTGAACCTTCGCTGCACTCCCTCAAAGCAAGAATGTCCTTCCTCAAGTTAGGAGACCAAAACTGTACACAATACTCCAGGTGTGGCCTCACCAAGGCCCTGTACAACTGTAGCAAAACCTCCCTGCCCCTGTACTCAAATCTCCTCGCTATGAAGGCCAACATGCCATTTGCTTTCTTAACCACCTGCTGTACCTGCATGCCAACCTTCAATGACTGATGTACCATGACACCCAGGTCTCGTTGCATCTCCCCTTTTCCTAATCTGTCACCATTCAGATCATAATCTGTCTCTCTGTACCACCAAAGTGCCCCCGTGCCCCATGTTTCTGCCCTGTTCGGCGCTCCGACCCCTTAACGCCCAGCAGCGACCCCTTTTCCACCCCGTGGAAATTGCCCTACAGGAGCTTGACCGCCGCCAGTTGGTATCCCAGACAGCTTCGCGAGGCGGGAAGCTGCTAGTGGCCATGCAGCCACTGTTAAAGGGGAAGGCTGCACCGCCACGACCACTATTTCGGGTGTCGAGCTGTTGGCCCGGCTGAACCCCTCCCTGCTGGCCCAGTGGGCTCCACGGAGGCCTGACTAGGCCTCGCAATGTCCCGCCCCTTTAAGTGAAGGGGTGGAATGTTGTGACACATCAGCACAGCGCGGTGGTGATGTACACCGCCCCGCTCACGATCTAATCCTGCCGCCCCCCCCCCACCTCCAACAGTGTCCCAAAGCACTGGGAGGTGGTGTCGGAGTTAAAGAGCTGAATTTTCCGACTCTTCCCTCCAACCCCGCCGAGCGCTAAATTTCCAGCTAATTCGGAGTGCCCCCCCCAATTTCTCGCTGAGGGATATTTCGTCTCCAATGTCTTCGCTTCCCACCACAAACTTTGTTCCCTAGCCACCGTTTCTACCCCTCTCCCTGGCAACTGTCTGAGCCTGACCCAGACAGATCGCAATGTTGGTGTCCTATTTGACCCTGAGATGAGCTTCCAACCACACATCCGCTCCATCATTAAGACCGCCTACTGCCACCTCCGTAACATTGTCCGTCTCCACCTCTGCCTCAGCTCATCGCCTTCTGAAACCCTCATTCATGCCTTTGTTACCTCTAGACTTAACTATTCCAATTCTGGCAGACCTCCCATCTTCTACTCTCCATAAAATTAAGCTCATACAAAACTCAGCTGCCCGTATCCTAACTCGCACCAAGTCCCTTTGGCCCATTATTCCAATGCTCGCTGACCTACATTGGCTTCTGGTTGAACAATGCCTCGATTTAAAAAATTCTCATCCTTGTTTTCAAATCTGTCCATAGCCTTGCCCCTCCCTATCTCTAACGCCCTACACTCCTCCGAAATAACCGTGCTCCTCCAATTTTAGCCTCGTGTGCACCCTCGTTTTTAAGCGCTTCACTGTTGGCGGCCATGCCTTCAGTTGCCAAGGAAATTTGCTCTGGAATTCTCTCCCTAAACCTCTCTGCCTCTCTACCTCTCTTTCCTCCTCTAAGATGCTCCCTAAAACCTAGCTCTTTGACCAATGTTTTCTGCCTTATGTGGCTTGGTGTCAAATTTTGTTTGATAACACTCCTGTGAAGAGCCTTGGGATATTTTACTACGTCACAGACACTATATTAATGCAAATTGTTATTGTTGAAACACTACTTTTGTGAAAACATTACTTTGTAGATTACATTTGATTTTTCCAATTGAGTCTCCCTGATTATATCTGTAAATAGGGCAGTCTCCCATGTGTGGAAAAGATGGTGGTGGAAACGTTAGCCTGAACAGTTGGGAGCTTAACTGAAGCATTAATTTGGGTGTGGGGGTGTCCTACACGCAACTTCTAAATGTTCAGTTGTGCAGGTATCAGTTCCAAATGCTGCTCTTGTGAAATGGGTTTCCAGGGTTGCTAGGGATACAGCTGTGAGCAGTATTTGCTTTAAGTGACACAGTAAGTAAATTGATTCTGCAGACTTAGTTATTTTTTAACCATTTTCGCTCAAGTTCTCATTAGCCTTTTGTGCCAATTCTCCTATTATTTTTGTCCCGCACCACTACTGGCACAAATGATAATCCCCCTGTATGAGGTTTGTGGAAGGTGGACTAATGGAGGATTGCCAGCCAAGTCAGGCTGCATGAGAGATGCTCTGTGCCCCTTTACTCTCTCAACCTGGATTTGCGGGTAGACGTGAAAGTACCCTTTGGCAGGCAGTTTGTACTTTCCTGCATTATAACAGTGACTACACTTCAAAAGTACTTAATTGGCTGTAAAGTGCTTTGGGACATCCTGAGGTCCTGAAAGGTGCCATATAAATGCAAGTGTTTTCTTTTGAGAAGGCTCCTATTCCCATCATCATCATCATCATAGGCAGTCCCTTGAAATGAGGATGACTTGCTTCCATGACAAAAAAGGATGAGTTCACATGTGTTTCAATGAAGGACCTAATATTCCAGGTCCCAAACTATATCCTGAAGGGTGGAAGATGCCTGTGCATGGATTTTTTTTAAAGTGTGGTGGCCGTTGCATACCAGCCACCACACAGGCTTGACAGTACTACGTCTTGGTCCAGTGGCAAGGGTTATCCAAGACGACTGGAGACCTGCTCTGCTGCACGGACCTAGTGTGCACACATATCGCAGTGTAGGCTGGCCCGTGCTGCCCCTGGGCCCTGGCCCTGAACTCACTCCTCTCCTGGGCCCTGATTATGTCCCTCTACAGGCTCTTGCCGCATCTCTGCCCCGATCTCACCGCTCCTGCTGTATCTGCCCACGCTCCAATCACTGACCTGGACCTTGATGACGTCACTCTTCGCTGCTGTCACCCTCCTGCACCAGCTCGCGCTGCTCCCTGAAGTAGTATGCCTCCAGGCTGCTCCTGAGGCTTTCACGCCACTCCTTTTATGGCCCGACCTGCCACTGGTGTTCTCACATAGGTTGGGGCCTCCACGCTACATATTCCCATAATAAGCCTTGGTCAGCAGACCTGGTGACACCATGAAGATATATCAATGTTTGACTAACCAATGTTTGGTCACACCCACATCCATATCTGCCGGCCCTGGCATACCTACTTTGCAGTAGCCATGGACAACTATTCTGATAGGGTACGACCATCAGAAAATCAGGTGCAGTGCTGTGCCATTTGCTGCAAGGACACCCGGAGCAACCATGCAGTACAGGACTGATATACGCAGTGACAGTATTGGTCAGATGCAGCCATAAACTTGGCTCCAATTCCTTGCAGGCTTGCTGCAATGCTGACCTATAAGCCTTGGCAAGGGTTAAAATTCCCTGGGGCAATCTCTAAAAGACTGTAATGGAGCGGATAGGCCTCACCGACCGGGGGCTGATGAATGGGCCGACGCATCCGAAATTGCTCCCGGGCCAGGAGCGGTGGAAGCAGGTTTCCGCACCACCTGTGCTGTTGCCCCGTCGGGCACGCGCTGATCCCCTTCTGACCGGCGGTGATCCCTCTCTTTGCCCCAGGAGAAATTGCTCTGCGGGAGTGGAGCAGCCGCCGGTCAGTACCATTGACCGGTTTCCCCTGCGGGAAGCTGTGTGTGCCTGGGCGGCGCGTCCGCCCTAAAGGGGACGGCACACTGCCACGGACGCCATTTTATTTTATTTGTTGGACGACTCCAAGGTCGGCCTGACAATGGTGATCACGGGTTTGGTTGGGCCGCCAACAGGCAGCCCAGCACCCCCTTTTGGGTGCCAGACCGCTGTCTTGGCCGAAACCCTCCCTGGTGGCTCAGTGGGCCAAATTAGTGCAAACTCGGTGCAGAGTTCGCAGCGGTTCTCCCCTTTAACTGAAGGGGAGGGACGTTATGACGGGTCAGCGCAACGCGGCATGTATGTCGCGCTGACGTTATCGGCGCAGCACTGATGACTCAGAGCGACGGCCGATCCGATCCAAAGGCACTTCCGCCCCACTGACGACCCGACATCTGCCCTGACCAAAAGAAAAGTACAAAGACCTGAATATCACTCGATTCTCCACCCCATGGATTGGGGCGGAGAAAAATCTTCACAAACAGTTAGTGCGCCTACTCTCAGTCGGGGGACAATTTTGGCACTCCTGAGTCTTTTCTAAGGCTTGTAATGCAGATCTCTTTAAATTCACCATACAACTTTTCATTCCAATCATTAGTGTGCTCCCTGTACATGTCCAAATCTGTACTTGGAACTATGAATAGTTATGAACATTTGGAGAAAATAGTACATTTCCATTCTGACCTACAAAGCACCTGTTTCAAACAATTGGATGTATTTGGAAAATACAGGGTTGTACACTTTGGCTTGAAGAAACATGTTGAGTATCTTAGCCGAACATTTGACAAAAGTGGATTTTACTAATTTAGGACTGGTTCGCTGTTATTTCTGTATTTATTCTTGACTCCTGCTCCTGGTAGAAATATAAAAACACAGCTGGAAGTGGAATTGGATGAAGAACGACAAAGGTTATTGGAAGAACAAAGAATAAACCGTGTCAAAACTCGGAAACTTACTTTGCAGACAATCCGAAGACGAAAGTAAGTACAGTATATTAGAATCAGCAACTGCAAGATGGATAAAGTATGATCCTTTGAAAATAAAGCTATTTGAGGTTTTTCATTTTTTTGCAGAAACAAGATAATACCATTTGTTGTTTTTTGTTTGATCTTGTCTTCTAATTATGTATTATGTTCTATCCCCTGCAATGTTCACCTATTTTTCGTTTCATTGCGCGGCCCCTTTAACAGGCTGCGTGTCATGTGCAAAGTTTGACATTGGAAAAGCCGGTCCCAGGCAGACCGTGCAGCTTAAAGGGAATATTGATCCCTTGCTAACATGGTATGGACAGAAGGCCTTGCAACCTAGACTTGACTTCTCTAAGGCAATGCTACCTAGATTTCCTGTATCAATCTCCACAAGCTTCAACTCCTCCAAAAGGCCATACCCCACATCCTCATCTGCATTAGGTCTCACTCTTCTCGCCCCTTGTCTTCTCCAAGCTCCACTTGCCCCTTATTCCACAGCATATCAATTAAAAAATTCAGCTCGTCTCATCTTAGTAATCGTCTGCCTTATATTGCTGTATGTACCTTCAACTCCTTTTTCAATGGATTTCTTCCCATGCTCTTACTGCTCCATTATTGGCAGATACTCATTTTACTGCTGTGCTCCTGTCTTCCAGAACTGTTTACCCATTACCCTGTGGCATGTCACTTTCCTCCCTGCTTTCATAAAACTCAAAATGATCGCTGTAATTGCACTAGAGAGGGTACAAAGGAGATTTATGAGGATGTCGTCTGGACTGGAGAATTTTAGCTATGAGGAAAGGTTGGATTGGCTGGGGTTGTTTCCTTTGGAACAGAGGAGGCTGAGGGGAGATCTAATTGAGGTGTATAAAATTATGAGGGGCCTAGATAGGGGCTAGGAAGGACCTATTCCCCTTAGAGAGGGGTCAATAACCAGAGGGCATAGATTTAAAGTAAGTGATGGGAGGTTTAGAGGGAATTTGAAGAGACATTTTTTCACCCAGAGGGTGATGGGGGTCTTGCACTCACTGCCTGAAAGGGTGCTCGAAGCAGAAACCCTCATAGCATTTAAAAAGTAATTGGATAGGCACTTGGAAGTGCCGTAACCTACAAGGCTCCGGACCAAGAGCTGGAAAGTAGGATTAGACTGGATAGCTCTTTGTCGGCCGTCATAGACAAGATGGGCCGAATGGCCTCCTGCGCTTTAAATTTCTATATTCTTCTCTTTGGCTATCCCTTTGGTTCTCTATCCTAATTTCTCTTATTGCTTTCATCTTTCCCCATGCTTGGTGTCTGTCTAGTCCTTTTGCTCAGTGTGAAATACTGAGAGATGTCTTCCTGTACATGAGGAGTGCTGTGTCAATGCAAGTTCTTTTAGTCTAACTATTTTTCATGGTACTATCCTTTAAGTGCACTTGAAGCAGCTCCCTAATCGTATGACCAAGATTGGGAAATTACAGAGGCAATTCTGCACCATAATGCTCCTTATTACATGATGGTTAAACTGGAAAACAGTTTAACAACATAAGAATTAGGAGCAGGAGTAGACCATATGGCCCCTCGAGCCTGCTCCGCTATTCATTAAGATCATGGCTGATCTTCTATCTCAATTCCACTTTCCTGCTCGATCCCCATATCCCTTTATTCCCCTAAAGCCCAAAAATCTAACTATCTCTCAGCCTGGAATATACTCATGACTGAGTATCCGCAGTCCTCTGGGGTAGAGAATTACAAAGATTCACAACCCTCTGAGTGAAGATATTTCTCCTCATCTCAGTCTCCAATGGCTGACCCATGAGACTATGCCCCCTAATTCTAGACTCTCCAGCTAGGATAAACAGCCTCTCAGCATCTACCCTGTCAAGCCCTCTCAGAATCATATTTCAATGAGATCACCTCTCATTCTTCTTAACTCCAGAGAGTATAGGCCCATTTCAGTTCATCTCTCCTCATAAGATAATCCGCTCATGCCAGGGATCAATCTAGTGAACTTTCGTTGCACCCCGAAAAGAAGTATATCCTTCCTTGGGTACGGAGACCAAAACTGTATACAGTACTCTAGGTGTGATCTCATCAAAGCTCTGTACAATTGCAACTTTCCTGACAGTTGTACCCTAACCCCATTGCAATAAAGGCAAACATACCATTTGCCATCCTAAGTGCTTGCTGTACCTGCATGTAACTTTCTGTGTTTCATGTACAAGGAGACCCAAAACTCTCAACACCAATATTTAATAGTTTCTCACCGTTTAAGAAATTTTCAGCTTTTCTGTTCTTTCTACCAAAGTGAATGACCTAATATTTTCCCACATTTTACTCCATCTACCATCTTCTTGCCCACTCACTTAACCTATCTATATATATCTTTGCAGATTAGATTTTTTGGCGGACTATTCCCCTAAAAGAACATGTGGGTTTGGAGCATGGGGGCAGATAAAGTGTTAAAAATGTGATTCCCGACCTGATCCCGTCTCTAAACTGCCGACTTCCAGTATTGCTGGAGGCAGGACGGGGGGGGCTGTGACCAACCCACTCCCAGGGGCGTTACCTCAATTTAAATATTATAATGCTGTAAGCGCCTCTTTTTCTACTCTCTTTTGTGTTTAACTGCCTGTCGATGGGTTTCATACATTTCATGAAACCCAGCAGTTAAACCGAGGCGGAGTCTGCTGCATCCAGGAGGTAAGTGGCTTTACACCTACCTGCTGGATCCAGGGTACCTACCTCCTAGATCCAGGGTACCTACCTAACCCACCCCTGTGATCAGAGTCCGCCCCCCCCATGAGGCTTTCGATCATTCCCCAAATGATGAAGCCAGCCATGATGCTCCGGTGGCCGGCCTTGATCCTCTCTCCACCCCCCTCACCCCAATCCAACCCCTGCCGATGCTCTTCCCCGATCCCAACCCCGGCCATTCCCTCTTTTCCTGCTCCCCCCCCTTCCCATCCTCCCGCAATCCTTCCCCTGGACCAGCACCTTGCTTCTGAGGCCTACCCACCCACTACCAGAAAGCTTCTTAATCTAGTTGACTACGGGCAGAATTCCAAGGCCTCTCATTCAAATCAGGGCCTTGGTGAGACCACACCTGGAGTACTGTGCTCAGTTTTTGTCTCCTTATCTAAGGAAGGATAAACCTGTCTTGGAGGTGGTGCAATGGAGGCTCACTAGATTTATTCCTGGGATGAGAGGGCTGTCTTCTGATGAGAGACTGTGTAGAATGGGCTTATACTCTCTGTTTAGAAGTATGAGAGGTGATCCCATTGAAACATGCAAGATTCTGAAGGGGATTGACAGGGTAGATTCAGAGAGGTTGTTTCCCCTGGCTGGAGTGTCTAGAACTAGGGGGTCACAATCTCAGGATAAAGGGACAGCCAGTTAAGACAGAGATGAGGAGGAATTTCTTCACTGAGAAGGAATTCTCTGCCACAGAGGGCTGTGGATGCTGAGTCTCTGAATATATTCAAGGCTGCGATAGATAGATTTTTGGAGTCTAGGTGAATCAAGATCGGGCGGGAAAGTGGAGTTGAGGTCGATGATCAGCCATGATCTTAATGGTGGAGCAGGCTCGATGGGCCGTAGGGCCTATTCCTATTTCTTATGTTCTTATGTAATCAGGCCTTGACATTGAAGTCAGCAGGGCCAGCAGGACACCAGCTTTCCCGACCACCCCGGAAATCCCCCTGTTCCCAACCTGTAGAAGACACTCAAAACATCCCAATAGTGGATAATCAAGGGGCTATAGGGAGTGAGGAAAGTAAAACAATCACTATCACTCAGGAAGTAGTACTTGGTAAAATAATGGGACTAAAAGGTGGACAAGTCCCCTAGACCTGATGGCTTGCATCCTAGGGTCTTAAAACAAGTGGCTGCAGAGATCGTGGATGCATTGGTTCCCTGGATTCTGGGGAGGTCCCAGCGGATTGGAAAACCACAAATGTAACGTCCTATTTTTTTTAAAAAAGGAGGCAGACAGAAAGAAGGAAACTATAGACCAGTTAGCCTACATCTGTCATTAGGAAAATGCTGAAGTCCATTCTTAAGGAAGCAGTAGCAGGACATTTGGAAAAGCATAATTCAGTCAAGCAGAGTCAGCATAATTTTATGGGCCCAAGTTTCCACACGATAAAAAACGGGCGCCCCTCCGAGCTGGGCGCCCGTTTTTCGCGCCTAAAACGGCGCCGGAAAAAAAACTCGCGATTCTGGAGAGCCCTGCAGCTCTTTGTCTGTTTGGCGCGGCGCCCAGGGGGGCGGAGCCTACACTCGCACCAATTTTGTAAGTGGGAGGGGGCGGGTACTATTTAAATTAGTTTTTTTCCTGCCGGCAACCCTGCGCGTGCGCGTTGGAGCGTTCGCGCATGCGCAGTGTGAAGGAAAACATTGGCACTAGGCCATTTTTGTAGTTCTTTGTAGCTGTTTAATTTTTGAACATTTTTTAATAAAAGCACATTGCCATCAGCACATCAGCACTGAGGCTTCCTGCAGCCTTCTCACTGTCTCCTTCCCGCCCGCCGTCTGGAACGTCTTCCTCTCCCCTCCCCCCCGCTGCGTTCGGGCGGGCGGGCCCGCACTCCCTTCCTCCCGCCGTCGGGAACGTCTTTCCCCCCCCCCCCCCCCCCCAACCGCTGCGGGCGGGCGGGCCCGCACTCCCTCCCTCCCACTGTTGGGAACGTCTTCCTCCCCCCCCCCCCCCCCCCTCCCCGCTGCGTTTGGGCGGGCGGGCCCGCACTCCCTCCCGCCCGCCGTCGGGAACGAACGAACTTGTGAGGCTGGCTGAAGCACTTTCACACAGGTAGGAAGATGGTTTATTTAATCTTTTCTTTGCTTATAAATGTTTATTCAGGTTGGATTTATTTGTATAATATTTGTAGAAGTATAAATAAGGATTTATTGTAGAATTTAATGACTTCCCTCCCCCGCCCCACCTCGTTCTGGACGCCTAATTTGTAATCTGCGCCTGATTTTTTAATGTGTAGGACAGGTTTTTTCAGTTCTACAAAAATCTTCACTTGCTCCATTCTAAGTTAGTTTGGAGTACGTTTTCACTGTGGAAACTTTGAAATCAGGCGTCAGTGGCCGGACACGCCCCCTTTTGAAGAAAAAATTCTGTTCCAAAGTAGAACTGTTCTACCTGACTAGAACTGCAGAAAAAAAAATGTGGAGAATTGCAATTTCTAAGATAGTCCGTTCTCCACCAGTTGCTCCTAAAAATCAGGCGCAAATCATGTGGAAACTTGGGCCCTATGAATGGGAAATCATGTTTGACAAATTTGCTGGAGTTCTTTGAGGATGTAACAAGCAGGGTGGATAAGGGAGAACCAGTGGGTGTGGTGTATTTGGATTTCTAGAAGGCATTCGATAAAGTACCACATAAAAGATTACTACACAAGATAAAAATTCACAGGGTTGGGTGGGGGTAATATATTAGCATGGATAGAGGATTGGCTAACTAACAGAAAACAGCAAGTTGGAATAAATGGGTAATTTTCTGATTGACAAACAGTAATTAGTGGGGTGCCGCAGGGATCGGTGCTTGGGCCTCAACTATTTACAATCTAAATTAATGACTTGGATGAACGGACCGAGTGTAATGTAGCCAAGTTTGCTGATGATACAAAGATGGGTGGGAAAGCAAATTGTGAGGAGGACACACACAATCTGCAAAGGGATATAGACAGGCTAAATGAGTGGGCAAAAATTTGGCAGATGGTGTATAATGTGGGAAAATGTGAGGTTATTCACTTTGGCAGAAAAAATAGAAAAGCAAATTATAATTTAAATGGAGGAAAATTGCAAAATGCTGCAGTACAGAGGGACTTGGGGGTCCTTGTGCATGAAACACAAAGTTAGTATGCAGGTAATGCAAGTAATCAGGAAGGCAAGTGGAATATTGGCCTTTATAGCAAGGGGGATGGAGCATAAAAGCAGGGAGATCCTGCTACAACTGTACAACAGGGTATTGGTGAAGCCATACCTAGAGTACTGCGTACAATTTTGGTCTCTGTACTTAAGGAAGGATATACTTGCTTTGGAGGCAGTTAAGAGAAGTTTTACTGGGCTGATTCCGGAGATGAGGGGGTTGACTTATGAAGATAGGTTGAGTAGGTTGGGCCTATACTCGCTGAGTCCAGAAGAATGAGAGGTGATCTTATCGAAATATATAAGATAATGAGAGGGCTCGACAAGTTGGATGCAGAGAGGATATTTCCACTCATGGGAAACTAAAACTAGGGGACATAGTCTCAGAATAAGGGACCGCTCATTTAAAACTGAGATGAGGAGGAATTTCTTCTCCAAGTGGGTTGTAAATCTGTGGAATTCTCTGCCCACAGAACTGGAGGCTGGGTCATTGAATATATTTAAGGCTGAGATAGACAGATTTTTGAGCGATAAGGGAATAAAGGGTTATGGGGAGCGGGCAGAGAAGTGGAACTCAGTCCATGATCAGATCAGCCATGATCTTCTTAAATGGCAGAGCAGGCTCGAGGGGCCAAATGGCCTATTCCTGCTCCTATTTCTTATGTTTTTATGTTCCCTTGAGAAAAGTCCGGCCTTGGTGCCCTCCTTACTTTCCCACCTAGCTTTGTATCGTCAGCAAACTTGAATACATTACACTGGTCCTTTCATCTAATTATTAATATAGATTATGAATAGCTGAGGTCCCCAGCACTGATGCTTGCGATACCCCACTAGTAACAGACTGTCAATCTGAAAATGACCCATTTATTCCTTCTCTGTTTTCAATCCTTTAACCAATCCTCTATTCTTTCTGAAATAATTCCCCCTAATCCCATCAGCCCTTACCTTGTGCAACAACCTTCTTGAATGCCTTTTGGAAGCTGCACCCATTCTTTCCCCTTTACCCTGCGAATTACATCCTCAAAATAACATTTGATAGATTTGCCAAACACGATTTCTCTTTCGTATAACCATGCTGAGTCTGTCGAATCATATATTTAAATTTTCTTAAGTGCCTTGTTACCACTTCCAAATATTGATAAAACCTCAGTGCTGTAATAAGACTTTCGAAGTTTGCCATAATTGTCCAGGTATACAATAACCATCTTTGAATGTCGAGATTGCACTGAATGAGGCTGTATGACAAAAAAAGGGAGAAAGGTCTTGGACACCCAAGTGTGCAGTAAGATAATATTGAATGTTCTAGCATGATACAGCTTTCATTGAAATGTGCTGAATATTCCTTAATACCATGAATAGGAAATAGTAAAAGCTTGCGGGCTAGAATTTCCACAGCATCGTCGCCCAGTTTCTTGGTGGTATTGGTCATTTTGGGCGAGAACCGGGTCGGCGAAATTTTCCACAACTGAGTTCCGCCGCCAGTATCGAAGTACCACTGGGTTACCGACAGACAGAAAGGAAAAGGAGGTGGGATAGCTCTGTTGATAAAGGATGGAATCACTGCAATAGTGAGAAATTATATTGGCTCAAATGATCAGGATGTTGAAACAGTTTGGGTGGAAATGAGGAACAATAAGGGGAAAAAGTCACTGGTGGGCGTAGTCTATAGGCCTCCTAACAGTAACAATTCTGTTAGTCGGAGTATAAACCAGAAAATAATGGGGGCTTGTAAAAAGGGAACAGCAATAATCATGGGTGATTTTAATCTCCATATTGATTGGACAAATCAAATTGGTCTGGGTAGCCTTGAGGAAGAGTTCATAGTGCATAAGAGACGGGTTCCTTGAGCAGTATGTAATGGAACCAACCAGGGGGCAGACTATCTTAGATCTGGTCCTATGTAATGAGACAGGATTAATAAACAATCTCCTAGTAAAGGATTCCCTTGGAATGAGTGATCATAGCATGGTTGAATTTCAAATTCAGATGGAGGGTGAGAAAGTTGGATCTTAAACCAGCGTACTCAGCTTAAATAAAGAAGACTACAAAGGTATGAAAGCAGAGTTGGCTAAAGTGGACTGGGAAAATAGATTAAAGTGTAGGACAGTTGATGAACACTGGTTTACATTTAAGGACATATTTCACAACTCTCAAGAAAAATATATTCCAGTAAGGAGGAACTTGTATAAAAGATAGCTATTCGTGGCTAACTAAAGAAATAAAAGACAGTATCCAATTTAAAAACAAGGGCATACAAAGTGGCCAAAACTAGTGGGAGGACAGAATATTGGGAAGCTTTTAAAAGCCAGCAAAGAATGACTAAAACAATGATTAAGAAAGGGAAGATAGACTTTGAAAGTAAACTAGCACGAAATATAAAAACAGATAGCAAGAGTTTCTATAGATATATAAAAAGGAAAAGAGTGGCTAAAGTAAATGTTGGTCCCTTAGAGGACGAGACTGGGGAATTATTAATGGAGAACATGGAGAAACTCTGAACAAATATTTTATATCAGTCTTTACAGTAGAGGACACTAACAATATTCCAACAGTGGATAGTCTAGGGGCTATTGCGGGGGAGGAACTTAAAACAATCACAATCACTAAGGAGGTGGTACTCAGTAAGATAATGGGACTAAAGGCGGATAAATGCCCTGGACTTGATGGCTTGCATCCTGGGGTCTTGAGAGAAGTAGCGGCAGGGATAATGGATGCCAATGGTTGTAATTTACCAAAATTCCCTGGATTCTGGGGCGATCCCAGCAAAACAGCAAATGTAATTTCCCTATTTAAAAAAGGAGGCAGACAAAAAGCAGGAAACTATAGACCAGTTAGCCTAAAATCTGTGGTTGAGAAAATGTTGGAGTCCATTATTAAAGAAGCAGTCTCAGGACATTTGGAAAAACATAATTCAGTCAGGCAGTGCGAGCATGGATTTATGAAGGGGAAGTCATGTTTGACAAATTTGCTGGAATTCTTTGAGGATGTAACAAACAAGGTGGATAAAGGGGAACCAGTGGATGTGGTGTATTTGGACTTCCAGAATGCATTTGACAAGGTTCCACATAAAAGATTACTGCACAAGATAAAAGTTTACGGGGTTGGGGGTAATATATATGGATAGAGGATTGGCTAACTAACAGAAAACAGAGAGTCGGGATAAATGGTTCATTCTCGAGTTGGCAATCAGTAACTAGTGGGGTGCCGCAGGGATCAGTGCTGGGACTATTTACAGTCTATATTGATGACTAGGAAGAAGGGACCGAGTGTAACATAGCCAAGTTTGCTGACTACAAAGATGGGAGGAAAAGCAATGTGTGAGGAAGACACACAAAATCTGCAAAAGGACACAGACAGGCTAAGTGAGTGGGCAAAAATTTGGCAGATGGAGTATAATATTGGAAAGCGTGAGGTTATGCACTTCGGCAGAAAAAAAATCAAAGAGCATGTTATTATTTAAATGGGGAAAAATTGCAAAGTGCTGCAGTACAGCGGGACCTGGGGGTACTTGTGCATGAAACACAAAAGGTTAGTATGCAGGTACAGCAAGTGATTAGGAAGGCCAATGAAATCTTGGCCTTTATTGCAAAGGAGATGATGTATAAAAGCAAGGAAGTCTTGCTGCAGTTATACAGGGTATTGGTGAGGCCACACCTGTAATACTGCGTACAGTTTTGGTTTCTATATTTAGGAAAGGATATATTTGCTTTGGAGGCAGTTCAGAGAAGGTTTACTAGGTTGATTCCGGAGATGAGGGGGTTGACTTATGAAGAAAGGTTGAGTAAGTTGGGCCTCTACTCATTGGAATTCAGAAGAATGAGAGGTGATCTTATCGAAATATATAAGATTATGAGGGGGCTTGACAAGATGGATGCAGAGAGGATGTTTCCACTGATAGGAGAGACGAGAATTAGGGGGCATAATCTTAGAATAAAGGGCCTCCCATTTAAAACTGAGATAGAAACATAGAAACATAGAAAATAGGTGCAGGAGTAGGCCATTTGGCCCTTCTAGCCTGCACCGCCATTCAATGAGTTCATGGCTGAACATTCAACTTCAGTACCCCATTCCTGCTTTCTCGCCATAGCCGTTGATCCCCCTAGTAGTAAGGACCTCATCTAACTCCTTTTTGAATATATTTAGTGAATTGGCCTCAACAACTTTCTGTGGTAGAGAATTCCACAGGTTCACCACTCTCTGGGTGAAGAAGTTTCTCCTCATCTCGGTCCTAAATGGCTTACCCCTTATCCTTAGACTGTGACCCCTGGTTCTGGACTTCCCGAACATTGGGAACATTCTTCCTGCATCTAACCTGTCTAAACCCATCAGAATTTTAAACGTTTCTATGAGGTCCCCTCTCATTCTTCTGAACTCCAGTGAATACAAGCCCAGTTGATCCAGTCTTTCTTGATAGGTGAGTCCCGCCATCCCGGGAATCAGTCTGGTGAACCTTCGCTGCACTCCCTCAATAGCAAGAATGTCCTTCCTCAGGTTAGGAGACCAAAACTGTACACAATACTCCAGGTGTGGCCTCACCAATGCCCTGTACAACTGTAGCAACACCTCCCTGCCCCTGTACTCAAATCCCCTTGCTATGAAGGCCAACATGCCATTTGCTTTCTTAACCGCCTGCTGCACCTGCATGCCAACCTTCAATGACTGATGTACCATGACACCCAGGTCTCTTTGCACCTCCCCTTTTCCTAATCTGTCACCATTCAGATAATAGTCTGTCTCTCTGTTTTTACCACCAAAGTGGATAACCTCACATGAGGAATTTCTTCTCAGAGGGTTGTAAGTCTGTGGAATTCACTGCCTCAAAGAGCTATGGAAGCTAGGTCATTGAATAAATTTAAGACAGAGATAAGATAGTTTTTTAACCAATAAGGGACTAAGGAGTTATGGGGAGCGGGCAGGGAAGTGAACCTGAGTCCAAGATCAGATCAGCCATGATCATATTAAATGGTGGAGCAGGCTTGAGGGGCAGTATGGCCTATTCCTGCTCCTATTTCTTATGTTCTTTTGTGCACCGTCCATAGACCGCCATCACCTGATTTTTTGACTCAGCGGTGACCCGTAGGTAAGTTGAGAAGCAGCGGGAGCTGAGCGGCGCTGGTCGGTAGTTAAGTAGCCCTGCAAAAAAACTAAGTTAATCGGTTTTTAATAATTATTTTTAAATTCTCTTAGTGATTAAGTTGAAAAGGGTCCTTGTTTTACAGATTTTTTCTTCAGAATGTTTATCTGATTTCTTTTGTTTTATGTTTTTTGAAAAAATATTTTTTGTGTTTTTCTCCTCCTGCTAGGCCAAACCTTCAGCCTCGGTGTAAATTTTAGTAATTATCACCTTTTTTTTTTAGGAACCGCTCAGTCGGCCCAAGATTCCATTTTTCGCTGAGAATCTGGGTGTAAGGTCCATTCTTTTTCGCAGGCGGATTTTTTTTCTTTTTTTTTGGAATTTTTCATCTGCAATAATTTGAGAATCTTCGCTGTATTTTGGGCGGCAATCCAGCGCTGGCGGAGTTTTTTGAAAATTTAGCCCTGCATTTGGAAATCAGGCATGTACTCGTACGCAGCGCCTTAACAAACCAAGTTGCTTGTTTTGTAATCTTTGTATTAGATATAATAGCGGTTGATAACATTTTGCCAGCTTCGTAATTATTTCAGCGTGAGATGAAGCTTACTGCAAAACAATCATTGGTGTTGTATGGACAGCTGGAATCTGTAAATTCGTATTAAATCTGTAAACTGATCACTGATTGATCACAAAAATAATGGTAGGTAGATGTCAAAAACATATCAAACTAAAACTAGCAATGGGAGCAAAGAGTGATTGTGGAATCATTAAAATTTCAAATCACAATTGTGAGTTATTTTATATGACGGGTTTTATAATACTGATAATGGAAGGATTCTAATTATGCACTCCATTAGATAAAACATGCTTCCTTTCACTTCTCTGCAGAATTGCTTGACTATGTCCTTCAAAATCCTCTTGCCTGGAAGGAGTTTAAAAATGGAAGATGAGCATGTCACAAAGCTAGCTTATGTTTCTTGCTTTGTAACTGCACATTTAAATTAAAAATGAAATAAATTTGAAGTTCAGCTAGTGGGTTCATGCCTTATTGGTAATAATCACTGAATTTGGAATTGGATTGGGTAGTTTTAAGGCTACAATGGTTACAGGAACACTATAATCAATAAATGTAATTATAATTTTGATGCTTCACATGTTCAAGCAATCACTCTTTCATTGCTGGTTCTTCAATTTCTATTGTTGCCAAAATATTACAATGGTACTCAAATGGTTAAACACTTGTGCAAATAAGTATCAACTCTATGTTTACAGTAAAGGGACATGAAAGAAAATGCATGATATAATATTTGTGATACAAATATTAAGTGATTAATAATGAGACATTTCTGGACAGGTAGTTGACCCAGCAGGAATGTAGGACTATACTATACAAGCAAATAACAAATAGAATATGTGTTGTAGTAACAGGATTATGAATTATATCCTTTTTGATATTGGCCCATAATTTGCTGTCAAAGAAACAGCAAGACTCATGGCACTTGCCACTATTTATGATGGCAACATTCTGTGTTGGAAATTTTAAAAATGTAACATTTCAAATGTTTTAATTTTTTTCTACTTTTCCTTTCTGTCTCTTTTCTCTCTCTCTCTCTCTCTCTCTCTCTCTCTCTCAAATCAGCCTTCCCCCTCATATCTCTTTCTATACCTGATTGACATTGAACTCTAACTTCTATTTCCTTCTCCTTTAATTTCACAATCCTTCAATCTGTTTGATACACAGTTGCTTGCCTTCTTCACACAGGTCCCAGGTGCCCTGTTTCCTTCACTGCCTCGTTACTGGCTCGCACTTTTAGCAACTTGCCATGCAAAACATTTAAAAACCTAAACCTGCAAAGCAATTACGGCAGCAAAGTGGTTATATTACTGGGCTGATAATCCAGAGATTTGGACTAACTCCGGAGACGCGAGTTCAAATCCCACCATGGCAGCTGGGAAGCTTAAATAAAGTTAATTAAATAAATCTGGAATAAAAATGCCAGTATCTGTAGTGCTGACCATGAAACTACCAGATTGTCATAAAACCCATCTGGTTCACTAATGTCCTCCATTACCCCACAGCAATGTGGTTGACTCATAACTGAAATGGACTAGCAAATCACTCAGGTATACCAAATTGCTACCAAGAAGTATACTATGAATAAAACTGGACAGACCACCTAGCATCAACCTAGGCACCAGACATGACAAAGGCACACCTGTTGACCCACTTGACTAACATCTGGGAGAGCTGTCCCACAGCCTAGTTGAGCAACAGCCTGACATAGTCATACTCACAGAATCGTACCTTTCAGTCAATGTCCCAGACTCCTCCATCACCATCCCTGGGTATGTCCTGACCCACTGGGAGGGCAGACCCACCAGAGGTGATGGCACAATGGGATACAGTTGGAAGGAAGTGGCCCTGAGATTCCTCAACATTGATCCGAACCCCATGAAGTGTCCTGGCATCAGGCCAAACATGGGTAAGAAAATCTGCTGATTACCACCTACTGCCCTCCCACAGCTGATGAAGCAGTACTCCTTCATGTTGACCACCACTTGGAAGAAACACTGAGGGTAGCAAGGGCACAGAATGTACTTTAATGTCCATCACCAAGAGTGATTTGACATAGATGCCAGTCTGGGCCTGCAGCAGGTGGTGAGAGAACCAACACAAGGGGAAAACCTACTTGACCTCGTTCTTACCAATCTACCTGTTGCAGATGCATTGGTCCATGATCGTATTGGTAGGAGTCTTTGCACTGAGGACATCTCCATCGTGTTGTGTGGCACTACCACCGTGCTAAATGGAATCGAGTCAGAACAGATCTATCAGCTCAAAACTGAGCATCAATGAGGCGCTGTGGGCCATCAGTAACAGAATTGTATTTTACCACAATCTATAACCTCATGGCCTGGCATATCCTTCACTCTACCATTACCATCAAGCCAAGGGACCAACCCTGGTTCAATGAGGAGTATAGAAGAGCATGCCAGGAGCAGCACCAGGCATACTAAGAGGCTACTTGGAGGGGGTAACTTAAAACAATCACTATCACTAGAGAAGAAGTACTGGGTGGACAAGTCCCCCGGACCTGATGGCCTGCAACCTAGGGTCTTAAAAGAAGTGGCTGCAGAGATAGTGGATGCATTGGTTGTAATCTACCAAAATTCCTTGGATTCTGAAGTGGTCCCAGCGGATTGGAAAACCGCAAATGTAACGCCCCTATTTAAGAAACGAGGGAGACAGAAAACAGCAAACAATAGACCAGTAAGCCTAACATCTGTCAATGGGAAAATGCTGCAGGCCATTATTAAGGAAGTAGTAGCAGGACATTTAGAAAATCATAATACAATCAAGCAGAGTCAGCATGGTTTTATGAAAGGGAAATCATGTTTGACAAATTCGCTGGAGTTCTTTGAAGATGTAACTAGCAGGTTGGATGTACTTCGATTTACAGAAAGCATTCGATAAGATGCCATATAAAGGGTTACTGCACAAGATAAGAGATCAGGGGTTCGGGGTAATATACTGGCGTCGATAGACAATTGGCTAACTAACAAAAAACAGAATTGGGATAAATGTGTCATTTTCAGGTTGGCAAACTGTAAGTAGTGGGGTGCCACAGGGATCAGTGCTGGAGTCTCAACTGTTTACAATTTATATTAATGACTTGGATGAATGGACAGAGTGTAATGTAGCCAAGATGGGTGGGAAAGCAAGTTGTGAGGAGGACGCAAAGAATCTGCAAAGGGATACAGACAGGCTAAGTGAGTGGGCACAAAATTGGCAGATGGCGTATAATGTGGGAAAATGTGAGGTTATCCACTTTGGTAGGAAAAATAAATGATTATTTAAATGGGGAGAGATTACAAAATGCTGCGGTACAGAAGGATCTGAGGGTCCATGTACATGAAACACAAAAAGTTAGCATGCAGGTACAGCAAATATTTAGGAAGGCAAATACAATATTGGCCTTTATTGCAAGGGGGATGGAGTATAAAAGTAGGGAAGTCCTGCTTCCACTGTACAGGGCATTGGTAAGACCACACCTGGAGTACTGCGTACAGTTTTGGTCTCCTTATTCAAGGAGGGGTCATCATCATCATAGGCGGTCCTTCGAATGAGGATGACTTGCTTTCACTCCAAAAGGGATGAGTTCACAAATGTTTCAGTGGAGGACCCGATATTCCAGTCCTGAACTCCAAGGGTGGAAGATGCCTGTGCGTGGATTTTTTTTTAACGTGGGTGAGCTCAGCCACCACACGGGCGTGACAAAGCTAGGCCTTTATCCAATGGCAAGTGTAAACTAGGACAACTGGACATCTGCTCTGCTGCACGGACCTAGTGCACGCACACATCGATGTGTGGGCTGGTCCGTGCTGTCCCTGGGCTCTCGGCTCTTCTGGGCCCCGCACCCTCATTTGCCACATCTCCACCACAATCTCTCGTTGCTCTTCTGCACAAACATTCGCCGCACCTCCACCACAATCTCTCGCCGCTAATCTCTCTCCGTTCCTCCGCCATGATCTCTCACCTGAGGCTGTGAAATGAAAACTTAAATTAAGTTATTTAAAGACACCCTAAAGTGTGTGGGTAAACTTAATCACTATTAAGCAATTTTTACGTTTTTATTATGCATTACCCTTATTTTGGATGTTACAAATAATGAATCCCAATGAATATATTTGCATATAACTCACAGTTGAATATTTGCTTGAGTTAGAATCCATTCGTATATCATCCAATCAACTGTTAAGAAATTCAGATAATTTTATGAATTGCTTAGCATCAATTGAGATAGAGTAATTAATTTGGTGGGATAAATTAACCAATCAGAGGTTAATAGAAGATATTGGGCAAAAAAATGAAGAGAATGGAGAGTGAGAGACTGGGACCAGGGAGAAGAAGAGAATGATGGCTCTGCTGGCAGCCTCCCATCCTATTCCCTCTGTAATCTTCAGCTCATCCAAAACTGCTGTCCTTGCCCATCTCCCGTATCCTCGATTATATATTGGCTCCCAGTCCTCTAACACCTCAGTTAAAATTGGCATCTCATATTTAAATCCCTTCATTGCCTAACGCTCCCCTATTGTTATAACCTCCTCCAGTTCTACAACCCCTCCTGAACACACTGTTCTTCTGATTTTGGCCTCTTGTATATCCCCCTCTCCCTTCTTCCCACCTTTGGCAGTTGTGCCTATAACTGTCTAGACCCCATGTTAAATGAAATTCCCTCCCTAAACCACATGACCTCTCCACCTCCCTCTCATTTTATGACCCTCCTTAAAACCCACCTCTTTGACCAAGCTTTTTGTCACCCCTCCTAATATCTCCTTCTTTGGTATCTATTTAAAAAAATGATACCTCTCTGAAGTGCATTGGGATGTTTTTCTATGTTCGAGCTATATAAGTGCAAGTTGTTCTTGATGACAATGGGTGGAGAAGTGAAGGGAGACAGAGGTTGGAATTTTCACATTGCAGAGCGTGTGGGTTTGGGAGCGGATCGGCGATTGAAAGCGCTGAAATTGACTGCGCATTGGAAACCCGCCGTCATCCTGCCGACTTCCGTGTTTAACTGGGGTTTCGAACCATGCCACGGACCAGCTCGGGAAAGACGGACGACCTCATTGAGGTTGTTAACTGCTCGTTTAGAAATCCTAATAGCCTTTTTAATGTGAGGTTTCAACTTTTTAACTGGTTGCGCACAGGATTCACAAATCTTGTGAAGCTCACTTGTGAAGAGAAGGCGGCAGCTCAGAGGCTATTGTGCTACTTCATTAAGTGACATAGAAAAAGCACATAGATACAGACACTTTACGTCTATTTCCTTGACCAAGGGAAAGGCACTTCCTGACACTATTTTGTGCAGAGATTTTGCTTTCAGGATTTTGCAGATGATTTCTGCAACCTGGGAAGCCACTCTCAACACATTGTTAGTCACTCTCAATACATTGAACGATTGTGCCTCTGATCTTCACTTTACCTGCGATCTATCATATTAGCATGGGTGCCGCCTATGCTGTCTCATCTTGGACCTCAGATTCAGACCAAGATAAGCCCCAGTACCAACAACACCAGCCATACCAGTGGAAGCAGCAGCAACAACACCAGCAGCAACAACAACACCAGCATCCTTCTCCTTACCGACCTGATGCTTCACAGGAGAGAGGGGATCAGCACCGAGATGCACCGCACCAGAGGCTCAGGCTAGCGCGCCAGGTCGTCACAGACATTTGTAGCTTGCTGGAAGAAGACCTGGTGCCCAGAGGACCTGGTGGACATTCTTTACCAGTGGCTGTCAGAAGGCATCACCACCCTCAACTTCTTTGCCTCAGGCTCCTTCCAGGGATCTGCAGCAGACATTTGAAGGATCTCACAGTTGGCTGCCCATAAATGCATCACCCAAGTGACCGATGCCATGTTTCACAAGTCAGTCACTGATGTAAACTTTGCCGCTGATGAAGCCAGAGTTACTGGTTACTGAGCAGGTGCTCGGCTTTGCAGCTCTGGCTGGCTTCCCACAGGTGCAGGGCATTATTCACTGCACACATGGCAGCTGTCATGACTCATCTTGCCCCATTCCGTACTCCCTCTGCTATTCGCACCTCTAAACCAACTTACCAGCTGGCTGCTTGGAGACTAGGGCTATCCACTGACGACATGGCTGATGACACCCTTGAGGAGGCTATGCAATGAGGCCGAGGAGCACTATATTGAAAGCCAAATGTCCACCAAATATGTCATAGAGCAAGCAAGCACCATGCTGAAGTTGTGATTCAGATGCCTTGATAGATCTGGAGGAGCCCTTCAGTATGCACCAGTCAGGGTCTCCAGAATCATTGTCGTATGCTGCGCACTGCACAGCATAGTGCAGCAGCAAAGATTGGAGCTGTAAGAGAAGCAAGGCACAGAGCACATAGCCTCTTTGGAGGAGGACTAGGAACCTAAGGTGGTGATGGCACAAGCAGCAGCGCACATTGCTGCTCGGGAGGCCCGGGAATGCCTCATAATGGCTCAATTTTCTTACGTTGCATCAGTGCACCCTTACGGCTCCCAGATGCTGTACCAACCCCTGCCCCCCCACCAACACCACACAGCAGTCCTAAAATAACCAAACCATTCCTGTCAACCCATTGCTCGAGGTTAAGAATTAGCCCAGAAATTCCTCTGGGGGTATTCCCGTGGGCAATTGCCCCCTCGCTGGATATTTTTTACGAATTTACCTGGTGGTCTAGGAGGCGGCCTGATTTCCGATGGGAGGCCTTCTCCTCCTGCGTTGCGAAGCACGCTCCCATGTAGAGGGTCCCGATGCAGAAGATGCAGTCACGTGTGACTGCTCAGCCAATCAGGTAAGTATTTCACAGGTTCCCATTAATAGCACTGAGACTTGTGTAATGACAACTTCTCAGTGCTATTAATGGGAACAAAAGCAATCACACAAAATTATAAATAAAAAAATAGACCACACATTTAAAATTAATTGAAATTAAAATTATGTCTTATAAAAATAAAATATTTTCCCGATTTTTAAAAGTTTTTAAAATTATGGTTAAAAATAAACTTACCGTAGTGGGGAGGGTTTTTAAACAATAAACTATGTGTTTATAATTTTATTTTACAATTCTTTTTGTGTGTTTTAAAACACTTGCGCCTGTAAAAGTAGGCTATGCGCCTGCTTTTTCAGGCACAAGATTTTTTGAGGACATTTGCTGGGCAAGATATGGATAAATAGCCCAATCTTGCCTGTACAAATGTCCTCGCTCCTGATCTGGCTACGACAGATTGGAAAAGACGGTTTTCAGCGCATGTGCATTGCACGCTGAAAAGCGGCTTTTCTAATGCCTTCCCGGATCCGTAGAAACTTCGTACGGGCCCGGGACTGTTTATATATGTAAACTTATATTTACTCTGTACAGCCACCAGAGGGCTCATCCCCTGGTGTCCCAAGGGATCCCACAATTCCTTGGGAGCACAGGTATTTAAGGAGGCTTCACAAGTTGGAGAGGCACTCTGGAGACCTGCAATAAAAGACTAAGGTCACACTTTACTTTGAGCTCACAGTGTTCAGTCTGACTCTTTCTCCATACACAACAGGGATATCGGAAATTCTGCCCCAATGTCTACCATTCACTCCAAGTGACAAAGCCACTTGCCAGGCAACAAGAAAAATAGACAAGACAGGAAAGTAGTACAAATAAATAAATGTATGTGCATCATAAAAAGAACTGAAACTTAACACTAACATTTTGGCAAACACCCATGTGCATACCCTTGTGCATCTAGGATTGTGTCTTTTTCTTTTCCGAGTGCTTCTGTGAAGTGCAACCCCTCTGGCTTCAGCAGAGGTAGAGGCAGGCTGCTCATGTCCCTGCTGTAACTGCGTCGACACTTTTGACAGACCTCCTCTGGGTTTTCGGGTCTGTGAGCGCTCTGCCAAAGACTGCTCCTCATGCAACTGTGCAGGGGCAGACTGAGGAGATCAGAGGCAGCATGTGGGGCTCTGACTGAGGGGAAGGCAACGGGGGAGAAGTCTTTGAGCAGTGCCCCCACTTCCATGTTCCCTCTCACCATCATCCCTCTTGTGGGCCACCCGCACCACCCTGCTAGCAAGGAGCTGGACAGCATCTTGCTGCACATCAGTGGGGCGATGATTGCCCAAGTCTATGTTGGTATCCGTCCTAGAGATGAGGTCAATGAGAGTATGCAATCTGTTGTTCACAGCAAGCATTTTCTTGTTTGGCTGGCACATTAGCTGCTTCATGAAGATGGCCATCCTTTCTATGGAACAGCACATCGTCGCCATCGCCTGCGATATCGTGGTGCTCATGTTGGAGATGGACTCCTCCATTCTTTCTATAATTGTTCCCATGGAGGCTGGATAAGCTGACAAAGCCTCGCGCATTTGTTGCTGCTCTTCCATGATCAACCTCTTTGTTGATGGCCCCTGAGGTTCAGCATCTGCATCCAGCTGAGCAGAGCTTGGAGCATCCTGTGCCCACTGGTGAGAACTCGCCACTGCTGTCCCTGTCTCCACCATCTGCTCTTGCTCAGTTGTGATATGTGAGACGCAAGGTGACAAAACTACTCTGTCTCTGGTATCGTGCTTGTATCTGCGCTGGTGCTGGGTGTGCATGGGTTTGGTGATGATGCACCCTCAGAGAGCGGAGATTCCACTGAGGAGTCTTCCTCCTCTGCCTGGACAGTTGTTGGGAGGGGCGGGGGGATCACTTGATGGACCTGTGGGAGAGAAAAGGGATGAATTGGTAATTTTGTACATGATGACATTTCACTGGCTGCTGACATCAAGTCACCATGAGTGACTGTTGTATGCCATGTGGCTGTATGATATTTAATTCTGTCACCAGGTTGCTGGAAGATTCCCCTCTCGCCATCTCGCACTACCAGCAGCTCTGCAGCTCGACTTATTTGAAGTGCTTCTTCCTCTGCTGAAGTCAATGTGCTTAACGTCTCATTCAAAAGACGGCACCCCCGACAGTGCAGCACTCCCTCAGTAGTACACTGGATTTTTGTGCTCTAGTCTCTCGAGTGGGTCTTGAACCCACAATCTTCTGACTCGGAGGCGAGGGTGCTACCCACTGAGCCATGGCTGCCATTCTGTAAGTAACTGTCAATGGGTGATAAGCTTTTCAATTTTTCTCTAGCTTTTTCTGGTGAGGCTCCTTCCTTGTATTTTGCATCTCCACTGATTAGAGTGTTGCTAGTGTGTAATCTTGGGTGCAAAAATATGTGTTCGAGGAGGCGGAGCAGCATCAAAGAGGCCTACAAAAGGCCCAGCGTCGAGTCGGGAGGTAGCGGGGAGTTCGAGGAGGCGGAGCAGCGTTGGATAGGCCAGCTGGTGCAGCTGCAGGGAGAGAAAGCAAAAAAGTAGAAAGAAATCGAAGGGTGATGCCACAGCCAAGGGGGTAAGTGATTGGTGAGTAGGTTTTATTTTTCTTTCCTTTATCAGTAGGTAACCTTTATCATTGTTGTTGCCAAATTAAGTTAATCTAAGGGTTAAGTCACAGCAGGAGAGCTCGGACACGTGTTATGCTCCTCCTGTGCTATGTGGGAAGTCAAGGACGCTTTCAGTATCCCTGATGACTACATGTGCGGGAAGTGTATCCGGCTGCAGCACCTGACAGACTGCATTGCGGGTAGATTTACTCTGGAGTATCCGTGATGCTGAGGATGTCGTGAATAGCATGTTTAGTGAGTTGGCCACACTGCAGGTAAAGGTTACACAGCCAGATAGGGGATGGGTGACCCACAGGAAGAGCAGTGGAAGGAAGGTAGTGCACGGGTCCCCTGCGGTCATCCCCCTGCAAAACAGATACACTGCCTTGGGTACTGTTGAGGGGGATGACTCATCAGGGGAGAGCAGCAGCAGCCAAGTTTGTGGCACCGTGGGTGGCTCTGCTGCACAGGAGGGCAGGAAAAAGAGTGGGAGAGCTACAGTGGCAGGGGATTCTATTGTAAGGGGAATAGATAGACGTTTCTGCAGCCGCAATCGAGACTCCAGGATGGTATGTTGCCTCCCTGTTGCAAGGGTCAAGGATGTCTCTGAGTGGGTGCGGGACATTTTGAAGAGGGAGGGTGAACAGCCAGTTGTCGTGTATATAAGGTACCAACGATATCGGTAAAAAATGGGATGGCAGGACTGACATATGAGGAGAGACTGGATCGATTGGGCCTGTATTCACTGGAGTTTAGAAGGATGAGAGGGGATCTCATAGAAACATATAAAATTCTGACGGGACTGGACAGGTTAGATGTAGGAAGAATGTTCCCGATGTTGGGGAAGTCCAGAACCAAGGGACACAGTCTAAGGATAAGGGGTAAGCCATTTAGGATTGAGATGAGGAGAAACTTCTTCACTCAGAGTTGTTAACCTGTGGAATTCCCTACCATAGAGAGTTGTTAATGCCAGTTCATTGGATATATTCAAGAGAGAGTTAGATATGGCCCTTACGGCTAAAGGATCAAGGTGTATGGAGAGAAAGCAGGAAAGGGGTACTGAGGTGAATGATCACCATGATCTTATTGAATGGTGGTGCAGACTCGAAGGGCCGAATGGTCAACTCATGCACCTATTTTCTGTTTCTATGTCAGCACTTTCAAACAACAGATTAATAATCAGAGGGCATGCAGTCTAAAGGAAGTTGTTGAAAGTATGGTTGAGTATTCAGCAAGGAGGGAATAGGGACACTGGGGCCCTAAAATTGGTAAGCGGTTTAACAAAGCCAATGCAACAAATCCAAAATAGAGATTCTGTTTGTGGTGCAATCGCAATTTTGCACTTTATGGCCACCAGAAGACTTGTAATAGATGTATATTCCATTGACATTCTAATGGTCGTAGTACTGGACTAGCAACCCAGGGGTTATGAGTTCCAATCCCACCATAACCTATTGTGAAACTGTATTCAATAAATCTGACAACTTGACAAAATGACCATGCTGGATTGTTGGCAAAAACCCAACTGGTTCATTAATGTCCTTCATTGACACATAATGCCCTCAAGGCAACTAGAAATGGGCAATAAATACTGCCTTGTCAGTATTGGCCACATCCCAATAGCAAATTTTAAAAAGCAAATAATGCAGACACTTCCGTTACTCCTCTGTGACAGGATTGCTACTTTAAAATTTAAAATGTTTGTTTTGTGTTTGAACAGAGCTTCAGATGATTTAGCAGCAGAATCAAAGTTTTTCTTTTATAAAATTAGAATTGCCTCAATACTTGATTTTTCAAAAACATTGAGTAGTTTTCTCACTTTATTGCTTGTTGATAATTACAATGAGAAATTTGAATAAAATCAGAACTTTGCTGCTTCACAGAAAGCTCTGACCAGAATGTAGAATAGGCAAGTGTCTGCCATTGGATACTAATTGTGAAAAAGTGTTCAATAATTTTTTATAAAAGTCAACGGTCTAATTGTATTTCACTACTTAGTAAAAATTTTTTTATTTATTTGCCCAAGTTGCCCCTGGATTTGTCATGGAACCCAATATCTATCAGGAAGCTAATGGATTTTATCTCCATCATCATCATCATCATCATCATCATCGGTAGTCCCTCAAAATCGAGGAAGACTTGCTTCCACTTCAAAAATGAGTTCCGAGGTGACTGAACAGTCCAATACGGGAATTACAGTCTCTATCACAGGTGGGACAGACAGTCGTTGAAGGAAAGGGTGGTTGGGACTGGTTTGTCACACACTCCTGCCTGCGCTTGGTTTCTGCATGCTCTCGGCGACGAGACTCGAGGTGCTCAGCACCCTCCTGGATGCACTTCCTCCACCTAGGGCGGTCTTTGGCCAGGGACTCTCAGGTGTCGGTGGGGATGTTGCACTTTATCAAGGAGGCTTTGCGAGTGTCCTTGAAACGTTTCCTCTGCCCACCTTGGGCCCGCCTGCCGTGTAGGAGTTCCGAGGAGAGCGCTTTCTTTGGGAGTCTTGTGTCAGGCATGAGAACAATGTGGCCCGCCCAGTAGAGCTGGTCGAGTGTGGTCAGTGCTTCGATGCTGGGGATGTTGGCCTGGTCAAGGACGCTAACGTTGGTGTGTCTGTCCTCCCAGGGGATTTGCAGGATATTGGTGGTATTTCTCCAGCGATTTATGGTGTCTGCTGTATATGGTCCACATCTCTGAACCATACAGGAGGGTGGGTATTACTACAGCCTTGTACACCATGAGCTTGGTAGCTGATTTGAGGTCCTGATCATCGAACACTCTTTTCCTCAGGAGGCCGAAGGCTGCGCTGGCGCGCTGGAGGCATTGTTGAATCTCGTCGTCTATGTATGCCCTTGCCGATAAGAGGCTCCCGAGTGTATGGAAAATGGTTCACGTTGTCCAGGGCCTGCCATGGATCTTGATGACTGGGGGGCAGTGTTGTGTGGCGGGGACAGGTTGGTGGAGGACCTTTGTCTTAAGGATGTTTAGTGTAAGGCCCATGCTTTTGTGCGCCTCAGTGAAAATCTTGACTATGACTTGGAGTTCAGTCTCTCTGCGCCGATGCAAGCGTCGTCCGCGTACTGTAGCTCGACGACGGGACGGGACGGACTTGGATCTGGCCTGGAGACGACGAAGGTTGAACAGGTTCCCACTAGTTCTGTAGTTTAGTTCCACTCCAGCGGGGAGCTTGTTGCATGTGAGGTGGAGCATTGCAGCAAGTAAGATTGAGAAGAGGGTTGGCGCAATGACATAGCCCTGCTTGACCCCTGTCTGGACGTGGACTGGTTCTGTAATGGATCACGGCTTGCATGTCATCGTAGAGCAGGTGGAGGATGGTGACGAACTTTTGGGGACAGCCGCAACAGAGGAGGGTGCTCCATGGCCCCTCGCGGTTGACAGTGTCGAAGGCCATGGACAAGGGTTGCTGCTGGTCCCTGCATTTTTCTTACAGCTGTCGCGCTGTAAAAATCTTGTCTGTTGTACCCCGAAGAGGACGAAATCTGCACTGTGACTCCGGGAGGAGCTCCTCAGCCACAGGGAGAAAACGGTTGAGCAGGATTCAAGCGACGACTTTCCCAGTGGTTGATAACAGGGAGATCCCTCTGTAACTGCCGCAGTCGGACTTGTCCCTCTTTTTAAAGATGGACACGATTACTGCATCTCTGAGATCTCCTGGCATTCTATCCTCCTTCCAGATGAGAGAGATTAAGTCATGTATTCATGCCAATAGTGCCTCTCCACCATACTTTAGTGTCTCAGCGGGGATTCCGTCCGCTTCCGTTTCCTTGTTGTTCTATCTCGTGCAGGTTTGGTGTTTTGCTGAGATGGTGGTGGGTAACATGCTGCGGGATGGAGTCGAGGGCTCGAGTCAAAGGCAGAGTCTTGGTTGAGGAGATGTTTGAAGTGCTCCTTCCAGCGGGTCCTAACTGCCTCGGTGTCCTTGATGATGCCTCCCCGTTCTTGGCCAGCAGTGGGGTGGGGTCTTGGGTGTTTGGGCCGTTGGTGGCCTTGACTGCGGTGAAGAATCCTTGCACATCATGGCTGTTGGTCAGCTGCTGAATCTCCTGTGCTTTCTCCACTCACCATCTATTCTTTAGGTCGCAGGTTTTTTGTTGGACCTTGGCCTTAAGCCGTCTGCTATTTTGCTGCTCCCGAGTTGGATTGTTGTTTCAGGCACAGAAATGCCCTGCGCTTGCGATTTATTAGCTCTTAGATCTCCTGGTCATTCTCATCAAACCAGTCCTGGTGTTTCCTGGTTGAGTGGCCGAGCATTTCTTCACAGGCATTGATTATGAAGGTCTGGAGGGCAAACCAAGCGCTGTGGGCATTCTGCGTCTGAGTCACCAAGGGACGCCAGGTTAGCTGTGAGGCACTGACTGTATAGGGCTCTCTTAGCTGGGTCTTTGTGTGCCCCAGCATTGACTTTTTTGCTGCACTGCTTCTGTGCTGTCGCCGCTTTGGGACTATGTTGATGTTGATAATGAAGTGAATTATACGGTAGTCCATCCAGCAGTCATCAGCTCCTGTCATGGTGCAGGTAATGCGCAAATCCTTGCGATCCCTGGCTAGAATGATGACATAATCGAGCAGGTGCCAGTGTTTGAAGCGAGCATGTTGCCACGATGCCTTGTACTTGTCCCTCTGGCAGGACGAGGTGTTGGTGATGACAAGGTCATGCTCTAGGCATTTTGTCAGGAGCAGGGTACAGCTGGAATTGATTTTCCATACCCCCTCTCTGCCGATCACGCCTCCCCAGAGGGCTGTGTCCTTGCCGACCCTGGCGTTGAAGTCGCCGAGGAGGATCAGTTTGTCGTCCGCAGGGATGCGGGACAGGGATTTTTCGAGGCTGGAATACAAAGCATCTTTGGTCTCATCAGTTGCATCGAGTGTTGGGGCATACGCACTGATGACTGTGGCACATTGGTTCTGGGATTGGGTGAGTCGGAGGGTCATGAGACGTTTGTTAATCCCGCAGGGGAGTCTCTGAGACCGTCGACCAGCTCATCCTTGATAGCGAAACCGACTCCGTGGAGGTGGCGTTCTTCCTCTGGTTTGTCTTTCCAGAAGGTGTAACCTCCACCTTGTTCCTTGAGCTGGCCTTCCCCTGCCTGCCGGATCTCGCTTAGGGCGGCGATGTTGACATCGAAGTGACTAAGTTCCTGGGCAGCTATGGCGGTGCAGTGTTCCTGCCTGTCGCTGTTGGAGTTGTCCATGAGGGTCCTGACGTTCCATGTCCCGAACTTCATATTGAAGGGTGGAAGATGCCTGTGCGTGAATTCTTTTAATGTGGGATGGCCGTTGCACACTGGCTATCACACGGGCCTAGCTGAGCAAGGTCTTGGTACACTATATAGGCCTAGTTGCCTACGGCGAGATGTGGGCCGTAAGCTCAGCGCTGAGTAGCGCCCTTTGGTGAGATGGTAGGTGATCTGAGGGCAGGCATTGGGAAGGTCAGAGGGTGGAGGTCATGGTGTTCAGAATGGAAGGAGGAGAGGTCAAGGTGTTCAGAGTCGCCAGAGGAGAGGTCAGAATGGTCACAGCCATTGTGTTCACTGCGTGCTGGAGGAGCGAGCCCAGAACATTGTCAGTGGATGAAGGAAGGCTAGGGACGTCGCCGAGGGAAGGCTCACTCTTGAAGTAGGCCCAAACCTGTTCTTGAAGTTGGTTGAAGGAGATTGACTACAAGATGGCCACCGGGGTGGCAGCTCCCTAGGGAGTTCCTCTGCTGAACAAACCATATCCTTTGCCATCCGACGCCCTAATAGGGGGTGCATTTCTTACCCTAAAACACAAATCCATGGTGCAAGGGCAGCTACCTGAGCCCACTGTCCATCCCCCAACCATGCCTGCTCTTCAACTTCATCAGTGAGTGACAGATCTCTGCTCAAACAGAAAATTCAACCTATCAGACTTACCTGCTGCCAAGACCTCGCTCCCCCACCAGTTGTGGTCGACTCAGCTACTCCTTGCAGACACCATCGACGTCCGGGGAGCTCCCGACCAACCTGCAGCGGTCGATTCAACTGCTCCAGGCAACCTCCGGCGACGTCCCTGGCCTCCCTTCCTCCGGCGACACTGAACCTTCAACCAACTTCAAGATTTTGTCTAGCTCTCCGGTAATAATTGATGTACAGCAATTGGTTATCAGTGCATAACAGACTTGTATTGGAAGGGCAAACATACAAATGTAATAAATTGCAGGGGATTTTCATTCACAGTTGTTGGCTTATTTTGGAGCTGTGTCAACTCTTCAAGTTTTTGCAAGTTTTCACAATTGGTATATATGTATCTATAAGGTGGTTCGAATTTTATATAAATATTCAAAAATGTACAAAATGACAACTCTATTGACTGACTTTCTCAAGAAAATATTTAAGTATTGTAAACTCATTTATAAAGAGCAGGCTTATGATTTTACACAGAAGCCAGAAGAAATCTACTTCCCCCTAAGTAATTTATTTTTGCATCTTGAGAAATAATGGGGCCGAAACTGCCCCTTTGTGCAGTGCCAGTTAGCGCCACCAACCAGCATTAATGGTGCGCTAATAAGTTAGCATGCGGGTGTGCCGGCCTCATCGACGCGAGTGGATTTGTCCCCTGGGCTCCACCAGCGGAATGTGGTTTGCGCTGCGCTCCGCGATTAGCGCACGGCCACAGCGCACATGGTGATGATGCCATCGTCTTGCACGCCAACCCCTTATCGCCCCACTATAAGTGGTTTTGCCCCTGGTGGTTTTGAATCACCCCTCTTACAATAGTTCTAGACACTGGAATTATAGTCGTGAACAGTAAAATACAGTCATAGACAGATCTTTTCGGTCTCCGCCGTCACAATGCTTTTATTCAAGTCAAGGCACACCTGCACCCAGTAAAAACACACCCTGGTAGTGTAATACAAACAAACACAGTACAACACAGTCTGGCCTGTCTAAACAGGTCCCCAATGCGAAGTACCCACGTCGAAAACACCCCTGCTCTGATTCAAAATTGCACCACTGGATCTGTCCAATAGAATGTGCATATGCTTATGGTCCTTGCAAAAAACCTCCCCACTAAAACCCCTAAGGCTTGGTTGAGCATCAAGACACCCTTTCACACTATGCAGTGGTCTTAAAGATGTGTGGACTGGGATAAATGCTCACCAATTACCCCTCTGGCTTACTCACTGCTTCCGAAGAGGCGTATCTTTTGGATCTTCAAGTCCAGTTTCAAGGTCAGCTTCCCAGTCGAAGTAGCAAGGCTCTCTGGTGTTTCTTCCCTCCGTCCCAGACGGAGTGCTCAGTCCTTGTGCGTTGCAAGCAGGTGTAGAAGAGGGGAGACAGAGAGATGGCAGCCAAAACTGCCTCTGTTATACTTGAAAAAGTGCTCCTTTTCACGCCAAAAATCCAACTGTCGTTCTCCTGAGGCTGTCCAACTGAAAAGCAAACTCAAGTCTGTGCCTGTTCCTTTGTCAACTGGGCTGTATCTCGAAGCGTGGCTCCGACGAGTCTGTGGTCAACTAGCTTTCCTTTGTGTTTCGATGGCCTGAAATCCCGGCTACTTTACTTAATGTCTCAGTGATGGGTTCCCATTCCATGACAAAAGGCGCCCAACAACCATGATGTTCCTGCTTTCAGCCACACTCATTCCTGCCCAGCTGATGTGTATTCAAGTTAAACATGTTTGGACATGCCCCAGGTCAGTGCTGTCTGCTCTCTGCAGTAACAGAAAATATGTCCAAGCACTGTCCAAAAGTTTAGGTTTTTGCTGTCGATGTTTTTGCTGAATCGAACAGTTGCCCCTATGATATTTCAAGAATCCTTCTGACATATCAAACGTCCGCTGCTGAAAACACGTCATGGTCCAACCAACCCTACATACTTTACTTTTAACACCCCGAATACATCCCTTAAAATACAACACAAAACACATTCGTACAACATATTTACAGAGAAAAACATTCAGGTTCAACCTTTAACCAACTTCGGAGCACCTTGCTTCACCTTTTGCAAGACAGCTGCAACAAATATATTACAATAAGAAACTGTACACAGAGTGTGCGAGCAAATCCGGACCCACGGAGGAACTTCTACATTCAAACCAATGTCCCAGCAGGGTGGGGAATTTATCCATTTAATTTCCTCGCCTGTGTTCTGGTGTGTCTGTTCCAGTGTAAAATAATGTTTCTGCGAGAGCTCAACGGCTTTTATTAACGTTGAGATATATTCGGTCAGAAAAGGAATATGATATCCGAACTGTGTGATGTACTGCTGCAGATTATGGATTGTGTCATTCACCGTGGTGTGTATAGTAAATGGCTCTTGGATCGAAGGATGCCCTCTTGGGCCACTTGAACTTCGGTGTGGGGTTTGAAACAGAAAGTCGTGTCGGTGACCGGACACTAAGTGTTACGGTGCACCCGGTACTGGTCCATGCTCGTTGTGACGCAGTACGTCCCGTTGCCCGCATATGCTACCTGAGGTGGAACATGGCTCTGGGCCATCACCTCCTTGGTGCAATTAATAGGCTCTGCACTCACTGATTTAAACCCGCACTCTGGCCGATTGAACGTGTTCAAGTGCTGGGGACACAATATGATGTGTGCGCCCCTGCTCTGGCACCCCTTGAGGTCAGAGCCGGTCATGGCGCGCTCCCACTTTATTATAAACGGTGGGGCCCCATAGTACCGCACGTGCACCCCCTCCCATAAGACACCAATGTTCTCCACTCTGTATACTGCCGCTGGCTGTGGTGTCCCGCCCATCATCAGCATACGCAAACAAACCCCATAATTGAGTGGTTGGACCGACCGCAATCCACTGGGACTGGGTAGGCCTCGTTAGCTGACACGGACTCATCGAATTATGATACGGGCTGAACGCTGCGAGGTGCCGGTTGCTGACCCATGATGGGATACGATCCTGCCGGAGGTCCTCCAAATTACTGCGTCCCTCGCCTAGCAACCAAGCACCGTGCAACACGCACACTTCATTCATGGTTGCCTGTGCCGACGCATTCCTATCCATATCAATTCATTAACCGTTTTAGCATGTATCTCCAGCTCCTGCGATGACCTCTTTGAAGTGAATAGTCATCGTCTGGTCCTCCTTTAGCTCCGACTCTACCACTTCATTCCTTTCCCCCAGGATCTTCCGCAGCTGCTCCTTTAAACCACTAACCTGCAGCTGCACGTCATCCATACTATTGACGAGGGATGTACCCGCGCTAAACGCTGTAGCACCCCTCGCCTCTGCCTCCCCGGATCAACGTTATCGTGTGGACCCATGTCGTACAACTTTTCCCGACTTGCGTCTCCGTAACTGAGTTCAAAGAACTGGCGGAACATTTCTTTGGCGGAACATTTCTTTAGCTCACCACTCGGGCAGATGTACCCCGGTTAGGTTTAAAATGACCGACGCGGCGGTGTAATGCACCCCCTGGAATAAAACTTTCCCGGTCTAGACTAAAACTAAACCATTCCCTGGGCCGTGTGTGATGGCTGGACACTTAACTTCTGTTGTCTGTACCGGTGGGCCTGTGGGCAGGGGCTTCCTCTCGTGTGCGACAAGCTCCGTGGAATTTATTGTGTTGGGAGGGTCTAGGATCACGCAGGAGTCCATACTCCGATCCCATTTGATCCCAACCCCGGCGACCCGCCATTGCTGCAAAAAGGCAATCGACACACCCGCTGGGAAGATCCTAACCAACCCCCACATACACACACAAATTCCCTGTTCCTCCTTCCACCACTTGTCCCAGCACACTTCCACTCCCACCTGTGTCCCCGTAATCTGTCTGTACGTATCGTTCCCTAGTCTCTCCCAGTCTGCAGTCTGCTTCCCCATGTCCTGACTCAATTTCCTGAGCCACCACCACCGTCCCAGGGGAATATGTCCCTTGCACTTCAAGCATACGTGCTTGCACTTGGCCATTCTAACCCGTGTGGCTGTGACCTTCGGTCTGGGACATGATATGGAAGCCTCCCAGTATGTGATCCCGGCGTGGCTGGAGTATCTTGTATCTTGTCGAATTCAACTCCAGCCACCCTGGCCACCTTCCCTCGTGGAAGTAGGCTGCCATCCCATCCATGTCCCCTGTCCTACCCCACTGTGTCATGGTGGGTCCGTTCCCCCAAGTACATCCGTAGAGGAAGGACAACTCGACATTTCCTCTCCTGCTGTGCCCTGTTCTGGCCAGCGTCCAAATCAGGTTCAGTCTCAGGGCTGTCTCTATTCCATCCTTGGCTTCCTGCAAAGCAAAACTGACAAGCACCTTGCTGTGAGAGGGTCTACCTCCACAGGTCTGGCTTCATTACAACTAACCAACACTTTAAAAGGAAACTATGTACAATACCACCCGTGTTGCCGGGTGGCCCGCTAGGGCACCTCTTGCCTGGACCTTTTACGGCTCTTGGTCAGCGTGTAAGGAGGTGTCCACGGCGCCCTTGGCCATGGGATCCTGCTGCTCCTTCTTACAGCCCCCACCACAGGATCCTCGCTGTCCCAAACTATGGGAGGAAGACCCGCGTCCATCATGCTGTTTACAGCGCCTTGGTGTTTCTTTCCTTTTCTTACCCTTTCCCCCGGGTTAAACAACTTGCACTGGTTCACGTCGAACCACTTTGTGCGCCTTGGAAGTTTAGCCGTGTAAACCATGGGGCTTGCCTTATCCACTATACTGTAAGGTCCCATAAACAGTAACTCAAACGTCCCTACACGAGGATAGTTTCGGACCATCACCTAGTCCCCTACCTTCAACTCGTGGGTTCTCTGGGGTTTGAGCAGCGACCAATTACTCCAGTGCTGCTTCCCTATGTTACTGGCAGCCTGCCAATGAATCTACTTCAACCTCTCGTACAAATTCTTGACAAACTTATCCCGGTTTACTTCTCTCACTTGACCTTCGGTGAGAACCGGTGCCAGAACATGGGTGCACGTGCGCATGTCCCTCCCGGTCATGAGCTCATGCGGGGAATACCCTGTGCTTCTGGAGAGGCTGGCTCGGACCCCCATCAAAACTAAAGGCAAGACCTCATCCCACCTTTTCAGGGACTGTCCTGTTTCCTTCCGCAGCCTTTCTTTGATGGTCCGATTTAAGTCGCTCCACGACCCCCGATGACTGTGGGTTATGAGCCACATGCCATTTACCCTCTATCCCCAGAACCTTCAAGGTGGCCTGCATGACTTGCCCCATGAAGTGGCTCCCTTGGTCGGACTCCACGATCTGTGGCAGTCTCTACCTAGAGAACATTTCCCTTAATAAAATCCTTGCTGTCGCCAATGCTGTGGCTGATCGGCAAGGGAAGGCTTCCACCCACTTGGAGAACACTTCTACTAGGACCAAACAGTACTTGTAACCCCCCTTTGTGGTGGGCAATGGCCCGATGTAATCGACCTGTACCGACTGCCATGGTCCCTCTACCCTTCTCGTGTGCCCCAAGGGAACCTTCCTACGTTGCGGACTGGGGTTGTTCGCCACGCACACCAGACAGTTTGCACAAAAATCGCGGACATCCTCCCTCAGTTGCGGACACCATCCTGCCTGTTTTACCCTTTGCCAGGTAGTCTCCAGCCCTGGGTGTCCCACTCCTGGGCCTCCGTGGGTCAACTGGAGGAATTCCCTCTGGTGTACCTCGGGAACTATCCACCAATCCCCCTTAAAGAGCATCACCTCCTTTACGGTGATGCCCGCTACCCTGAACTCTCGCCCTTAGCCAGCTGCTCCAGGAGGACCTCGAGGATGGGATCCTGTGCCTGGACTTGCCTCAAGTCCGGGGCCAATGCTACCCCTGCACTCCCTAGTGTCCCCCCTTTGTCCCAGATTACTGCTACTGGGCTGGACCCGTATGGAACCCAAAAAACTCCTTCTCTGACTCTCTCCTTTGCTAACTCGTCTGCCCTTTGGTTGCCTTCCCTTCTGGGCTCTGTCTTAGAGTGAGCCTTTACTTTGTGGATGTAATGACATCAGGGGGTCCCTGTGGCCTCTAAGACCTTTCTCAGCAACGGTACTGTTTCTAATGGCTTCCCACCTGCGGATGTGAAACTGCGACGATCCTAGATGGCCAAGTATTCGGTACACGAATTGCATGTAAACATGGAATCCAAGCAGATGGTGTATGGGCTCGGGAACTCGTTGGTGTGGGTAACAACAAGCACCAATGCCAACAATTCGGTGTGCTGGGCACTCAGAGTGCTCGGGAGTTTAATGGCCATTGCTATCCCAGCCGTAGGGTTATAAATCCTACACCCGGTGAAACGCTCCCTTGTCGACGTAGATCTCGCCGTTGGGTGTAACCCGGCCCGGAATCCTACGTTCACATCCCATACCCCTTCCACCTTACACATGTTGACTGTCCCTGGGTAGATCATTTTGGTGGCCAACTTGGGCTCACTCAGGCCTTGCACTCTCAGATGCATTTGTGAGAGCAAGAAAGTCCAGCGGGCAATGCGAGCACTGCTCACCGTGCAGTCCTTTATCCTCCCATCTAATAACATCTGAGTGGGGGTATGGTGGGATAGTAGAACGATCAGGGACGATCCCATAAAGAGCTGTGAGCATTTTATGGCCCAATGCGTGGTTAGGAGATGCCTCTCGTAAAAGTTCTACATCCATGAGGACTCTTGATGAGTACACCACAGGCCTCAGTTTGCTGTGCCGCTCTTGGAGCAGCATCTCGCTCAAACTGCTCCTGCTGGCTTCTACTTCCAAAAAAAAGTCTTCCCCACCATTAATCGCCCCTAATGCAGGTGTCGTCTGCAGGTCTCCCTTGAGGTGATTAAACGCTGCCGTGCAGTCCTCATCCCACTCCCATCCGACTTCCTTGCGGAGGAGCCGAAGCAGAGGGCTGCTGTGGCGGCGTAATTCTCAATAAAATCTTTGCAGTACCCCGTGAACACCGTAGGGGCTTGTAACTCCTGTACTGCCTTTCGTTTGGTCTTGTCGATAGCCTTCCCCAGCCCTTATGGTCAGCCCGAGGAATTTTACTTCCCTCTGACCAATCTGAGCTTTCTTAGGATTGATCTTGAACTCTCTCTCTCTCTCTCTCAGCAGCTCCAGCTGCTCCAACAGCTCAGCCAGCAGCGGACCATGCTCCTCCCCCTCATCGGAGAACAAAAGCAAATTGTTCACAAATGCTGCACCAACTGCTGGGGTCTGCTGAAACTCTTTAAGGCATCTACCATCCATTGGTGGAATATGGAGGGGCTCATGAAATTCCTGGGGAAGGCACATCCATGGGTACTGCTATCCTTTTAAAGTGAAGGCAAACTTGTACTGGTCTTCCCGTTTCAGGGGAATCGACCAAAACCCATTTGAAATGTCCAGCACTGTAAATGTGGTTGTGGTTGCTGGAATACTCCCTATCGGATCAGCTACTGTGGGTGTGCATGTTTTTGTTGAGCACCCGATAGTGGCTCTCCACGACTGGTCCGGTTTCCTAACCGGCCAAAGTGGCAAGTTCACGTGTGTGGCTATGGGCCTCAACACTTCCTGTGCTACCAGGGATCCCAGTGCCGTCTGCAAGTCGGCCTCTGCCTCGCTGGGGAAACTGAACTGCTTCTGTGGCTGTGACATGGGGTCCCCCTGTACTCTGACTTCCACCCCCGTCACCCTACCGCAGTTGTGCTTGTGTGTGCTGAACGATGCGAGATTGTCCCGCACGTAGGCCTGGTACTCGGCGGGGGTAGTATTGACCAATTGCTCAAGGTCGTAACTCCCCTTTGACTTCATGGTACACATTGCCATTTCCTTCTCCTTTCCTTGGGATCACTACAACTTCTTTCTCCTTATCGGAATCCACTGCTCCCCAAAGGCAGTGATTCCTCAAATCCACTATAATCCTGTGGGCTAACAAATTCAGCCCCTAGGACTCCTGACCCTGGCTGTTCCCAGTTTATTAGGAAGCATTCCCACCTGGTATGGAGGGATCCTAAATCTATGGCTAACAGCCTGGACATCGGCCCCATCTGCTCGTTCCCGGTGAACCCCACGAGACTGAATGGAACCTTGCTGGACCAGGGTGAATCGGTCGGGTTACTCGCATGGATCACCGTGCTCGAAGCCGCAGTGTCCACCAAGTACTTCCCCTCTACCTTCTCCACCCCCATCCTCATGCATGGTCTACTCCGCTTATCGTACGTGAGCGAACACAGGTACTCAGGCTGGGTGCGTGCTAGTCAAGATGGTGGGATTACTGGAGCGCTCGGGATTTCCCTGCTCACGGCAGCGTCTACGCTTCCCTGCTCTAGCACAAAAACTGTCTGAAGGGCGGCCACCAGAGCATCAAATTGTTCCGCGGTCGGTCCCTTCGCCTCGACAGGTTTTGTCTTAGGCACTGGAAGATCCACATTGCCTTGCCCCCTCCTCGGGGCCAGGCAGTCTCTCCTCCAGTGTCCCATCTTCCCGCACCCGAAACACATCCTAGTCTTCCCTGCGCTAACTCCTTCCTATTCCTTTTTACTAGCCTCACTGGCCTTTTATTTCATTTACCTTGCCCTTACTAGGTTTGACCTTGTAAGTGGTTTTGATCCTAGCCCAATTGCTAAACAGATGGTTCGAATCGCCCCCGCCTTACGAAAGTTCTAGACCCGGGAATTATTATTCAGAGTGTAAATGAAATGAGTCACGGACAGAAATGCTTCGGTGAAAAATCGTACTTATATTCATTTGGTCTAACATACACTGGCTAAAACATGCACTACTAAATGAAATCACTGTCTCTGTGGGGAATAAAATCCAGATAACAAACAACATACATACAGTACAGAAATGAGACCCAGTAACATGCAGTAATTCCCTGGTGGATTCTAACTCTACCCCTACCAACGAATTACCCTCCCCCGAATAGCCCTGAAAAGCTTCACTTCTAAGAAAACCCTGAGCCCTTACCCAGCTTGCCTGGGATATCTGGTTACTGGCTTGGGATACTCGCAACCATACTCACCACCACACGCAGCTGGTTTCCTTTCTTGGCTCAGCTGTGGGAAGTAACTGCTTGGTCTTCAGTCTCGGTGGCTCTTCTGCGGCACTGCGGCCCCTTCCTCTGGTACATCGATCTTGGCGGAGCGAGAGGAAGAGAGAGCTCTCTAGGTACAAGCTGCAAGCTTCACTCCAAGCTCCAAGCTAAAAATAAAGTGGAAAAGACCATGTCTTTATGGGAGTCTTGCAACCCCTATCTTTCCCGTCAATCTTTTAAAATCCCTTTGTTTCTGAGCATGGGTACTTAGTCAGTGATGGGCCATCTAACCCATATGGATTGGGCTGATGGCCCTTAATTCTGAGCATCTCTCTTGAGTCTTTGTGTTGGGGAAGACCTGGCTCCTCCTTGGCTGGCCAGGCTAGTGGGTTCATTGTCCTGTTTCTCCTGAGATGGAGGTGAGAAGTGCTTTTGCATATTAGAGTGGCTTTGTCAATGGCCCCCCCTTCCTGGCCGACAGCTCTTTTGTCAATATTCGGGCTCCCTTCCTTTAGCTGTGACTGGTGGGCAAACCCGTTCTGGATGACTGACAGTTTGTTTGTCACAGCTAACTGCCATGCGGCCTCTGGAGTTTTAACAAAACCAGCTTTTTCACATATCTGCGCAGGGTGACCCCATAAAATCCACGAAATATTCGACTGAGTCCATTCTTTAAACAGAAACTTTGCAATCTCTTCAACCTCCTCCTCTGAGCCAGTTTTAAAAGCCAAGCTCATGTGATGGAGCACTCCAGCCTCCATATTCGTGAGGTCCTTGGAGTCAAACCAGGCCTCCACTTTTACCCTTATTTGTGGCAAACTGTTTGCCATGAGGGTCCTGAGCCAATGGTTTCTCGGCCCCCCCTGCAACTGTACTCTGTCGAGCACCCCACCTGTGGCTATTTCGTAGATGGGCCAGAGCCTGTTCGCGAATGCCCGAGGTGCTTCCCCTGCCAGTTGCAGTGTTCTCTCTACCCGAGAGAATGGACTACTCTGAGTGTGACCCATGGCTCTCAGGATTTCCTCCTTTAAGCCGGCTGTGGTCCCCTGTCCCCGTTTGGTCTCGGCGGACAGGGCCTGATGCAGTTTTCCTTGAATGGGAAACTGTAACAGCTTGTGAGCCTCGGCCTCACTACACCCGTTAATCCCCCCAACCTGGTCCACTTTGGTGAAATGAACTGAGGGGTCCCCTTCTTTCTTTAACATGGGTACCCCCGAGATCATATTCTGCAGCTGCGGGGTGATGAACGGAACCACAAAACCGCTGTTCAGCGCACCCTGACCCGCACCGTCTACGGGCGTATGGGACACACCGATCCCTTTGGCACTTCAAGCGGTGGTCGGACGTCCCTACCCTGCACCCAATCCTCGCTATCATCTTCTTCCTCTTCCCAGTACACCCGAGCTACCCTCGGGGCCATCAAGCAAACCATGCCTTTGGCTTTGGCAAGACCTTGAGTCAGGCTTTGGATTTTTTCTTGGCAGGGCCCGTGATTCCCACTCTCAAACCCCCTACTGCTAGCTACCCTGTAAGCTGTCTTAATATCTCTCAGTTGCCCCTCCAGCCGTCAACTTTACCTGTTAAGCGGGCATTCTCCTCCCGTACAACCTGCTCATTGAGCTTGGCCTCGGTGACCTGGCATTGCAGGTACTCTCCTGTGTTACGGAAGGTTTCCTCCGAGTATGCCTTTCCTGCCTCTGCTCGCGTAACTCATCCACTAATCTATTCCCCACGATGGCTCTTGCGGCTGACTGCTGCTCTGACTCTTGGAACTTTGCCTTAAGCTTATCAACCTGTTCTCTGAGCAGCTGGACTTGCTTCTGCAAACACAGGAGCCAAATGACCTTTTCTTTTGCCTTTTTGTGCTCCTTAATCCCTGTCCACTCTGCAGCTCTATCTTCTGGACTCTCGGCCTGCAATAGGTCTAACACCCACTGCTGTGTTACATTAACTTTACCGAATACGTACGAGGAAATCCTATCCCCCATTACCGATCTGTTGACCTTGAGATCTTCCATGACTGTCTATTCACTCATACCGGAGTCCTGCCACAGTCGGCAGATTCTGTAAGTGGTTTTGCCCCTGGTGGTTTCGAATCATCTCTGTTGCAATAGTTCTAAACACTGGAATTATAGTCGTGAACAGTAATATACAGTCATAGACAGATCTTTTCAGTCTCCACCATCAAAATGCTTTTATTCAAGTAAAAGCACCTACACCCAGTAAAAGCACACCCTGGTAGTGTAATACAACCAAACACAGTACAACACACAGTCCGGCCTGTCTAAACGGGCCCCTAACGCGAAGTACGCACGTCTAAAACACCCCTGCTCAGATTCAAAATTGCACCACTGGATCTGTCCCAACAGAATGTGCATACGCTTATGATCCTCGCAAAAAACCTTCCCTTAAAACCCCTAAGAACCTGGAACAGGAGTAGGCCACCTAGCCCCTCGAGCCTGCTCCGCCATTCAACAAGCTCATGGCTGATCTGGCCGTGGACTCAGCTCCACTTACCCGCCCGCTCCCCGTAACCCTTAATTCCCTTATTGGTTAAAAATCTATCTATCTGTGATTTGAATACATTCAATGAGCTAGCCTCAATTGCTTCCTTGGGCAGAGAATTCCACAGATTCACAACCCCCTGGGAGAAGAAATTCCTTCTCAACTCGGTTTTAAATTGGCTCCCCCGTATTTTGAGGCTGTGCCCCCTAGTTCTAGTCTCCCCGACCAGTAGAAACAACCTCTCTGCCTCTATCTTGTCTATCCCTTTCATTATTTTAAATGTTTCTATAAGATCACCCCTCATCCTTCTGAACTCCAACGAGTAAAGACCCAGTCTACTCAATCTTGGTTGGTTGGGGCACACGACATCCTTTCACACTATGCGGTGGTCTTAAAGATGCATGGGCTGGGATAAATGCTCACCAATTACCCCTCTGGTTTACTCGCTGCTTCACCCGATGAGACATATCTTCTAGGTCTTCAAGTCCAGTCTCAAGGTCAGTTTCCTAGTCGAAGTAGCAAGGCTCTCTGGTGTTTCTTCTCTCCGTCCCAGACGGAGAGCTCAGTCCTTGTGCATTGCAAGCAGGTGTAGAAGAGGGGAGACAGAGAGATGGCAGCCAAAACTGTCTCTCTTATACTTGAAAAAATGCTCCTTTTTGCGCCAAAAATTCAACTGTCCTTCCCCTAAGGCTGTCCAACTGAAAAGCAAACTCAAGTCTGTGCCTGTTCCTTTGTCAACTGGGCTGTACCTCGATGTGTGGCTCCGATGAGTCTGTGGTCAAGTAGCTTTCCTTTGTCTTTTGATGGCCTGAGACCCTGGCCACTTTACTTAATGTCTCATTGATGGATTCCCATTCCATGACAAAATGTGCCCAACAACCATGATGTTCCTGCTTTCAGCCATTCTCATTCCCGCCCAGCTACTGTGTATTCAAGTTAAACATGTTTGGACCTGCTCCAGGTCAGTGCTGTCTGCTCTCTGCAGTAACAGAAAATGTGTCCAAGCAATATCCAAAAGTTTTAAGTTTTTACTGTCTGTTTTCACCAAATCTTACACCAAGCCAACCCTTTGCGCCCTTCAGGGGAAATTGCCCCACAGCGTGTAAATGGAACTGAACACCAGCTTGTATGTTGACTGCAATTTTAACAATTTTGGAGAAATAGTTTGGAAAATGCTTATCTTAAAATGAAACTGCTTCTTCCAGGAAACTGGAGCAATATAGGAAATGTGTGAGTTCCACCTTGTTATGTATGTAAACCTGTAAATACCATGTCTAACCACCAGAGGGCTTATCCCCTGGAGTGCCAAGGGATTTCACAATCCCTTGGGAGCACCTGTATATAAGTAGGCCTCACAGGCTGGAGAGGCACGCTGAGATCTGTAATAAAGGACTACGGTCACACCTTACTTTGAGCTTGTAGTATCTGGCCTGACTCTTTATCCAAGACATAACAACTGGCGACGAGATACAGATGACGAACCCCAATGCAACAATGCAGAGAACTGTGGGCATTCTGGAGAAATTTTCAGAGGGAGATGATTGGGAAACCTTTGTGGAGCGACTCGACCAATAATTCGTGGCCAACGAGCTGGAAGGAGAAGTGAACGCTGCTAAATGAAAGGCGATCCTCCTCACAGTTTGCAGGGCACCAACGTACAGCCTCATGAAAAATGTGCTCGCTCCAGCGAAACCCACAGACAAGTCGTACGATGTGTTGTGCACACTGGTCCGGGAGCATCTAAACCCGAAGGAAAGCGTTCTGATGACGAGGTATCGGTTCTACATGTACACGAGGTCTGAAGGCCAGGAAGTATGGAGCTATGTCGCCGAGTTAAGGCGCCTTGCAGGACATTGCGAATTTGAAGGACACTTGGAGCACATGCTCAGGGACTTCTTTGTACTTGGCATTGGCCATGAAGTAATACTTCTCAAACTTTTGACTGTAGAGACCCCAACCTTGAATAAAGCCATAGCGATAACCCAGGCGTTTATCTCCACCAGTGACAGTACCAAACAAATTTCTCAGCACATGAGTGCTGCTGCAAGTACTGTGAACAAAGTAACATTGCTTTCGAATCGAAATGTACAGGGCAGGACTTGCACGCCTGCAGCTGCACGCCCGCAGATGACTGAGTCCACGATCAAGGGTGGTGAATACAAGGCCATTAACACCTTGCTGGCGCTGCGGGGGTGATCATCGTTTCCATTCATACCGCTTCAAAGGATACATTTGCAAGGGCTGTGGAACAATGGGACACCTCTGATGTATTTGCAGGTGAGCTGCAAACCCTGTTAATCCTACAAACCACCATGTTGCAGAGGAGGACAGATCCATGGTGGATCATGACGAACCAGAGCCTCGGACCGATGAGGCAGAGGTACATGGGCTGCACACATTTACCGCAAAGTATCCCCCGATAATGCTGAAGTTTGAATTAAATGGACCCCCGATGTCCATGGAGCTGGACACGGGCGCAAGCCAGTCCATAATGAGCAAAAAGACTTTCGATAAGTTGTGGTGCAGCAAGGCCTCAAGGCCAGTCCTGACTCCCATTCGTACTAAACTGAGAACTTTTACAAAGCAACTGATTCCCGTAATCGGCAGTGCTACCGTAAAGGTCTCGAGCGGTGCATGAGCTACCACTCTGGGTGGTACCGGGCGATGGCCCCACGCTGTTCAGCAGGAGTTGGCTGGGAAAGATACGCTGGAACTGGGACAACGTCCGAGCGCTTTCATCTATCGACGACACCTCATGTGCCCAGGTCCTAAACAAGTTCCCCTCACTGTTCGAACCAGGCATCGGGAAGTTCCAAGGAGCAAAAGTGCAGATCCATTTGATTCCATCCATCACAAGGTGAGAGCGCTACCTTACATGATGAGAGAAAGGGTGGAGATCGAGCTGGACAGGCTGCAACGTGAGGGCATCATTTCGCTAATCGAATTCAAGGAGTGGGCCAGTCCGATTGTTCCAGTCCTCAAGGGAAACGGCACCGTCAGAATCTGTGGTGATTACAAAGTAACTATCAATTGTTTCTCACTGTAGGATCAATACCCGCTACAGAAGGAAGACGACCTATTTGTGACGCTGGCGGGAGGGAAAACGTTCACGAAGCTGGACTTGACCTCGGCCTACGTGACGCAGGAGCTGGAGGAATCATCAAAAGGCCTCACCTGCATCAACACGCACAAAGGTCTCTTCATTTACAACAGATGCCCATTTGGGATTCGATCGGCCGCGGCGATATTCCAGAGGAACATGGAAAGCTTGCTGAAGTCGGTCCCGCGCACCGTGGTCTTCCAGGACGACATCTTGGTTACAGGTCGGGGCACCTGCAGAACCTGGAGGAGGTTCTTAGTCGGCTTAATCGTGTGGGGCTCAGGTTAAAACACTCGAAGTGCGTTTTCCTGGCACCTGAAGTGGAGTTCCTGGGGAGGAGGATCACGGCGGACGCATCAGGCCCACCGAGTCGTAGACTGAGGCAATCAAGAACACACCGAGACCACAGAACGTGACAGAGCTGCGGTCGTTTCTAGGACTCCTGAACTATTTTGATAACTTCTTATCGGGTCATAGCACATTGTTAGAACCCCTGCACTCTTTACTGCGTAAAGGAGATGAATGGGTATGGGGTAAAAGCCAAGAAAATGCCTTTGAGAAAGCTAGGACGCTGTTGTGTTCAAACAAATTGCTTGTGGTGTAGATCCATGTAAGCGTTTGGTACTAGCATGTGATGCGTCGTCGTATTGGGTCGGGTGTGTATTGCAACAAGCTAATGAATTTGGGAAATTGCAAACGGTTGCTTATGCATCTAGAAGTCTGTCTAAGGCCGAGAGGGCCTACAGTATGATCGAAAAAGAAGCGTTAGCGTGTGTTTACGGGTTAAAGAAAATGCATCAATATCTGTTTGGGCTCAAATTTGAATTGGAAACTGACCATAAGCCGCTTATATTCCTCTTTTCTGAAAGCAAGGGGATAAATACCAATGCATCGGCCCGCATCCAGAGATGGGCGCTCACTTTGTCCGCATACAATTACGCCATCCGCCACAGACCAGACACAGAACACTGTGCCGATGCTCTCAGCAGGCTGCCATTGCCCACCACAGGGGTGGAGATGGCACAGCCTGCAGATTTAGTTATGTCATAGAAGCATTCGAGTGTGAGCAATCACCTGTTACCGCCCGACAGATTAGAACCTGGACGAGCCAGGATCCCTTACTGTCCTTAGTAAAAAAAACTGTGTGCTCCTTGGGAGTTGGTCTCGTGTTCCATTAGAGATGCAGGAAGAAATAAAGCGGCGCAAAGATGAAATGTCTATACAGGCAGACTGCCTCCTATGGGGTAATCGGGTAGTGGTATCAAAAAAGGGCAGGGACATCTTCATTAATGATCACCGCCGCACCCACCCAGGCATCGTAATGATGAAAGCAATAACCAGATCCCATGTGTGGTGGCCCGGTATCGATGCAGACTTAGTCCTGCGTGCAGAAATGTAATACATGTTCACAGTTAAGCAATGCACTCAGGGATGAGCCATTGGCCCTCGAAACCGTGATCCAGGGTCCATGTCAACTATGCAAGCCCATTCTTGGGAAAAATGTTCTTAGTGGTTGTAGATGCGTACTCCAAATGAATTGAATGTGTGATAATGTCAGCAAGCACGTTCGCTGCCACCATTGAAAGCCTACGGGCCATGTTTGCCTGATGTCCTTGTAAGTGACAATGGGCCGTGCTTTACCAGTGCCGAGTTCAAGGAGTTCATGACCACAATGGGATCAAGCATGTCACATCTGCCCCGTTTAAACCAGCATCCAACGGTCAGGCAGAACGAGCAGTTCAAACAATCAAGCAGAGCTTGAAAAGGGTTAACTGAAGGCTCACTGCAGACTCGCTTATCCCGAATCCTGCTCAATTACCGCACAAGACCCCAATCACTCACCGGGGTCCCTCCCGCTGAACTCATGAAAAGGGCACAAGACAAAGCTCGCGTTAGTCTACCCTGATCTACACAAACAGGTAGAGAGCAGGCGGCCTCAACAGAATACATATCACGATCGCGCAAATGTGTCATGTGAAATTGAGATAAATGATCCTGTATTTGTGTTGAACTATGAACAAGGTCCCAAATGGCTTCCTGGCACTGTTTTGGCCAAAGAGGGGAGTAGGGTGTTTGTGATCAAACTGTCAAATGGACTTACCTACAGGAAACACTTGGACGAAACCAAACTCAGATTTATGGACTATCCAGAACAACCCACAATAGACTCCACCTTTTTCGACCCTCCAAAACACACACAAGTGGCAACCGACGAAGCAGAACCCATCATCCGCAGCAGCCCAGCAGGACTCACTACCCCCAGCAGCCCAACAAGGCCAGATGCGCAGCAACCCAGCGAGGGCCCAACAAACGACTCACCAAAACCAGCATTTGCACCGAGACGATCAACCAGGGAAAGGAAGGCCCCAGATCGACTCACATTGTAAATAGTTACACTATTGACTTTGGGGGGGGGGGGGGGCAGATCGACTCACATTGTAAATAGTTACACTATTGACTGTGGGGGGAGGGGGGAGTGTTGTTATGTATGTAAACCTTTAAATACCACATCTAACCACTAGAGGGCTTATCCACTGGAGTCCCAAGGGATCCCACAATCCCTTGGGAGCACCTGTATATAAGGAGGCCTCACAGGCTGGAGAGGCAGTCTGAGATAAAGGACTACGATCACACCTTCCTTTGAGCTTGCAGTATCTGGCTTGACTCTTTATTCAAGACATAACAACTGGTGACAAGATACCAATGACGAACCCCACCGCAACAATGCAGAGAACCGTAGGCATCCTGGAGAAATTTTCGTAGGGAAATGATTGGGAAACCTTCGTGGAGCGACTCGACCAATACTTCGTGGCCTTGCAGTATCTAGTCTGACTCTTTATTCAAGACACAACACACCTGAAGATAGCTAAGTTAATAAGACCTAAAAGCTTGATAGATGAACGAACAATGATGGTCCCATTGAAAATTAGCATTGTAGTTATCGTTTAGTTTCCAAGGGACCTGAATAATACATGCAAGGGAATAGTTCCAGTATAAAGTACTCTCACACCAGTGCAATTCGTTTTTTTTAAAAGCTAAATTTTCTACCTCACAGTTTTAAGTTTAGCCTCTCTATAGAGACCTTCTGCCTGCCTGCAGGAAAATGATTAGTTGCATCAGATTTGACATTGTGAGCAAACAGCCCCATAGGAAATCCTGCAAATAGACATCCTTTCCAAATCTGGATGTTGATTGGGAGGCAATTGAGAAGAAAAACTTGAGTATTGGCCACAAACACAATAGTTCCAACATGACTGCAGGAAATGAATTCATGATTCTTCTGTATCCAGCTCCTTTAAAGTTTTACACAGAATCCATGAGTACCTTGGAGAAGAGCGTTAATGATGAAGATAAGTCTGTTGAGAGGAAACATATCATAGTCTCAGACATAACTAATTTAGGGTACTGACCTTTCGTGCTGTTGAGCTAAAGATGCACATTGTCAGGAGGATCTTATTCATTTGGGAACAGCAGGATAGTTCCTCGGGACCCACACCCAGAAGAACAGTGGCCAATTTAATTGTCACCTATGTGGTCAATATTTGGACACAAAGAGCTGGGGGGGGAGGGGATGGAGCTGAATGAAGCTCCCACTGTTGTACTGATGTTGGAGGAGGTATTGCTCATGGAGGTGACAGCTCTTTCCATGACTAGTGGTTTGAGTGTTGGTGGGACATTGCGTGGTTTCACACCTTTCGAGGTTGCGGGTCCCAGTGGTGTGGTGCAGCAAGGCACACCCAGGACCCCACCGTCCCAGGCTGCGGGTCCCAATGTTGGGGTGTGAGCCACACCCGTGGGGAAGAGGGGAAGGAGAGCTCAACCACGCTCTCCTGAGGTGCATGATCTAACAGATGTGGTTCAGATGATGTCATTGAGTGCCTTCAGTGAGGTGAGTGATGAGGTAGCGGGACTGTCTGGAGAAGTAACAGCAATGACAGGAGAAATGGGAACGAGATCCGGGACCATCAGTGAGGGAATAGTGGCCATGAGGGAGGGAATGTCAGAGATAGTGAAAACCATGTCACCTACCATGAGGGAGGGAATTTTATTAGTCAGGAAATTGTGTTGGGGAAATTAATGGGATTGAAGGCTGATAAATCCCCAGGGCCTGATAGTCTGCATCCCAGACTACTTAAGGAAGTGGCCCTAGAAATAGTGGATGTATTGGTGATCATTTTCCAGCAGTCTATCGACTCTGGATCAGTTCCTATGGACTGGAGGGTAGCTAATGTAACACCACTTTTTAAGAAAGGAGGGAGAGAGAAAACAGGGAATTATAGACCGGTTAGCCTGACGTCAATTGTGGGGAAAATGTTAGAATCAATTATTAAAGATGAAATAGCAGTGCATTTGGAAAGCAGTGACTGGATCGGTCCAAGTCAGCATGGATTTATGAAAGGGAAATCATGCTTGACAAATCTTCTAGAATTTTTTGACAATGTAACTAGTAGAGTGGACAGGGGAGAACCAGTGGATGTGGTGTATTTGGACTTTCAAAAGGCTTTTGACAAGGTCCCACACAAGAGATTGATGTGCAAAATTAAAGCACATGGTATTGTGGGTAATGTATTGACGTGGATAGAGAACTGGTTGGCAGACAGGAAGCGGAGAGTCGGGATAAACGGGTCCTTTTCAGAATGGCAGGCAGTGACTAGTGATGCAGGGCTCAGTGCTGGGACCCCAGCTATTTACAATATACATCAATGATTTAGATGAAGGAATTGAGTGTAATATTTCCAAGTTTGCAGATGACACTAAGCTGGGTGGTGGTGTGAGCTGCGAGGAGGATGCTAAGAGGCTGCAGGGTGACTTGGACAGGTTAGGTGAGTGGGCAAATGCATGGCAGATGTAGTATAATGTGGATAAATGTGAGGTTATCCACTTTGGTGGCAAAAACACGAGGACAGAATATTATCTGAGTGGCGGCAGGTTAGGAAAAGGAGAGGTGCTTCGAGACCTCGGTGTCATGGTACATCAGTCATTGAAAGTTGGCATATAGGTACAGCAGGCGGTGAAGAAGGCAAATGGCATGTTGGTCTTCATAGTTAGGGGATTTGAGTATCAGAGCAGCGAGGTCTTACTGCAGTTGTACAGGGCCTTGGTGAGGCCTCACCTGGAATATTGTGTTCAGTTTTAGTCTCCTAATCTGAGGAAGGACATTCTTGCTATTGAGGGAGTGCAGCGAAGGTTCACCAAACTGATTCCCGGGATGGCAGGACTGACATATGAGGAGAGACTGGATCAACTGGGCCTGTATTCTCTGGAGTTTAGAAGAATGAGAGGGGATCTCATAGAAACATATAAAATACTGAAGGGATTGGATAGGTTAGATGCAGGAAGAATGTTCCCGATGTTGGAACAGGGGACACAGTCTAAGGATACGTGGCAAGGATAAGGACTGAGATGAGGAGAAACTTCTTCACTCAGAGAGTTGTTAACCTGTGGAATTCTCTACCGCAGAGAGTTGTTGATGCCAGTTTGTTGGATATATTCAAGAGGGAGTTAGATATGGCCCTTACGGCTAAAGGGATCAAGGGGTATGGAGAGAAAACAGGAAAGGGATACTGAGTTGATGATCAGCCATGATCTTATTGAATGGTGTTGCAGGCTCGAAGGGCCGAATGGCCTACTCTTGCACCTATTTTCTATGTTTCTATGCTGCAGGTAGTTCAGACAGTTTTGCTCAACATGAGAGGGAATGTTGCAGGCCGTTGAGACACTGTCAGGGTACATGAGGAATGGCATGTTGGAGTTAGCTGCTGCAATAAGGGAACACACCCAGGCGCTGCGTCCATTGACAGAATCAGCTGTCACTCCCACTCCAATCCCCATACCAGTCTCTGAAGAGCCTAAAGCTGGGCCCTCCAACTTTCCACCTAGGCCCTCCAACTTGCCGCCTGACGCTGACGCCCCCACCCTCGAGGTGCACAGTACCTGAGATATTAGAAAGAATAAGCTTGGTATCACGCCCAGAAACGCTGCCCCACCGCCTGCGGGAGCTGGTGGAGTTTCCAAGACCAAGCGCAGCGGGCGGTCTTGGAATAAGGGGGATGAGAGATGGGTGCAGCCTTTCTTTGCTGCTGCTGTTTATTACTGTTGTAACTGTTCTCAAATTAAGTTTTTTGTAAGTTATGTAAATTTACAAGTTTATAAGTGATCTTAAAGTTTTTAAGTGATATTAAAGTAAAGTTTGATACAAGAATAATTTTGGTTAAGTTAAGTACATTATAAACTTCTGAATAAAATATATTTTATATTTAAACTGAATCATGTTTCATTAACACAACACAACATTACGGAACAGCTCCAACCAGTAAACATGATCATTTGGAATAGTTGTCGCTGAGTTCTCAGGCATCAGTAACCCGTTCCCCGATGAGCTGCTGGCGCAAGGCTCGAGCAATCATTAAAGGAGCACGATGGCCCTCCCTCCTCCACCATCGTGCTCCGGCCTCAGGCACTTGCATGGCTTCCTCACCCTCATCATCCTCCTCCTCCTCCTCCTCCTCCTCCCCCTCCTGCTCATCACCTGCAACTTCCACATCATTATCATCAGCCACTCTCACCGCAGGTGGGTCTTCCACTACCAGGTGCTGCTGCCTCATGATGGCAAAGTTATGCAGCATGCAGTACACAACAGTGAACTGACTGACAATCTCAGGGGAGTACAGCAAGTAGCCTCCATAATGGTCCAGGCATCGGAAACCCTGTTTCAATATGCTAATGGTCCTCTCAATGATGCTGCGCATTGCAACATGCTACATGTTGTATTGATGGCCAGCTTCCGTCCGGGTTACACGTAGGGGCGTCATGAGCCAGGTGGCGAGGCCGTATCCTTTGTCTCCCAGTAGCCAGCTCTGCCCTTTTGGCTGCTGCTGCTGAAAAATGGCAGATATAATGCTGTCACATAGGATGAACGCATCATGGGTGCTGCCAGGGTACCTTGCATCAACTAACATGATATGAATGTCGTCACACACGAGCTGCACATTATTGGCGTGGAAGCCTTTTCTGTTCCTGTACATGTCAGAAACCTTCAAAGGTGCTCGCAAGGCGATGTGGGTACAATCAATGCAGCCCTGTACCTTTGGGAAGCCAGCAATCCTTGAGAAGCCCACAGCCCCGTCATGGATTGTTTGGGCAGTCATGGGGAACTTTATGAAGTCATTCCTACGCGGTACAATGCAGCCGTGACCTGGCGAATGGAGACTTGTGTTGCATATTGAGAGATGGCGCACACATCCCCAGTTGTAGCTTGAAACGATCCGGAGACATAGAATGAAAGTGCAGCTGTAACCTTCACTTCAACTGACAAAGCAGTCCTCCTGATGCTTCTAGGTTGCAGGTCTGCATTCACCAACTCACGGTTCTCACTTACAACTTCTTTGCGGAAACACAGCCTTCTGACACAGTTTGCATCACTCAGGTGAAGGTGCGAATGCCTGTCTCGATATACCTGAGGTGGGTAAGGCCTCCTGCCCAGCACCCTATGGGCTCTGATGTTCCTGATGCAATGAAGTCGAATCAATTGTCTCCTACGTAGCACCATGATACAGAAGGCTCGCACAAGGTATGGCATTGTCAGTATTGCCCCCATACTTAAAGTTAACCTTTGAAAGAAGCTCAAAACGGCAGGAAAGCAGGCAGCCCAAATTTACTGTTGTATCTCTCCAGGTCTGTATGGATGGACCACTTCTGCTCTCTTCCCCGCCACCCCCCCTCCCCTTGAGTCTTGTGACTTCTCTCTCTCCCTCCCCCTCACCGGGCTCCAAGCCTTCCGATCGGCACCTCGCTCTCTCTCCTCCCCCTCCCCCAGCCCCCCACCCCCACAGCTTGTTTTGTAGCAGAACCCCGAGCCAGTGTGTCTGGGCGTGAGGCTGATTCTGCTGGTCAACGCTACGACCCTCCAGCCCTGCTTCAAGGCGTTCAGTGGTGGCATGTGAGTGAGTAAAAAAATGAGAAAACTTCTGAAATCCAACAAATTTACACTTCTATGTTGACATGTTTTAAAAAAAAAAGTTGAACTTTATTATTGATTTTGACAGTGTTTTTGACTTCCTCCAAAATCTTTGATTTTGGGAGTTCCAAAACTCCTAAGAGAAAAAAATGTTGGCCAAGCTGCGAACAATTGAAAAAAATGGCGCAGACATGAGGGAAACTTGTTGTCAAAAAAAACTGGTCTAGAAAAATCGTAACTAAGTCAGTTACGCCGGCGCAGATCGCAGGGGGAAACTTGGAAAAAAATAAATGCGCCAAAAAATGGCACAAATGAGCGGGGAAAATTTTAGTGAGCAAAGCCAAATTAAATCAACAAATTGTTTTATTTTACTATAGTTAATGAATTAGCAGAGTAACATTTATCGTGATTAACTATAATTTGGCCTTGCTCACTAAAATGTTAATCCGTCTACTTTTTAGAAAAGTAGAGAGGCACACATGGAGGCATGTGTAGGAGTACAGTATCCACTTTGTATAGCTAGGTGTTTCATTGTTACAATCTCCAGTGCATGACTAATTTTTGGGTAGTAAAGGAAAACTTATTAGGGACATGCCATCCACTTAAGGGAGTGATGCTAAACCTGTGAGTGCATGTGGAGCAGAATCAAAATTTGTACTAATAATGTACATTTTGGCAGGGTACATTGGGCAGGACAGGATTGCTAATACTCAACTGATCAGAAAGCAGCTGTCATATATGTATACTCTGTATATACTATGCTGGTACCACTAGTGGGTGCAACTGTGGGAGGCCTCGGCAGGAGCTGTATAAATGGCTGGGCACCACACTGTTACCTCACTCTGAGTTACAATAAAGAGACTACGGTCACAGCAGTTCAAGCACAGCACTAGGCCTCGTGGAGTTATTCTACAGATAAGTAGAGACATATTAGCAGCCACACCCACACTTACACATACACCATCCCAGCTTAGTACTGAAGACCTGTGCACAGAAACTAGCCAACATGTTCCAGTATAGCTATGACACTGACAACTACCCGCCAATGTGGAAGATTGCCCATGGATGTCCTATCCACAGAAAAATAGGATAAATCTAATCTAGCCAATTACCACCTATCAGCCTTCTCCATTAACGTGATAGAAGGTGTCATCCATACTGGCACCAATCAGCACCAAGACTGTAATAACTTGCTTACCGATAGTTTGTGTTCTGCCATAGCCATTCAGGTCGAAACCATTGCATTGTTGATCTGTGAGCTGAATGCCAGAGGAAATGTGAAAGTAGCTGTCGTCGATATCACAGCAGTATTTGATTTAATAAGGCGCCCGAACAAAATTCAAGATCATCAGATTCAAAGGGAAAAAGCTCCAATGTTTGGAGTCATATGTGATGCAAAGGAAGATGGTTGTGGTAGTCGGAGGTCAGCCATCACAACCCCAGGATACCACTGCAGGTTTTCCTCGGGGATGTGTCTTGGCCTAGCCATCTTCAGCTGCATCATCACTGACCTATCTTCCATCATAATATCAAGAGAGGTGCTGTTTGCTGACTATTCCACAGTGTTCAGTTCCATAGTTCAGATAATGGAGCAACCTGTGCCAGATAACATCCAAACTTAGGATGACAAATGACAGGTCACATAAGTGACAATTAATGATCATATTAAATGGGAAGAAGGCATAGTGATCACCCCTTGTCCTTCAATGGCACCACCATTGCTAAAGCCCCCACTATCAACATTTTAGGCGTCACCGTTAACCAGAAGCTTAACTGAACAAACCATGGCTTCAAGAGTAAGGCAGGTGCTGTGTGCTCTGTGACAAATGATTCATCTCAACCCCTTAAAGCATATCCATCATCTACAGGGTCCAAGTCAGGAGTGTCATGGAATACTTATCATTTGCTTGGATGGGTGCAGCTGTAACATCATTAAAACAGCTCGACACCATCCAGGATAGAGCAGTTTGCTTGATTAGTGTCTCTGCCACAAGACTCTCCACTCATTCCACTACTGATGCACTGTGCTTGCAGTATGTACTATCTGCAGGATGCTCTGTATCAACTCAGCAAGATTATTTCAACAGCACCACCCTCCCTGGCAATCTTTATCACTGAGAAGGACAAGAGCAACAATGTCATGGGACCACCATCAAATCCAAGTACCCATCCAAAGCAAACAACATCCTGATTTGGACACATATTGACGTTCCTTCATCGTTGCTCTGCCAATAACCTGGAATTCTCAACCTAACACCTATTGTGAGAGCACCACAAGGATTGCAGCACTTCAAGATGAGAGTTCATCACCTGATTCTCAGCAAATAGGATGAATAATATATGTGGCCTTGCCAGCATTGCCCATATCCCAGAACAAAAAAAAAGTGAATGTTGAAAAACTATTTCCACTGGTTGGTGAACTAGTGATAACTAGAAGCCATAAATTTAAAGAACTGCCACAATTTCTCAAGAACACATCAGTCTGGATGCAGTGGCAGTCTGACACAGGATAGAAATAAAGGCATAGCCAGAACAATTAAATTTCTATTTGTTTTATGTCCATTTTATTTAGTTTAAACAATAAACCAAATGTGTGGTATTTACGGGAAAGCAGATGGAATTCATCTTTTATGTTGTTCTTGATTTTATTCAACAATTTATTAAACAATATTTATTTGTGTTTGTAATTGTTACTCTGTCTTCCGATATTACCTTATTTACACTATTGCCAAAAATGAAAATTAATCTCCACCCCCCCTCAGCAGTGAGAGGCTAGCGAGAGGCCCAATACAATAAGGCTTTTCCCACTAGAATTGAGAAGGTTAGGCAAGGATCTAATAAGGGTTTTCAAAACGATGAAATGTTTTGAGACGATAAGCCGTGAAAAATTGTTTCCACAGGATGGCCAATCGGTAACAATGTAGGATCCTGATTTGCATATTTAAGCAGTCATACTCTTGAAACAGGTGAAGGTGCTACCTGAAAATTCATCAAGTGAGCCTTTGGCATCCACGCAATGGCCAAGGTACCTGCCTGATTTTAAACTGCCAGTCGATCATTTTTCAGAGGAGAAACAGGCAGGTAGTCCTGTAACAGATGACAGTCATCCCCATGGATTTATTCCTTTCTACCTTGTGCCTGAACAGTACTGCACAGAATTTGTTTTTTCTTTATTTTACAAATTATGAAGTTGGGGTAGAAATTGCCATCATCAATGTTTTTTTAATGCATCTACAAAATCGACTAGAAGACTTTTTTACGAGCATATTAAGGTTGTACAACATCACTGTTGTACGGCCTCCTCCTGAGGTCCCCACCATCACAGAAGCCAGTTTTCAGCCAATTTGATTCACTCCACGTGATATCAAGAAATGGCTGAGCACACTGGATACAGCAAAGACTATGGACCCAGGCAATCTCCTGGCTGTAATGCTGAAGACTTGTGCTCCAGAACTAGCCGCACCTCTAGCCAAGCTGTTCCAGTACTGCTACAACATTGGTATCTATCCGACAATATGTAAAACTATCCAAGTAGATCCTGTCCACAAAAAGCAGAACAAATCCAATCCGGCCAATTACCAGTCTTCTCTCAATCATCTGCAAAGTGGTGGAAGGTGTTATCAACAGTGCTATCAAGCAGCACTTACTCATCAATAACCTGCTCAACAATGCTCAGTTTAGGTTCCGCCAGGACTACTCGGCTCCAGATCTCATTATAGCCTTGGTCCAAACATGAACAAAAGAGCTGAATTCCAGAGCTGAGATGAGAATGACATCAAGGCAGCATTTGACTGAGTGTGGTCCTCAGTAGCCCTAGTAAAATTGAAGTCAATGGGAATCAGAGGGACAACTCTAGACTGCCTTTGGTCATGGCATACCTAGCACAAAGGTAGATATTTGTGGTTGTCGGAGGTCAATCATCTCAGCCCCAAGACACCCCTGCAGGTGTTCCTCAAGGCACTGTCCTAGACCTTCAGCTGCTTCAGCTGCTTCATCAGTGACCTTCCCTCCATCATAAGGTCCGAAGTGGGGATTTTCGCTGATGCTTGCACAGTGTTCTGTTCTCAGAAAATGAAGCAGTATATGCAATAAGACCTCGATGACATTCAGGCTTGGGCTGATGAGTGGCAAATAACATACATTTGTGCCACACAAGTGCCAGGCAATAACTATCTCCAACAAGCAAGAGTCTAACCATCTCCCTTTGACATTCACGGCATTACCATCGCCAAATCCCCCACCATCAACATCCTAGGGGATCACGAATGATCAGAAACTTAACTGAACCAGCCACATAAATACTGTAGCAACAAGAGCAGGTCAGAGCTGGATATTCTGTGATGAGTGTCTCACCTCTTGACACCCCAAAGCCTGACAAGTCACAAGTCAGGAGCATGATAGAATACTCTCCACTTGCCTGGATGAGTGCAGTTCCAACATACTTATGAAGTTCAACACCACCAGGACAAAGTAACTCACTTAATTGGCACCCCATCCACCACCTTGAACATTCACTCCCTCCACCGCTGGCACACCGTGGCTGCAATGTATACCATCTACAAGATGCACTGTAGGAACTCATCCAGACTTCTTAAGCAGCACCTCCCAAATCTGTGAACTCTACCATCTAGAAGGACAAGGGCAGCAGACATGGGAACACCATCACCTCAAGTTTCCCTCCAAGTCACACACCATCCTGACTTGGAAATATATCACTGTTCCTTCATTGTCACTGGAACAAAGTCCTGGAACGCCCTCCCTAACAGCACTGTGAGAATACCTTTACCACAATGGCTACAGTGGTTCAAGAAGGCGGCTTACCACCACCATCTCAAGGGCAATTAGGGATAAGCAATAAATTGCCAGCGATGCCCACATCCCAGAATGAATTTTTAAAAATTCACTGATGTCAATTTCTATTCTTTTCCGGATTATGGTTTGAAAAACAAGGAAGATTTTTATTTAATCTGAACATTTATATGTGATAAATGTTTCTTGGCACATCATGGCATGGTGCTCTCACTACAGCTATAGCTGTGAAAAAATGTTAATGGTGAAAAACTATTTCCATTAGTTGGTGAAATTCCCTCTTCAAAGTGACTTTAAAATACCCAAGTTGAATATGTGGAATGATTTTACAAGGCTATTCGAGGATTGATGGATATGGGTGAGCCACATCATGAAATAAAGGTGAAGTAATTTTGTGCATACTTTTATCCCCTCACTTGCTGGTAGCTTGAACATACTTGTTATGTTGAATAATGCAGTATGTGATTTCATGATCTTGGTTTAAAACATTGGTTTTTTACTATTGTGCATTAGGCACATTGAGTAGTTGGGTGATTGAGCTGCTGTCAATTAAAAGAAGCATCTTTTTCAACTTTGACCTGAAGTATTACATCAATTCCAGTGTTTTTTTTCCTGGTTTCTAGCACATATTATGATACTTAGATAAAAGTTTAGGAGTTCTCTATAGATCATTATATGCCATCCACACAGAATTTTGTGTTGCTTACAGAGCCCTTGAAGAGAAACGTAGAGAAGATGAGGAAAAAGAGCACAGGTTTAGGGAGGAGGTGCTTCAAGAACGAAAACTGAAGCAACAGGACGCAACTGAGAGATTTCAGAGAGCCCACCTCCCACCATCACGGCGCAGGCAAAACAGAATCGGTTGGCAATACATTTTATTAACTAAACCTTTTGGCTGGGAGTGTGGTAGTTGGTCTATAGTCTTTGCTATTCATCCACATAATATTGAGATTCACTAAGTTTATGTAGGAGATGGTCTAGCTGCATACAAACTCTAACTAGTCACATTTTCAGTGATCAGGGTTTTGGGAACACTATCTACATACTGGCAGACAAAAGTCAATGTAGACTATTTCTAGGTCCTCAATGTCACTCCTGCATTTTTAAATGGTAAAAGCCACAATGGACAATAGAACAGGAATTCCTGTCTGCAATATGCAGCAGCTGAAATTACTTCAACTAGCAGCAATATCACTTGAGTAGCAATAGTGCTGAAGATAGATGAAATGAGAACTATAAATTAGAGGGAAGGGAAAGAATTTTAGGGGGGAAGGAATAAAAACTGGAAGCACTTCTTTTTGGAGGGAAAGGAAAGAATCAGTCGAAATGCTTTCAGAGGGAGAAAGATAAAAGCTGAGTGTGATATCTTGGGATTAAGGAGAAAGGAGTGTGTCAGCATTAACTGAGGGGGTTGGGCGCAAGGAGGGTACCAGTTTGAACTGTGTGTGGAGGAAGTGTGGTAACTTGAATGGGGGAGGAGCTGGTGGAAGGAAGGGTACTTGCTTGATTTGGGTTGGAGGAAGAGAGTGTATTTAATTCATAGTTCCAGTATTCATCCTTCATCCCTAATTTACATTTGTTGACATTGAATTTCACTTACCATCTCTCAGCCTAACTTTGACCATTTGCACCTCTCTTCCCCACCACCCCCATCAGTTCAGTGTAGATCCTGAGGATGAGTGAATGCATTTGATTTGTTTTTGATTACTGCTTCTGCTTCAAACTGCTTTTCATTATTTATTTAACTCTGTAAGGTAGTTTTATTTCACCAAAAGTGACTTTCGTTATTAGAAAAGCATCATGTCTTGCAATTTCATTAAAAACTGTGCATTTTTGAGCAATGAGTCACTAAATCACCCTTCACCATACTGCATTCAAATAGGAGCATGGCTAAGAATGTTTTATTCAGCAATGATGCTTATGTCCTTTTGTAACTTTTAATTATTAATTCTTAGGTTTGTGTGAAAGTGTCAACTATAATACTAAAAAGTGCACTGGATCATTTTAATCGAAGACACATGGTTGCCAGCAGGTGGAGCCATAATAACACATTTGCCCCTTCAATCACATTGGATAGAATTACATAGAAATTATAACACAGAAATATTCGGCCCAATGAGTTGGTGTTTATCTTCCATACGAATTGCAGTCCTAATCTCATGTGCTTGTTCTGTTTCCACATCCCTTTATTCCCTTTTTGTTCAACCACCTATCTAACCTATTCTTAAATGTTAAAATGGCCTCTGCTTCAGTCGCTAACTCTTAGATTTTTAGGGGCTGAAATTCGGTGGTTACTGTCAGCCGTTTGTGCCCTTGAGAGGCGGAACCTCGGCGCAAACGGCTTAGCGCCGGTGTTCGGCGATGTCACCGAACACCAAACTTCAGTTGAGTTTTTGTAGCAACGCAAAGAAGTACCGCCTCGTCTATTACCGCCAGGGAAATCATGATGTCAATACACGCCGGTGATGCGATCTTCGGTTTTTGCGACTCACTTACCAGCTGGCAGGGAACTTGCCACAAAAAAATTGGCATTCACAAGTCAAGGTTATGATGCCGGGGCGGTACATAATAGGAGTAGCCATCGGGGCACAGAGGTCGCAGTGAGTGCTACATATTTTCCTAGCAGAGTGCGTAGGTGTTGGCGTGCTGCAGTGGCTGAGTATTTACCTTGACGACTATCATTTCAGCAACATTGACGGGTTCCAATTCGAATCCATTGCGAGTAGCATCTCGCTGTTACCTTCGGCAACTTAATGGGGGAAGTGGTGGCACACCACGTCGTGCTGCAGCGGCTGCATCGAAGGCACCGGCTATACAGACGGGGTATCGCCAATGTGGGTCCAGGCCTGAGGAGAGGCCGCAGACTTTGGGGCAGGAGGCCTTACCCTCCCCAGGGTTTACCGTGCACAGTCTTCGTACCTTGATATGTCCGAGGAGCAGTGCATAAGAAGGCTGCGGTTCCGCAAGGAGGTGGTCATGGTGCTCTGCCACCTCCTGCACACAGACCTCGAAGCTGAAATCGGCACCAGGACCTTGCTGTCAGTGCCAGTGAAAGTGACAATAGCGCTCAACCTCTACGCTATCTGGTCTTTCCAGGCTCCTGTATGCAACATCACGCAGTTTGCAGTACATTGCTGCATGCGACAGGTGACTGCTCTCTACAGCAGACGAATGGACTACATAAAGTTCAGCATGTCCAGGGAGAACCACGATCTGCGCTCCTATGGCTTCGCCAGGATAGCGGCCTTCCCCATGATTCAGGGAGCCATTGATTGCACGACGCATATGGCATTGCAGGGCCCGCCCCACAATGGAGAGGTGTTTCGCAATCTCAAGGGCTACCACTCCCTCAATGTCCAGTTGGTGTGTGACCACAGGCAGATGATCCTTGCTGTGAATGCCTGCTATCCTGGTAGCTGCTACGATCCCTTCATCCTGCGGGAGAGCAGTGTGCAATGACTATTCCAGCCACCACACGAAGGACATGGCTGGCTGATCGGCGACAAAGGATATGGTCTAGCCACCTGGCTGATGACTCCCCTCCGCAACCCCACCACCCATGCCGAGCAGCGTTACAACTACAACCAGGACCATAATAGAGAAAACTAAAGCAGCAGTTCCGTTACCTTGACCGCTCTGGAGGGACATTTCAGTACACCCCTGATAGTGTCCCTTTTCGCCATTGTGTACTGCATGCTGCACTACCTGGCCATCATGAGGGGCGAGCCATTGCCACTTGGGATGGCAGCTGCATCTCAGGAGGATGAGGACAATGAGGAGGAAGACGAGCATCAGCCATGGAGGAGGCAGCCTGACACTGTTGCCGCTGCAACGGCTGCTCGTCAGAGACTCATCGCGCAGTGATTCCAGTAAATGATGTAACACATGCCGAGTAACCAGCCTATTGATGATGTGCTGAAGACACTGCGCCCCACCCTCCAACCCTCCGTCTATATAAATCGCACCACAATAATGTGACATTGCAAAATAACCTTTATTAACAACAAGAGTGTGCTGTAAAGAAGCACAACACAGAGCCACCAGCAGCAGCAAATTATGAATGAAACAACACCCCTACGAACATAATCACCCAGGGGCAAGTGTAACTATGTACTAGTCTTAATATTCCAATAAGGTGAACATATATGGCCACGATGCTATCATTGCTTAGTGGGACTTGCGAATGATTTACCACCCCTTCCCTTCCCCCCCCCCCCCCCCCCCCCCGCCCCCGCCCCAACACCTATTGCTCCTCCTCAATGAAGTCAAGGCCTGCAGCAAGGCTGGGTGAAAGTTGCTCTGTTGGCGCCCAGATACAACTGATGGCCTAGCAGGCCATCCCCGATTACCTTGGAACCTGGAAGGCCCGGCTGTGGGCTGCACCACATCAGCGTAGGCGATAGCAATCTCGGCTGAATGGGTTACAGACAGTGGAAGTTGCAAAAGCAGAACGGCAGTGGTGGGAGGCGGAATTATGTCACCCTGAGAGAGGATTGACATCACGTTCTATTTCGACCAACACGCTGCCACTCCCTCGGGGCAGAGCCTCAGCATCCAGAGCAATCTGGGGAGCTCCCCGTTGGACTGATGGGAACCCAGACACGATGGAAGCAGTCAGTGCTTGCGTGGCATCAAGTTGACTCTGCATCAGAGCAAAGTGAGTCTGCATCAGAGCAGAGAGCGCATTGATGCCACCACGCACTGACGACATGACAATGCAGGCCGTGTGTGGCTTCGGCCTGGTGATCAGTGGTTACTGCCATGTCAGCTATAGCCCGTATCATCATGTCTGAGACCCCATGGTCACTTGTGGCTTGTATCTACCAAGGATGGGTTCGATGGGTAGCTGAGTCACAAGTGCAAATGTTGAGGCGGACTCCTCGATCCTCACAGCAAGTGCATTGAGGCTCTCGTGTATCCTTGCCAATGCACCCAACAGATCATTGTGCATCTGCAATGATCGTCTTGTGACAACTTCCAGCTCTGGGTCCTCATCAGAGTGCTGCTGAGCATCACTCAGGCATGCACTCGCCCCTCTGGGGAGCTGGTCCCCTAGATTCCCCATCTCTCGGGCATTGCTGCAGGCCACTGAGTCCCAGGGCATCACCCAACTCTAACTCCCAGACCACGCCTTCCTCGACTGAGGTGGCGTCCCGCTCGCTGAGGTCGCTGGCTCCTCAGTAACTGGCAGAGAGGTGTCCTTTGCCTCCTTATTTTCACCATTGCCAGCACTGGATGGCTCACGTACAGGCTCCTGGGCCACTGGTTCATCATCTAAAAGCACAAAGCCAGAGAAGGGTGGTTACCAGCAGGGGAGGGGGTCAGGACTGGGAAAGGCATTCTGAAATGTCAGTCTCATAGAAAGTGGGGAAGGGTTGTGGTGTCAGGGCTAAGTGGCCTGATAGAGGATGCAAAGGTCCTCAATATACCGCTCGGATTTTACTGCCCCACTTACCGTCGTTTAGCGCCTCGAGTGGTGTGTAACGCCTGATTTACCGCCCCAATCCCCTCGTCAGGCGGTAAAACTGAATTTCGAGGTTGGCGGTGGTAATTACCGCTAGGTGGTAAAATCACCAACCAGGTAGTGTCACTGCCTCTAAATGGGCGATACCGAATTTCCACCCCTTGATCTCCTATCTTCAATCTTATATCCATGTCCTCTTGTTTTAGACTTAACATTCGCTGAAAACAGTCTGTTTCGAGCTACTCTGTCCTATTCCATTATAATTTTAAATACTTTAACAAATCACCCCTTAATCTCCTCTGTTCTACAATAATTATCTTCAAGTCTTTCTTTGTATTTGTATTTCCTCGTACCAGGCAGTATTGTAGTGAATCTGCGTTGTACCCTCTCTATTGCCTCAACATCCTTCCTATATATTGAAGCCCAAAATTGCACACAGAATTCTAACTGTGCTCTTTTGAAAGTTTTATATAGACTCACCATTAATTTGCAACTTTTATATTCTGTGCCCTTTGCCATAAAGCCTAATGTTCCACTGCTTTCTTTATAGCCTTATGCACAAGGTGCTGCATTTAAGGTCTTGTGAACCCGAATCTTCACATCTCTCTGGTCTTCTACATCAGCCAGTTTTCCCCCATTTAAGTGCACTTTTTTTTTGCAAACGTGTATTACGCTACATTTACTGACATCTGACATTCAATGGCATCTGCCACTTTTTTGCCTTTTCCACAACAACTTGTATTTACATAGCACCTCTAACATATTCATATGTCCCAAAGCGCTTCACAGGAACCTTATCAAACAAAATTTGACCGTCTTATCAATACCCCCTTGCAGCTTCCATTTGGTTCTCAGAATTAACTTACTATGCCATGTGTCCTACCTCATCCTAATTTCAGTCATTGTTCAAAATAAATGCGTTTAATTTTGAAAGCACGCAAAGTGCCTCTAATTATCACCTGTGTTTTGTTGATAAAAAATTTAAATATTCTAATTACAGAAATCTGTTAGACAGAGAGATAGACAGAGATGCACAGAAACCAATTGCAGCATCAAGTTTAATATTTGAAGAGATCTCTTAGAAATTACAGACCAGTCTGCCGGATCTGGGGTATCACCAACACTGTACCCCAACTAATGCTGTCTGAAAATGCCTCACCCTTCCCTTACTGCTGACGAATAACATGATTCGATCTCCCACATCTTCCAAATCCCAGGTTGCTCTTCCACAGTGATGCTGGATCATAGAGATCCCTCCACATGTTGCCCAACTCCAGGACTCCACTCCAGTTTTTCCAAAGCCCAGGACCACCTCCCAGTACTACCTAAGCCCAAGACTATTCCCCGGTGCTACCAAAGCAGTCCACTGTATTACAAAGTCATCCCCTGTACTACCAAAGTTCAGGACTGTTCACAGTACTACCAAAGCACAGGTCCCTCTCCAGTACAGCTTAACCCTACTCTCCCATCCATTACTGCTAAATATCAGATATCATGCTCCAACTGGTACATCTTGCTGTGAATTGGCAATGTTAAAACTGGTACGAGATAAAAATGAAATACATATAGGTAAAGGAATACATGCTTAAAATAAAAGTCAATCATTGACAGTTTTCACAAAATAATAGGCAGAGTTTTGGAATTCAATCTCCAAATCAGTAAAAACTATATAATAAAAATGGTATTCAGTCACTTTAAATCAATGGCCTTGACGCTCCCCCTAACATTAACACCCTATTGTTATTAAGCAACATATATTCCAATTCACCATGATTAACTTGTGCAATAGTATATTTCTGAATCTTAAATTAATGGTCTAATGGTTCAACACTGCTCTGTTTTGTTGAGGCCAGAGAAAACGGACCACTCGATTAGAAGAAGGTCTTGAATGGATTCAAAGTTCATTTTGTGTATCAACATCTCCGTCATCTGCTGTCGTAAAACCCACAGTCAACAAAGGGTAAGGCGATGATGAGTGTTCACTTTATCAATTAGAATATATCTTCCAAGTTTTAAAATGTTGAAAGGCATAAATTATATAAATGTAAGCAATTTGTTTAATTTAAATCGTGACCACAGCCAAGTTTGCTGACGATACAAAGATGGGAGAAAAAGCAATGTGTGAGGAGGACACAAAAAATCTGCAAAAGGACATAGACAGGCTAAGTGAGTGGGCAAAACTTTGGCAGATGGAGTATAATGCGAGGTCATGCACTTTGGCAGAAAAAAAATCAAAGAGCAAGTTATTATTTAAATGGAGAAAGATTGCAAAGTGCTGCAGTACAGCGGGACCTGGGGGTATTTGTATACATGAAAGTACAAAAGGATAATATGCAAGTACAGCAAGTGATCAGGAAGGCCAATGGAATCTTGGCTTTTATTGCAAAGGGGATGGAGTATAAAAGCGGGGAAGTCTTATTACAGCTATATAAGGTATTGGTGAGGCCACACCTGGAATACTGCATGCAATTTTGGTTTCCATATTTATGAAAGGATATATTTGCTTTGGAGGCAGTTCAGAGAAGGTTCACTAGGTTGATTCCAGGGATGCGGGGATTGACTTATGAGGAAAGGTTGAGTAGGTTGGGCCTCTACTCAGTGGAATTCAGAAGAATGAGAGGTGATCTTATCGAAACGTATAAGATTATGAGGGGGCTTGATAAGGTGGATGCAGAGAGGATGTTTCCACTGATGGGGGGAGACTGGAACTAGAGGGCACGATCTTAGAAGAAGGAGCCGCCCATTTAAAACTGAGATGAGGAGAAATTTCTTCTCTCAGAGGGTTGTAAATCTGTGGAATTCGCTGCCTCAGAGACCTGTGGAAGCTGGGACATTGAATAAATTTAAGACAGAAAGAGACAGTTTCTTAACCGATAAGGGGATAAGGGGTTATGGGGAGTGGGCGGGGAAGTGGAGCTGAGTCCATGATTCAAATCAGCCATGGTCTTATTGAATGGCGGAGCAGGCTTGAGGGGCCGTATGGCCTACTCCTGTTCCTATTTCTTATGTTCTTATGATTATAAAGTTGGCAAGCCTCAACCAAGATTAAGAACATTTTTTATTACTCTTCTTCCCTACAGACAGGTAGATGTGTGAAGATGTGTAAACATAAGGTGGTAGATTTTCACTGTCAAACAGAGCGGTAGCACCCTTCTCTCGTCTTAGGCAGTCCCCTGGAGTCAAGTATGACTTGCTTCCACACTAAAATGAGTTCTAAGGTGACCGATGAGACAAATGCAGGATCTACAATCTGTCACGTGGGGCAGATAATGGTTGGAGGGAAGAGTGTATGGGGTGCTTGACTTGTCGTATGCTCCTTCCGCTCTTTATACTTGGCTTCTGTATGCTCCCAGCGAAGAGACTCGAAGTATTTAGCGCCTTCTTGAATGCTTCGCCTCTACTTTGAGCAGTCTTGAGCTAGGGATTCCCAAGAGTCGGTGGGGATGTTACATTTTTTCAAGGAGGCTTTGAGGGTATCCTTGACGTGTTTCTCTGCCCTCCTGGGGCTCGCCTGCCGTGACGTAGCTTGGATTAGAGTGCTTCTTTCGGGAGTCTACTATCGGGCATGCGGACAATGTGGTCCACCCATCGAAGCTAATCGAGCATAGTCAATGCCTCGATGCTGGGAATGTTGGCCTGACCGCGAACGCTGATGTTGGTGCGTTTATCCTACAAATGGATTTGAGGATCTTGTGGAGGCAGCGCTGGTGGTACTTCCCCAGCATTTTGAGATATCTGCTGTATATAGTCCACGTCCCTGAGCCATATAGGAGGGCGGGTATCACTACTGCCCTGCAGACCATGAGCTTGGTGCCGGGTTTGAGATCCTAGTCTTCCAGCACTCTTTTCCTCAGGTGGCCGAAGGCTGCACTGGCACACTGATGGCGGTGTTGGACTTTGTCATCGATGTCTGTCCTTGCTGATAGTAAGCTCCCAAGGTATGGGAAGTGGTTCACATTGTCTAAGGTCTCGTCATGGATCTTGATAGTGGGGGAAGCTTTACTGTGTGGCAGAGGCAGATTGGTAGAGAAACTTTGTCTTACTGATGTTTAATGTAAGGCCCAGACTCTTGTATGCTTCAGTAAAGGTGTTAACGATGGTTTGGAGTTCGGACTCCGAGTGTGCACAAAGGCAAGCATCATCTGCATATTGTAATTCAATGACAGAGGTTGGAACAATCTTTTGTTGTGTATGGAGAAAGAGCCAGACTGAATACTGTGAGCTCAAAGTAATGTGGGACCTTAGTCTTTTATTACAGATCTCCAGAGTGCCTCTCCAACCTGTGAAGCCTTCTTAAATACCTGTGCTCCCAAGGGATTATGGGATCCCTTGGGACTCCGGGGAATGAGCCCTCTGGTGGCTGTACAGAGTAAATACAAGTCCACATATATAACAACATTCCCCCCCAAAGTCAGTAGTGTAGCTATTTACAATGTGAGTCAATCTGGGGCCCTTCTTGCCCTGGTTGATCGTCTCGGTATGAAAGCTGGTGTTGTTGAATCATTTGTTGGGCCCTCGCTGTGCTGCTGTGCAGCTGGCCTTGCTGGGCTGCCTGGTGTGTTGGGCCCTGCAGGGCTGCTGTGGATGATGGGTTCTGCTTCGTGGTCAACCGAGGTGTCGGTTGCCACTAGTGTGTGTGTTGGGGGATCAAAAAAGGTAGGGTCCAAGGTGGGTTGCTCAGGATAGTCCGTGAATCTGAGTTTGGTTTGGTCCAAGTGTTTCCGGTGAATGAGTCCATTTGAAAGTTTGACCCGAAACACCCTGCTCCCCTCTTTGGCCACGGTAGTGCCGGGAAGCCACTTGGGACCTTGTCCATAATTTAAAACAAATACAGCATCATTGATTTTAATCTCGCGTGACACATTTGCGCTATCATGGTATGCACTTTGTTGAAGCCGCCTGCTCTCTACCTGTTCAAGTAGATCAGGGTGAACTAACGAGAGCCTTGTCTTAAGTGCTCTTTTCATGAGCAGTTCAGCAGGTGGGGTCTCGTGCTAAGCAGGACTCGGGATAGGTGAGTCTGCAGTGAGCCTTCAGTTACCCTCTTCAAGCCTTGCTTGATGGTTTGCATTGCTTTCTCTGCCTGACCATTGGACGCTGATTTAAACGGGGCAGATGTGACATGTTTGATCCTGTTACGGGTCATAAATTCTTTGAACTCAGCACTGGTAAAGCATGGCCCGTTGTCGCTCACCAGGACATTGGGTAAGCCGTGTGTGTCAAACATGGCCCGCACACTTTCAGCAGTGGCAGCGGACGTGCTAGCCGACATTATCTCACATTCAATCCACTTGGAGTACGAGTCTACAACCACAAGGAACATTTTACCCAAGAACGGGCCTGCATAGTCGACGTGTACCCTAGACCATGGTTTGGAGGGCCAAGACCATAAACTTAGCGGCACCTCCCTGGTTACATTGCTTAACTGCGAGCATGTATTACATCTGTGAACGCAGGACTCTAAGTCCGCATCGATACCGGGCCACCACACGTGGGATCTGGCTATCGCTTTCATCATTACGATGAGGAGGATCGCCCATCGTTTGGCAGCGCTCTCTTCTCCATCTAGCTCGTTGGCCACGAAGTATTGGCCGAGTCGCTCCACAAAAGTTTCCCAATCATCTCCCTCTGAAAATTTCTCCAGGATGCCCACTGTTCTCTGCATCTTTGGGTTCGCTATCTGTATCTCATCGCCAGTTGTTGTGTATGGAGAAAGAGTCAGACTGAATACTGTGAGCTCAAAGTAATGTGTGACCGTAGTCTTTTATTGCAGGTCTCCAGAGTGCCTCTCCAACCTGTGAAGCCTTCTTAAATACCTGTGCTCCCAAGGGATTATGGGATCCCTTGGGACTCCGGGGAATGAGCCCTTTGATGGCTGTACAGAGTAAATACAAGTCCACATATATAACACCTTTGATCTGGATTGGAGGCGTTGGAGATTGAACAATTTGCTGCTTGTCCTATAGATTAACTCCAACAGGGAGCTTGTTGAAGGTGAGATGAAGTATTGCAACACGGCTGATTGAGAAGAGTGTTGGTGCGATGACGCAGCCTTGCTTGACCCTGATCTGCACTTGTTTTGTGTCTGTGGTGGATCCGTTGATATGAATCACGGCTTGCATATCGTCGTGAAGGATGGTGACAAATTTTTGAGGACAGTCGAATTTGAGAAGGGCACTCCATAATCTCTCATGGTTGACAGATTCGAAGGTCTTTGTGAGGTCAAATAAAACCATGTACAGAGGTTGATGCTGCTCCCTATATTTTTGGGGGATTTGTCGCACGGTGAAGATCATGTCCATTATGCCCCTTAGTGACAGAATCTGCATTGTGACTCTGGGAGGTGCTCTTCAAGCACCGGGAGGAGATGATTGAGCAGGATTCTTGTGATGATTTTCTCTGCGGCAGACAACAGGGAAAGTCCTCTGTAATTACCGCAGTTGGACTTGTCCCCTTTCTTGAAGACGGTCACGATTACGGCGCCTCTGAGATCCCCTGGCATGCTCTCTCCGCCTTCCAGATAAGAGAGATGAGGTCGTGGATGCGCACCAAGAGTACTTCTCCTCTGTGCTTTGTACTTTGGCGGGGATTCCATCTGCTCCTGAGGCCTTGTTTTTTAGTTGTCGGGTGATCTTTTCAACCTCATGCTGAGCTGGGATTGTGTCGAGGTGGTGACTGCTAGCATGCTGTGGGATGGAGTCAAGGAGACTCACGTCAAAGACAGTCTTGGTTGAGGAGATCCTCTAAGTGCTCCTTCCAGTGGGCACTGACTGCCTCGCTGTCCTTGATGAGTACCTCTCCGTTCTTGGCCCTCAGTGGGATAGGACCTTGGGTGCTTGGGCCGTAGGTGGTCTTGACTGCGTTAAAACATCCACGCATGTTGTGATTGTCGGCTAGTTGCTGGATCTCCTGCGCTTTTTCCATCTACCATCTGTTCTTTAGGTCCCGAGATTTTTGTTGGACCTCGACCTTCAGTTGCCTGTAGATATTGTTTCCAGCTCAAAAATGACTTGCTTTTGCAGTTTATTAGCTCCTGGATCTCCTGGTCATTCTCATCAAACCAGTCTTGATGATTTATGGTAGAGTAACCAAGAGTCTCTTCGCAGGTGCTAATTATGGTGGACTTGAGGACAGACCAGGCACTATGGACACTCCGGTTCATTGGTAGTTGTCAGATTGGCTATGAGGCATTAGGGCTTTCTTTGCACGGTCTTTGAGTGCTTCAGCATTGAATTTTTTTGTGGCAGCGTTTCTGTTGTCCCCGCCATTTTGAGGCTACGTTGATGGAGATAACAGAGTGGTCAGTCCAGCAGTCGTTAGCTCCTGTCATGGAGCGAGTGTTGCGGACGTCCTTGCTCGGACGATGACGTAGTTTAGCAGATGCCATTGCCTGGAGCGAGGATGTTGCCAGGAGGTCTTTCTGACAAAACAAGGTGTTGGTTATGACAAGACCATGTTCTGAGCATTTTGTCAGAAGGAGGATACCATTGGAGTTGGTTTTCCCTACCCTTTCCCTCCAGTCACCCCTCTTCAGAGATCTGTTTCCTTTCCAATTCTGGCTTTAAAGTTGCCAAGGAGAATCAGCTTGTCGCCCATTGGGACTCGGGAAAGGGATTGTTCAAGGTTGGAGTAAGCCTTAAAATGGTGGGGAAAAGCTTACTGTTCCATTCCCACTCGGATTAATGCAAAACTTGGAAGGGCCTACCGCTGAGCATTCAGAACACTCGCCTGAGTGAGATAATAGGGCCTTTTAATTTGCAAAACGGGGTCCTATGACGTACATTAGAACTCGGTTCCTATTTTGGACTGTAATGGATGGAGTGTGCACTGTGCACAATCCGCACAGTATCAGCTGGCAGTCCAGCCAAAGAAGAGCCTGGCAGGCAACTTATAATTTATTTTTGTGGAAGTGGGAGGAGCAGGGGCGCTCTCCCAGGCTCCACAAACACAAGCTGGGCCACTGCAACACTGGTTTCTGCCCCCTCCTGAGAACAGACTGTCTCTCCCCAACCTACCTACCTTCCAGCCAGAAGCCAATTAGGTCCCACAATATTGTGGTGGCCTGGAACTGGCAGGCTAATCCGGGCACTTATTTTCCGCCGGAAGTTTGCTAATAAGGCCCGGTTCTCAAAATGGTTTGGATCTTCTTTTGAAATCATCGGGCAGCCTATAGGCACGCTCCATCAGTCATCCTGCTCGAAACCTGCCCAAAGTCAAAATCTACCCCAATTGTTCTTGCCTCCCTTTAAATGCTTTTTGTGGTCATTGAGGCCTTGGACAATGTGGACCATTTTCCACACCTCGGGAGCCTATTGTCAGCAAGGGCAGACATCGATGACAAGGTCCACCGCCTTCAGTGTGCCAGTGCAGCCTTCGGTCATCTGAGGAGGAGAGTGTTTGAAGACCAGGACCTCAAATCTGGCACCAAGCTTATGGTCTACAGGGCAGTAGTGATACCCGCCCTCCTATATGGTTCAGAGACGTGGACTATATACAGCAGATACCTCAAAACGCTGGAGAAGTACCACCAGCGCTGCCTCCACAAGATCCTGCAAATCCAACGTCAGTGTTCTCATTCAGGTTAACATCCCCAGCATCGAAGCATTGACCAAGCTCGATCAGTTCCGCTGGGCAGGTCACATCGTCAGCATGCCTGACACGAGACTCCCAAAGCAAGCGCTCTACTTGGCATGACAAGCGAGCCCCAGGTGGGCAGAGGAAATGCTTCAAGGCTCGAGGGGCCGTATGTCCTACTGCTACTCCTATTCCTTATGTTCTTATGTAAGGACACCCTCAAAGCATTCTTGAAAAAGTGCAACATCCCCACCAACACCTGGAAATCCCTCGCCCAAGACTGCCCAAAGTGGAGGAAGAGCAACCGGGAGGGCACTGAGCACCTCGACTCTCATCATAGAGAGCAAGCAGAAACCAACTGTAGACAACAGAAGGAGCGAGCGGCAACCCAGTCTCTCCACCTACCCGTTCCTTCAACCACCGTCTGCCCCACCTGTGACAGAGACTGTAAGTCCCGCATTGGACTCTTCAATCAACTGAGAACTCACTTTTAGTGTGGAAGCAAATCATCCTCAACTCCGAGGGACTGCCTAAGAAGAAGAAGAGAAGAATGCTTTTTGTGGTCATATTAAATTTGTTGCATCTAATTACTATCTCCCTGAGCAGTGGAAACAATCTTTCTTGTGTTGTCCCTCTTGGAGAATTTGTTTTTTTTAAGTATATTTACTGTGTTATTTTATTAAATAATTTCCTGCTATCCCACCTGCTGGTACTAAATATCTATAATATTAGTCGATCTCTCATTGTGTAGCTTGTGAGGAGTGAAGACCTAATGTAGTCTTCAGTTGAAGTAGATTTAAAGGGTGAGGTATAATTGGATCAGGGTGTGCAGATGTAATATCAATCCTCATTTTAAAGTTATATATTCTAGTCCCAAAAATCTGCATTTGTTTTGACAAATTAGGAGCACAGTGGCACCACAACAAAATTTAGAGGGTTGTATTTTTTGCTAATATCCATTTCCACGAATGTTTCACCAACAGAATACTTTTGCCATATCATATGTTGACCTGCATCTTCTGATTTAAGAAATTCCATTGTGTGAGCAACTGAGCTGCACGTCTAACTGCATCTGTGAGGGTCTTTCTGGTCACCTGCATATTTTTGACCCCTCACACAGTAAGGCGGCATATCTTGAACTCTTATAACCACAAAGAACATATACATCCAAGAAGAAACAAATAAGCAAGCTATAAATGAAAGGCCGGCATTGACCCTTTTCCCTGCTGACAATGTAGTTGAAATGTGGTGGAGTGAAATATTGGCCTGGGTAATCTCAGTGGGAGTCCAGGGCACAAGCTCTGCTCTGCCTGTTGGCTATGGGAGCAGGTTTGAGTGTTCTTACAGTTTTGCAACAAATGCGGTAGATATTTGACCAGAATCTTCTGTACCTGGGCGGGTCGGATGCAGGTGGTCGCTGTGGTGGTTCGCGACCCCGTTCTTCATTCCATCCCGCTCCTGACATCGGCTTTCCTTTGATGGCGCCTATTAAGGCAGCCCTGCATGTTATTCTGCCCTATTAAATAGTGCAGGTCTGAGGACATCATCGATGACGTGTCTTCAGCCGGGATATTTAAAGGAGCCGTGGCCACATTGCATTTGAAGGTTCATCTAGGATAGTACTGCATTGCACTATTGACGTGTTGCAGAGTGACAAACATGACTGCAGAGAGAAAGATTCTCAGATGACTCTATGTGCATGTGGAGGGAGTGAGAGCATGTAGGAAGGTCCTCTTCCTATCCAATGGGCGGAAGAGACCTCCTCAGCAGACCAAAGAAGCCTGGCTCCAAATAGCAGAGGAGGTCAACAGCTGGGGTATGGTAAGGAGGACCTGGATGCAGTGATGCAAATGTTTCAATGATCTCATTAGATCAGGAAAGGTGAGTTCAAAGCCACACACAACTTCATCCTGCTGTGCCCCTCATCACATCCCCATCACTCTGCCTTCCCAAACCTAGTCCTGCACGTCATTTCTCAAATCAACATAGCTTGTACGTCCACCCATCCCTCTCTCTATCTACATTATCACATCCCCATCTGACTAACCACCCCTCACACTTACCCTCATATAATTCAATCATACCAACTAACAATAACACAAGGAAGTCAATAGCAGGGATGTGGCCTTGCCAACCTACTCCACCACAGTCACCCTCTGAAGATGTAACCCATCAATTCCTTACACACATTCCATCACTCTCACTCAACTTTCTCTTCTTTCCCTCCTTGCAGGAAAAGAGAGCCCACAATAACAGCAGTAGAGGAGATTGCCTTGGAAGTGTTAGGGAACACAGAGCAGCTGGAAGTGGGAGATGGAGAAAGGGGGACATCTCAGCAACCTGGTGACAGAATTATATCTCATATAGCCACATGGCATATAGCAGTCACTCATATGAGGACTGATATCAGCAGCCACTGAATGTTCTTCATGTGCATAATGGTATCTATACCCATTCTTGATATGACATATCTAACTCATCACTTTACTCTCCCACAGATCCATTAAGAGTTCCACCCCCCCCCCCCCCCAACCACACTGTCCAGGCAGAAGAGGAAACATAGAAACATAGAAAATAGGTGCAGGAGTAGGCCATTCAGCCCTTCGAGCCTGCACCACCATTCAATGAGTTCATGGCTGAACATGCAACTTCAGTACCCTATTCCTGCTTTCTCTCCATACCCCTTGATCCCTTTAGCCATAAGGGCTACATCTAACTCTCTTTTGAATATATCTAACGAACTGGCCTCAACAACGTTCTGTGGTAGAGAATTCCACAGGTTCACAACTCTGAGTGAAGAAGTTTCTCCTCATCTTGGTCCTAAATGGATTACCCTTTATCCTTAGACTGTGACCCATGGTTCTGGACTTCCCCAGCATCGGGAACATTCTTCCTGCATCTAATCTGTCCAATCTCGTCAGAATTTTATATGTTTCTATGAGATCCCCTCTCATTCTTATAAATTCCAGTGAATATAAGCCTAGTCGATCCAGTTTTTCTTCATATATCAGTCCTGCCATCCCGGGAATCAGTCTGGTGAACCTTCGCTGCACTCCCTCAATAGCAAGAATGTCCTTCCTCAGATTAGGAGACCAAAACTGTACACAATGTTCAAGGTGTGGCCTCACCAAGGCCCTGTACAACTGCAGAACGACCTCCCTGCTCCTATACTCAAATCTTCAGAGGAGCCTCCAGCCTGTGAGGGCACACCGTCACCAGACATAAGCACACCCAGCACTAATGCAGATATGCACATCTCGGTGTGTGCCACGCAAGATAGAGTAGTGTTGTCACCTGATGTCTCACAAGTGAGCAAGAGCAGTTGGTGAAGACAGTGACAGCAGTGGAGACTCCTCGCCGGAGGGCGCAGGACACTCCCCGCTCTGCTCAGCTGCATACAGAAGCTGAGCCTCGGGGGAGGGGGGGGGGGCACATCCAAAAAGCGGACGATCCTGGAGGTGCAGCAAGAAGTGCAGGAGGCTTTGACTGGTTTTGCGACCGCAATGTCTGCAAATATGCAGAGAATGGAGGAGCTCATCTCCAACCGTGTCGTAGGCGATGGTGACTGTAGGCTCTTCCATGGACAGGATAGCCACCTGCATAGAGCAGCTGATGTGCCACTCACAGGAGCACATGTTCCCTTATGGAGAATAGATGGCTATTTATGGAGAATAGATGGCAGACGCTAATAAACCTCCTCTCTATGAGGGAGGTTAATGTAGACGTGGATTTTCATGGCCCCAGTGCTGTGCAATAAGGTGCGCTCCAGCTTCTTGCTAGCAGGGATGTGTGGGTGGTCCATGAGAGGGATGATGATGAGAGGGGACATGTAAGTGGGGGCTCCTCTTGAAGCGCTCACAATTCTCCCCCATCCCCTCACCACCACCTCCCAGGCAGAGCCCCAGATGGCTCATCAGATTGTGCTGGCCGAGTCTGCCGCTGCACAGTTGCAGGAGTAGCAGATTTTGGCAAGTCCATCACAGGCTCCAAAACCCAGAGGATGTCCGCCAAATGTGTCTGTGTAGTCACAGCAGGGAAGTGAGCAGACCTCCTTTAGTTCTACTGAAGCTACAAGGGTAGCATTACATAGAAGCACTCGTAAGAGAAAAATAAAACAAAAGTAGATGCATAAGGGTAACCACTTGGGCGTTTTCATAAGTGTTTGTGCAAAGTTTCTGTTACTGTGATGTCACAGATAAAATTATTTGTTTTCACCACTAAATTTGTGTGCAACTTTAGAAGTGGCTTGGAGTGAATGGTGAGACATAACGTTACCTCCAGCAATGGGGATCAGTGTAAAAGGAATGGCTTGTTCATTGTAGCAATGCTTTATGTGTGGCTGTGGGGTGGTGGGAATCTGGCGCAGCATGTGGCAGCCATATGGGTGAAATGCTTGAAGTTAAGTAAATCTGGCCATGATGAGACCATCCCTGCCCTCGTGGGTAGCAGCAGACTCAGGTGCTGGTGGGATCTGGACCGCAGGTTCCTTTTCTTCCTCTGCCTCCTCGTCTTCCAGCTGATGTTCCTCCTCCTCCTCCTATGAAGAGGCTGTGCCCTTCAGAGTCTTGCTCCTCATGCAGCGCAAATCCTCGGTGCTGCGCTATGCTGTGCAGGGTGCAGCAGACCGCAGCGATTCTGGAGACCTGGCTGATGCATACTGAAGGGCTCCTTAAGATCTGTTAAGGCATTATCTGCATGCCTATTGTCTGCTCTTTGACCCATCTGGGGGAAATGTGGCTTTTATTATATCTCTCCTGGGCCTCAGTACTTGGCCTCCTTAAGGGTGTAATGAGCCACATCTTTAGTGGATAGCCCTTGTCTCCAAGCAGCTAGCCGGAAAGGCTGTTTGGAGGGGCACAGGATGAAAGAATTATGGCAGCTGCCAGGGAATTTGGCACACACATGCATAATAATCTTACAATGGTTGCAGGCGATCTGCACATTGAGGGAGCTGTTCCGTTGGGATGGGCTTCACTTGAACCGTGCTGGGACTAGTGTTCTAGCGAATCGAATAACTAGGGCTGTAAAGAGGGCTTTAAACTAAGGACGTGCTTATTTGTACTGCAAAATTGGCCACCATGCTCCACCATTTGTCTATGATTGGTCCCCTTAGAGTATAAGCCACACCCTGAAATTGCATAGGAATGTGTAACTGGAACCACCCATCCCAGATCTCTCTCACTTTGCAAATTGTAACTCGATCCACTTTGACTTCCTGAAGTGACAGAGGACAGAGCTCCCCAGAAGATAGCAAGGGCCAGCCAAAGTGCCTCACCCCAGTCCAAGTACATGCCTCCTCCAGCCGGTGCCTTACCCCAGTCCAAGTACATCCCTCCCCCAGCCAAAGTGCCTTACCCCAGTCTAAGTGCATCCCTCCCCCAGCCAAAGTCCTGTACCCCAGCGCAAGTGCATGCATCCCCCAGCCGAAGTGCCTTACCCCAGCACAAGTGCAACCCACATGACATGGAACTAATATAAAAAATGTAATGAAATTTATTGACAATAAAAGACAAACAAGTTGCATTGCACAAAACTCTCCAAACATGATTAGCATGAGCATTGCTCGCATTTGTGTGTCTGGAGTCACATGGGGAGGGATGCAACAACGTTGAAACAGCTGTGTGCACCCGTGCTTACATCGCACCCATAAAACCCGGGGCTCGCTCAGGTGGCTGGGCGGGTCCCTCAGGTGACAAAAGCCGCAGCTACTTGGGTCATGTCTTCGTGGCCGTTTCCTCCTATTGAAATGTTCCCAGCCTTTAGACCCCATTGGGCGGCCTCATCATCATAGGCAGTCCCTCCAAAACGAGGAAGACTTGCTTTCACTCTAAAAATGAGTTCTTAGGTGACTGAACAGTCCAATACGAGAACTACAGTCCCTGTCACAGGTGGGGCAGACAGTCATTGAGGGAAAAGGTGGGTGAGACTGGTTTGCCGCTCGCTCTTTCCGCTCAGCGCCCTCCTGGATGCATTTCCTCCACTTAGGGCGGTCTTTGGCCAGGGACTCCCAAGTGTTGGTGGGGATGTTGCACTTTATCGAGGAGGCTTTGAGGGTGACCTTGAAAGGTTTCCTCTGCCCACCTTTGGCTCGTTTGCTGTGAAGGAGTTCCAAGCAGAGCGCTTGCTTTAGGAGTCTTGTGTCAGGCATTCGAACAATGTGGCCTGCGCAGCAGAGCTGATCGTGTGTGGTCTGTGCTTCAATACTGGGGATGTTGGCCTGGTCGATGATGCTAACTTTGGTGCGTCTGTCCTCCCAGGGGATTTGCAGGATCTTACGGAGACATCGTTGGTGATACTTGTCCAGCGATTTGAGGTGACTGCTGTATATGGTCCATGTCTCTGAGCCATACAGGAGGGCGGGTATAAAGCCAGCCCTATAGACCATGAGCTTGGTGCAGATTTGAGGGCCTGATCCTCGAACACTCTTTTCCTCAGGCGGCCGAAGGCTGCATTGGCGCACTGGAGGTGGTGTTGAATCTCGTCGTCAATGTCTGCCCTTGTTGATAAGAGGCTCCCAAGGTATGGGAAATGGTCCACGTTGTCCATGGCCGTGCCGTGGATCTTGATGACTGGGGGACAGTGCTGTGCGGCGGGGACAGGTTGGTGGAAGACCTTTGTCTTACGGTAAGGCTCACGCTTTCATACGCCTCAGTGAAGATGTTGACGATGACTTGGAGTTCAGTCTCTGAGTGTGCGCAGATGCAAGCATCGTCTGTGTACTGTAGCTCGACAACAGAGGTTGGGACGGTCTTGGATCTGGCCAGGAGATGACGAAGGTTGAACAGGTTCACACTGGTTCTGTAGTTTAGTTCCACTCCAGCGGGGAGCTTGTTGAGGTGGAGCACGGCAGCGAGGAAGATTGAGAAGAGGGTTGGCGCGATGACGCAGCCCTGTTTGACCCCGGTCCGGATGTAGATTGGGTATGCAATGGATCTGTTGGTAAGGATCACGTCTTGTATGTCGTCGTGGAGCAGGCGGAGGATGGTGATGAACTTTTGGGGGCAGCCGAAACGGAGGAGGACGCTCCGTAGTCCCTTGCGGTTGACAGTGTCAAAGGCCTTTGTAAGGTCAAAGAAGGCCATGTGCAAGGGTTGGTGCTGTTCCCTGAATTTTTTTGCAGCTGTCGCACTGTAAAAATCATGTCCGTTGTACCCCATAGGGGACGAAATCCGCACTGTGACTCCGGGAGGAGCTCCTCAGCCACAGGGAGAAGACGGTTGAGGAGGATTCTAGCGACGACTTTCCCAGTGGTCAATAACGGGGAGATTCCTCTGTGGTTGCCGCAGTTGGACTTGTCCCTTTTTTTAAAGATGGACACAATCACTGCATCTCTGAGATCTCTCGGCATGCTCTCCTCCCTCCAGATGAGGTCATGCATTCGCACCAACAGTGCCTCTCCGCCATACTTCAGTGCCTCAGCGGGGATTCCATCCGCTCCTGCAGCCTTGTTGTTATTAAGCTGTCTTATGGCTTTTTCTATATCGTGCAGGGCTGGGGCTTTACTGAGGTGGTGGAGGGTAGCATGCTGCGGGATGGAGTCGAAGACACTTGAGTCAAAGGCAGAGTCTCGGTTGAGGAGATCTTCGAAGTGCTCCTTCCAGCGGGCCCTGACTGCCTCGGTGTCCTTGATGAGTGTCTCCCCGTTCTTGGCCAGCAGTGGGGTGGGCCTTGGGTGTTTGGGCAGTAGATGGCCTTGACTGCGGTGAAGAATCCTCGCACATCATGACTGTCGGCCAGCTGCTGTATTTCCTGTGCAGCAGGCCAATCTTTTGGAGGTTGACCAGAGTCTTCCGAGGTTACACGTATTGAGAAATAACTGGGTCATGCAGTAGCTGCCTCTTGTGCTGGGCCAGGTGAGGCATTGGGAAGACCCTGGGTGACAGTCTGTTGTGAGGGCTGCCTGGGAATGCGGGCAGATCAGTGAGCTGGCATGCATTGCTGGAGTCCATAGTACCAGCTGCTGGAGGTGAGAGGTAGAAGATTGTTCAGGCATGCCTGGTGCTGTGGTGGAGGCATTGGGCAGCCCCCGGGTGACAGTCTGCTGCGAGGGCTGCCTGATCGACTCAGCAGTTCTTAGCGCCCAAGGTTCCTCTCCTCGCTCGAACATGCAAATATGGGTCCAGAGCCAAGCCAGCATCAGTGTGAAGTGCTCTGTTGCACAACTGTTCAGGATGGTCATCAGGAGCTGCAACGTGTTGGATGCATGCCTGTACTTTTCAGCGGTGTTGGTGGGCTTCCGTCATGACCACACCAGCGCTTGTGACTACTTGCAAGGGAGTTCTTGATAACCGCCAGCGATTCCCAAATTCCTCTGGACTACAACTGCATGCTTACAAGGGAGTAAGAGCTGTAGGCAGAAAGTGCAGCTGCAGATAGCTTGACCATCACGTACATGAACTTCATACTCCTTGAACCCGGAGCTCACAGTGACTATGTCAGCATCCTGCTGCTCAATGTTCACGACATCCATGTGCCAGTGATTCCTGACCATTTTCTTCACAGCATGCCCTGCGAACTCGGCATACATGGCCTGTACATCTGGCAATTCTCCAAACCGCCTCACTGAGGAATAGTGCAGGAACGTCGCATACAGGTGCTCCCTATCCAGGACATCATTATGGAAGACCAGGTTGTTGACACACTCCGCCATTGATGAGGAAGAATGGAGTAGGTGTTTGATCTTCCCGTTCTCAGACTCAATGTGATTGTTGGTATTGTTCCCAAATGTCACTGTAGGGCCCCCATCTTCTTCTGGGGGATCCAGTTGGTCAACAGATATTCCTGAAATAGAAAGAAAGGCTTTACAGCACAGGGACAGGAATCAACAGACCCACTCTTGCATGCATGTTTTGCACAGACTTACCTGCAGCAGACGGTGCAGCAGGCCAATCCTTTGCACACAACTCTGCAGAATATCCTCGATGTGGGCATGAACCATTTCTTTGCAGAGCCGGAACAACATCTTGATGGAGTTGTGTACTACGTAGCTGCTGATCTTCCTTTTTAGGTTCATCATGACATGGAACAGATATAGCAGAATGGTGGCCCCTGGGAAATTCTTCTTGACAGCATTTATCTCCTTAATATCCTTATCCAGCATGACAGTCTTCACACGATCAATGCTGGATCCCATTAGTTTTACAAATACTTCAACAATGTTATTTAGCATCTCAGATGTCTCGTTCTTTACAAAGGCATAGAGGACAGCCTGACCCCTGCAATTGTTGTCCTGCACCATGATTTAGTAGCGGGGATAGCCGTGCCTGTTTGTCTTGTAGGTGCCGTCGATGAACAACATTTCAGGAAATTTCTGAAACCTGGACTGCATTTCATTTGTTGCTAAGGCAATGAAGTTGATGTCATCTCCTTCCATCTCCTACCTGCCCAACCTCTGAGACACGCTCCAGTGCAGCTACTGCAGCAACCATGCTTCCATTCCCAGCTTTCAGCCTTGCCTTGATGTTCCTGATGTTAGTCAGTGTTGCGACCTTGTTGAATTTCTGCTCAATGTACTTCTTCAACTGCTTATTTTGTGGTTGGAGCTTGACCAAGTCCGTCACATGATGCATCTCTCTGGACTGAGATGCCGCCTGCTAGAGTAAAATGGAAGGAACTCCTTCCTCAGTACATGGGATGTATGTACGAGGTGGGACGATGTGACACAGTTTCACCACCTTGTTGCTGTAGGCCAAAGTAAGCGTGGCCTCGCATCCCATTGGGAGGTACCTGATTTGGGGTCACACAGTGCTGTGAACATGAACACCACAATAAGCAAGCAGATGTATTAACACTTACCGCTGATTTGGTCTAATCCCAGTTGATTGGATGCGTGGCTGCCCATAGTGAACACAGCACAGTTTCGCAAACGTGCACACGAACCAGTCGGGGATTGGCACCTTCCGTTTCTCGTCCTTATTTGTCATTGTGTGTGAGGTTGCCTTATAAAAGAGGCTCCCAGTCACCTGTGAAAAGGAAAGAGAATTGAGTTTTGCTGAAATTTGAGACTTTTGCCAGCTGAACACAACAGGCGCAAAATACAGAAGCACCTGTTGAAACTCCTCCAATTTCAAAATAAACTCTTCATAGATATCAAACTCCATAGTTGTAAAGATTTCCTTCAACTGCTGGGTTGTATTTGGACAATTGCTGGTTTGTATCTGTGGACAATTGCTGGGTTATATCGATGTACACCTCACTTGACATCGCCGGCTGCACCTCTACAATTCAAGTAATGTTTATGCACCAGAAATCTTGCACCTGGAAGTAAGGAAATACAGCTTACACAGTTGTACTAGAAAAGAATACCCGCGTGGATGTACTTCTAGCAACACTGCAAAGCAAGCAAACGCGGTCAGAGACTCAGCGGCTCGATCGATCGGAGGATCAACAGCTTGGTTGCTGCATCAGCGGCTTGGTAGGTTAGAGGATTAGCAACTCAGTGGGCAAAGCAAAACGAGCAAAACTCACAACTTTCTAGCAACACTACAAAGCAAGCAAACACAGTCAGAGAACCAGCAGCTCGGTTGGATAATCAGCGACTCGGTCGGTAGGAGGGGAGGATCAGCAGCTCGGTTGGTGTCCAGCAGCTCGGTCGGTTGAAGGCGGCTTGGTAGCTCAGCGAGACAATCTCGGGTTGGCAACTGTGGGGGGGTGAGTGGAAAGGGAGTCGGGGGCGGGGGGGTGGAAGAGTCGGGGGGAGGAGAGTCAGGGGCCTAGCGAGTCCTCGGAATCAACGGCGGAGGAGAGTCGGAGCCTAGCAAGTCCTCGGGAATCAGCGGCGGATGAGAGTCCTCGGGGCCTACCGATTCCTCAGGAATCAGCGGCGGAAGAGAGTCGGGGCCTCAGCAGAGTCTCTGGCCTCAAGTCCTGCTTTTCGGCACCACGTGGAGGGACTGATTCGGGGCCGGAGGGTGGGGTGAAGCTTGACAGGTAGTGGGGCTTGTTGCATATCTGCCCAAAAGAGTGCCATACGGGCATGGGGGAGGGGGGGGGGGGGGGGGTGGCGGGACTTGACAGACTCATGTCTGTCAAAAAAAGTGCAGTACAAATAGTTACATTGTTAAACTAAATAGTGGGGGAGAGGGTTCAGGTGAGTGGAAATTTAAAAAGTCAAATAGGAAGGAGAAGGCAATAGAGCAAGGCAGTGATGGGGGAAATGAAAATCGGAGTGTGACAGGAAGGGACAGAATGTATAAAAATAAGTGTGTATCAGAAAGTGGGGTCAAAGCAGGGCAAAACAGTAAAAAGATAAAATTAAAAGTTCTTTACCTGAATGCACGCAGCATTCATAAAAAGATCAATGAGTTGATGGCACAAATAGATATAAATGGGTATGATCTGATAGCCATTACAGAAACGTGATTGCAAGGTGATCAAGGCTGGGAACTGAGTATTCAAGGGTATTTAACAATTTGGAAGGATTGACGAAAAGAAAAAGGAGGTGGGGTAGCTCTGTTAATAAAGGAGAAGATCAGTGTACTAGTGAGAAATGATATTGGCTCTGAAGATCAAGATGTAGAATCAGTTTAGGTGGAGATAATAAATAAGGGGAAGGTGGGCATAGTCTATCGGCTTCCTAACAGTAGCCACACTGTCGGACAGAGTATAAATCAAGAAATAATGGAGGCTTTTAGGAAAGGTACGGCAATAATCATGGATGATTTTAATCTTCATATTGATTGGACAAATCAAATTGGCCAAGGTGACCTTGAGGAAGGGTTCATAGAGTGTATCTGGGGTGGTTTCCTTGAGCAGTATGTTGTGGAACCAACCAGTACTGTGTAATGAGACAGAATTAATAAATTATCTCATAGTATAGGATCCTCTAGGAAAGAGTGATCATAGCATGGTTGAATTTAAAATTCAGTTGGAGGGTGAGAAAGTTGGGTCTCAAACCAGTGTCCTGATCTTAAATAAAGGCGATTACAAAGGTATGAAAGCAGAGTTGGCTAAAATGGATTGGGAAAATAGATTAAAGTGTAAGATGGTTGCTGAGCAACAAATATATATTCCAGTGAGAAGGAAAGACTTTAAGAGAAGGGAGAACCACTTGTCGGTAACTAAGGAAGTAAAGGATGGTATCAAATTGAAAACAAAGGCATACAATATTGCCAAGGTTAGTGAGAGGCCAGGGGATTGGGAAATTTTTTAAAACCAGCAAAGGACAACTAAAAAAATAATAGAGTGAAGATGGATTATGAGAGTAAACTAGCAAGAAATATAAAAACAGATAGTAAGAGCTTCTGCAGGTTATAAAAAGGAAGAGGATAGCTAAAGTAAACATTGGTCCCTTAGAGAATGAGACTGGGGAATTAATAATGGGGAACAAGGAAATGGCAGAGACTTTGAACAAATATTTTGTATCGATCTTCAAGGGGGAAGACACTGAAAACATCCCAATAATAGATAGTCGGGCTATAGGGAGGGAGGTACTTAAAACAATCACTATCACTAAAGAAAAAGTACTTACTCGGTAAAATAATGGGACTAAAGGTAGACAAGTCCCCTGGACCTAGGGTCTTAAAAGAAGTGGTTGCAGAGATAGTGGATGCATTGGTTGCAATCTACCAAAATTGCCTGGAGTCTGGAGTAGTCCCAGCGGATTGGAAAGTTCCCAACGTAACGCCCCTATTTAAAAAAGGTGGGAGATAGAAAGCAGGAAACTATGGACCAGTTAGCCTAACATCTGTCGTTGGGAAAATGCTGGAGTCCATTATTAAGGAAGCACTAGCACTACATTTGGAATATCATAATGCAGTCGAGCAGAGTCAGCATGGTTTTATGAAAGGGAAATCATGTTTGACAAATTTGCTGGAGTCCTTTGAGGATGTAACGGGCAGGGTGGATAAGGGAGAACCAGTGGATGTGGTGTATTTGGATTTCCAGAAGGCTTTCGATAAGGTGCCACATAAAAGATTACTGTACAAGATAAGAGCTCACGGGGTTGTGGGTAACATATTAGCATGGATAGAGGATTGGCTAACAGAGAGTCGGGATAAATGAGTCATTTTCCGGTTGGCAAATGGTAACTACTGGGGTGCGACAGGGATCTGTGCTGAGGCCTCAACTATTTACAATCTATATCAATGACTTGGATGAAGGGACCGAGTGTAATGAAGCCAAGTTTGCTGATGATACAAAGCTGGGTGGGAAAACAAGTTGTGAGGAGGACACAAAGAATCTGCAAAGGGTTATAGACAGGCTAAGTGAGTGGACAAACATTTGGCAGATGGAGTATAATGTGGGAAAGTGTGAGGTTATCCACTTTGGCAGGAAAAATAAAAACACAAATTATTATTTAAATGGAGAGAAATTACAAAATGCTGCAGTACAGAGAGACCTGGGGGTCCTTGTGCATGAAACACAAAAAGTTACTATGCAGGTACAGCAAGTAATCAGGAAGGCAAATGGATTGTTGGCCTTTATTGCAAGGTGGATGGAGTATAAAAGCAGGGAAGTCCTGCTACAACTGTACTGGGTATTGGTGAGACCATACCTAATGTACTGTGTACACATTTGGTCTCCTTATTTAAGGAGGGATATACTTGCATTGGAGACTGTTCAGAGAAGGTTCACTAGGTTGATTCCTGAGATGAAGGGATTGACTTATGAAGAAAGGTTGAGCAGGTTGGGCCTATACTTATTGGAGTTTAGAAGAATGAGAGGTGATCTTATTGAAACATATAAGATACTGAGGGGGCTCGACAAGGTTGATGCAGAGAGGATCTAGATTCCCACTCTTGTGGGAATCTAGAACTAAGAATAAGAATATTTAGAACTGAGATGAGGAGGAATTTATTCTCTGAGAGGGTCATAAATTTGTGGAATTCTCTGCACTAGAGAGCTGTGGAGGCTGTGTCATTCAATATATTTAAGGTGGAAATAGACAGGTTTTTGAACGATAAGGGAATGAAGGGTTAAGGGGAGCGGGCAGGGAAGTAGAGCTGAACCCAAGGTCAAATCAGCCATGATGTTATCAAGTGGCAGAGCAGTCTCGAGGGGCCACATTGCTGCCCGAGACGCCAGGGATGGCCTCACCATGGCCAGATTGACTTTACTTGACGCTGTACACCCTGGCTGCCACATAAGTTGGCATCACTCCACACCAACACCATAAAACATCCTTACAATGCCCAAGCCATTCCTTTCACACTCATCACCATTGTGGGGTGTACTATTCACTGCAACTCACTAAACCACTTCCAAAGGTGCACACAGACCTGTTGAAGAACGCAAAGTGTTGAAAATAAAAGTTTCAATGTTTGCCACCACATTAACAGAAACTTTACATGAACATTGCATAAAACACCCAAGTGCCTACCCTTGTGTGTTGTTAGTTGATATGATTGGACAAGGATGAGGATGAGTGTGAGGGTTGGGTAGTGAGTTGGGAAGTGATAATATAGATAAAAAGGGATGGGTGGAGTGCACGATAAGTTGGTGTGAGTAAGGAGGTGTAGGAGAAGGGTAGGGAAGGCAGAGTGATGGGATTGTGATGAGTGGCACAGCAAAATGTGTGAATGTGGCTTTGTAGTAACATTTCGTGATCTACTGAGATCATTGAAAAGTTTGCGCCACTGCGGCCTGGTCCTCCTAACGACATCCCTGCTTGTGTCCTCCTGTGCAATGTGCAACCAGGCTGCGTGATCTCGTTGGGTGGTCTCTTCCACCCATTGGAAGGGAAGAGAACTTCTCTACATGCTGTGACTCCCTCCACAAGCATATGGAGAGTGTTATGGGAGAGCCTGGGTGCAGCCATGCACCTCTGTGCAGTGCTTGTCAGTGTTTGCAGCACCTCAATGCTGTGGAACACTTACAGCACAATTGTCAAATTAATTTGACCATGGTCCGTTTAAGGAAACCGGCTGATGACGTGTCATCAAATGACTAAATCAGACCCGCTTCCTTCAATTGGCTAGCAAACACGCTGGATGGGCTTAACAAGCCCAATCAGGGTAAAATCATTTTGGACAGCAGGCTGGAGCCAGCAGCGAGGCTGGGACCAGCCACCAACATTGCCGCCTTGGCCCGCCGAGGTAGGGGAAATCACGCCCTTCATCTTCAAGATCAAAGTATGTGCCAGATTTTGAGCTGTTGTGTGGCCTGTGTAATGTTGAGGCTGCTTTAAATAAGTTCATTTAGACCCTAAATAGCTTTTAATAACATTTTCTGAACCAGTCTTTAACTAAAATTTTGACTATAGTATTGTGAACAAGGCAGCTCTTTCACATAATGTAGAAAGAATCGGTCAATTTTGCAAATAATTTCTTTGGAATTGCATTCTTAGGACCACTGATTTATTTCTGAATCCGTCAACTCATGGAGAGAATAGAAATGGTTCCTGCTATCAGAAACAACCTTCAGCAGCTAAGGCTTTTGCCAAGCTTATGCAAGAGAAGAGTGGGGCAAATCTGAAAAACAGCCGGTTACGCTTTCAGCAGGAGCTGGAGGAGACGCAGCGTCTCCTGGGAGAGCAGCAACTGAATAGTTTGCAGGTACTGTATTAGTTACAACAATTTCTAACCTTTGTTGATGATGGGGTTTCTTAAGCTTCTTTACAAGAATAAAGAATATGGGGAAACTAAACAGTATCTTCCAGAATCAATGCTATTTTATATAATCATAAATAAATAATGATGATTTTGTTTAATATGCATAAACTTTAACAATCTTTTGAGATGTATTTTAATTAAGTGGCGTTTAGATGTTAACAACAATCAGAGATTTGTGTTTTGATGTATGTAATATGATATGGAGAAAGAAGTGGATATGACTTCCATTAAAGATAAGCATCGAGTGGTCACGGAGAAGGAGAGAATATCATCAAGCAGAAAGTAAATCAAGGAAATGCAAAGCTAAACAAGCCAAGAAAAAAAATAAAAGGACACAACTGAATGCCTTTAACTGAATGTAGAAGCATTCAGAATAAAATGCCGGGGTTGGAGGGATGTGTAACAGCAGGAAATTACAATGTTGTAGGGATTATAATAATATGACTCACACCAGTAAATGGGAGTGAGAGCCTCATAAAGGGGTATAAGAGATAACCAGAAGGCCGGAGGAGTAGATGTATCTGTTCAGGAAAATTTGGCATTTAAATAAAGTTGAATTAATATTGCAATCATTAATGTTGCATCCAATTCAACCTCTCTCTGCCCAGTTCCAGTCCCAACTCTTATGTAGTACATATTGGTTACCATCTGATGTATATTCTGGCCTTTAAAAAGTTAGATAAAATCCATTAAATCTGTAAAGGGACATTTATCCATTAAATCTCTGAAGAGAGGAGACAGAAAGTCAGACTTATGGAAAGAGTGAGGAAAAAGATATGTAACGGCGTGTCTTTTTTCTCTCGCTCCAAATATCTCTCTCTCTGTTTAATTCATTTCTACAGAATATAAAACAAAACCTACTACAAGGGAGTTATCTCTCTCTCTTACACACAATGCTTTTTTAAAATAAATTTTACCTCAGTAAAGCTTTTGAAATTTTGCTCTTTATCAAAATGTGAAGAAAGTACTGGAAACATCTGATTGGATGGTACTGACAAATCCTGGGAAATTAGGTACACTGCACATGCTTAGACTGCACAATCCAACTTCAGATCACAAACAATGGTCTGGACAAAAATATCAACTACAAGCCCAAGCATTTGGAAGAAACTGAGGCCTTTAAATGAAATCTTTAATCGAGGCATTAAAAGACAATTCAGTGGATACATTTAATCAATTCTTTGTGAAATATGTAATTTTTTGAATGTTTTATTTTGCTCAGCCCCTTATTTTTTGATATTAGTTATTTCTGTTACTGAGACAAAAAGGCAGACTGAGGCAGATGAAAATTGACAGGAAAGCATATAGCTGGATTTGTGGGAACCCAGTGACCAGCAGGGTATAGATTCAAACTTTAAAACTGCAGCTATTGGCCGTGAATTTTCCACACGCGGCGGGATCAATGCGGCCGTACTTGGTGACGCAAAGCCTGCCTCCGACTTGAGCTCGCTCTCTCTCCCAAATCTTCTGATGATTGGGCTTGTTAAGCCCGCCCTACGGGCTTCCCGGCCAATTAAGAGGAAGCCGGTCTGATGACACCATTTGATGACGCGTCATCAGCCCGTTTCCTTAAAGGGACCATGTCCACAATGGTTTTGACAGTTCTTCTGTCACTGTTCTGTAGCATTGAGGTGCTGCAAACAGTGAGAAGCACTGCACAGAGGTGCACGGCTGCACCCAGGCTCTCCCATGACTCCCTCCAGATGCTTATGGAGGTAGTCATGGTACGCAGGGAGGTCCTCTTCCCTTCTCATGGGTGGAAGGGACCACCCCAGGATTAAAATGCAGGCTGGTTGCACATTGTACAGGAGGGCACAAGCAGGGACATCATCAGGAGGACCAGGCTGCAGTGGTGCAAATCTTTCAATGATCTCAGTAGATCACGAAACGTTATTGCAAAGCCACACTCAACCTCATCCTGCTGTGCCACTCATCACATCCCCATTACTCTGCCTTCCCTACTCTACCCATTCACACCTTTTCTCAAACCAATCCCTCTCTCTATCCACATTATCAGTTCCCCATTTCACCAACCACCCCTCACACTCAGCCTCATCCTTGTGCAATCATACCAACTAACAACACACAAAGGTAGGCACTTAGGTCCTTTAGCCAATGTTCATGTATAGTTAATGTTAATGAGTTGCAATCTTGGACAGATTTGTGGGTACCTTTGGAAGTGGTTTAGTGAGTTGTAGTGAATGATGACACATAAGGATGCCCCCCACAATGGTGATGAGTATGAAAGGAATGAGTTGGTCATTGCAGGGATACCTTATGGAACTGATGTAGGTTGGTGCCAACCTGGCGCATCATGTGGCAGTCAGGGAGCATAGCGTGAAGTGAAATAAATGTGGCCATGGTGAGGCCATCACTGGCCTCCGAGTAGCAATGTGGTCAGATGCTGAGGCCCTGTGTCCTGTGCAGCATCAGGTGATTGCGGAGAAGGTTGGTGTTGCTGTTGGTGATGCTGGTGTGTTTAGTGATGTTGGTGTTGGGGCTGATCATGATGGGATTCCAAGGACCAAGGTGAGATTTTTTTCCAGGGCACCGATACTGCTGTAATAGATGGCAGGTGAGGTTGAGCTGACAGAACAGCATAACATAAGAATTAGGAACAGGAGTAGGCCATCTAGCCCCTTGAGCTTGCTCCGCCATTCAACAAGATCATGACTGATCTGGCCGTGGACTCAGCTCCACTTACTCGCCCGCTCCCCATAACCCTTAATTCCCTTATTGGTTAAAATTCCCTTATTGGTTAAAATTTTGTCTTTCAATTGTGAGAGTGGTTGCTCCAAGGAGGTGACAGTGAATAGAGAGTTCACTGCAAACACTTCCATCCTGCATACAGTTCAAAAGTCTCTTCCAAAACCTGAAGGCTTCAGCTTCTGACATTGGAAAGTGAACAGCTGTGAAATGGTAGCTTTTATACCACTTCTGCAGCTGTCAATTAGCCAAAGTGATGGAGAGTCACTGAGAACCCGACTCCACTCACCTGGCATGAAACCCGAGGCACGGCAAACCCGTCAAAAGGTTGGTAAAGTTGTAAGTGCCTGCTTTGAGCCATCTTAACTACGATTTAAGTACCTTTTAATTATGTAAATTACCTGCCCAACTGCTTGCTGTTGGGTCTGTAATCCGAATGCAGATATAACAGTTCAGAAACTCACACGGAGATGGGTTTAGAGCTGTCAATCAGGGCCATTTTGACAGCGGGCCCACCTCCAAACCCGCACTTGCAGGGTTGGGAAGATTCCGGCCATTGTGTGCCAACTAATATGAAAACTTTTAACAATTGAAAATGCCTATTACAGCACTACCTACAGGTGTAACAGATAATGATAATGAGTTTTCAATGAGAAACATCAACAGATTTATTACGTGATAATCATAGACTTTTGCATCAATTGCTGGAATTGTAGTTATTAAATCTACTGCCCTGCTTCATTTTATGGCTTTGAGACAGTCCCTCAATTAAGACAAACCAGACATCTGCATACCATGTGCACCAAGCTTCACCATTCATCACCCTTCTATTTTTTTTAATCCTCCAAAAATATAAAACCTCATTGAAATTCAGGAACCAGTTGTTTAACAGAAAATATAATATAAGTGGTTTAGTGAGTTGTAGTGAATGATGTGTTTGGCGTGAAGAAAGCATACATAACTTGTGTACAATGTATTTTCCAGTGCCTATATTATAACTTTTTATATATAATTATGTGTGACAATAATCAAAAGTTATTAATCTTTCTTTAATATTTTGCATTGCAATTCTATTTTCAAAGTAATGTTACAATGTGAAGGCAAACTTCTGAAGTGGCAATCGCTGGAATCTTCAGAACACATGGGAATCTAAATAGCCCACCTTCAAATAGCCTTCACTAAATCTCAATCAATCTTGTCTTTCTTGCTTTCTTGGTTTAGAAGCAAGAGGAAGCAATCATATTTTATGGTGCTTAGAGAGGAAGGGAATCAAAGATTTGGAGAAAGCATAACCTAATCTGTAATTGTCCACTCCTCTGGCCTCCTGTTTAATGCTGAAATTTTCCACCCTTTTCCCCTTCAGTTCAAGCTGCCATGCTTCTCCCCTCTCAGCAGGGTCCCCATTCCTTGCTTCAAGAGATGGAGCACTGCAGTAATAGTTTTGGAAGATTGGATTCCCTGCTTTCCCAAGATTATTGTGAGAATTCTTGCTAACAGCAGCATTTCATCCCCAAGATTAATAGGATGTTGGAGCAGAAATGTTATTTTAGTTATCAAAGCAGATTAAAAAGTGTATACAAGGGTATACACTGTGTATACCTCTGATCACAGATATCAAATTCAAATCCACTCACCTGTTACTTCATTCCCATGTGTATGGCATACATTCTATGGTGTGTGGTGCAAATAATTCATACCATTGCCATAAGTGCAGTTGTAGTGTCTGTGAGCACTCTAGTAATGACTCCACGAGGTAAGGTATTGCACTTGAACTGTTGTGAGACCTTAGTCCATTTATTGCAGCTCCTGAATGAGGTTACAGTAAGGTGGGCTCTCTTTTATACCTGGTTACCTGCGGTGTACAGGTGACCTCAAGGTCTCCACCAGTTGCACCCTCTGATGGTACAGGCATATTGTATACAGTGTAAAGATACATTCATTGGTCCTATGTAATTGTGCATTGAGTGTACAGGGTATATGCATACACAACATCACTCCCCCCTAAGTGTTGTGCCACTGTCCTTTGCACTGGGTGCTTTGGCCCTCGACTTGAGTGCCCAAAGCCCTTGCACTTTGTCCGTGTTTGGGAATGGCGCTCCCCAAGTCCTTATTGCCACAACATTGGGAAATAGTCAGCAGTGGACGGTTGGAGGTTGAAGTGGGGGTTTGAGTGGGTACTGGGTGTGATCCATGTGTCCATGGCTACATACCATTTCCCCCCCACCCCCATACATAGACCATGTGTGTGGCTTGACAGTTGCATTTACATAAATGTACAAAAAATAGGATTGATTACATGACTGTTTGGGTTTAGCAGTAGTGGAACAAGTACATTTTACAGGTAGGGTACATACTGGTATTACAGTCTTGCCCCTGGGGTGTAGGTGCAGGTGGGTGAGGATGCTAGTTCCAGAGTAACCGGACTGTGTCCAGGTTGTCTGATGGCGGTGCTGCATCCCCTGCCAGCTGGGTGAGCTCGAATCGCTCCCTTGGCTGAGTCTCAGGGCCTTTGCCATTGCCTAGTCGTGGGCAGAGCCACAGGAATGTGTGGCCTCCCCGTCGTCTTTTGAGGGCTGCAGGGTCTCTCTGCTGCCCTTCAGCGGTAGTGGGAGCCTGGTCACCCTAGGTCCCATCGGGGGGGCTGGAGGATGCTGGCCTCTTGCTCCCGGTGCTGGCCCTGGTGGCCAGAGGGGTAGGGCCGATCTGGGGCAGGGTGCCAGTAGTGGTGCCTGTGCCGTCTGCTGATCGCTGGCCCTGCAGTGGGTAAGCTCCTACTGTGTGTGGCCACACTCCTTGGGGCATCACCTTGGTCCCAGAGGCGCAGGCTACATGATTGGGTAGCCTGCTGGACCTGGGTGCTTCAAACGGGAGATTGCTCTTGGTTTTGTCGGCGTATATCTTGAACCCGGCATCACACATTATTCCATCGTTTACATTCATGATATATTGGCTCCGATCGCACTCGAGTACTAGTTCACATTTGTCAATTACATCTTTTCCCTCAATTACATATTTTCCCTGTATATTACCGGCATCGCTGTACAATGTTACATTTAGATACTTGTGTTCATCAATTACATCTTTCCCATGTATCCTACCGGCATCGCTGGTCAACGGTACATTTAAATATTTACATTTGTTAATTACATCTCTCACATTAGTATCACCAGCATCGCTGTAAAAAAGTGGAACTGTCCCTTTAATTGATCTGGGTTGCCGGTCTCCTTTAAGAGGGCTTTGTAATCTTTACCCCAATCCGGTTCGCTGCTCGACATCACGTGTTGCTCCCTCAATGCTGCCCCTCGCGGTCTGATCACGGCCATCTTGATTTCAGGCACTTCGCCTCATGGTGCGGGCGCCATCTTTTCACTCTTCTCAAGGTATGCTGCGGTAATCCTTCTCTCCCCAGGTTCTGCCACTGAAGCCGGGGATTTACCTTCTGCGTCGATCTTCTCCCTTCGGAGTCCAGCCACGGCCCGGAAGGTGAGTTCTGGTCGTTCGGGTTGGATCATCTCGCCATTGGGTAGTGCGGTCTGTGTCGTCGCCGCGCAGTCAAGTTGGACGGTCGGATCTTCAGGTGCTGCGATGGATCCAAATTTGGGGCCGCCTAGGACGTCAATCGCCGGGGCCTGGAGGCTTTCCCAGCTTCAACAGATTTGGATTTGCTTCATCCAACTTCTTCCTAGCAGCGTTGGACCATCACCAGCAATGATCTGCAAAGGTAGCATCACACCGCCGTGGGACACCTGGACATCCACGCTGCCAACTACTGGGATGGTGTCGTTTGTGTAAGTGAGCAGCTTCCCATGGATTGGTAGCATTTTAGGTTGTCCCAGAGTTTCTCGAAGGCCGCTTGGTTCATCAACGATTGGCTCGCCCCTGTGTCAACCTCCATCGAGACTGGAACACTTTTGATTTCAACTTCTATCTTCAATGGGGAACTCTCGGTGGAGCAGGTAAACATTCTGTACACCTCTACCTGGGGCTGAGCTGCCCCCTGGACTCTCTCTTCATCTTCATCAGCGCTGGAGCCCGGGTGATCGGCCAACACTTCAGCGACTCGGTGAATACAATTTCTTTTACACATTCACTGTAGATGGCCTTTAGTGTTACAGCCCTTGCAAGTATAGTCTCTGTATCTGCATTGGTGGGCTCTGTGATTTCCTCCACAGCGCCAGCATGGGGCTGGCTGGTTGGCCCCCTGTGGCGGACTCGGGGTTGCGGGGCTTGGGGTCACAGTATTGCCTCTGAAAGGCGCCGTTCAGTTCACTGTATTTGCTGTGTTGGAGCCCTGGGGTTGAGTCATCATCTTTCTGGAATCGCAGGCCGAGGCCATGAACGCTTGGCTCACGTTAATTGCTTTCCGCAAGGTGACGGTGGTGTCTGCAGCGAACAGCCTGTGGAGGAGGCCTTCGTGGCCGATTCCAATAACAAAGATGTCCCTCAGTGCTTCGGTGAGGTGGTCACCAAAATCACACGGTGCAGCCAATCGTCTCAGATCTGCAGCATATTTTGCGATTTCTTGGCCTTCAGGCTGCCGGTGTGTGTAGAACCGGTATCTGGCTATTAGGATGCTATCTTTTGGCTTAAGCTATTCCTGCATCAGTGTTACGAGCTCCGCAAACGTTTTCGTTGTCATCTTCTCTGGGGCTAGCAAGTCCCTGACAAAGCCATGAATGGTGGGCCCACAACTGCTGAACAGGATGGCTCTGTGCTTATCAGCCAGCGAGGTCGGTGTGTTTTCAGCCAGGTTGTTTGCGATGAAGTAGTGTTCTAGCCTTTCCACAAAGGTATCCCAAACTTCCCCATCAGCGAATTGTTGAAAGTTGCCACGGTTAGCCATTTTTCACGTGGAATTCATATTCTCATCGCCAATTGTAGTGTCTGTAAGCACTCTAGTAATGACTATACGAGGTAAGGTATTACACTTGAACTGTTGTGACCTTAGTCCATTTATTGCAGCTCCTGAATGAGATTACAGTAAGGTGGGCTCCCTTTTATACCGGGTTACCTGCGGTGCGCAGGTGACCTCCAGGTCTCCACCAGTTGCACCCTCTTGTGGTACAGGCATATTGTATACAGTGTAAAGATATGTTCATTGATCTTATGTAACTGTACATTGAGTGTACAGGGTATTTACATACACAACAGTAGTCTAATTTATTAATTTTGTAGAAATTGTCACGTTGATGTCCATAACAAGTCCATCTGGAAAAGATGCTGTTCGGCGAGAGGCGGAGCGGGGAGATCGAGGCGGCCTACTTAATGCCCAGCATCGGAGAGGCTCGGGAGTCAGCGAGAGGCGGAGCGGGGAAATCGAGGCAGCCTACCTAAGGCCCAGCATGGGAGAGGCTCGGGAGTAGGCGAGAGGCGGAGCAGGGAGATCGAGGCGGCCTACTTAAGGCCCAGCATCGGAGAGGCTCGGGAGTTGGCAAGAGGCGGAGCGGGGAGATCGAGGCGGCCTTCTTAAGGCCCAGCATCGGAGAGGTCAGCAGGTGCAGTTGCATTAGGGAGGCAAAAAAGAAGTATAAAGAAATCGAAAGGTGACGTCACAGCCAAGGAGGTAAGTGATTGGCTAGTGATTGGTAAGTAGCTTTTCTTTTTTCTTTTCTTTATCAGTAAGAAACCTTCAGCATTGTTATTGCCAAATTAAGTTAATCTAAGGGTTAAGTCAAGGCAGGAGAGCTCGGACACGTGTTATGCTCCTCCTGTATTATGTGGGAAGTGTATCCGCCTCCAGCTCCTGACGGACCGCATTGCAGAACTGGAGCTGCGAGTGGATTCACTCTGGAGCATGCACGATGCTGAGAATTATGTGAATAGCACATTTAGTGAGTTGGTCTTACCGCAGATAAAGGATGCACAGCCAGATAGGGAATGGAAGACCAACAGGAAGAGCCGTGCAAGGAAGGTAGTGCAGGGATCCCCTGCGGTCATCCTCTTGCAAAACAGATACACCGCTTTGAGTACTGTTGAGGGGGATGACTCATTAGGGGAGAGCAGCATCAGCCAAGTTCATGGCACCATGGCTGGCTCTGCTGCACAGGAGGGCAGGAAAAAGAGTGGGAGAGCGATAGTGATAGGGGGTTCAATTGTAGGGGAATAGATAGGCGTTTCTGCGGCCGCAACCTAGACTCCAGGATGGTATGTTGCCTCCCTGGTGCAAGGGTCAAGGATGTCTCGGAGCGGGTGCAGGACATTCTGAAAAGGGAGGGTGAACAGCCAGTTGTCGTGGTGCATAGAGGTACCAACGATATAGGTAAAAAACGGGATGAGGTCCTACGAGACGAATTTAGGGAGCTAGGAGTTAAATTAAAAAGTAGGACCTCAAAAGTAGTAATCTCAGGATTGCTACCAGTGCCACATGCTAGTCAGAGTAGGAATTGCAGGATAGCTCAGATGAATACGTGACTTCAGCAGTGGTGCAGAAGGGAGGGATTCAAATTCCTGGGACATTGGAACCGGTTCTGGGGGAGGTGTGACCAGTACAAACCGGACGGTCTGCACCTGGGCAGGACCAGAACCAATGTCCGAGGTGGAGTGTTTGCTAGTGCTGTTGGGGAGGAGTTAAACTAATATGGCAGGGGGATGTGAACCTATGCAGGGAGACAGAGGGAAATAAAATGGAGTCAGAAGCAAAAGATAGAAAGGAGAATAGTAAAAGTGGAGGGCAGAGAAACCCAAGGCAAAAAACAAAAAGGGCCACATTACAGAAAAATTTTAAAGGGGCAAAGTGTGTTAAAAAGACAAGCCTGAAGGCGGGGAGTATTCAGAATAAAGTGGACGAATTAACTGCGCAGATATCAGTTAACGTGTATGATGTAATTGGCATCACGGAGACATGGCTCCAGATTGACCAAGGCTGGGAACTCAACATCCAAGGGTATTGAGCATTTAGGAAGGATAGACAGAAAGGAAAAGGAGGTGAGGTGGCATTGCTGGTTAAAGAGGAAATTAATGCAATAGTAAGGAGAGACATTAGCCTGGATGATATGGAATCGGTATGGGTGGAACTGCGGAATTCCAAAGGGCAGAAAACACTAGTGGGAGCTGTGTACAGACCACCAAGCACTAGTAGTGAGGTTGGGGACAGCATCAAACAAGAAATAAGGGATGTGTGCAATAAAGCTACAGCAGTTATCATGGGCGACTTTAATCTACATATTGATTGGGCTAACCAAACTGGTAGCAATGCGGTGGAGGAGGATTTCCTGGAGTGTATTAGGGATGGTTTCCTCGACCAATATGTCGAGGAACCAACTAGAGAGCTGGCCATCCTAGACTGGGTGATGTGTAATGAGAAGGGACTAATTAGCAATCTTGTTGTGCGAGGCCCCTTGGGGAAAAGTGACCATAATATGGTAGAATTCTTTATTAAGATGGAGAGTGACACAGTTAATTCGGAAACTAGGGTCCTGAACTTAAGGAAAGGTAACTTCGACGGTATGAGGTGTGAATTGGCTTGAATAGACTGGCAAAGGATACTTAAAGGGTTGATGGTGGATAAGCAATGGCAAACATTTAAAGATCACATGGATGAACTTCAGCAATTGTATATCCCTGTCTGGAGTAAAAATAAAACGAGGAAGATAGCTCAACCATGGCTAAGAAGGGAAATTAAGGATAGTGTTAAAGCCAAGGAAGAGGCATATAATTTGGCTAGAAAAAGCAACAAACCTGAGGACTGGGAGAAATTTAGAATTCAACAGAGGAAGACTAAGGGTTTAATTAAGAGGGGGAAAATAGAGTACAAGAGGAAGCTTGCAGGGAACATAAAAACTGACTGCAAAAGCTTCTATAAATATTTGAAGAGAAAAAGATTAATGAAAACAAGTGTAGGTTCCTTGCAGTTGGATTCAGATGAATTTATAATGGGGAACAAAGAAATGGCAGACCAATTGAACAAATACTTCAGTTCTGTCTTCAGAAAGGAAGACACAAATAACCTTCCGATTGTACTAGGGGACAGTAGGTCTAGTGAGAAGGAGGAACTGAAGGATATCCTTATTTGGTGGGAAATTGTGTTCGGGAAATTGATGGGATTGAAGGACGATAGATCCCCGGGGCCTGATAGTCTGCATCCTAGAGTACTTAAGGAAGTGGCCCTAGAAATAGTGGATGCATTGGTGATCATTTTCCAACAGTCTATTGACTCTGGATCAGTTCCTATGGACTGGAGGGTAGCTAATGTAACACCACTTTTTAAAAAAGGAGGGAGAGAGAAAACAGGTAATTATAGACCGGTTAGCCTGACATCAGCAGTGGGGAAAATGTTGGAATCAATCATTAAGGATGAAATAGCAGCACATTTGGAAAGCAGTGACAGGATCGGACCAAGTCAGCATGGATTTATGAAAGGGAAATCATGCTTGACGAATCTTCTGGAATTTTTTGAGGATGTAACTAGCAGAGTGTACAAGGGAGAACCAGTGGATGTGGTGTATTTGGACTTTCAAAAGGCTTTTGACAAGATCCTGCACAAGAGATTGGTGTGCAAAATCAAAATACATGGTATTGGGGGTAATGTACTGTTGTGGATAGAGAACTGGTTGGCAGACAGGAAGCAGAGAGTCAGGATAAACGGGTCCTTTTCAGAATGGCAGGCAGTGACTAGTGAAGTGCCGCAGGGCTCAGTGCTGGGACCCCAGCTCTTTACAATATACATTAACGATTTAGATGAAGGAATTGAGTGTAATATCTCCAGGTTTGTGGATGACACTAAACTGGGTGGCGCTGTGAGCTGTGAGGAGGACGCTAAGAGGCTGCAGGTTGACGTGGACAGGTTAGGTGAGTGGGCAAATGCATGGTAGATGCAGTATAATGTGGATAAATGTGAGGTTATCCATTTTGGGGGCAAAAACACGGAGGCAGAATATTATCTGGATGGCGGCAGATTCAGAAAAGGGAAGGTCCAACGAGACCTGGGTGTCGTGGTTCATCAGTCACTGAAACTGGGCATGCAGGTAGAGCAGGCGGTGAAGAAAGCAAATGGCATGTTGGCCTTCATAGCTAGGGGATTTGAGTATCGGAGCAGGGAGGTCTTACTGCAGCTGTACAGGGCCTTAGTGAGGCCTCACCTGGAATATTGTGTTCAGTTTTGGTCTCCTAATCTGAGGAAGGACGTTCTTGCTATTGAGGGAGTGCAGCAAAGGTTCACCAGATTGATTCCCGGGATGGCTAGACTGTCATATGAGGAGAGACTGGATCAACGGGGCCTTTATTCACTGGAGTTTAGAAGGATGAGAGGGGATCTCATAGAAACGTATAAGACTCTGATGGGACTGGACAGGTTAGATGCAGGAAGAATGTTCCCGATGTTGGGGAAGTCCAGAACCAGGGGACATCGTCTTAGGATAAGGGGCAGGCCATTTAGGACTGAGATGAGGAGAAACTTCTTCACTCAGAGAGTTGTTAACCTATAGAATTCCCTGCTGCAGAGAGTTGTTGATGCCAATTCATTGGATATATTCAAGAAGGAGTTAGATATGGCCCTTACGGCTAAGGGAATCAAGGGGTATGGAGAGAAAGCAGGAAAGGGGTACTGAGGGAATGATCAGCCATGATCTTATTGAATGGCGGTGCTGGCTGAAAGGGCCGAATGGTCTACTCCTGCAGCTATTTTCTATGTTTCTATGTTACTAGCAAACAGGAAATTTCTTAACTTTTAGGGCTTTATTTTCGCCACCATTGGGTGTCATTTTTTTGGCATCTGCTGATTATTTTTAGAGCAGTGGTGATTTTGCAACTTTCGTCAATTTGTACGCCAGCGGAGACTGTCAGCGCTGAATTTTTTGTATGCAAGATTTTTTGGCACAGGTCTGGTCATTTTAACCGATTTTCACCAACACCGATTTTTTTCAAGACGATCTTTTTTAAATACTGATCAGAAAAACCCTACGTTAACTTAAGGAAATCGGTGCTGAGTATGTTTCTGAGTTTTTGGAGCAAGGGAAGAAGACAATTTAAAACACAAATTCATGATGATTTTTGCAGAGGGAACTCAGAAAATAACTCGGAAGGTTAATTTTTCCCACAGAATGTTTTTGAGAATGTGCAAATTGCGACTCCACCCCACCCCATCACAGAATCTCAGTTCATGGGGCTCCAGGCACTGGTCCGAGTAGAGCCAGCTGGCTGGCAGCAGGATCGCTCCCTTGGCCGGGCACAAGCACAGGAGCTCAGCGCTTGGATGCCACCTCCCCCAACCACTGAATCTCTGCTCACAGGGCTTCAGGCACGGGTCCGGTGAGTGCCGGCCGATTGGCCGGCGGCAGGATTGCTCCCTCGGCCGGACACAAGCACAAGAGCTCGGTGCTTGGATTCCACCCATCGCCCACCCGCACCCCCGCCCCCCCATGCCCCCCCACCGGGCTCAGCTTGTAAAGAAGCCTGGTAGTTGGGGGGGGGGGGGGGGAGGTTGGAATACAAGCACCTAGCTCATGTTTCTGTCCGGCCGAGGGAGTGATCCTGCCGGCATGCACTCCGAACTGTGCATTCAGTTCGCACAACTGAACATACGCATTTCGGCAAAGGCTCTTAGTGCCATAAATCACTGTGTGTCGCATCTCCATCGAGACCGAGGGTTTCTATGGAGATGCGTCACAGAAACATGCGCACAGACCAGGGTTTGGTCCGTTCTACTCGGGCATCACCCAGCAAAGGTGTGTGTACTGTGCTTCAGTAAGTACTGTCTCACAATAACACGAATAACAAAATTAAGAATAATATTTATGGGTGCAAATATTACTTTGCCTCATGTCGTGAGGTTGGTTTACATGCATGCCATGCAGAGGCAATGAATAATATAAAGCCACCATCGCAGAAACTAGATCGCTTGAGCATTAATGGGGAGGAAAGCCATACCCTGATCAAATCTACAGGGACAGGCACTCATACCTACACCTGACTGAGGCAGACTGCCTTTGCAGGCTGCGATTTAGAAAGGATGTCATCACTGAGATCTACCAGCTAGTCAGGGCAGACATACAGCCAAGAAGTGGCAGGAGGACTGCCCTACCCGTGGAAGTGAAGGTCACTGCAGCACTTGCCTTCTATGCTTCTGGCTCATTTCAAGCAGCAACTGGTGACATGTGCTGCATCTTGCAGCAGCCACACATTGCTGCATTCATCAGGTGACTGCTGCACTGTATGCCAAAAGGGACCAGTTCATCAATTTCCCTATGACCTCGCAGGCAATGCGAGATAGGGCTGTGGGGTTCCTCAGAATTGCTGGCTTCCCAAAGGTACAGGGTGCGATCGACTGTACCCACATCGCCTTGGGAGCATCTTCGGATGATTCCGAGGTTTATCACCAAAAGGAAAGGGTTCCATTCCCTAAATGTCCAGCTCGTCTGCGACGATCTGCATTGGATCATGACAATGGATGCCAAATACCCAGGTAGCATCCATGATGCTTGCATCCTACGTGAGAGCGTTATATCTACGATGTTTCAGGAGCTGCCAGAAGGGCACAGCTGGTTGCTCGGGGACAAAGGGTACGGGCTCACCACCTGGCTTATAACCCGCCTGCGCAATTTCCGCACTGAGCCAGAGCGTCGGTACAACATGTCGCACATAATGACACAGAGCATCATAGAGCGGACAATTGGCATACTGAAGCAGTGTTGCCGATGCCTGGATCACTCTGGAGGCTACCTGCAATTTGCCCCTCACCACGTTGATCAGTTCACTGTCGTGTGCTGCAAGCTGCACAACTTGGTCATCATGAGGTGCCACGCACTGGACATTGAAGATCCACCTGAGGAGAGAAGGGCAGGGAAGAGGAGGATGAGGAGGCTGACAACAAGGAGGAGGAGGAGCAGCAGGAGGATGAGGAGGACCAGCAGCAGGAGGAGGAGGACGAACCCATGCCACCACCTCAACCCGCAGGATAACAGCGGAGGAGGCAGCCTCGTACACCTCATGCCATAGCTAGAGATTTGTGTCAGTGGCTAATCCGTGATCGCTTTGCTGCCTGAAGACTAAACGGCCCGACAGTGTTGACTCTTTGCACCTGTTAGTGTGAAAAAATAATGTACATAATGTACATCATCATAGGCAGTCCCTCGAAGCGAGGATGACTTGCTTCCACGCCAAAAAGGGATGAGTTCACAGGTGTTTCAATGAAGGACCTAATATTCCAGATCCCGAACTACATCTTAGAGGGTGGAAGATGCCTCTGCTTGGATTTTTTTAACGTGTGTTGGCCGTTGCACACCAGCCACCACACGGGCTTGACAGAGCTAAGTCTTGGTCCAGTGGCAAGGATTACCCAAGACTAACTGGAGACCAGCTCTGCTGCACGGACCGAGCGCGCACACATATCGAAGGGTGGGCTGGCCCGTGCTGCCCCTGGGCCCTCGCCTCTTGGCCCCAGACTCACGCCTCTCTTGGGCCCCGGTCACTTCCATCTACAAACTCTTGCCGCTCCTTCACCCCTCCTGCTGTGCCTGCCCGCATTGCAATCAGTGACCTGGCTTCGCAGCCGTCGCCCTCCTGCAGCAGCACATGCTGCTCCCCGCAGTGGTATGCCGCCGCACGTTGCTCCCTCCAATGGCCCCGGCCTGCTGATTGTCTTGCAGGCTGAGACCGCGCCGATTTCCTGGCTGGGCCACCACACACTGCTCCCTCCAATGACCCCGGCCTGCTGATGGTCTTGCAGGCTGAGACCGCGCCGATTTCCGGGCCGGGCCATCGCACACTGCTCCTTCCAATGGCCCCGGCCTGCTGATGGTCTTGCAGGCTGAGAACGCGCCGATTTCCGGACCGGGCTGCCGCACACTGCTCCCTCCAATGGCCCCGGCCTGCTGATGTTTGTGTTGGTTTATATTGCTTTAATTCAAAAAAAATGTACATGATAATGTACGCGATGTTGTGTTGGTTTATGTTGCTTTAACTCAGGACTCTGTTTAAATTTTAAAAATAATTAGGTTTATTAAACATTGTACAGTTTTACTAAACTTTCATAAAACATTTTGTATCAAACTGTAAACCTTTCAATGAAGAAAACAAGTAGCAGCAACAAACAAACAAACAAACAAACTCTAGCTGCAGCCATCTCTCCTCCTCTTATTCAAAGACCTTAGCACTGTGCACCCCTCTTGCCCCTATTGTTACCTCTACCCCTACCCGTGCCTATTGTCTCAGAATTCTGCTTCCACACCCCGACCCCAAGTTTTTTTCTGTTTTCTGCGTGAAGGCGCATGTGTTGTTGGTGGGGTTGGAGAGGGACAGACCTAGCAGACAGCATTGTGTAAGGCCCAGGTTCCTCTTCGGACTCTTCTTCAGCCTGTGGATCAACCCCGTCACACTACCTGACTTTGGTCTGGGGATTGGAAAGTGAGTGTCAGCAGTTGATGCTGCCAATTGTTGTTGGGCAATGACAGCTTGGGTGTGTCCACTTATTGCAGCAGCTAACTCCGACGTTCTCTCCCTAATCTGTCCCGACACTGCATCAGCTGCCTCTGACATTCCCCTCCCTAATCTCCGACATTCTCGCTCTAATCTCCGACATCCCCTCCCTCATCTGTCCTGACACTGTTCCCATTCCTCCAAACAGTGGTGCTACTTCTACTGACAGTTCTGCTAATTCTACCCTCACTCCACCCATGGTGTCCAAGAGCGATCTCATTAGCTCAATGCTCTCCGTACCTATTTCCATGATCTGTCCTATGTCCCCTGCATCCTGCATTTCAGATTCAGCTCTCCTTCCCAACCTCCTCGGCCGTCTCCCAGATATGGCTTGCTGCAACCTACTGGGACCCGCAGCCTCCGACTGTACCCCATGAAAAGTTGTATCATTCAGCAAAGAACTTGGCGTCTTCAGAGGGTTCACCAACTCCAATTCCAATGTATCCATCTCATTATTGGGGACTTCCTGCTGCCCTTCATTATCCAGCTCATCCTCGTCGTGAAGTTGATGAAGAATATCTGGACTGATGGCTTCCTGATCTTCTGCTTCAGCTTCTGTCTCTCCCTGATGCGCGACATCTGCAAACATAACAGAGCAGATGTTTGGTTAGCAGCAGTGGAGGGGCCAAAGGGGGCAGAGTGACATGAGTACGTGGGTCACACAGCGCAGGCTCTTTTCAAACACCACGATGCCAACCCAGACTGTGCAATTTGCAGGGCTTACCCTCTCTTGGTAACCTGAGTCCAGCGTCCACATTGGTGGTTGATCTTCTCTTGCGAGATTTAATCATATCTGCGATCCTCTGTTCCATGGCTGTTAGTTGCAGCCTACTTGGCGCACCTCCTCCAGTTTTTGACCATTCTCGGTTGATCTATGACACCGTCCTCTGCAAAGATGAAAATAGAACTTTTTAAGAGAGAGTCCTTCTGCTCTGGTGGCCACACACACACACACACACAACACACACACACACAGAAATATAATTGCAGTGCATAAATAAAAATATTACTTACTGTAACTGCTTGGCCAAGGTCCTGCCACTTTTTTTTGACCTGCACGCCACTTCTCGGGCATTGGCCACTACATTGAACTCTTCTGCAACTTGTTCCCAAAGTTTTGCTAGTAGACAGGGCTTCAGTTTCTTTTGTCCCATTCTTCTTTTGTTCTCCAGCACATCCCATCCTCTCAATGATGTCTATCAGGCTCAATTTCTTCTGCTAGAAATCTCTTGGCCCTTCCTTCCCCTTGTTCTTCTCCTTCCCCTTCCCCTTCCCTTGGATCCATCTTTTGCAGCTAAAATTTAAATGTCCAGATCCAATTCCGATCCCAGTATGTTCTCACAAGCTCTTGATCCAGACCAGGAAGTTCACTGTGGATGTGCGGACACACCCGTTATGTGGAAAAACTTTTTTTTTTCCAGCGCATGCTCACTGACTTTTCGGCGCACACTTGAAACTCCACCCCCAGATTTAACTTCGGGTACCACAGCACCGAAATTAAATTTTACTTTGGCGAAAGTTGTATTTTTTTTCGCCGCAATCGGGCACAAAAAAATCGGCCATACATCCTCCTGGGCGCCAAAAAATCGGCAAAGAGGAAAATAGAGCCCTTAAGGTTTAAAGTTCGAAAGACTATTGAAGACTTTCTATTCAATTTCTACAAGTGAGACCTAACAACTGCCTTTTGTAAAAAAGCAGTATTGACATTTTTAAAAATTAACTTTTTTTCCCAGGTTTCAGATCTTGATCCCAAGTAGGCCCTATTTCCATCGCTCAGCAGGCTATATCTCTACCGAGTTATGCTGAGTCCCAATAATGGTTGAGGAAGTGAGAATTATCGATGTAGGGAATTGCCTTTCCAGGCCCTGCTCCTCCTTCACCAAAGGCAGGCCTCCCACAAAATAATCTGAATCGCTGGATTTAGGCCTGAAACCAGCCTAGTTTCCAACCATTTTGGCCGACTCCCTCCAATGTTATGGTGGGGGTATGCTGGACGTTAAATACATTTTTGGGGCCATAATGTTTAGCAGCACTAAGGGATGATCTTGGAGCTTTGCAGCAATAGAGGAGTTTTGAAGATTCATAGAAGTGAGATCTGTCATCACTGGGTGGGGTTGGGTCCCAGGATCTGGCAGCACTGAGGAGTGAGATCCCATGTTGTGGTAGCATTTATCAGAGGGTTCCAGGGTCTGACAGCACTGGGAACTCCAAACTGTAGTTCTGTCATGACATTCCTGCATCCCACCCAGGCCTTTTCCACCCCTCTGGACTCGTTTTTGGCTTAAAGCCAGTTTTTAGCGGAAGTAAACCATACTTGCTAATTTGTATACAATAACAAATTAAGTACATGTATAAGCTTGTGTAGTATTGAGTACCAAATTAAAACTGCCAATAGGCCTGAGGAACTTGGGAGCAGGTGTGATGGGGGAAAAGATGAAACTGTGGCCCATTGCACTGAGGTTAGAGTGGGCTGGAATGGTGCATGATAGTTCAGAGTGGGCCTTAAATTTGAGTCCTAGGCCCCTGACACAACTTAATCAACATATTTCTGACTGGAGTTGGGTAAGTTAGAATATTCTTTTTACATGTTAGCATATTTTACTGGGTTTAGTTAGGAAGCCGTGGGAGAAAAATGGCAGATGAATACTTTGGCTCTCCCATGTTCTTTCTAAAAATTTCCATATGACCAAATTACAATGAATAAAGTCAAATTCAATTAATAAGTTTGCATATAAAATGGTCAGGTGTAAAAAAATATTCAATTGAGGTGGATCAAATTTAGTAAGTGATATTTGCATCATGCATTGTGTTACACCTGAAGTGTGACAGGAAGTGCATGCAAGAAGCACCATTTAAAAAAAACTAAATAATGGACCTTCCTTAGCATTGCTCGATATGTCAGAGGATGTGTAATTTAAACGCTAGAGGATTGTTCTACTATGCAACACACAATGCATTATAAGGACTGCTGATTTATGGTAACTAAGTTGATAAATTGCCATGTTATATGGTATTTTGGGACTTTTACCTGTGAGTTGGGATAATTGAGGGGGTAGCACTAGAAATATTTTATAAAAAGAAACTTAGTGGTTTCCCAGCTTAGTGATGGGCCACGCATCACAGAGAATCCAGTGCATATCCTACTCTTGTAGCCATGGTGTTGATATGGCTGGTGCAGCTAAGCTTCTGGTCAGTGGTGAGGGCCAAGATATTGATGGTGGGGGCTTGGCAGTGATAGTGCTGTTAAAGGTCAGGAGGTTGGACTTTTCTTCCCCCCCCCCGCCTTCAATCTTCAATCGCCTTCCTGAACTCCCCAACGCACACCCCCAATCCTCCGGCTCCGATGCTTACCTCCGCCATGATACTCCGGCCTCAATGCTTACCAATAGAGAGGTCATTGATGAAGTAACTGAAGTTAGTTAAGCCTCCTGCAATGATCAGCCTTCAATAATCATCTTCCTGTGCGTTAGGTATGACTCCAACTGGAGTTGATCACCATTGATCTCAGTTTTCCTAGGGTTCCTCAGTATCATATTCTGTCAATTGCGTAATGTTAAGGGTTGTTACTCATCCTCTCCTCTGGCGTTCAACTCATCCAACCATATCTGTATCAAGGTCTGGAGCCAAGTAGTTCTGGCAGAACATGAACTGAGCATTGATGAACATATTATTGGTGAGTTACCCAGGGAATCACCTACAATGGCTTTTCTCCGCTACCACTGGTGTCCCCCGAGGATCTATCCTTGGCCCCCTCCTGTTTCTGATCTACATGCTCCCCTCGGCGACATCATCCAAAAACACACCACTAGTTTCCACATGTATGTTGACGACACCCTGCTCTACCTCACCACCACCTCTCTCGACCCTCCACTGTCTTTAAATTGTCAGACTGTTTGTCCAACATGAGTAGAAATTTCCTCCAACTAAATATTGGGAAGACCAAAGCCATTGTCTTTGGTTCCCTCCACAAACTGAGAGGCTGAACCAGACTGTTCGCAACCTTGAGGCTGGATTTTCTGCTCTTTTGCGCTTCTGTTTGCATCCCGGAGGGGCGTTAAATGGTGTTTCTGGGTGCAATGCCGGGTGTCCGGTAAATTAGGCTCCCAATTTGCGGTGGCGCAAAAACTTACCGTCCCGCCCTCCAGTTTGACTGACATCATGACGTGAATCGTCAAGCAATCGTTTGCGCCCCGAATGGAAAATTCAGTCGTTATGCCTCATTTAAAGTTCGCCCCAGGAAACATCTGAAAAACAACGTCGTTCCCAGGGTTGCAACAAGCAGTATTGGCAGCGTATTTAAATTGAGCGAGGAGGATCCTACATCACAGATCACATTGACTGCAACGGTTGCGCACAGTATGTTGCATGAAGCTCTGAATTGCAAACGGCAGTTTTATCTGCAATTACAGTGGCCTTACAAGGTCAGTGTGAGAATTTAATGGGGGCATTACTAGTTCGCCAGCATGTCATACTGGTTGCTATTGCCAGGCAGCTTCAAGCGAGAAGAAGGGTTGCTGGCCAAAGACACCTAGGGAGGAGGCTTTACCCCCGATGTGTTTACAGGGAACAACGCTTATACCTCCAGCTCTCTGAGGAGCAGTGTGTGAGACGACTGTGCTTCCGAAAGGAAGTGCTGACAGAGATATGCCAGCTCCGACAGGCAGACCTCCAGCCTTCCAGCGCCACACGACTATGCTGCCCGTCGCAGTGAAGGTGACTGTGGAGCTGGCCTTCTATGCCTCCGGCTCCTCCCAGGAGCAGCAGGGGACATATGCAGCATCTCTCAAGACGCTACACATTTCTGAATACCTCTGCATTGTCCAATGGTGCTCGCAAGGCCACGTGTGTACAGTCAATGACTCCTTGAACCCTCGGGAAGCCTGAAATTCTGCCAAACCCACATTCTGGATGTCCCTGCTCATTGGGAACTGTATGAAGTCCCCACTACCGCTCAGCTGCTGCCGATCCGTCCTAAGTGCGTCATAAGAGCATGCATCACCGATCTTACCCCAACCCCCGATGGCAAAATTCCACCAATAAAATTCTGCTCCTGCCGCGCGGTGCCAAAAGCAGCTTTTTCTGCCGGTGCAGTAAGGTTGTAGTCCTTTTAAAATGTTGGTGCAGCTCCCATTAAAGACGAGGACCTATTGCCACTGCCGCCATGTTTTTTTTTGTCAGCCGACTGCCATATAGGCCCGACAATTATGCCCCCAGGTTCGGCCGGGCCACCAACAGGCAGCCTGGCACCTCCTCTTGGGTGCCAGGCCGCTGGCCCGGCCAAAACCCTCTCTTGTGGCCTCGTGGACCGAACTTAAAGAATCGCACAGGCTCTCCCCTTTAAGTGAAGGGGAGAGCCGTGGTGACGCAGCACTGTGATGATGTCATCAGCACTACGCTGATGACTGACCGCGGCAGACACTACACCCGCCCCCAACTTCCGCCCCTCTAGACTGCAAACTTCCGCTTACTGCCGCACATCCACCCCCATTATGACCAACTTCCAGTCCGGGGAAAAGAAAAAGCCAAAGAGCGGAATTTGGCTCAAGAGGCCACTGCATCCACCGCGCCGGTAAAGAAAGAGAAACAGGGAAGGTGTGCCCCGTTTCCAGTGGTGGGCAATTTTGGCCCCTTTTTGTCTTGTTGGTTGCCTAACTGCCCACTACCATTCCAAATGGATGTGGTGGGGCATTAACCATTGATTGTCAGACCAGTTACCTCGTTCTATGGTATGCCTGGTGCTTTTGTTGGTATCTTTTAAACACTCCCCATTTGTCCGAGCTTGGTCTTCTGCCTTAATGGTGATGGAGGAGTGAGAGATGTGGTGGGCCATGAAATTACAGATTGTGCTGATATATAGGGGGTGAAATTCCGTTGCGCCTCATTTGGGGCGGTAACATCTGGGAGTCAGGACATTTTGCGTCAGGCGCGGAAGTCCTGCCCTGTTCAGAAAATTCCGGTTACCGCCCCCGAAAGGAAGTGGAGCGCAAAAAAATGCACTCCACTTCCTTTCTGGGGCAGTTGTGTGGCGGACGTGTTGGGAATGGGAAGCAGCTGCGTAGGAGGTTAAAGGGAAGGGCCCAAGCTGCAAACTCTACAGGGATGAAACAGGCCGCCATGGATTACCAGAGAGCGGGGGTGCCATGCCAACAGCCCGGCACTCAAGCAGAGTGCCGGGCTGATTGATTGCAGCATGGACATAAGAACATAAGAATTAGGAACAGGAGTAGACCATCTAGCCCCTCGAGGCTGCTCCGCCACTCAACAAGATCATGGCTGATCTGGCCGTGAGCTCAGCTCCACTTACCCATCCGCTCCCCATAACCCTGAATTCCCTTATTGGTTAAAAATCTATCTATCTGTGATTTGAATACATTCAATGAGCTAGCCTCAACTGCTTCCTTGGGCAGAGAATTCCACAGATTCACAACCCTCTGGGAGAAGAAATTCCTTCTCAACTTAGTTTTAAATTGGCTCCCCCGTATTTTGAGGCTGTGTCCCCTAGTTCTAGTCTCCCCGACCAGTGGAAACAACCTCTCTGCCTCTATCTTGTCTATCCCTTTCATTATTTTAAATGTTTCTATCAGATCACCCCTCATTCTTCTGAACTCTAATGAGTAAAGACCCAGTCTACTCAATCTATCATCATAAGGTAACCCCCTCATCTCCGGAATCAACCGAGTGAATCGTCTCTGTACCCCCTCCAAAGCTAGTATATCCTTCCTTAAGTAAGGTGACCAAACCTGCACGCAGTACTCCAGGTGCGGCCTCACCAATACCCTGTACAGTTGCAGCAGGACCTCCCTGCTTTTGTACTCCATCCCTCTCGCAATGAAGGCCAACATTCCATTCGCCTTCCTGATTACCTGCTGCACCTGCAAACTAACTTTTTGGGATTCATGCACAAGGAGCAGGAGCTGGAGGCCAAGGTCGCCGCTCGCCTAGGGCGCTGGACAGGACTGCTCCGAGTGCTGTCCTACAGGGGTCGAGCGCTAGTCATAAACCAGCTGGTGGCCGCAATGCTGTGGTACCGGCTGGTCACTTTGACCCCTCCCCCTGCGTTTGTCGCCAAGATACAGAAGAAGCTGGTGGACTTCTTCTGGAACAACAGGAAGCACTGGGTCTCTGCCGCGGTCTTGAGTCTCCCGCTTGAGGAGGGCGGTCAGTCGTTGGTGTGCATCAGCGCCCAGCTCGCGACTTTCCGTCTTCAGACCCTGCAGAGATACCTTTACGTCGAGCCCCCTCCTAGGTGGTGTGCTCTGGCGAGGTATTTCTTCCGCCAGCAGCTCGACCTCAATTATGACACGCAGCTCCTGTTTGTGAACTTGGGGGGTGCCAGGACCGCCCTCCGGGAGCTGCCTGTCTTTTACAGGGAACTCATCAGGGTCTGGAACAAAGTCTCCACCAAGCGCAGCTCTCCGCCGGCTGGAGTGGCGGCCGTCCTGCAGGAGCCGCTGCTCGGGAATCCGTACCTCCACGGCCGAGGCTTTATGTGGCGGTCGGAAGAGAGGGCTGTGGCTGGTGAGGTGACCAGGGTCAGGGACCTGCTCGATGGCGGAGGAGCGGGCTGGATGGCGCCAGACACGCTGGCGCGGCGCCTAAATTCTGCCAACGTCCGCCACGCGGCCGATGCCATCGAGTCGCTAAAAACAGCTCTGGGCCCTGACTCCGTTAGGTGCATCGAGGAGGCTCAAGCACGTGGGGAGATCCCGTCCGAACTGACCCCCGTCCGGACGGAATTCCTCATCGGCGCCAAACCCCGGAACCTCCCTCGGGGGCCGGCGCCTCACAACTTGAGCCGCCTCCGGGAAATCCCCTCCGTGCCTTTCAGTTCCGCGCGGAGGGGTTTCCTGTACGGGCTGCTCCTGCACACCCTCAACTTTGCCATCCTCGCCGGCCGTCCGGACACGCCATGGCGTACCATCTTGCCGTCCGGAGGAGGCGGGGGTCCCCGATGGAGGGCACTCTACGCAGGGGTCCTCCCACTATTCATCGGGGACTTGGCCTGGAGGGTGGTGCACGGAGCAGTGCCGTGCAACAAATTTTTAAGCCGGTTCACGGACTCCCAGGCCGCCTGCAATTTCTGCGGTCTGGAGGAGTCCGTGTTCCATGTTTTTATTGAATGCACAAGGTTGCAGCCCCTGTTCCACTATTTGAAGGGGCTGCTCCTGAAATTCTGGCTGCACTTCAGTCCCACTCTCCTGATCTTTGGGCACCCTGTGCGGAGGGGAGCGGGTAGGTCCGAAGGCCTCCTCGTAGGACTGCTCCTGGGCACGGCCAAGGGTGCCATCAGCCGGTCCAGGCAGCGGGCGGTCGAGGGGGTCGTTCAACCTGACTGCCTGCCTCTCTTCCGCTCTTACATCCGGTCCAGGGTGTCCTTGGAGATGGAGCACGCGGTGTCCACCGGTACGCTCGCGGCCTTCCGCGAGAGGTGGGCACCGGAGGGACTGGAGTGCATCATCACGCCCGGCAACCAAATTTTAATTTGATTTTACGTTTTAAAGTTTAATTTGTTTTAATTGCCGGTGCTTTTAGTGTCCCCCTCTCCTTTTATAGGGGGCACTGGAAAAAGGAAAAATTTGATTTTAGTGCCCCAAAAAAAAAAACCACAAAAAAAATAAATAAAAAAGGGGCCTTGTAAATGTCTTGTGTGTGTCATCCAGGTCGGGTGGCACGGATACATGTTTTATGTTTTTGCAGTTTAACTCAAAAGAGTTTCATGCACAAGGACCCCCAGGTCCCTCTGCACCGCAGCATGTTGTAATTTCTCCCCATTCAAATAATGTTCCCTTTTACTGTTTTTTTTTCCAAGGTGGACGACCTCACATTTTCCGACATTGTATTTCATCTGCCAAACCTTAGCCCATTCGCTTAACCTATCTAAATCTCTTTGCAGCCTCTCTGTGTCCTCTACACAACCCGCTTTCCCACTAATCTTTGTGTCATCTGCAAATTTTGTTACACTACACTCTGTCCCCCCTTCCAGGTCATATATGTATATTGTAAACAGTTGTGGTCCCAGCACCGATCCCTGTGGCACACCACTAACCACCGATTTCCAACCCGAAAAGGACCCATTTATCCCGACTCTCTGCTTTCTGTTAGCCAGCCAATTCTCTATCCATGCTAATACATTTCCTCTGACTCCGTGTCTTCTGCAGTAACCTTTTGTGTGGCACCTTATCGAATGCCTTTTGGAAATCTAAATGCACCACATCCATCGGTACACCTCTATCCACCATGCTTGTTATATCCTCAAAGAATTCCAGTAAATTAGTTAAACATGATTTCCCCTTCATGAATCCATGTTGCGTCTGCTTGATTGCACTATTCCTATTTAGATGTCCCGCTATTTCTTCCTTAATGATAGCTTCAAGCATTTTCCCCACTACAGATATTAAACTAAATGGCCTATAGTTACCTGCCTTTTGTCTGCCCCCTTTTTTAAACAGAGGCGTTACATTAGCTGCTTTCCAATCCGCTGGTACCTCCCCAGAGTCCAGAGAATTTTGGTAGATTATAACGAATGCATCTGCTATAACTTCCGCCATCTCTTTTAATACCCTGGGATGCATTTCATCAGGACCAGGGGACTTTTCTACCTTGAGATCCATTAGCCTGTCCAGCACTACCCCCCTAGTGATAGTGATTGTCTCAAGGTCCTCCCTTCCCATATTCCCGTGACCAGCAATTTTTGGCATGGTTTTTGTGTCTTCCACTGTGAAGACCGAAGCAAAATAATTGTTTAAGGTCTCAGCCATTTCCACATTTCCCATTATTAAATCCCCCTTCTCATCTTCTAAGGGACCAACATTTATTTTAGTCACTCTTTTCCATTTTGTATATCGGTAAAAGCTTTTACTATCTGTTTTTATGTTTTGCGCAAGTTTACTTTCGTAATCTATCTTTCCTTTCTTTATTGCTTTCTTAGTCATTCTTTACTGTTGTTTAAAATTTTCCCAATCTTCTAGTTTCCAACTAACCTTGGCCACCTTATATGCATTGGTTTTTAATTTGATACTCCTTTTATTTCCTTGGTTATCCATGGCTGGTTATCCCTTCTCTTGCCGCCCTTCTTTTTCACTGGAATATATTTTTGTTGAGCACTATGAAAGAGCTCCTTAAAAGTCCTCCACTTTTCCTCCATGTGCAGCACTCTGTTAATGCCCCGGAACAAAAATTGGGGAGCGCCCCCAGTCTACTTTAGCCAAGTCTGCCCTCATCCCACTGTAGTCCCCTTTGTTTAAGCATAGTACACTCGTTTGAGACACTACTTCCTCACCCTAAATTTGTATTACAAATTCAACCATACTGTGATCACTCATTCCGAGAGGATCTTTTACTAGGAGATCGTTTATTATTCCTGTCTCATTACACAGGACCAGATCTAAGATAGCTTGCTCCCTTGTAGGTTCAGTAACACACTGTTCTAAGAAACAATCCCGTATGCATTCTAAGAATTCCTCCTCCAGGCTACCCCGTGCGATTTGATTTGACCAATCGATATGTAGGTTAAAATCCCCCATGATTACTGCCGTTCCTTTTTCACATGCCTCCGTTAGTCCCTTGATTATTGTCCGCCCCAACGTGAAGTTATTATTTGGGAGCCTATAAACTACGCCCACCAGTGACTTTTTCCCCTTACTATCTCTAATCTCCTCCCACAATGATTCAACATTTTGTTCATTAGAGCCAATATCGTCTCTCACAACTGCCCTGATATCATCCTTTACACATGATTGAAGCGCCAATGGAACGCTGAAGGAAAACAACAGATTTTTTGTTGCATGTCCACCACCTCCCCTTTAAGTAGCACCCCATGAGCGGCCTGCAGCCCAGTTCAGGTCTCCTGAAGCTGTTGCTGGCATCACCCGGCGCAAGTTCAGGGGGCGCTCCCCAATTTTTGTTCCGGGGCATTAACAGGGTGCTGCACATGGAGATGATGTCGTCATTGTGAGCGGGGCACTATGGGTTACCGTTGCCGCTAAACTCTCACGTTATTTAGCGGGAGTTGTTAGCGGTGCCGTGCCTGGGCAAAAAGTTGTTTGCCCCCGTTAGCGCTCCAACAGCAGGTGCAAACAATCCAAATTTCTCGGCCATAATTTTTGTGCTGTTGATTTGACCAATTGTACCTCGTGGAAGCCCAGTTTTGGGCTGCTAGAGTACATTACATGATGGAGAATTTCCTCAATATAAAGACCAGACTTTGTTTTCATAAGGACTGTGTGATGGTCATTCCTAGCAATGCTTTCATTGAGAACAAATCGATTACTCCTTTGTGTTGGTTCCCTCACCACCTGACACTGGTCCATTCGGGAAGCTGTATCCTTCAGGATTCAGCTAGCTTAGTCAGTACTACCATCCTACTCTTGTTGGGAGGGGGTGGGGTGTTGAATGCTCTCCCAGAATACATTCTGTGCAATTGCTCCCCTCAGTCCTGCTCAATGTGGAGAAAAATTGATGCCAACTGAGGAGAGACCAGTAGGTGGTCATGAGCAGGAAGTTTCCTCATTTGACATAAAGCTATGAGACTACATGGGGTATTGAGCCATTGTTTGGAACTCGCTCCTGACTGTATGCCACTGTGCCTCTCTTCTGATGGTTTTATTTTGGAGGTTGGACAGGCCATACCTAGAGATGGTACTGGAATTGGGATGTTGGCTGATATGTGTGACTCTGTAGGTTGAATTCATCTCTTTCTGATGGGGTAGCGGCAGGACGCTACTTGCATCCACCTACCTCTGGTCCTGCTGTTCAGTCGGGCTGTTACTTGATCAATCTGTGGGGCATCTATCCTAACTTAAGCACAAGGGTGGAAGTCATTGTAGGGTAGGCTGGGCTGAGATTGCCTGAGTCTTGTTCTGAAACAATTCTTGGGTTGTTGCCAATAGGTCATTCTGATATTTTTCTTCTTATTGTGCCTCGTAATGATTGTTTAAGAAATAAATAAATTGCATTTATACAGACTAAGTGGCTTGTTATGCCACTTCAGAGGGCATTAAGAGTCAACTATGTAGTGTGGAGTAGAGTCACCTTTTGGACAGAGCAGGGTTCCCTGAAGAGGGCATTAGTGAACACATTAGATTTTTATAACAATGGCCATTCTTTCCAGTACTAGCCCATAAATTACTAGATTCATTACATTTAATTTTACCTCTTGCTCTGGTGGACTTTGAATTCTGAAGTTTATTACCCAGTATACAACTGTAGCTGTATTGTAAAGAATGAGGTCACTTGTTTGTATTCATACCTTTACCACAGGAAAGTGCTATGTTAGCATTATGAAATTATGTCATTGATGAGTATTGAGGTTGTCTTGTGCATGTATGAAGTTGCCCAAACATAAAGAGGTATTTTATCTCTGCTCTGAATTAAGTCATAAAGATTTGCAATGGAAACAACCTGGGTTATTTCATGTATTGAGCTCCCAGCCTATACCCAGCAATATAACACATGTTCCTTAGTCTTTAAATACTATGGTAAATGTAAACCATAATACTTTCTATAACTGCACAGGGCATTGGCAAGACCAAACCTTGAGTACTGGGTACAGTTTTGGTCTCCTTATTTCAGGAGGGATATACTTGCATTTGAGGCAGTTCAGAGAAGGTTCACTAGGTTCATTCCTGAGATGAAGGGGTTGTCTTATGAAGAAAGGTTGAGCAGGTTGGGCCTATACTCATTGGAGTTTAGAAGAATGAGAGGTGATCTTATTGAAACATATAAGATACTGAGGGGGCTTGAAAGGGTAGATGCAGAGAGGATTTTCCCCTCGTGGGGGAATCTAGAACTTGAGGCGAGGTTTCAGAATAAGGGGTCGCCCATTTAAAACGGTGATGAGGAGGAATTTCTTCTCTCAAAGGGTCGTGAACCGTTGGAATTCTCTCCCACAGAGAGCTTTGGAGGTTGGATCATTGAATATATTTAACGATATAACTATTTGTACTGCACATTTTTTGACAGATATGCGTCTATCAAGCTCCCCCCACCACCCCGCTCGTACTGCACTTTTTTGACCGACAGGTGACGAGCTCTGCCCGCCCTCCCAACCCGAATCATTCAATGCACGTGATGCCGAGAAGCAGGACCTGAGGCTGCGACTCTCTTTTCCCCCACCCCTTGGCCGATGTGGGCCCGAAAGCGCCGCTCCTGGGTCCGAGAGCGGTCAGCAGGGTCCGAGAATGGTGATCATGTGCCCGAGAGCGGCTGGCGGGGCTCGATAGCGAGAGAGAGAGGCTGGAGGGGGAGAAAGGCTGGGGGGAGAGAAAGAGAGAGAGAGAGGCTGGGGAGAGAAAGGCTATGGAGGGAAAGAGAGAGGTTGGTGGGGAGAGAGAGGGAGGCTGGGGGGAGAGAGAGAGAGAGAGCGAGGCTGGGGAGAGAGAGCGAGAGGCTGGGGATGAGCGAGAGGCTGGGGTGATGGGGGGGGGGGTGCGGTGGGGGGGAGAGTGAGAGAGCCTGGGGTGGGGGGAAGACGGATCACGTTCTTCCAACCCCCTACAAGGGACATCGTTGGAGTACATGATATCCAGAAGTCACAACACTGTAACTATTCACTTCATACCCAATAAACCTGTTTACAATCCGTACACAATGCCTGCCCCATTTATGGTGGGGTGGGGAAGGGTGCTCTTGCGCTAGGATAAGGCACTTTGGCTGGGGGAGGGGTGTACTTGGACTGGGGTAAGGCACTTCGCCTGGGGAGGGATGCACTTGGACTGGGGTAAGGCACTTTGGCTGGTGGAGGGATGTACTTGTACTGGGGTAAGGCACTTCAACTGGGGGAAGGATGCACTTGGACTGGGATAAGGCACTTCAGCTGGCCCTTGCTGTCTTCTGGGGAGCTCTGTTCTCTGTGGCTTCAGGAAGTCAAAGTGGATCGAGTTACAATTTGCAATGTCAGTGAGACCTTGGGACAGGCAGCTCCAGTTACACATTCCTGTGAAACTTCAAGGTGTGGCTTATCCTCCAAGGGGACCAATCAGAAACAAAGGGTGGAACATGTTGGCTATTTTTGCAGTACAAATAAGCACATCCTATATTTAAGGTGGGGATAGACAGATATTTGAACGATAGGGGAGTCGAGGGTTATGGGGAGCGGCAGAAAAGTGCAGTTGAAGCTGTTATGTATGTAAACATTCTAACTGTCTAAGACTTTCCACCAGAGGGCGCAACTGTTGGAGGCCCAAAAGTCACTTGCACACCTGGTGCAAGGGAGTATAAAATGTTGTCTGCCATGCTGCTTACGCATTCAAGTTGTATTAAAGAGACTAAGGTCACATCAGTTTTAGTTCACAGTACTCAGTCTTGTGGAGTTCTTCCATACTTAACAATTGTCAACGAGTAACAGATTATGAACTTTCACGCGGTTATGGCTACCGTTGGTATTTTAGAGAGATTTGTAGAGGGTGATGATTGGGAAGCCTTCGTTGAGCGTCTCTACCAGTACTTCGTGGCCAACGAGCTGGATGGATACGATAAAGCGATCAAGCGCAGGGCGATTCTCCTCACCGTGTGTGGGTCCACAATATATGGCCTCATCAAGAATCTGCTAGCACCAGAGAATCCAACAGAGAAGACATATACAGAGCTGTGTAGCTGGTTTGGAACCACCCCAAGCCGAAGGAGAGCGTCTTAATGGCCAGGTATCGCTTCTACAAGCACCACCGCTCCAAGGGCCAGGACGTGGCAAGTTATGTCGCCGACTTGAGACGCCTTGCGGGAACTTGCGAATTTGCTGGATTTTGGGAGGAAATGCTGCCTTTACTTTTTTGTGTTTGGCATCGGCCATGAGGACATTCTTCACAAGCTGCTGTTTGCCAAATCCCTAGACCTGAGCAAGGCCATCATGATACCCTAGGCATTCATATCCACGAGCGATAATACCAGACAGATATCTTCCCAGCATCGAAGCTCACAGGCAAGTACTGTGCATAAAATAATGTCGCTAGCAGGCAGAACTGCATATGGCAGGGCCTGCACTTCTGCAGCTGCAAACCTAGGATGACTCAGAGTCCGCCATCGGGTGTGAATGCAAATCCATTAGCACCATTTTGGCGCTGCAGAGGTAATCATCGAGCCCATCAATGTCAGTTCAAGCACTACGTGTGCAAAGGCTGCGAAACAATAGGGCACCTACAGCCAATGTGCAAGAGAGCTGTGAATCACCACGTGGCAGAGTTGGCAGAGGATGATCGATCCGGCGCAGATCACGCAGAACAAACAAAAGAGGCAACTCAACCCGAGGAAGAAGTGTATGGGGTACACACCTTCACCACCAAGAGCCCTCCCATTATGCTGAAAGTCAAATTGAATGGTATTCCGGTATCAATGGAGTTGGACACGGGGGCAAGTCAGTCAATTATGAGCCAGAAGGCTTTTGAGAAACTGTGGGGCAACAAGGCACAAAGGCCCAAACTGAGCCCAATTCAGGTAAAATTGTGCACCTACACCAAAGAGCTCATACTAGTCATTGGCAGTGCGGCAGTTACGGTATCGTACGATAGAGCTGTGCATGATTTATCACTGTGGATTGTACCAGGCGATGACCCAGCGCTATTCGGCAGAAGCTGGCTGGGAAAGATTCGATGGAACTGGGACTGACATCAAAGCACTATCTTCAGTGGATGATGCCTCATGTGCCCAAGTGCTGAGTAAGTTTCCGTCGCTATTTGAACCAGGCATCGGCAACTTCACAAGATACGGATCCATCTAGTCCCTGATGCAAGGCCCGTCCATCACAAGGCTCGAGCGGTTCCATATATGATGAGGGAGAAAGTCGAGATCAAACTGGACAGACTTCAACGAGAGGGAATCGTATCGCCAGTCGAGTTCAACGAGTGGGCCAGTCCGATTGTGCCGGTGTTGAAAAGCGATGGCATAGTCAGAATCTGCAGAGACTATAAGGTAACGATCAACAGAGTCTTGTCACAGGATCAGTACCCGCTACCCAAGACTGATGACCTATTCACAACGTTAGCAGGGGGGGAAGTTGTTCACCAAGTTGGACCTAACCTCCACTTACATGACACAGAAGCTAGCTGAATCTTCGAAAAGATTGACGTGCATCAATACGCACAAAGGACTGTTTATATACCACAGGTGCCCTTTTGAGATTCGTTCGGCTGCTGCAATCTTCCAAAGGAACATGGAGAGTCTGCTGAAATCGGTTCCGTGCACCGTTGTGTTTCAAGACGACATCCTGATCACCAGTCATGACACCACCGAACACCTGCACAGCCTGGAAGAGGTTCTAAGTTGACTAGACATAGTGGGACTCAGGCTGAAACGCTCCAAGTGTGTTTTCCTGGTGCCAGAGGTCGAATTTTTGAGGAGAAAGATTGCGACAGACGGCATCAGACCCACGGACTCAAAGACAGAGACCATCAAGAATGCACCCAGACCACAGAATGTGATGGAGCTGCGTTCGTTCCTGGGACTCCTCAACTATTTTGGTAACTTTCTACCCGGGTTAAGCACTTTGCTGGAACCGTTGCACATGTTGCTATGTAAGGGTGATGACTGGGTTTGGAGTAAATCTCAAGAGACAGCCTTTGAGAAGGCCAGAAACCTACTTTGTTCTAATAAGTTACTTGTACTGCATGACCTGTGTAAACGATTAGTGCTAGCTTGTGATGCATCTTCGTACGGGGTCGGCTGTGTGTTACAGCAAACCAGTGTATCGGGCAAACTTCAACCGGTTGCATACGCGTCTGGAAGTCTGTCTAAGGCTGAAAGAGCCGACAGTACGGTTGAGAAAGAGGCGTTAGCATGTGTATATGGGGTTAAGAAAATGCACCAATACCCCCTATTTGGACTTCGGTTTGAACTTGAAATCGACCACAAACCGCTCATTTCGCTGTTTTCAGAAAGCAAAGGTATAAACACCAAAGATGGGCACTAACATTGTCTGCCTATGACTATGTTATCCGCCACAGTCCAGGCATAGAGAACTGTGCTGATGCCCTCAGTTGGCTATCATTGCCCACTACCGGGGTGGAAATGACGTAGCCCACAGACTTGCTTCTGGTCATGGATGCTTTTGAGAGCGAGGAGTCACCCGTCACCGCTCGCCAGATCAGGACCTGGACCTGCTGGTCGGCCGTTCCCGGGGAAACGCAAGATGAAATTAAACCGTTTCACCAATGCAAAGATGAAATGTCCATCCAGTCAGATTGTCTCTTATGGGGTAATCGCATGGTTTTTCCAAAAAAGGCAGGGAAACGTTTATACGCGATCTACACAGTACCCACCCAGGCATAGTCATGATGAAGGCTATTACCAGGTCGCATGTTTGGTGGCCCGGCATTGACTCGGACTTAGAGTCATGCGTACACCAGTGCAACACGTGCTAACAATTGAGCAATGCACCAAGGGAGGCTCCATTGAGTGTGGTCATGGCCCTCCAAACCGTGGTCCAGGATCCATGTAGATTTTGCTGGCCCCTTTCTCGGAAAGATGTTTATAGTTGTAGTGGACATTTACTCTAAATGGATTGAATGCGTAATCATGTCATCCAGCACATCCACTGCCACCATTGAAAGCTTCCGGGCCATGTTCGCCACCCATGGCTTGCCCGACGTTCTTGTCAGTGACAATGGACTGTGTTTCACCAGCTCGGAATTCAACGAGTTTATGACCCGAAATGGCATCAAGCATGTCAGGTCTGCCCCGTTTAAGCCCGCATCCAACAGTCAAGCGGAATGGGCAGTCCAAACTATCAAGCAGAGCTTGAAATGCGTGATGGAATGCTCCTTGGTTATCTCGGTCATCTGCTCAGCTACCGGATGCGACCCCACTCACTCACTGGGGTTCCCCCTGCAGAATTGTTAATGAAGAGAGCACTCAAAACCAGGCTGTCCCTAGTCCACCCAGATATAAATGATCCTGTGGAAACCCGGCATCACTGGCAAAACATGTACCACAATCGCGCGGCTATATCGTGTGACATTGATGTTAACGACCCCATGTTTGTCCTGAATTACGGTCATGGTCCTAAATGGGTTGCTGGCACTGTCTTGGCCAAGGAGGGGAATAGAGTGTTTATAGTCAAACTATTGAATGGACAAACGTGCAGAAAGCATTTGGATCTGACCAAACTGCGGTTCACCGACAACCAGGAACAACCTAAAGAGGACATCACCATCATCGATCCACCAACACACACCCAACCAGCAAATAACCTCGCTGTCAATCAAGAGGATGAGCCTCCCATGCCCAACAGTCCTGTCAGATCAGCCGCGCCGCAGTGCAGCAATGGTCCGACTAACTCACCCATGTCAGAGTTTAAACTCAGACGATCAACCAGGGAGCATAGGGCCCCGGATCGTCTCAACTTATAAATAATTTGTATCAAAGACTTTGGCGGGGGGGGGGGGGGAGTGATGTTATGTATGTAAACATTGTAACTGTGTAAGACTTGCCACCAGAGGCCGCAACTGTTGGAAGCCCAAGGGTCACCTGGACACCTCGCACAAGGGAGTATAAAAGGTTGTCTGCCATTCTGCTTAGGCACTCTGGAGTTGTATTAAAGAGACTAAGGTCACATCAGTTTTAGCTCGCAGTACTCATTCTTGTGGAGTTCATCCATACTTAATAGAGGCAAGATCAGATCAGCCAGGATCTTATTGAATGGCGGAGCAAGCTCGAGGGGCCAAATGACCTACTACTGCTCCTATTTCTTATGTTTACATGTTCTTATATTACAAATAATTCAGTTTATTTTTCAGTACAAATGTAAACCAATGTGTGATAATGCTTACAGATACAAGAAAATTTTATGTTTGTAAAGGGATTACCTAATGTGCTTTATTATTATGAACACATCATTGAAAAAACAGGTGTACTTGTATAATACCTACAAGCAAAGATCTATCTCTTTGTACTCTCGATAATATCACATGTTTTAATGCTTTTTTGTAGCATAGCTGCATGTGTTTTTTTGTTTGAGTTTAAGAGCATTGCTATAAGACTTTTAACTGAAATCAATGTACCTACCTGTACAGACCTGCCAAAATATTAGCTGTTTTAACATAATCCTTCCTGTCAGGAGCCAATAAGTGTAGTAAACTTTAGATAAGTATCTATTTCCAGACAGCTGGCCCTAATCTAACCTATACAGTAGAGTGTCAGACAGCTCTTTCTTGGGTAATCCTAATCCTTAATGCCCTCTTCTTACAATACTTTTGTCTGCTTCATATATTATGATGAGTCATAGTCATACTTTCTTTTGGGCAAAGTGGAGATGTTTCCTGTAGTATTTATGTTCTCACTACTGCATCTCAAGATAAAAAGAATTCTAAAAATATTAAAAGGGGTGGATGCTTTAGGTGTGTAATAAATATTTACATCGATGACAACCTTCACTCTATACTATACATTTAGAATGTTGTATTGAATGGAAACTCAATGCTGCAGGAAACATGGGGGCCGAAATTGCCCTTTTCCTTAATGCCTCTTACCGCCGGAAATTGGTGGCCACACTGCGGTGTGGAGTCGCCACTGATTTTTCATGGAATGGCCGCCGATAGCCCAATCACCGCACCGCTTCATGCCCCAACTTCCGCGGCAATGCTGGCCAGCACTCCTAAGTGTGTCATCACTGCGCGCACTGCTGAGGTCAGGGGCCGGAAGCGACATTCCGCTATAAAAATCTTCCGACCGCTTGCCGGTGCAAAGAGTAGGTTTCTTTGGGTGGTGCATAGTTCCTGATGTACACCGCCAGAGTGCCTTAAAGGTGTGTTGGTTTGTGTTGATTTTGTGTCGGCAACTTTTTCCCATTGTTTCAGCAGTGCAAGGATACAGTGCCGCTGCTTTGCAAGTGGTGGAGGCGCCTCCACCTGCAGAACAGGGAGGCCACTTCAAGGAGGCTGGGCTTGGGGAGGCCTTTGAAATGGGGGCAGTGTTGGCAGGCCAACGCCTCGTGCACATTGTGCATGCCGCCGAGGCATGCAGGAGAAGGTGGCACCGGGGGCAAATGCTGCAGAGGCTGCGGGCAAGGGCCGCAGGTATCATTGCGGCCCAGCACGGATGGGGCCAGGGAGATGCCACAGGAAGGCCCTAAGCAAGGGCATGCCCGAAAGAGGAGAGTGAGATACGTGGATTCCCCCCCACACCAGATACTAGGCCAGGAGGCAGCCTGCAGCAGAGCCAGATGCTAGGCAGCATCAGCCTGCAGAGGTGGAGGAGTCAGCAGAGCAGCAGGGAGAACACAATGAGGCACAGCAGAGAGCAAGACGGCTGCACAGACGTGAGGGCACCAGGCCATATCGACAATGGGTCTGTGGTGTCCCTGCACCATACTACAAACTCACACGAGGCATGTACTGCAGACACAGTCACTACGTGACCTTAACCTTTATTCCCAGGACCAAGGAGTGCTGACCCTGGGTGGGACCTCCCTTTTTATACCTGGAAACCCAGGTGAGGAGTGTCTCCCACAAGTTCACCCCCTGTGGTCAGGGTGTGCATTTCTAGGGTATAAGTACAGTGTACAGGAGTTGCATGAAGGTTATAGTTACATGAAGATTACCGTTGCATGATGGTTACATACATGACATCACCTCCCCCCTTACGTCTTTTTGTGTCAAAGGTTAAGTCTTTCAGGTGGTCGATGCTCTCTCGTGGAGCGCCGCAGTTGTGGCTCTGGTGGCTGAGCCTTGGCATGCGTCTCTGTCACCTGAGGTGATTCCGGCCTGTCCGGGCTGGCCGCAGGGACTGTGCATGCTGTGGATTGTCCTCGTTGCTCGTCCACTGGCAGTAGTGTGGGTGACATCTCATGCTCTTCTTCAGGTTCCTCCGTGTCTATGCTGAACCTTTTCTTGACTTGGTCCAAGTGTTTGCAGCATATCTGCCCATTGTTTAGTCTGACCACTATGACCCTATTCCCTTATTTGCCAATTACTGTGCCCTCAATCATGGAACTTGGTTTGGGACTGGCACTTGCCCTCAACAATGTCTGCCAGGGCTGGGTGAATGAGGGACAGCCGCGTTTTAAGCGTGCGTTTCATGAGGAATTCCGCTGGCGGGACTCAGGTGAGCGAGTGCGGGTGGGACCTATAGGTTAGCAGGAGGCACGATAGGCGGTACTGAAGGGAGGGTCCTTGGATGCGTAGCATGCCCTGTTTTTTGACTTGGACCGCACGTTCCGCCTGGCCATTGGAAGCCGGCTTGAACGGCGCTGTCTGGATGTATTTGATACCATTGCCCGACATAAACTCCTGGAATTCATGGCTGGTGAAACACGGGCCATTGTCGCTGACCAGGATATCCGGCAAGCCGTGGGTCGCAAAAACCGTACGCAGACTCTCCACGGTGATGGATGTCGTGCACGAGTTTAATATGATGCACTCGATTCATTTCGAGTATGCATCGACAATGATCAGGAACATTTTCCCCATGAACAGGCCCGCATAGTCTACGTGAATATGTGACCATGGCCTGGTGGGCCAGGGCCACGGGCTGAATGGGGCCTCCCTGGGGGCATTGCCCAGCTGGGCACACGTCGTGCACCTGTGAACCCAGTGTTCCAGGTCTGAGTCAATCCCCGGCCACCATACAAGTGACCGGGCAATGGCCTTCATTAATACGATGCCAGGGTGCTCGCTGTGGAGTTCACTGATGAATGCTTCTCTGTCTTTCTGGGGCATGACTACCCGGCTGCCTCATAGCAGGCAGTCGGCTTGGATGGAGAGCTCATCCATCCGTCTCTGAAACGGTCTGACCTCGGGGCGCGCCCTGTGTGCGGGCGCCCAATCCCCAGTCAGGACACATTTCTTTATCATGGATAGGAGGGGGTCTCTGTTGGTCCAGAGTTGATCTGGCGGGTTGTGATGGGGGAGCCACCGGTGTCAAAAGCCTCAAAGGCCATGACTATCTCAATGCTTTGCTCCGCTGCCCCCTCAGCGTGAGCGCAATTTTCGGTGCCTGGCCGGTGCCGTATGGTGTAGTCATACGCAGCCAGCGTGAGAGCCCATCGCTGTGCGAGCTGACGCATTGGCATTGACAGCCTTGCTGTTGGACAACAGGGATGTTAACGGCTTGTGGTCCGTCTCTAGCTCGAACCGTCTACCGAAAAGGTACTGGTGCATCTTTTTCACACCGTAAGCACAAGCGAGTGCTTCCTTTTCGACCATGCCATATTTACGCTCTGCCTGGGAGAGTGACCTGGAGGCATAAGCCGTCATCATTACCCTGCTGCAACACACACCCAATCCAGTAGGACGATGCATCGCACGTTAAAACCAGTTTTTTACAAGGGTCATACAAAGTCAACAGTTTGTTAGAACACAGCAGGTTCCTCGCCTTATTGAAAGCCCGTTCTTGACAGTCCCCCCAAAGCCATTCACAACCTTTATGCAGGAGCATGTGTAACGGCTCCAACAATGTGCTTAAGTTCGGCAGAAAGTTCCTGAAATAGTTCAAAAGTCCCAGGAATGATCGCAACTCCGACGTGTTGCCGGGCCTGGGCGCCCGGCGGATCGCCTCCATTTTTGATTCGGTAGGCCGGGTCCTGTCTGCGGTAACCCTCCTGCCCAAAAACTCGACCTCTGGGGCCAAAAACACACACTTGGCCTTTTTCAGCCGCAAGCCTACCTGGTCCAGTTGGCGTAGCACCTCCTCCAGGTTATGAAGATGTTCCTCGGTGTCTCGACCCATTATAAGGATGTTGTCTTGGAATATGATTGTTTCAGCAATGGATTTGAGCAAGCTTTCCATGTTCCGCCGAAAGATAGCTGCCACCGAACGAATGCCAAACGGACACCTGTTGTAGATAAATAATCCCTTGTGCGTCGTGATGGTGGTCAGAAGCTTGGATTCTTCAGCCAGTTCCTGAGTTACGTAGGCCGAAGTGAGGTCCAGCTTCGTGAACAGCTTGCCACCTGCCAGTGTGGCAAAAAGGTCCTCCGCTCTCGGGAACGGGTATTGGTCTTGCAGCGACACTCGGTTGATGATGGCTTTGTAGTCGCCACAAATCCTGACCGAGCCATCTGCTTTAAGGACAGGAACGATGGGACTTGCCCAGTCTCTGAATTCAACGGCCGAAATTATGCCCTCCCTGAGCAGCCTGTCCAATTCACTTTCAATTTTCTCACGCATCACATACTGCACCGCTCTGGCTTTGTGGTGCACTGGTCTGGCGTCCGGAGTGATGCATATCACTACTTTAGTGCCCTTGAACGTTCCGACACCGGGTTGAAACAGTGACCCGAATTTTTCTAGGACCTGTGAGTATGAACTTCGCTCCACAGATGAAATGGCGTGCACATCCCGCCATTTCTAATTCATCTCGGCTAGCCAACTCCTCTCCAAGAGCACGAGGCCATTTTCCGGGACGATCCAGAGTCGCGGCCGGTTCTGTGATCCATTATGTGTTACCACCAAGTTTGCACTGCCTAGCACTGGGATGAGATCTTTGGTGTACGTCCGTAGCTGCGTGTCAATGCGGTCCAGTTTGGGCCTGCCAGCTCTGTGTGGTCATAGTCTCTCAAATTGTTGGGCGCTCATGAGTGACTGACTAGCTCCCGTATCCAGCTCCATACGCACCGGAATGCCATTCAATAAAACTTTCACCATCATGGGTGGTGTTTTAGTGTATGAGCTGTGGACGTCAGCCATAATGAACCCGCTGAACTTCAGCATCCATGGCTTTTCCCCAGGCATCATCCTGCTTTGCAGACCCCTCGTCTGGTTCCCCTGTCTCGCAGATTAGCCTCGCTACAGCCTTTTTGCACATCCTGGCCAAGTGTCCACTGACGTTACAAATCCTACAGGTATATTGTTGGAACCTGTAGCTTTTCGCAGTATGTCTACCCTCGCCTCTCCAGCATGAGCTGAGATTGTTGTTAACAAAAGGACTGTTACCAGGCATTCCTCTCTGATTGCCCATTTGGTTATTTCTAAGCACTCTGATGGTGGGTGTTAATGATCCCATCGCGGGACGCATTGTTCCTCGTGATGGCGTGAATTGCCGATCCCCTTTCCATTGTCCCTGTTGCGGGCCCACCCTAGAATCTGTTGCTGCCTGTGCAGTTTCGAAATGCCCTTGCCTGCCTGCGGGATCCCTAGCCGCGTTCACAATGTTAACTCCCTGGTCCATCGCCATGTTGGGACCAGGGCTGCGCGCGTAAATTAGCTTGGTCTCCTCTTCCCCTGCCATGAAGGTCTGAGCTATCAACGCCGCCCCTTCTAAAGTCAAGTCCTTGGCTTCTATGAGCTTCCTGAAAATCCTGGCATGATTAATGCCCTCAATGAAAAAGTCCCTTAACATCTTCCCCCTGCAGGCGTCTGTGAACTTACAGAGACTGGCCAAGCGCCGCAGGTCTGCAACGAAGTCCAAGATGTATTGTCCCTCCTGACGCCGGTGTGTGTAGAACCGGTGCCGGGCCATGTGTACTCGCTGGTTTGAGATGCTCACTGATCAGCTGGCTGAGCTCTTCAAAGGACTGTCCACTGGCTTTTCGGGTGCGAGCAGGTCTTTCATCAGCGCATACGTCTGTGGTCCGCAGCTGGTCAGTAGATGCGCCCTCCGCTTGTCAGCCGCTGTCACTTCCAGCCAGTCCTTCCTGATAAAGCTCTGCTGGAGTCTTTCCACGAAGTCGTCCCAGTCCTCACCCACACAGTAACATACCTCTGTGCTACTGGTGGCCATCCTCGTGGTTCAGTGATTCCCGTTTCTCATCACCAAATGTGGTGTCCCTGTACCGTACTGCAAACTCACACGAGGCATGTACTGCAGACACAGTCACTACGTGACCTTAACCTTTATTCCCAGGACCAAGGAGTGCTGACCCTGGGTGGGACTTCCCCTTTTGTACCTGGAAACCCAGGTGAGGAGTGTCTCCCACAAGTTCACCCCCTGTGGTCAGGGTATTCATTTCTAGGGTATAAGTACAGTGTACAGGAGTTGCATGAAGGTTACAGTTACATGAAGATTACCGTTGCATGATGGTTACATACATGACAGGGTCTTCCGCCAACAATTCTCATACAGGGATTACGAATGATGATCAGTGCCTGCGCAGACTAAGATTCTGCAAGGACATAGTGACGGAGCTCTGTAATCTCCTGTAGAATTGAAGCTGCAAACACAGGTGAGGACAGCCCTGAGCGTGACATGCAAGGTGACTATCGCCCTGAACTTTTATGCAACTGGGTCCTTCCAAGTTACCACAGCGAACATGTGCAACATCTCGCAGTTTGAAGCCTATACATCGATATGGGAGGTCACAGATGCTCTGTATAGGAGGAGGATCGATTACATCTTATTCCCTATGACCAGGGACAAGCATTTGGAGCGGCAGACTGTATTCCTGTGCATTGCGGGCTTCCCCAGGGTCCAGGGTGTGATTGATTGCACCCATGTCGGCCTCAGGGCACCCCAACACACTCCCGAGCAATTCTGAAACGGCAAGGGATTCCACGCCCTCAATGTTCAACTGGTTTGCAATCGCAACCGCAAGATTATGCAAGTGGATGCCCGGCTTCCTGGCAACAGCCATGATTCTTTCATACTGCGCCAGAGCGGTGTGCCAGGCCTCTTCACTGATCCCAGTGAAGATTGTGGCTGGCTCCTTGGTGATGAGGGCTACGCACTGAGCACTTGGCTCATGACTTCTCTACGCAACCCTCGAACTGCTGCACAGCTCACGTACAATGACAGTCTGTTGGCCACCAGGACCATTATCGAGCACACAATTGGCATTCTCAAACAGAAGTTTCGTTGCCTGGAGTGTACTGCAGTACTCGCCTGAGCATGTCTCCGTATTCGTGACGGTGTGCTGCATGCTCCACAATCTGGCCATCATGAGGACAGAGCCATTGGAGGATGAGGCAGCAGTGGCACCTGTAGAGGAGGAGGAGGCACAGGAGGAGGAGCAGGATGCAGGTGGGCAGCTACGCAGGAGGCGGCATCGCCATTGTGACCCTGTAAGAGAAGCACAAAGCCGACTCATAGCTGCACGGTTCACATAACTGAATGCCCAGTTGAGCCTGCACCTGGCCATATCCATGGGCCAACCTGTGAGCCTTCTCACACATCATCCCGCACAGTAAACTGAGAGACCTCATCAGAAATTCCAAACACAAAGTAAAGATTATTAGAACCCAAACAATGGGTTTCTAAAACATTCACATAATTATCACCCTTGTGGAACTCATTCTTACCCCTCTTACACCGGTCTATCCTTACACTACGCTGCAGTGTCTCCCCTGTGGCTGCCACATGGCTTTGAGAAGGCTGCTGTGTGTCTGTAGAGGAAGCTACAGATATCCTTCTTGGATGCCCTTGACCAGCTCTGGCCCTGGAAGGGCCGGCTGCAGATTGGCTGAATCCTCCTCTGTGCCTTCATTCGGAAGTGGCTGGGGCGATGCTATGGTTGGCAGCAATTACAGAGTGGCAGATCTCGGTTCAGGGCTGGTGTGAACCGGAGAGCCCACATCAGACTCCTGGTCCGAGGAGCCAGAGCCACCACCTCCGGGGCAGCAACCCACCTCCCCCACCAAGCTGCTAGAGCACAGGTCGGTGGAGTGGAGTGGCACCGTTAGGCCCCCGGGTGAGCGTGGTGGACCCAGCTGCAACGGCAGCAGTCAGATCTCAAGTGGCATCCAGCTGAGACTGCATGAGAGCAGCCATACTCTGGAAGCCATCAGAGATGACAGCAGTCAAACGCTCCATACTCTGTTGCCCAGAGTACATGAGAGCATTCTGAGCTTCCAGGGCAGCGACCATCCTGTCCAAAGAAGCACAGCGACGCTCATTCCCTCATGCCTGTGCTGTCACCTCGGCCAAGAGACGCGTCATCGCAGCTGGAAGGTCACTCTGGGATCCCACCATCATCTGCACACTGGCAATGATGGTCCCCATGGTGCGCGCAGAGCTGTCCACAATGTGGGAAGCGGACTCCTCCACGCTCCTCACCACTTGCGACAGCCTCTCGGGCATCCCTTGGATTGCCGCCAAGAGCTCCAATTGCACGGCCTCCACCATTTCTTCATAAGCCCCAACATCAATGGGCTCGTCTGAGTCCTCATTAGTAGGTCCCGGCTGTGCAATCAGCCCCCAGAGAGATGGCACCTGAGGTTCCCTTTGCCCTTCACCATGCTGCAGCCCGCTAGGCCCCAGTGCTTCACCCAGTGCAGACCCCTCTCCTAAATCCGACCGTAGACTCCCAGTATCTGAGCTGGTGCGTGGGACTGTATGAAGCAGTGACGCACTTTTGCTGACAGAGCTCTCCCCCGCTATCTCCCTCATCCGACATGCCGCCAAAATCATTCAGGGTGTCAAGTGTCTCCTCCTGATTGGGCTGCCAGTCACGTCAAAGGTGTCTGTGTCGCTCATGATGACACTCGGGGTAACATCTGGAATCATAAATGGGAGAAGGGGTGCCGTGAGGGTGAGGTGCTGCAATGCATCATGCAGCAAGCAGCTTGCACACAAGAATAAGCAATAGCCAGGTAGGCCATTGCACTGTGAGGGAGAGCTGACATTGCACAAAGGCCTTCACTTACCCATGTTGCCCCCAGCACCATTAAAGCAACCAGCAGCCACAGGGAGTCCAACGTGCACGCCCACTAGCCGCTGCACCCTCTCTTCCAGATCAGTCAGCTGGATATTTTGTGAGTCGCCCCCACCAGTGGCTTGTTGGTCGGCACGGTGGTGCGCCACCTTGGCCTGCAAAGCAATGAAGAGTTGGTAAGTGGCAGTTTCCAGAGGCCTCGGCAATGAGTTCAAGTCTGGGTCGATTAAATGCTGCTGTGCATCCGAGATGCAAGGGATCCTCCATTGTGAGTGTGCACACATACAGCAATTTACATCTATTTCAGCTACTATGTAGTGTTGGTCAGAACCAAGTTAAGGTGAAGGAGAGGCTGGCAGATCTAATGTGAGGAGTTAGGGGAACATGTACTCACTTTCATCACTCGAATAAGGTCGGTTAGCCTTTTCCTGCATTGGTTGGGGGTGCGCTGGTGAACTGAGGTCCCCGAAATCTCCTCCACAATCTCCCCCCAGGCATCTGTGAAGACACTCCTACTTGATCTCCCACCACTTTCAGGGAAGAGTAGACGCCTCCTTCCGCCACAGCTTCCACTAGAATTTCCAGCTCCGTGTTGCTGAAGCGGCTGGTCCTCCTTAAACTTTCCCTTGCGGCCATATCCTCTGATGCAAGTGAGAACGAAGTCATGTCACAGCTGCAAAACTTGCCCTTTAAGAAGGCCAGGGAGCAGCTGCATTGTCAGGATCAAATGGTTAGGAGCGGAATTGCGTGGTCCAAACGCCACTCCGCTACCATACCGCTGAAACCAGCGCATTACACCAGACATTACCACTCCGCTCCGTTTTGGGGCCGAAAAAGCTGAATTTCCATCTTAACACCACCCCATCCATCTCGGCGGTAAGGGATGCTAAAATGCAGTGTGTGTGCCCCCTTTCGGGCGGAGGGCAATTTCGGCCGTATGGTCTCATGTTATGTTGGTTTTGTATCAAATGCAGATTTTGTTCATAACGTATTTTCTAAATTTGTCCTATGTTGTTTTGAGGGAAAATCAAGTGGAACAATATTCAGAAATAATGTGAGTTGAAGCTTGGGCCATGTACTTAGTAATGGATCATAGTGCTTGAGGGAAGGAGTGCTTTAAGAAAAATGTTTTTAAATCGCTCAGTTCTCACACTGTGTGAAGATAAACATTTGCTCATGTATTGCATGCAACTTATCTGTTTAGTTAGAGTTTATTCTGAACTGCTGTATATCACTAAGACAATTTTTTTTACTGATGTATATGATCCAAGAAGTATATTCATTTGAACACTTTTAGACTTAGTTGTTGACCAAGAAAGAGAAGAAAATTAAAAGTCAAAGGAATGCTCTCAAAAATTTACATTTGTCATGTTTAAACTGGGCAGCTACAAGTAGCAATTATTGTATTATGAACGTGCTATAGAATTCATGCGCATATTTACGTAAATTCACTGCAAAACTCTTATGATACTACTGCATGCAAAATTGGCTTACTTAGACCACCTGAAGTAGGGCCCCCCTCATCTGCAGATATCTTTGAGTTCAGTCAGTGCAACTTCGTGAAATTGGCTGTGCACATTGGATATTCTAATTTCTTGTTTATAAGCAATGGCACTTAATATTGTAGGAAAATAGTGTTCCTGCTATAGACAGGTATAACCATGCTGGTGTGAGTGAAGTGATACTATTTAATGTTCGTCTAGTGCTCATAGTGTGACAAATTCTTACGGGGAGAAATTGCAGTAGCGCCTCATTTGGAGCGATAACTTTTGTGAAGCCGATGCAAACTTACGGTTTAGAGCTCCAGGAAGCAAGTGGAGCACTAAAGCAAGCGCTACCACTTCCCTTGGAGCACTAAAGCCAGCAAGAGGGGAATTAAGCGGTGCAGCATTGCACAATGTTGAATGCAGCGCTGCTGGGATCGGAGGTTTCTTTCCCCCCCTTAAAGGGAAGAGCCATTGCTGCAGGCTCTGCATGAAATCGATGTCCCTCCTCGCCGATGGCAGCCACGATCCGCGACAATCAGTCCCAAGCACTCTAACATAGTGCAAGGCTGATCAATCACAGTCGAAGAAAATGGTGAAAATTTACCGAAGGGCTCCAAACAAATATTTACCTTGCGCAAACTGCATTACCTTTAAATACCGTTCCCCAAGTGGCCAGCCTCCCTTACAACGCCTCCTGCAGCTGCCAATGTTGACGGCTGGTGATGCTGCAGTGGGCGGAACCAAAGTTCGGATCCGGGGCGCTGCGCAGCCGGGTGACGTCACAATCTCCGGGGGTTACCACCACTGCAAACCTCTACGGCAAGTTTGCGGGCATCAGTACTCTCGCCGAGCCCGATCGCAGAGCTGGTAGCAGCCATTATCCCCCCCACCCCCGGGGGTGCTAACGGGACACGCAAAGGAGGCCAATTTCTAGCATTTACATTTTGAATTTTCTCTACCAATAACTGTATTTTGTGTCTGAATCTTAACCCCATGCTAGTTTTTCAGAGTATTCAAAAATAGGCAGAATAATATGGAGATGTTGAATATTAAAGTCCAGGCAAAATTGAGGCTGTACATGCAAACAATGTGGGTGAACCTTGAATTATTTGTACTGCCATTGTTTTTCTGCTGAACAGTTTAATGTGCTTTCCTGTTATTATATATACATACTAAATCTTACCAAATATTGATTTTTAGAACAAAAAATGAATACATATCTATTTAATATTATTTCTGTAAGTGAGCTGAATTGCTGTACAGTATTCTTAAGTTTATTCAAATTCTGTTTATTTTGAGATAACTGGAAGATAAAATATCAAGGGCTAGAAATTGGATAACATGCAAAAACGGGTGGTGACACCACACAGACAACACCGTTATTTTGGTGTTGCCTGCTGATTTAAATGATTGCAACACAGAACCTACCATGCAATGCGGTGTTTCAGGCGGTGCACTCAGCAGGAGGGCCAATGTAACATGGCTGTAGCATCCCTGGAGCGAGGCAGCATTTTCTTAAAGCTGGACTGTCATTTTAGAACGCAGTCTTGAGCCCTTAAAGGGGAACAGCCTTCTAAAATTAAAAAAACATTTAAAAATAGACGGTCTTTAGCCCTTGGAGCTCAACTGCCTCTGAAAGAAAAAAACATTAATACTAATTCCAAAATGGCAGTCTTCAGCTCTTAAAGCTGAACTGCCTTATGCATGTAAAACAATGAAGGCCCTCCGGAAAGAAGGATGTGAGTCCTTACTATAAACTTCCAAAGTTCTCTTGATTCAGGGACCTTTCCTTTAAATTGGAACGTTGTGCCTGTCACTCTGTTATGTAAGAATGGTGAGAGAGAGAAATCAGGGAATTATCGACCAGTTAGTCTAACATCTGTTGTTGGGAGCTTTTAATTAAGGATAGGGTGACTAAACATCTTGAAAATTTTCAGCTAATCAGAGAGAGTCAGCATAGATTTGTAAATGGTAGGTCATGCCTGACGAACCTGTTTGAATTTTTTGAAAAGGTGACTAATGTTGTTGTTAGAGAAATGTCTATGGATGTCATTTATATGGACTTCCAAAAGGCATTCGATAAAGTCCCTCATAAAAGACTGTTAACGAAGTTTGAAGCCTACGGAATTGACAGCAAATTATTGACCTGATTAGGAAATTGGCTGAGCAGCAGAAGACAGAGAGTTGGAATAATGGGCAGAAGCTATAATTGGCAGGATGTGACTAGTGGGAGCCGAAATTCAGCCTCCTGAAAATGCCACTTACTGCTGGAAAACGGCGGCCACGTGGCGGAGTCGAATGGCTGCCGATTTGGAATCGAATGGCTGCTGCTCACAAAATTCTCCTAGGTGCTTTTTCCGTCTGCCCCTACTTCCATCCCCCTGTTGCCGACATTTCCTAAGTGCGTCATCAAAGCCGCCGAGCGGTGCCCCGACAGTTTTTTCTGTCGGTGCACTGTGTTTTCAGTGTATGTGACATGGCTGTGCGGTTGCCATTCAAGGGGAGGGTGCACTGATGCGGCCGGCATTTCATTTTTTTGTCGACCGACTGCCAAGTCGGCCCAACAATTATGCCCCGGGTTTGGCCGGGCCGCCAAATGGGTGCCAGGCCACTGACCCGGCCGAAACCCTCCCTGGTGGCCCAGTGGACCTAACTGAAATAATCACAGAGCTCGTAGCGGCTCTCCCCTTTAAGTGAAGGGGTGAGACGTGGTGACGCACAAGCGTCATGACGTCATCAGCGCTATGCTGACTGTTTTTCTTTCCAGAGATAGAGGAAAAGTGGTGTAAAGGTAAGGTGTATAGGTGGGTGTGTAAGAGGAAAGAGACAAGTAGGTGATTGCTTAGGGCAATTTCAGAGGACATTAGATGGCTATGAACAAGCTTTGACAGGAGACCATAGAAGGTAGCATAGTGGTTATGTTACTGATTAGTAATGCATTGGCCTGGACTAATGATTCGGAAACATGAGTTCAGACCCCTACCACGGCAACTCAGGAATATAAATTCAGTTAATTAAATAAATCTGGAATAAAAATACTAGTATCAGTAATGGTGACCATGAAACTACCAGATTGTCGTAAAAACCCATCTGCTTCACTAATATCCTTCAGGGAAGGAAATCTGCCGTCCTTGCCTGGCCTGGCCTATATGTGACTTCAGACCCACAGCAGTGTGGTTGACTCTTAACTGCCCTCTGAAATGGTCTAGCAAGCCACTCAGTTGTTCCAAACCACTATGAAGAATTAAACTAACAATAAAACCAAATGAACTGACCTCGGCACCGGCTACAGACACAACAACCGCACACCCAGTCCAGTCAACCCTGCAAATTCCTCCTCACGAACATCTGGGGACTTGTGCCCAAATTGGGAGAACTGTCCCACAGACTAGTCAAGCAACATAGTCATACTCACGGGACCATACCTTTCAGCCAGCATCACAGAATCCTCCATCACCATCCCTGGGTATGTTCTGTCCCACCGGCAGGTCAGACCCACCAGATCTGGTGGCACAGTGGTATACAGACGGGAGAGAGTGGCCCTAGGATTCCAGAACATTGATTCCAGACCCCATGAAGTCTCATGGTATCAGGTCAAATATGGGCAAGGAAATCTCCTGCTGATTACCACCTACCGCCCTCTCTCAATTGATGAATCAGTACTCCTCCATGTTGAACATCATTTTGAAGAAGCACTGAGGGTAGTAGGAGCATAGAATGTACTTCACTGTCCATCACCAAGAGTGACTAGGTAGCACCACTACTGACCGAACTAGCTGAGTCTTGAAGTGCCGATTGAATGATCCAGCTCAGCCTCCTCCTTGACATAAAAGCAGCATTTGACCGAGTGTGGCATGAAGGAGCCTTAGTAAAATTGAAGTCAATGAGAATTGGGGAAAACTCTCCACTGGCTAGAGTTATACCTAGCTCAAAGGATGATGGTTGTGGTTGTTGGATGTCAATCATCTTCGCCACAGGACATCACTGCAGGAGTTCCTCAGGGCAGTGTCCTGGGCCCAACCATCTTCAGCTGCTTCATCAATGACATTTCCTCCAACATAAGGTTAGAAGTGGCATTGTTCGCTGATGATTGCACAATGTTCAATTCCATTCACAAGTCCTAGATAATGAGCAGTCCGTGCCTGCATGCAGCAAGACCTGGATGACCTTTCGGCTTGGGCTGATAAATGGCAAGTAACATTCACGCCACTCAAGTGTCATGCAATGACTATCTCCACAGGAAAGAGTCTAAACACCACCTCATGACATTCAACAGTATTACCATCACTGAATCCCCCATCATCAACATCATGGGGGTCACCACTGACCACAAACTTAATTGGACAAGCCACATAAATAGAAGAGATCAGAGGCTGGGTATTCAGAGTTGGGTGACTCACCTTCTGACACCTCAAAGCCTTTCCACCAGCTACGTCAGGAGTGTGATGGAATACTCTCCTCTTGCCTGGATGAGTGCAGCTCCAACAATACTCAAGAAGCTCGACACCAACCAGGCTAAAGCAGCCCTCTTGATTGGTGCCCATCAATCTTAAACAATCACTCCCTCCACCACCTGCATACCGTAGCTACAGTGTATGCCACCTACAAGATGCACTGCAGCAACTCGCAAAGGCTTCTTCGGCAGCACCTCCCAAACCCATGACCTCTACCGCCTAGAAGGACATGGGCAGGAGGCGCCTGGGAACAACATCACCTACAAGTTCCCCTCCAAGTCACACAACATCCTGATTTGGAAAGATATCGTCATTTCTTCATCATCGCTGGTTCAAAATCCTGGTACTTGCTCTCTAACAGCACTGTAGGAGTGCAGATTGCAGCAGTTCAAGAAGGCAGCTCACCACCACCTTCTCAAAGGCAATTAGAAATGGGCAATAAATGCTGGCCTTGCCAGTGGTGTCCACATTCAATGAACACATTTTTTTTAAAGTGCAGATCTTGTCAAAGAAATTGGATATTTCTCAGGAAATTACAGATGATGTATCAAATTTTTTATGAGCAAAGTTCTGGAGGTGCATAACAAAGTCAAAAGGTTCACCACTGGAAAGTAAACTTTAGTTTTGTCTTTAGTAAAGCTAGCAACTGTACTAATATGAAACAAGGTGAAATGGAGGATTGACAGAAATGATGAGGCACTCCTTTTAAAGTGGACCAAAAAGATTGGCTGCTCCAGGTCAAGAAGTCAGTAACTTGTGTTTCTTTTCAGAAAAGCTGTGTTTGACTGCCCAGATAGTGGCTTTACAAAGATTACCAACAGTTAAAGTTGGTTTTGAATGTTTTAAACTGTATGGACTCTCTGAGATCTCTGCACTTCTCCAATTCTGGTCTCTTGTGCATCCCCAACTTTTAATTGTTCCACTGTTGGCGACCATGCTTTCAGCTGCCTAGGCTCCAAGCTCTGGAAGTCCTTCCCTCAACCTCTTTATCTCTCTCTCTTTTAGGATGCTTCTTAAAACCTATCTCTTTGACCAAGCTTTGGTTACCTGTTGTAATATGTGGCTTGGTATCAGATTTTGTTTGATCAAGCTCCTGTGAAGCATTTTGGGACATATTACTATGTTAAAGGTGCTATATAAATGCAAGTTGTTGTTGAACTGAAATTGATCACAAAGGATTCTGTGACATTGACAATATCTCTATTTTTCTACATAATCTGCAGAGATCCCTGAATTTGACTGGTGAATTAAGCCAATCAGCAGGCAGGAAGGAGCTGCACTGATTCATCAGTCATGCGGTCAATTGCTTCCTCACCAACATGCAAGAACTTCCCAATGCCATGAAGTCACATAAGATCCAAGAAAAGCCAGGACTTTCAAGGATGACGGAGACCTCAGGAGATGGAATCCAGGAATGATTTACTTGCCTAAATTCTAACTATAAATCCTAGCTTCAAAAACAAAAGTCAAATGGCTGGAAATTTGGTTCCAGCTATTTTGAGGCATTATTCTTGGCAGGGTGGTAAGTAAAGCGCCCTCTAAAAGTTTGCTCCTCCTACCAGGAAATTTGTTTGTACACAGTAAGAGGGAAAGGGGGCGCTAAATCAGGCATTCCACACCTGTGCTTGGGCGCTCCAACCGAAAACCTCAACGTTAAAATGGAAGGCAAAATGCGCATCTACCGAGGCCTGCGATCGATCCCGGGCCCAGCCGATTCTTAAAGGCGCAGCATTAGAAGTATGCGCATGCACAGTTCCAACTCGGCACGCTGAGCAGAGCAGAACAATTAAGTCATCAGGGTGAGTACCCTTTATGTTAATGCACCAATGCCATGACGTGAACATCACTGTCTCATACAATGTAAAGTCTTTGCAGTCCAATACAGTCCATACACATATCCAACGCCACCGTCCTCTTATCTCTGCCCACTCCATTGCTGCTAACCACATGCCTGTTGCTTCGTGCTTACAGATGATGAGCCAGAAGCCTGCCCCTGATCCTTCTACATTGCCGGTGCGGGAGGTGACGAGCGACGGACGACACTTTGGTCACTGAGCGGGACACTCCATCAGTCCCACCAAGTGGGGACACCACATCGGTCGAGGACCCTGAATTTCTGGGGTTTGAAGAGTCTGAGATTTATGGCCTCAGTGGCCTACAGCAACGCACAGTGTGAGGGAAGCTCGAAGGCTAGCTCCCCGGAGGGTGAGTCGGCCCAGGAGTCCTGCTGAGAGACCGGCAGATGTGGACCAAGACTTGGAGGCTATGTCCAGGGAGTCCATGCAAATGCACCGTGACCTCATGGGTGCATTGGAGATGGTCCTGGAGAGCATGGATGTACTTGCTCTGAGGCTGGGGAAGGGCATCTCAAGCATTGCCCGTTCCTCTCAGGCGTCCACCGAGCCCATCCTTGCCCGCTTACATAGAGACTTAGACTCAACAAGCGACAGTGGAGCCCCAGGGGGGATGACGCATGCCATGGTTGACGTGGCAGCAGCTATCGCATCACAGGCCCAAGCCATGCAAGGACTTTGTGCTGTGATGCTGTCAGTGATTGCTGGCATGAACTCTCAGACTGCTGCGTTTCAGGCTCAGTGTGCTGTGAATCAGTCGCAGAATGAACCATGCTCACTCTGACTGCTGCCATCATCTCTGTGTTCTCCACAGGCCAACGGGAAAGTGACAGTGCCGAAGCAGGCCAGCAATGTCTGCTCACACATATTGCTCCGGATGTTGACACTGGAAATGGAAAGTACTGTCCTTCCTCAAGATGACAGCATTCTGGCTTCCACCGCTGTCACTCTGCCTTTGCACCTGCCACGATCTACACCCGAGCACTCCGAGACTGCTGCCACCGATGGTGAGGTGGTGGAGTCTGCAGCCGGGCCTTCCAAGCCAAGAATTGGTCCAGGGCGTCCTGCTAGGCCATCTGTACTGTCTGTCCCACACAAACACAACAGCCCTCAAGCAGCCTTGCTGTGGTGCTGGGGCAACATTAAGGAAGAGCAATAGGCATGGGAGGGGGTAAAGGTAAGGGGTGGCAAATGTCAGAGGAAGTCTGAGTGAAGACTTTGCTCACCATGGACAGATGTCCTCATCGTGTAAATAATGGCTCTAAATATGTCATTGCACTGTTTGACACAATCTATTGTTGTGACTTTGTGTGCCTAATATGCCACATGGATGCTGCTGTGGGATGACTGATGGAAGGGGCGTTTGTCCAGACATTGTTTAAGTTCATTGTGTTTGATGGTCTTTCAATGAGACGTTGTGTTTTGTTTTGTTACATGCTGGGGAGGAGTTTGGTTGTGATGTTTGAGGCGACTACGTTGGTGTCAATAAAATTTTACTTTGACCGTTTTGCATTGACGATTGTGGACTTTAACAGAGATGTGTCATTATCGTCAGTATGAGCTGCATCCCTCAGCTTCCTCCAGTCAAGAGAACTGATGCATTTTAGAAACATAGAAAATAGGTGCAGGAGTAGGCCATTCGGCCCTTCGAGCCTGCACCACCATTCAATTAGATCATGGTTGATCATTCACCTCAGTACCCCTTTCCTGCTTTCTATCTGTACCCCTTGATCCCTTTAGCCGTAAGGGCCTTATCTAACTCCCTCTTGAATATATCTAACGGACTGGCATCAACAATTCCCTGCGGTAGAGAATTCCAGAGGTTAACAACTCTGAGTGAAGAAGTTTCTCCTCATCTCGGTCCTAAATGGCTTACCACTTATCCTTAGACTGTGACCTCTGGCTCTGGACTTCCCCAACATTGGGAACATTCTTCCTGCATCTAACCTGTCCAGTCCCGTCAGAATTTTATATGTTTCTATGAGATCCCCTCTCATCCTTCTAAATTCCAGTGAATACAGGCCCAGTCGATCCAGTCTCTCCTCATATGTCAGTCCTGCCATCCCGGGAATCAGTCTGGTGAACCTTCACTGCCCTCCCTCAATAGCAAGAATGTCCTTCCTCAGATTAGGAGACCAAAACTGAACACAATATTCCAGGTGAGGCCTCACCAAGGCCTTGTACAACTGCAGTAAGACCTCTCTGCTCCTATACTCAAATCCCCTAGCTATGAAGGCCAACATGCCATTTGTCTTCTTCACTGCCTGCTGTACCTGCATGCCAACTTTCAATGACTGATATACCATGACACCCAGGTCTCGTTGCACTTCCCCTTTTCCTAATCTGCCGCCATTCAGATAATCTGCCTTCATAGTTTTGCTACCAAAGTGGATAACCTCACATGTATCCACATTATACTTCACCTGCCATGCATTTGCCCACTCACCTAACCTGTCCAAGTCACCCTGCAACCTCTCAGCTTCCTCCTCACAGCTCACACCGCCACCCAGCTTAGTGTCATCTGCAAACTTGGAGATACTATACTCAATTCCTTCATCATTCATCTATATTGTAAATGGCTGGGGTCCTAGCACTGAGCCCTGCGGAACCCTACTAGTCACTGCATCTCATTCTGAAAAGGACCCGTTTATCCCTACTCTCTGCTTCCTGTCTGCCAACCATTTCTCTATCCACGTCAATACATTACCCCCAATACCATGTGCTTTAATTTTGCACACCAGTCTCTTGTGTGGGACCGTGCCAAAAGCCTTTTGAAAGTCCAAATGCACCACATCCACTGGTTCTCCCTTGTCCACTCTACCAGTTACATCCTCAAAAAATTCTAGAAGATTTGTCAAGCATGATTTCCCTTTCATAAATCCATGCTGACCTGGACCGATCCTGTCGCTGCTTTCCAAATGTGCTGCTATTTCATCTTTAATAATTGATTCCAACATTTTCCCCCTACTGATGTCAGGCTAACCAGTCTATAATTCCCCATTTTTGCTCTCCCTCCTTTTTTAAAAAGTGATGTTACATTAGCTACCCTCCAGTCCATAGGAACTGATCCAGAGTCGATGGAATGTTGGAAATTGACCACCAATGCATCCACTATTTCTAGGGCCACTTCCTTAAGTACTCTGGGATGCAGACTATCAGGCCCTGGGAATTTATCGGCCTTCAATCCCATCAATTTCTCTAACACAATTTCCTGACTAATAAGGATTTCCTTCAGTTCCTCCTTCTCACTAGACCCTCGGTCCCCTAGTCTCCGGAGGGTTATTTGTGTCTTCTTTAGAGAAGACAGAACCAAAGTATTTGTTCAATTGGTCTGCCATTTCTTTGTTCCCCATTATAAATTCGCCTGATTCTGACTGCAAGAGACCTACATTTGTCTTCACTAATCTTTTTCTCTTCACATATCTATAGAAGCTTTTGTAGTCAGTTTTTATATTCCCAGCAAGCTTCTTCTCATACTCTATTTTCCCCCTCCTAATTAAACCCTTTGTCCTCCTCTGCTGAATTATAAATTTCTCCCAGTCCTCAGGTTTGCTGCTTTTTCTGGCCAATTTATATGACTCCTCCTTGGATTTAACGCTATCCTTAATTTTCCTTGTTAGCCACGGTTGAGCCACCTTCCCCGTTTTATTTTTACTCCAGACAGGGATGTACAATTGTTGAAGTTCATCCATGTGATCTTTAAATGTTTGCCATTGCCTATCCACCGTCACCCTTTAAGTATCATTCGCCAGTCTATTCTAGCCAATTCACGTCTCATACCATCGAAATTACCTTTCCTTAAGTTCAGGACCCTAGTCTCTGAATTAACTGTCACTCTCCATCTTAATAAAGAATTCTACCATATTATGGTCACTCTTCCCCAAGGGGGCTCGCACAATAAGATTGCTAATTAGTCCTTTCTCAATACACATCACTCAGTCTAGGATGGCCAGCCCTCGTTGGTTCCTCGACATATTGGTCTAGAAAAAGCATCCCCAATACACTCCAGGAAATCCTCCTCCGCCGTATTGCTACCAGTTTCGTTAGCCCAATCTATATGTAGAATAAAGTCGCCCATGATAACAACTGTACCTTTATTGCACTCATCCGTAATTTCTTGTTTGATGCTGTCCCCAACCTCATTACTACTGTTTGGTGGTCTGTACACAACTCCCACTAGCGTTATCTGCCTTTTGGTAGAAGCTCTATCCATACAGATGCCACATCATGCAAGCTAATGTCCTTCGTTACTATTGCGTTAATTTCCACTTTAACCAACAACGCTACCCCACCTCCTTTTCCTTTCTGTCTATCCTTCCTGAATGTTGAATACCCCTGGATGTTGAGTTCCGAGCCTTGGTCACCCTGGAGCCATGTCTCCTTAATCCCAATTATATCATATTTGTTAATAGCTGCATGCACAGTTAACTCGTCCATCTTATTACGAATATCCCTCGCATTGAAGCACAGAGCCTTCAGGCTTGTCTTTTTAACACACTTTGCCCCTTTAGAATTTTGCTGTAATGTGGCCCTTTTTGATTTTTGCCTTGGGTTCCTCTGTCTCCCTGCATAGGTTCCCATCCCCCTGCTATATTAGTTTAACCCCTCCCCTTGATGCGTGGCTCTTGCACCGGCAGCATTGCCATGCTGCCTCTACCATTAATGGTGCTCCTCCTGGTATGGCTGACCATTTGGGGCCATGCCAGGCTCCTGTTCCTCGTCCTCCTCCTGAGGTGGTCTTGCAATCCCCACTGGCAATGCCTGTCCCCTCATGATGGCTGTGTAGCATGCAGCACACGACAATAAAGAGCGACACCTGTTGAGGGGCATATTGAAGGTTGCCGCCAGAGCAGTCCAAGCATCAGAAATGCTGCTTGAGCACTCCTACTGTCTGCTTGAAGATGTTGCGGGTGGCTGCATGGCTCTCATTATAGCAATGCTCCGCTTGTGTGGAGGGGTTGCGGAGGAAGGTTATTAGCCAGGTAGATAGGCTGTACCCTTTGTCCCTGAGCAGCTAGCTGCGCCCATCCCATGGTGGCCAAAACAATCATAGCACAGTGCTCTCACGCAGGATGAAAGCATCATGCGCGCACCCTAGATAGCGGGCATTCACTGCGAGGATGCGCTGCGTGTGGTTGCATACCAACTGCATGCTTAGGGAGTGGTATCCCTTTGGGTTTCTGAATACCTCTGCATTGTCGAATGGTGCTCACAGGGCCATGTGTGTGCAGTCAATGGCTCCTTGAACCCTCAGGAAGCCTGCAAACCTGCCAAACCCACATGCCCGCTCATTCTGGCTCTTCCTGCTCATTGGGAATGGTATCAAATCCATTCTGCGGGCGCAGAGAGCCTTTGTGACATGGCGAATGCAGTGATGAGCATCATATTAAGAGACTCTGCATACATCCCCTGATGCTGTCTGGATGGAGCCGGAGGCATAGAAAGCCAGCGCCACAGTGATCTTCACTGCGATGGGCAGCGCAGTCTTGGTGCCGATCTGAGGCTGCTGGTCTGCTTATAGATGGCATGTCTATATCAGCACTTCCTTTCAGAAGCGCAGCTTTCTCACACACTGCTCCTCAGAGAGATGGAGGTATGAGTGTTGCTGCCTGTAAATTCGTCGGAGTGGGGGGGGGGGTGTGGCGTGGCGGGGGGAGTAATGCCTCCTGTCCAGACCTCTGCGGCCTCTCCTCATTCATGGCCAACATCCCTTCTATTTTCATATTGTCTAACCAGAGCGTAGAGTAGTCAACGCTGGCGAACTAGTAATGCACTCATTAAATTATTTTACTCAAGTTGTAAGGACCCTGTAATGGCAGATCATTCTTCCGATTTAAAGTCAGAGGTTCACACAGCGTGCTCTGCAGAAATGTTTCACTCAATGTGACCTTCGATATATGTTCCTCCTCCCTCCCTTTAAACAGGCTGCAGGTAGCCTCAACAGAAGGTGGTACCACCTGGTTTCTCCGGCATGATTAGGGGCAGACGCATCTAATTTTGCGACCGGGATGCTAGCGGGTCACTGCACGATGACTGACGTAATGATCTGGCTGAAAGTACACAGCGAGGCGGTAGTACTTTGTGCCGGCGCAAAACCGGCACCTAATTTCCCAGCGGGGCACTGCAAGCTGCACGGCCGTGCGGTAAGCAATTCAGGAAGCATTACTGCCCCTCCAGTGCGCTAACAGAGGCTCTACACTACCGAATTTCCAGCCCAAACAACCAGAGTTTTTCTTCAGAATTGATTCAGGTGGACTACCTAACTTTAAAATTATTTAGCATGAGCTACCTGGCTACTTAAAAAAAAATAGCAGCTTTACACTACGCTGAAATTCAACCTGGTATGAGATAGCCTCCTGGATGGGTCTCGCACGGCTTGACTTTAGTGCATTCAGGAATCAAATCAGTTGAAATACTATTCTCATGCTGCGCAACAAAATCAATTTGCGTTAACCTGCAAGTGGCAAAACAACTACACTCTTAACGGAAGTGATTTTGGATTTTACAATGGGCTTCTGACTTACAAATCCTAATGTCAGACTTGATCCAATCAGGACATGAACAAAACTAAAGAACATGGGGGTTGAAGTGATGCCAGGAAATGCGGGGATAGAGGCCAATACCATGGTTCTTGATGAAGGTGGTGCTGGTTCATGACCTATTTTGCACTATGATTCTACTTATTCACATTTTCTTTCCAAAGGTACATTAAATATGGTACAACCATAACGCTTTGCAAAAGACATGAGTTTTTTTTTAGACAAACAGAAGTGAAGGGAGAAGAGGAACACAGACGTGAAGTAGGAGAGAAAGAAAAATAAACAAACTGGCATTTATATAACACCTTATCATAATGTCTCAACTTTGTATACAATGAACTACGATACCAATGTAACTACACTTCAAATGGAATAGAGAATTGAAAGAGGAAGGAAAGCAAGAAAGTGAATTGAATAAGGAAAAATAAATAGATATATTTTTATTTTCAGACTTACCAATACCCTTAGTTTCTCACATTCACCTGGCTCTGAGGATTGTTTTGATGGGGTCCAGCCTGAAAAAGTTTGCAAACCACTATATTAGACTGATCAACAGCAGGTGCAAAAGGTAGAGTTTGTGCAAGAAACGGCAGAAAGACAGGTACAGGGGAATAGTGAGAGTGAAACTTTCCCTGACAGCTAGAATAGTCTGTTGCTTCCCCAGCACAGAATAAATAGAAGAATAAAAGCAAACATTTTTTCAAGCAAAACAGGACTGCTTTATAGAGTTTAATTTATTACAGGATATTTTGCAGATTATAAAACATTGGTCACAAGAGCCTAGCAGTAGAAGATGGATATGGTGCAAGAGTTATAAACATAGAAACATAGAAAATAGGTGCAGGAGTAGGCCATTCGGCCCTTCGAGCCTGCACCACCATTCAATATGATCATGGCTGATCATGCAACTTCGGTACCTCATTCCTGCTTTCTCTCCATACCCCTTGATCCCTTTAGCCGTAAGGGCCACATTTAACTCCTTTTTGAATATATATAACGAACTGACTTCAACAACTTTCTGTGGTAGAGAATTCCACAGGTTCACAATTCTCTGAGTGAAAAAGTTTCTCCTCATCTCGGTCCTAAATGGCTTACCCCTTATCCTTAGACTGTGACCCCTGGTTCTGGACTTCCCCAACATCGGGAACATTCTTTCTGCATCTAACCTGTCCAATCCCATCAGAATTTTATATGTTTCTATGAGGTCCCCTCTCATTCTTCTATCAGGCCCCCTCCAGCGGTGATCAGGCCCCCTCCAATGGCGATCAGGCCCCCTCCAACGGCGACCAGGCCCCCTCCAACGGTGACCGGGCCCCACGCAACGGCAACTGGACCTCCTCCAACGGTGACCGGACCTCCGGTGACGATTGGGCCTCCTCCAGTGGCTTTCAGTCCCCCTCCAACGACGATCGGGCCCCCTCCAGCGACAATCGGGCCTCCTCTAGCGACGAGGACTGGGCCTCTCCTCTTCAGTGACGATGGCTAGCCTCTCCTCCCTCAACGGCGGCTGGACCTCAACTCTTCAACGGTGATCGGGCTTTCTTCCCCTTCAATGATGACTAGGCCTCTCCTTTCCCGCTGATGGCCCGGCTTCTTCTCCCCCAGCACGTGGTGAGTATCATGGCTGTGACCACCCTGACCTTCCACACTGAACTCCAGGGGACCACTGACCCCCTCAATGTCTGCCCCCAACCAAGCAGCAGGCCACCTACCATCAAGTGCGCTACTCAGCGCTGAGCTTGCGGCCAACATCTCACTGTAGGCAACTAGGCTCTTATAGCAGTGCCTAATCTCCAGTCCTCTCGGACCCCCTTGCCACTGGACCAAGACCTTGCTCAGCTAAGCTCGTGCGGTGGTCGGTTTGCAATGACCACCCCACTTTAAAAGAACTCACGCACAGGCATCTTCCACTCATTTAATATGAAGTTCGGGGCCTGGAACGTCATGACCCTAATGGACAACTCCAACAGCGACAGGCCGGAACGCCACCCCGCCATAGACTCTTTGACATCGACATCGCCGCCATAAGCGAGACCTGGCGGGCAGGGGAAGGCTAGCTTAAGGAACATGGTGGAGGTTATACCTTTTTCTGGAAAGGAAAACCAGAGGAAGAACGCCGCCTTCATGGAGTCGGCTTCGCCGTCAAAAATGAACTGGTCGGCCGTCTCAAAGACTCCCCTTGCGGGATTAACGAATGCCTGATTCTTCTAAATTCCAGTGAATATAAGCCTAGTCGATCCAGCCTTTCTTCATATGTCAGTCCTGCCATCCCGGGAATCAGTCTGGTGAACTTTCGCTGCACTCCCTCAATAGCAAGAATGTCCTTCCTTAGAATAGGAGACCAAAACTGTACATAATATTCAAGGTGTGTCCTCACCAAGGCCCTGTGTAACTGCAGTAAGACCTCCCTGCTCCTATACTCAAATCCTCTCGCTATGAAGTCCAAAGTGCCATTTGCCTTCTTCACCGGCTGCTGTACCTGCATGACAACTTTCAATGACTGATGTACCATGACACCCAGGTCTCGTTGCACCTCCCCTTTTCCTAATCTGTCACCATTCAGATAATATTCTGCCTTCCGAATTTGAGGTTCAGAAGATTAGGTACATTATTGGCAGATCATGTTTGCAAGATTGACAAGTTGTTTAAGGTTATTCGTGACAGAAAAAGGACTCGACATTCGAGCTGATGTAAACAGTAGAGAAGAGGAGCTATTGTCAAGACTAATAATTTAATCAGAGGAGACTTTAAGGCCAGACTCTTACCAGCCTTGCGAGTGTGTGCCCGCTGTTAAAAAGGCCGTGATTGACAGCGAGGCGAGATCCCGCTCTGAATTCGACTGCTTGTAAGTTTCCAAAGTGCCGGGTCTGGCTGCAGTTAACAGACCCAACACCAAGCAGTGGGCCAGCCAATTAACATCATTTAGAGATACTTTAAAGGTATTTAAAAAGAATTTTGAGAGGTACTTATCATTTTTCCAAATTTTTATGAGGTTCACGATCCTCGATGCTGCAAAACACTGACAGAACAACTATCAAAATCAATGTGACCATGGTCCCTTTAAAGAAAATCGGCTGATGACGCGTTATCAAATGACATCATCAGACCCGCTTCCTTTTAATTGGCTGGGAACCTCATAGGGCGGGCTTAACCAGCCCAATCTAAGGAAGATTCTTTTCACAGTGCTGGCTGGAGCCAGGAGCGGGGTCACAATCCCCGGCCGCCCCGGACCTGCCACCGTTGGCGAAATCGCAGCCTAAGAGTTGACATATTTTTCATACTGCTTCAATACTACTTGCATTTATATAGCACTTAACATGTCCTCAGGATGTCCCAAAGCCCTTTACAATGAATCGATTGCTGAAGGGCAGTCACTGTTATGAAGCTAAATGCAGCAGCCAATTTGCACACAGCAAGCTCCCATAAATAGCAAATCAATGAATAATCTTTTGGTGGTATATGTTGAGGAATGATTGTTGGCTAGGCTACTGGAACCTCCCTCCTTTTCTTCAAATTGTGCATGGGATCTTTTATGACCAGTTGGGCAGGCAGACGGGGCCTCGTTTTAACATCAAATCCAAAAGACAATACTTCCTATGATGCGGCACTCCTGTGCTGTACTGAAGTAGCAGTCACGTCTGTTTAACAGCTGTTGAATAGTTCTAGGAAATTAACAAGATTAGGTGAAATTAGTGAGGTCAGATAATTCAGTTTTGTTGAGGCTACTTTTTTTTGTAAACAATAAATTGTATGTTTGAATTTCACAGGAATTCCAACAAGAAATTGACCAACTTAATCAGTCTGAAAGCTTATCAAGTCTTGACAGCCTAGAAATTGAGGGACAAAATGAACACATTGAACCAAATGATTCAATTTCTCGCTCAGCACAGAATAATCTTTCCAAGAAAATAATGAGGCCACATCCACCTGCAAAAAATCTCTTTGATTCTAGTAAGAGTGATTCTTATCCCCTAAAAAAGGAAAGTGCCTGGTACAATGACTTGGATAGTAGCAAGACTCCCATCTCTTCGCCAGGGATTGCAATGACAATTGAAACTAAAGCTTCAACTACAGAGGAATATTTGAGTGACAAGCTACATACATTAGCTTCTGAAAGTATTGAATCTAAATGTTTTGAATCAAGCTCTGAAACACATCAAAATGTACATTCAACCAAATTTTATAATAGCAATCAACATAAAATAGCAGATATGAATTCCCACTCTGTACAAAATCATCCAACAACTGCAGATTCTTCTGAAAGTTCTGTTGGCCAACTTGCTCATTTTGCAATGGTACCTTGCAATGCGTGGTCCACACCAGATCCAACAAATAGGGAAACAACACAACTTTCAGGAGTGAAAGACAGATTAGAATCTGTGCACCAAAGTGAATTTATATCAATGCATCCTTTAAAACTACCTTTAGCAACACCTGTCTTTTTAACCTTGAGTCAGGAATCACAAATGTGCAATGACAGAACAAAAATTGACAGTATAAAAAACAGTCAAAAGATCCAACAAATGCATCTACTACCATGTGTTGGCGCAGCTACTGGAATTACTTGTTCTCCTTTCACGTTGAACCAAAATACTGACATTCCCAGCAAAATTGACGACAACCATACATCGTCCAACAAATATAACTTCAAAGTCAAAAGCAGACATGATTCCGAAACAGCCAGTCAGAAACCTATTCCTTCTGAAGCAACATTTAATTCATCTGAACCTGACTCTGGAAATAATGTGACAGAAGAAAAAGAAAATGAACTAGTAACAAATTCATCAATGTCGACTACAAGGTTAAAAGCCAGCAAGAACTATTTCCATGAAAAAAATAATTTCAAACTACTGAAGGGGATACTTAAAAAAGTATCAAAGTATGAAAATGGTTATCCCAAATCTCTAAGGTCTGCAAGTGGTGTGCTTGGGATTCAGATGGCATCCTCTATCAGGGACAGTGTAGACCTGATAAAAATGAAACAAGTAGAATCCGACAAAATTCCAACAACGAAAAAACTGAGGTGGCTTGATGAGATTGAACAAATCAATCAGTTTAAAAAGGGGAAAGCTGAAAGTGCTGGAGAAGAACTGGAAAGTACAATAGACATTAAAAGTTCAGGATTAACAAATCAGATTCAATTACGATCACCTCATTTTCAAAGTAATAGCCATGGTGTTAGTGTTAATTCAATTGTAAATAATAACAAAGAACCAAAATGGAACACATTAAACTCTAATCTCAAGACTGCTGTAAATTGTGACCTTTCTGGGCACCAGCAGAGTGAAACCTGGGGAGCCATCACAGTGACAGCTCCTGTAATTGCAGAAACAGCTTCTGTGACCCACAGAGTAATGTCAGCTCTGTCACCTGGTCACCATTTTATTAAACAAGCTTGGGCAGCCACAGGAAATAGAAGCATAGCCCAAAAAACTGCAAAACAAAATATTTCCAAACTTGAGAAACCCTTGATAAGGAAAGGGCATGCTAAAGTGATCAGAAGAACCCATTCTGCTAAGGTTTGTTTTGGTACAGGAGGCAGCTGCAGGAAAGGTACCATAATCCGGCCCCAGTCTGCCAGTGAAGTGATGAAATCTCAGGGTAAAATAATGGTACCCCATCCTCCATCTAAACCAGCCATTGACAGCAAGCAGTGTCAAAGGGCAACTGGCAATTTTAATAGCAGTTGGCAATCACAGATACACCCTGCTAATGTTATTGACATCTGTTCCAATACACCAAGGGAAATCATGCCAGAAGATCATCATACTTCTAGTACAAATATCGCAGAGAATGCAGTAGTCTCGGGCCTTTGGCCTCAGGTAGATTCTTCGAGCAATATCAACACCATCACAACAGTCCCTTCATCCTATTCAGTGTCTCCATATGAAACTGTTACTCAAGCAACGTGTTCAGTAAATGCTACCCAAACTGTGTCCCAACAAGACAATGTAAGCAATGGCACCAAACAAGGTCCTGTTTATGGAGGGAATAGATTGTGTTTGGACTGCACACCAACTGATGAAGAAATTGCATTGCTTTGGCATGAAGTGCGCAGTGCCTTGGCACAAAAGGACTCGGCAGGTGGTAAGAAAAATTATTAACATGCAGTTTCTTAATAAAAATTGGAAAGGTTTTTTATTAACTTTTTTAAAACATAAAGGGCTAAACTTTCACCATTTTCGGTGGTTTTCTCAGCGGTACAGCTGTTTTTGGGAGAGAAACCGCCCGGCGAAAGTTTCCCTCTTTTTGAATGGTACCGTCCAAATCTCAAAATGCCCGCCGGAGCAAACCGCCGATGTGCACCGCGGAGAAAATTGCCAAGGCGTAAGTTTGGCCTCAACTGAAGCCTGTCCAGATCGCCGAGGGAACCGCCCTGTGAAGCAGCTGAAACAGGGCGGTAGGTGAGTACTCTGCAAAGAAAGGTAAGTTAAAGGTTCTTTTATTTTAATTGTAAAACGGCGATTAGCTTTAAAACTGTCTTGGGAATGTTTTTTAACTTTTTTTTTGTGAAATTTTTTTTTAAGTTTTCCCTTGGCCCAACCGCAGCCTGAGTAAATTTTTTTTTTAAATTTAAGAACTGCCCATTTCACTTAGTTTCGCCTTTAACCACCGAGAATACTGGTGCAAGATCCATTTTCTCGGCAGGCGATTATTTTTTACTTAATTATGGGAATTCTCGCCAGCGTTAGTTGCAAAACGTTAGCAGATTTTCTGGGTGGGCAATCGAGTGTTGAGGGGCTCTCGGGAAAGTCTAGCCCAAAAAGTGGTATGGTATTTTTTATTTAAAATCACAATTTTATTTTAAGGTACTATTCAGGTCATATTTACAGTATAATTGATATTTTCAGCCACATTTGCGCATCTTTAGATCTCCTTTTAAAAAAACATCGTTGCTGGGTCAAAGTCCTGGAACCTGACGAAGCTGGAGTTGCTTTGGTTTCACCTCAATCAGGCCTTTCAGGTAGAAGTACAGTTCACCATTTCTGTTCTTGGAGAAAGATAAATGGTACTGATTCACAGAATTCTTTTTCTACTTACTCAGTAATTATATCTTTCAATTAATATTATGTACACATCAAATCCGATATTAAGACCCCCATAACGAGCGGGTTAAAAATAAAAATTGTTTTTTCAGTGGCAGGTTGCATGGCATGCATGTCCTGTCTTGGAGAGGTGGGACACTTCAATAAAATATTTAAATCAGCTGCACTGTGGGAGGCCACTTTATATTTAACAGGTGCCAGCTGTGTTTACAGGGCTCGGGAAACCCAGCAGCTAAATGGAGATGGGAGCAGCTGGCTCCAGCAGGTAAGTGCTATTTAGAGCACTCCTTGTGGGCCAGGAGAAGCAGAAGTCGTTCCCCCAGTCCCTCAAGGAAACCTTTGGTCACTCTTCTGCCGATCGCACCTCTCCTCGGCCCCACGATCAGCCAACCCTTTCCAACCCCCGATCTTTCCCTCCCTCGCCATTGCCATGCTCCGACTCCCTCCAACTCCAGATCTTTCCCTCCCTCCCTCGCCATTGCCATGCTCCGACTCCCTTCAACTCCAGATTTTTCCCCCCCTCCCTCGCCATTGCCATGCTCTGACCCCCTCCAACCTCAGATCTTTCCCTCTCTCCCTCGCCATTGCCATGCTCAGACCCTCTCCAATCCCAGATCTTTCCCTCCCTCGCCATTGCCAGGCTCCAACCCCAAATTTTTTTCCCCCACCCTCACCATTGCCAGGCTCCGAACCCCTCCAATCCCTGATCTCCCTCACCCCCATTCGCTATTGCCAGACTCCGACCTCCTCCAACCCCTATCTTTCCTTCCCTCCCTCATCATTGGTGGGCTCCAACTTTCAGACTTCCCATTTGCCAGAGACCATCCTCAACAGTTCCTGCTGTGGCCTCCTACTGCTGCCATTCCCGCCCGGCACCCAGCCAGGCTGACAATCTGGCTAGCTCTCGGAAACAGAAGAAAAAATGATAATGAGGCCCTGCGGAATGTAACAGCAGGACTTTCACAGATTTCCCTCTCGCTGCCATGCTCTCCTCTCCCTCCCCATAAATATCGGGGCAATTGTCTCCCAGTTAGGAGTCAAGTTATCTGAGCATTATGGTAGTCGAAAATATCTTGTTATAGACCTGATACATGCTTCAGTCATTGAGGTTTTTTCATGGTTTCAACTGCGACTATTAACTGGGCTGCAAATAAGGTGGTGATAACAAAGTGATAATATAGCTAATTGCTGGTTAACCTGTAGCGATTCAAGTCCAAAGTATGGAAAAGCTCTAGGCTGAGGGGAAGAAATTCACTATCGCCCCATTTGGGGTGTTAATTTTGAAAAGTTTGAAAAGTTAGTGCCAGGCGCTAACAATTTCAAACTTTTAACAAATTCGCTGTTTGCGCTCCACGAAGGAAGTGGAGCGCTAAATCTAGCACCTAGAACTCCCCTAATTACTCTTATTCCCACAGGGAAAGAATCCAAGCAGTTCGCTGTATAGTGGGGCAAAATTAATAGGACACCATATGGATGCAAATGGCCTCTTACCAGATCCATTATATGTGCATATAAACAAGTGCCTATAATTAGAAACAAGATGCAGACTAATGTAGATAATATTGGCCTAAAAGCTAACCTGCTGTAGTAGATGTCCACAGTAATTGTATTGGATATTGAGACCAGGATAATGATCTAAGATGGCCAGAAACTAGGAACCTCCCCAGAAGAATGGAACAAAAATCAGGAGGACAGCCAGCTAGAGATTTTTTAAAATTCGTTCATGGGATGTGCGCATCGCTGGCGAAGCCAGCATTTATTGCCCATCCCTAATTTCCCTTGAGAAGGTGGTGGTGAGCCGCCTTCTTGAACCGCTGCAGTCCTTGTGGTGAAGGTACTCCCACAGTACTGTTCGGGAGGGAGTTCCAGGATTTTGACCCAGCAACGATGAAGGAACGCCGATATACTTTTAAGTCAGGATGGTGTGTAACTTGGAGGGAGACTTGGAGGTGGTGGTGTTTCCATGTGCCTGCTGCCCTTGTCCTTCTAGGTCAGTGGTGGACAAAATACTGCCTGAGGGCCAAATCCGGCCCACCAAGTCATTCTATCCAGCCCGATGGACTGGACAGAAATAGAACGCAAGCCGGAGCTCAGGCCGCACAATCGTCTATCCACTTTCGCTTCTCATGGGTCAGAGACAGATCCGAACTGCAGCCAAGAAAAAAACATGGTAATGTTTCATTCAAATTATTGGCCCAGAAATCCCGGTTTCTTCTTCCTAAGGGCATTCGAATGGATTTTAGAAAAAAGATGCCCACCTACCTGAACCTGCTGCGGCCATACCAGATCCCGGTCCTGAGGCCTCTCCTGACTGCGCATCGCAGCTTGTGCATGTCAGGACGTGCGCAGGCCTGGAGCTGGAGTCGCATGGCTCTGGGCAGCCAATCAGGTATAGATATTCTCATTCATAATAATGGGAACTCCGTAAGTTGGAGTTCTCATTATTATGAATGAGAACCCCCCCCCTCCCCAAACACTAATAACCAATAATAAAAGATAGAAAAAATGCACATGTTTTTATTAATTTAAATTAAAGTTATTTATGTATTTAAAAAATATATATTTTTCTGATTTATTTTTTAAAGTTTTTTTAATTATGGTTTAAAATAAACTTACCGTAGTGGGGAGAGTTTTTAACAATAACGTGTTTTTAAAATTTTATTTTACAATGTTTTTGTGTGCTTTAAAAGTCTTACGCCTGTAAAAGTAGGCTATGCGCCTGCTTTTATCAGGCGCAAGTGTTTTGAGGACATTTGCTGGGCAAGATATGAGTAAATCCCGCAATCTTGTCCTTGCAAATGTCCTCGCTCCCGAAATGCGCGAGATCTGTCAAGCCAGAAACTTGACAGATCGGAAAAGCCGGTTTTCAGTGCATGCACATTGTGCGCTGAAAACTGGCTTTTCTGATGCCTCCCCGGGTCCGTAGAAACTCCGTACGGACCCGGGGAGGCCGGGATTTCCAGGCCAATAATTCGCAAAAGTAATTCTCCCAGGCCAGATCTTAAAAGAATCTTTTCCGTGATTCAGGGCAACAATGGTGGAGGTCCGAACCCAGAATGCACTGTGGACTCGAATATGCCCTATCCAATGTAGAATTGAGTCATGGCTGTTCATCCCCATGACTTTTTTACTGGAGAAAGTGGCAGGCACAGCATTTTTCCTGTTCCGGTATCCAGAGTACGATGGCAAGGGAATTCTCATCTTGCACCAGTTGGGACGGCATCAGTAATCTTTGCAGAGGCACATAAGGATGACTGAGGTGGAAAATTGATGCTGACACAGGCTCTAAAGAGAGTACAGTTCTATTCCACAGCACTGATTTACAGAGACCAGAAGATACCACATTTTCAACTTTTATCTTGGATTCATTTCTAAGCAGTATAGAGTACATGTTGTGTATTTAGGATAGCATCTGACTATGACCTGAATTTATTTTTATGCAATGTTCCCTCTAATTCTTTTTTGCACGTGGTCCCTTTAAATTTGCTGGGCGGCCGGCCGCTATGCGGCCACACACCTTTGGGGGAACATTGGAGGGCAACCCTGAACAGCTCACTAAAACTTGTTAGGTGGTCCTCCAACCCAAATAATTGCTCACCCTTGTTCTAGGTGGCAGAGATTGTGGGTTTGGGATGTGCTGCAGCAGAAGCCTTGGCAAGTTGCAGCAGTACATCTTGTAGATGGTACACACTGCAGCCATGGTACGCTGGTGGTGGAGAGAGTGAATGTTTAAGGTGGTGAATGGGGTGCCAATCAAGCGAGCTACTTTGTCCTGGATGGTGCTGAATTTCTTAAGTGTTGTTGGAGCTGCACTCATCCAGGTAAGTGGAGAGTATTCCATCACACTCCTGACTTGTGCCTTGTAAATGGTGGAAAGGCTTTGGGGAATCAGGAAGTGAGGCACTCGCTGCAGAATACCCAGCCTCTGACCTGCTTTTGTTGCCACGGCTGGTGCAGTTAAGTTTTTGTTCATTGGTCACCTCCAGGATGTTGATGGTGGGGGATTAGGCGATGGTAATGCCGTTGAATGTCAAGGTGGGGTGGGGGGGGGGTGGCGCGGGGGCGGTGATTAGACTCTCGCTTGTTGGAGATAGTCATTGCCTGGCCTTTGTGTGGCAAGAATTTTACTTACCACTTATCAGCCTATGCCTGAATGTCGTCCCGGTGCATGTGGGCACGGACTGCTTCATTATCTGAGGAGTTGCGAATGGTACTGAACACTGTGCAGTCATCAGCGAACATCCCCACTTCTGACCTTATGATGGAGGGAAGGTCAGTGATGAAGTAGCTGAAGATGGTTGGGTAGACACTGCCCTGAGGAACTCCTGCAGCGATGTCCTGGGCATATGATGATTGACCTCCAACCACCGCAACCGTCTTCCTTTGTGCTAGGTGTGACTCCAGCCAGTGGAGAGTTTTCCTCCTGATTCCCATTGACTTCAGTTTTACTAAGGCCCCTTGATGCCACACTTGATGTCAAATGCTGCCTTGATGTCAAGGGCCATCACTCTCATCTCACCTCTGGAATTCAGCTTTTTTGTCCATGTTTGGACCAAGGCTATAATGCGGACTGAAGCCAAGTAGTCAAAATTAATGAGCAGGTTATTGGTGATCAAGTGCGGCTTGATAGCATTATCGACAACACTTTGCTGATGATTGAGAGTAGACTAATGGGGCGGTAATTGGTCGGCTTCAACTTGTCCTGCTTTTTATAAACAGGAAAAACTGGACAATTTTAAGAACATAATAAAAACATAATAAATAGGAACAGGAGTGAGCCATTTAGCCCCTCGAGCCTGCTCCGCCATTTAATAAGATCTTGGGTTCAGCTTCACTTCCTGCCCACTCCCCATATCCCTTCACACCCTTATCATTCAAAAATCTGTCCATCTCCACCTTAAATATATTCAATGACACAACCTCCACAGCTCTCAGGGCAGAGAATTCCACAGATTTACAACCCTCAGAGAATAAATTCCTCCTCATCTCAGTTCTAAATGGGCGACCCCTTATTCTGAAACTATGTCCCCTAGTTCTAGATTTCCCCCATGAGTGGAAATGTCCTCTCTGCACCTACTTTGTCGAGCCCCCTCAGTATCTGATATGTTTCAATAAGATCACCTCTCATTCGTCTAAACTCTAATGAGTATAGGCCCAGCCTGCTCAATATTTCTTCATAAGACAACTCTTTCATCTCAGGAATCAACCTAGTGAACCTTCTCTGAACTGTCTCCAATGCAAGTATATCCCTCCTTAAATAAGGAGACCAAAACTGTACGCAGTACTCTAGATGTGGTCTCACTAATACCCTGTACAGTTGTAGCAGGACTTCCCTGCTTTTATACTCCATTCCCCTTGCAATAAAGGCCAGCATTTAATTTGCCTTCCTGATTACTTTCTGTACGTGCATACTAACTTTTTGTCTTTCACGCACGAGGACCCCCAGGTCCTTCTATACTGCAGCATTTTGTAATCTCTCTCCATTTAAATAATAATTTGCTTTTTTATTTTCCTGCTAAAGTGGATAACCTCACACTTTCCCACATTATACTCCATCTGCCAAATGTTTGCCCACTCACTTAGTCTGTCTGTATCCATTTGCAGATTCTTTGTGTCCTCCTCACAACTTGCATTCCCACCCAACTTTATATCATCAGCAAACTTGGCTACATTACACTTGGTCCCTTCATCCAAGTCATTAATATAGATTGTAAATAGTTGAGGCCCCAGCACCGATCCCTGTGGCACCCCACTAGTTACTGTTTGCCAACTGGAAAATGACCCATTTATCCTGATTCCCTGTTTTCTGTTAGTTAGCAAATCCTCTATCCATGCTAATATATTACCCCCAATCCCGTGAGCTCTTATCTTGTGCAGTAACATTTTATGTGGCACCTTTTCCACATTGTCAGATAGATGCCAGTGTTGTAGCTGCACTGGAACAGCTTGGCTAGTTCTGGAGCATAAGTCTTCGGCACGACAGCCAGGATGTTGTTGGGGCCCATAGCCTTTGCTGTATCCAGTGCCCTCAGCTGTTTCTTGATATCACGTGGAATGAATCGAATTGGCTGAAGACTGGCTTCTGTGACGATGCGGCCGCAGGGGGAGGCCGAGCTGGATCATTCACTCGGCACTTCTGGTTGAAGATTGTTGTAAACAATTCAGCCTTTTCTTTTGCATTCACGTGCTGGGCTTGGCCATTATTCAGGATGGGGATGTTCATGGAGCCTCCTCCTCCTCCTGTTAGTTGTTTAATGATCCACCGCCATTCACAACTGGATGTGGCAGGACTGCAGAGCTTTGGTCTGATCCATTGATTGTAGGATTACTTAGCCCTGTCTATGACATGCTGCTTCCGCTTTTTAGCATGTTTGTAGTCCTGTGTTGCAGCTGCCCCAGGTTGGCACTTTATTTTTAGGTACGCCTGGTGCTGCTCCTGGCACGCTGTTCTGCACTCCTCATTGAACCAGGGTTGGTCCCCTGGCTTGATGGTAATGGTAGAGTGAGGGATAAGCTAGGACATAAGTTCACAAATTGTGGTGGAATACAATTCTGCTGCTGTTGATGGCCCACAGCGCCTCATTTCTGCCCAGTTTTGAGCTGCTAGATCTGTTCTGAATCTATCCCATTTAGCACGGTGGTAATGCCACGCAACACAATGGAGGGTGTCCTCTGTGTGACGGCGGGACTTTGTCTCCACAATGACTGTGCGGTGGTCACTACGACCATAGACAAATGCATTTGCGACAGGCAGATTGGCGAGGATGAGGTCAAGTAGGTTTTTCTGTCATGTTGGTTCTCTCACCACCTGTCTGGCAATATGTCCTTCAGGACTCGGCCAGCTTGGCCAGTAGTGCTGCTACTGAGCCTCTCTTGGTGCTGGACATTGAAATCCCCCACCCAGAGTACATTCTGTGCCCTTGGTACTCTCAGTGCTTCTTCCAAGTGGTGTTCAACATGGAGGAGTATCCTTGTGCATCTAGTCATTGTTAATTGCAGTTTGCTTTCCTTCTCAATCGGAATACAATATATGTGATGCAGGGAGACTCAGAAGAGGGGAAAGAGAAGAAAATATAAAATTGCTCTGATGAAGGGAGGGCACATATGATATCTGATGGATCATGTATCCAATCCTTTGTTGTCTTGGTTTTATCAAGTTCATAGAATGCAACTGAAAGTAGCAACAAGTATCAGATTGTGCTTCATCAATATTTGAACTTTGAACCCACAAATAGAAGAAAGATGAATTTTCATGTCTAATTGCTATATTTTGAAACAATGTATGTTACAATTATATGTAATCCTAGTTTATTAAATTAAATATGAACTTTGCTTATCCTTTAACCAGGAAGAATTTTGTTCAAGTGTCTGTTAGGAAATAAAGTATCCCTATGTTTATTATTTTCAGAGGTTAGAAGTTGCTTTCAATTCAAGGCTGCCCTCTGGTACTGGTAAGGTCCATACTTGTAGAGTTCTTGAACTCAAAGGCTGTGATTTAAGTCATTTTACTAGTTAGATTCTCCTAGAATTTTATTTGAGCCTGTAACGTATATTACTTAAAAGTATCCAAATAATTTATATCTGATTTCAAGAGACTAAGGGGTCGAGATTCCGTTTCTACCGCCACCCATTACCGCCGGCGGGAGGCGGCTAACAGGCAGCAAAGGCCTACCTTCGATGGTAAGCGGAGTCCACGCCTGCGTACAAATTCAGTAGGCTGTTTGGCAGTGCCGCCAAGAGCTAACACTGCGCCGGCTAATGCCACCTGCGTGGTGATGTCATCCAGCATGCAACGCCTCCTTGGCGCCTCCATTTAGTTTGAATATCATCTTCCCGGCAGGCGTTCTTACAGCCTGAAAAAGTGGTGAGTAAACAGCGGAACTCGGGCGGAACCACCCAGAGAGTAAGATAAGTTTTTAAAAATTTATTTCTTCATTTTTTTCATTAGTTGTAACAGTGGGGAAGTTTGTGTGGGTCGGAGAAGTTTGAGGATTTTTTTCCCTTTTCCCGTTTTTCAGCTAGCATGGCGGCAGCCTCCAGTTGCGAAATTCAGTCGGCCTCCTGAGCTCCCGCCCGAGGATGAGTGTGCAATGCCACTTTTTAGCGCTGCTCTCTCATCTTTGGGCGTAAAAACTGAATTTGGCAGTTTGAGCCTGCACCTAACACCTGGCGGTAAAATTAGCACTCAAGCAGTGACACCGCCTCAAAAACAGCGGTACCAAATTTCGACCCCTGAGAATTTGCCCCGCTCTGGGTTTGCAGCGCATAATTCAAATTTGCTTCTTTTTATTGCCGGTGCAGAAAGCGCCGGCAGCAGCGCGGATTTGCGCTCTTTGTGAAAAAAAAAGTTGTTATTGTGCTAACAGAGCGCTTAAAGGGGAGGGCTGCTGCAAAATCTGCATCCTCTTTAGTGGCGCCCACTGGGCCATCAGGGTGGATGTTGGCCGGGCCAGTGGCCTGGCACTCAAGGGGCTGCCGGACTGCATGCTGGCGGCTCGGCCACACTAGTAGCCGCCATTTTCGGGCCGACTTAAACGTCAGCTGACATAAAAAAGATGGCGACCACCTTTAAGGGAGGCCAGGTGCTACAGCCAACGACCTTGAGTCCCGCAGGGCAATTTCCCTTGAAGGGTACAAAGGGGTCGGCGCGCACGGCGATGGTGTCATCACCATGCGTCTGCCACAGCGGTGTGCTAATCGTGGAGAGTGGCGCAAACCACATATCGCCGGCGGAGCCCTGGGGGCAAATCCACTCAAGTCGATGAGATCACCGCGCCCGCACGCACATTAACTCATTAGTGCACAGTTATCGCTGGCTGGCGGCGCTAACTGGCACTGCGAAAAGGGGCAATTTCAGCCCTTAACTTCATAGAGACGTAGTTATCTCACATGTTTCCTTACATTGGAAGTAACTCCTTAAAGGTGAAGGTATGTCTAAGATAATTATTAATAATGGTAAATACTTGGCAACAGATCTGTCCCAGGTAATCTTTTCAATAAAATAAAACAATTTTAAAAGATCCCTTTATGTGGTGAGTGAACAGAAAAGATGATTCATTCCAATGTTGCTGTTCAAAGAAATCTTGTTGAGAGAATGTTTGTGCTTAATCAAGGGATTAGTTGGCAAGGACACGACCCAATTGAAACTCCAGCATACATATCAAGAAAGGTCCCAGATGTACTGAGATTGATTATCAAAGTTGGTAACACTATCTCCTCTGACTCAGAAGGGTGTGGATTCATACAGATTTGAGCATATAGGCTGACATTTCAGTATAGTACTGAGGGAGTGCTGCATTGTTGCAGTTGGTTGTCTTTCGGTTAAACAGAGGCCCTATTTGCCTGTTGAGATGGATGTAAAAGAAGAACCTAGGGAGTGAAATTGTGTTGCGCCCCGTTTGGGGGTGGTAACAGCCAGGAGACGAGACATTCTGTGCCAGGCGCGAAAGTGCCACCCCATTTGAATAATTTGGGTTACTGCTCCAAAAGGAAGTGGAACGCAAAATATCGTGCTCCACTTCCTTTCTGCGGCAGTAGTGCGGCAGACAGATCGGGAGCGGGATGCAATGCTTAGCGCTGCTGTGTAGAAGGGGCTTTTCCCTTAATTAAAGAGAAGGGTCCAAGCTGCAAACTCTGTAGGTAAGAAATCGGCCTCCATGGACCACCAGGGAGCGGGGGTGCCATGCCAACAGCCCGGCATTCAGTAGAGTGCCGGGCTAAACGATCACGACACGGACCCCGCAATTGAAGCAGGGTGCTGAAGAAAAACTGCACTTTTTTTTTTAAACATGGCCACCACCTCCCCTTTAAGTATCGCCCCGCGAGCGGCCTGCAGCCCGGTTCATGTCCCCTGAAGCTGTCGCTGGCATCGCCCGGCGCAGCTTCAGGAGGCACTCCCCAATTTTTGTTCTGGGTTGAAAGCAGGGCGCTGCGCATGTTGATGACGTCATCACCGCCAGCGGAGCGGGGCGCTATGGGTTACCGCCGCTGCTAAACTCCCGTGTAATTTAGCGGGAGCTGTCAGTAGCGCCGTGCACGGCCGAAAAGGTGCAAACGACCTGAATTTCTAGGCCTAGGCTAATGTCTGGTCAATATTTTGTTTTTCAATTAGCACTACCAAAACAGATGAACTGGTCATGCATTTAATTGTTTGTGTACAAATAAGGACTGCAGTGTTTGCCAACAAAAGAGCATTGATGATACGTCAAAAGTATTGCATTGGTTGTGAAGTGTTTCAGGATATTCTGAGGTGCTACATAAATGCAAGTTGTTCTTTAATAAATTAGTAAGGAAAATTGGAGGGACAATTTGGGATATCCTTGTGCACATACGAGTGGTTAATTGAAATGAGTGACGATAATGTTGGACTTGGCTGTGATTGCTCTCTGAATAATCTTGCAACACTTTGGCCTAGAAATTGGTATCCTTAGCACCTCCCCTTATCGCCTCCGGGGGGAGATAACGGGACACTAACCGGGTTCCGATCAGACACGGCGACAAAATCGACTCCCGGCATATTCGGCGGGAGATTTGCGGCAGCATTATGGTGTTGCGCCCCGATCTCCTTCACCCGGAGATCGTGACGTCATCGCCCCGGTAGCGTCCTGGACTCGAACTTGCATTCCAGCCCCTGAAGCATTGCTGGGCGAAAACACTGGCAGCTGCAGGAGGTGTCCATCAGATCGCTTGGGGGGTGATGATCAAAGATGAGGTGTCCAAGATAAGTGCAAAAAAAAAATTACCTTCTCTCTTGCTGGTTTTTGGCCCTCAATCGATATGCTTCAGTGCATCGGGCTGATCGGGTAGGATCGCAGCTGCTGTCGGGGAGAAGATAAGTTTATTTTTGCAAAGGCTGCAGCGATGGCCCTTCCCTTTAAGGAAGGGAAGGTGCTTTTAAACGCGTCAGCACTGCACGGCCCAGTGTGCAGCGCTGCTCCACTTACTGCCCCGCCTGCTACTGATTGCTCTCCAGAAAGGAAGTGGAGCACCTGATTTACCACTCCTCTTCCTTCCTGCAATGCTACCCCCCGAATTTTTTTAAAGCAGAAAATGATTAGCTCCTGGCGCTAATTTTCTCTACTTTTAAAAGTCCCCAAACAGGACGCTCCTGAATTTCTCCCCCTAACTGTGTAGCCTCATGTGAAGAATGGCCACTAGGGCAAGTTATCCAAAAGGCACTACTGCATGGCATCACATAGTATAGAATATGGTTTCCTACTTTTAAGGAGTGAAATTCGGTACTGCCCCATTTGGAATGGTGCAAGGCGGGAGTTCCTGTGCCAGGAGCAGAAGTCCCACCTCACAAGCTGTATTGGGCTTACCGCCCCTGAGAGGAACTGCACCACAAAATCTCGCGCTACAGTTCCTCTCGGGGGTGGGACCAGGCCGCAAACCCATGCAAAGTTTCCAGCGCCACGCAGTGTGATGCGTAGCACTGGCAGTCAACCAGGGCCCTCCCCTTCCATTAAAGGGGAGGGCCAAGCTGCAGACTCTACTGGCGGGAAACGGGGTCATCGTTGGACTACCCAGGGAGCGTGATGCCATGGCAGCAGTCCGGCATACAAACGGAGTGCCGGGCTGCAAGTTCACGGCACGGACCCTGCGATCTACAAAGAAGGCCAAAGAAGATAAGTCGGCCATTTTGTTTTACTGCTGTCTCTCTCCTTTAATTTTCGCCCTGCGAGCGGCCTACAGTCTGGGTCGTTGTGCAGGGTGATGACGTTGTCATCACTAATGCAGCAGCCCAGGCTGTTACCGGTTACCACCGCCGCTAAACTCCCACGGAATTTCGCGGTAGTCTGTAGTGGCGCTGCACCCGGGCAAAAAGTCTCAGGAGCGCTAACGGGAGGCGCAAACTAGCTTTCCCCCTTGATTTCCAATATTACCAGTGGAGGTTTCAAGTAGATAGATGTTTGACTATAAAGAAAGACGACACATCAACTTCAAAGCTCTTGACACCTGTTTTCCGAACTGGTTTGTTGTGGTTCAACTGGAATTTTCACAAGTTTTCAAATCAGCAGAACAATTGGGCCCTGTAATTAATTATTAAATGTGCAGTAACCATGTGGATGGACTGGATGACGTGATTGCATATGACTAAAGTGCCAAATATATAGCTTTAATTGACTTTAAAGACAAATAATTGATTCAAAGGAAGTACAAGTAAATTTATGACCTATGGGGTCTTCCAATGGACCTGGGTGAGATCTGAGCAGGAGCAGAGTGTGAACGGCAGCAGGGATAAAAATAGCGCAAAATACAGGCCCGAGACCGGAGGAGGCAACGGACCTGGGTGAGATCTGAGCGGGAGCAGAGTCAGAGTAGCAGCGGCAATAAAAGGAGCGCAGAGTGCAGGCTCAGCTAGGAGCAACTCAACAGAGGCAGAATTCGAAAGCGACATCAGAGTAAAAAAAGTGATGTCGACATAAGGGAAGGAACTGATTGGTGAGTAGCTGGAGAGTTTTTTTTTAGCTTTAAGTTTACTTCTGCTCAGTTAGTACTCATTCTATTAAATAGAGGCATGGCAGGGCAGCTCAATCCCTTGGAGTGCACATCCTGTGCCATGTGGAAAGTCCTGGACGCTTCTCATGGCCTGAACGACCAAATGTGCAGGAAGTGTCACCAGCTACGGCAATTCGAGATCCGTGTTTTGGAGCTTGACCGGGAGCTGGAGTCACTGGTGCATCCGCGAGGCTGAGAACTTCGTCGATAGCACGTTTCTAGAGGACCAAGAAGGTAGTGCAGGAGTACATTTTGCTCTCCAACCAGTATTCTGTTCCTCTGGGGAGTGCAGCCAGAGCCAAGTCCACTCGTGTCTCAGCTGCACGGGTGGGGCGGGGGATGGGGGGGGGCGGGAGGAAGAAGAGAGGAAGAGCAATAATGGTAGGGGATTCGATATTCGATAGTTAGGGGAGCAGGCAGCCGTTTCTGCTGCCGCAGACATGACTCCAGGATGGTAAGTTTCCTCCCTGATGCAAGGATATCACCGAGCAGCTGCAGGGCATTCTGGGGTAAGAGGGTGAACAAGCCAGAGGTCGTGGTCCATATCGGTACCAACGACATAGGTAGAGTCCTGCAGGCAGAGTTTAGGGAGCTAGGAGCGAGATTAAAGAGCAGGACCTCAACGGTAATAATCTCTAGATTACTCCCTATGCCACGTGCTAGTGAGTACAGAAATAGGAGGATAGAGCAGATGAATGCGTGGCTGGAGAGTTGGTGCAGGTGGGAGGGCTCTAGATTTTTGAGGCATTGTGTCCGTTTCTGGGGGAGGTGGGATCTGTACAAGCCAGACGGGTTGCACCTCAACAGAGCCAGGACCAATATCCTCGTGGGGGTGGGGGGGTTTGCTAGTGTTGTTGGGGAGGGTTTAAACTAGCTTTACAGGGGGATGGGAACCGGAGAATAGATTCAGAAGGGTGAGAAGCAAAGCTGAATTTGGAAAGCAAAAAAGTAGAAAGTGAATTTGGAAGACCGGGGAAACAAGGGCTAGAAAATAGACAACAATGGAGTTTGGCACTACTAAATGGTATATACTTCAATGCAAGGAGTATAGGAAATAAGGCAGATGAGCTGAGAGTACAGATAGACACTTGGGAGTATGATATTATAGCTATTACAGAGACATGGCTGAAAGGGCAGATATGGCAGTGAGTTGGTCACACCACAGGTAAAGGTTACACAGCCAGATAGGGAATGGGTGACCATCAGGCAGAGCAATGGAAGGAAGGTAGTGCAGGGGTCCCTTGCGGTCACCTCCCTCCAAAACAGATACACCACCTTGGGTACTGTTGGGGGAGATGGTTCATCAGGGGAAGGCAGCAGCAGCCAAGTCCATGGCACCAGGGGTGGCTCTGCTGCACAGGAGGGCAGGAAAAAGAGTGGGAGAGCTATAGTGATAGGTGATTCTATTATAAGGGGAATAGATAGGCGTTTCTGTGGCCGCAAATGACACTCCAGGATGGTATGTTGCCTCCCTGGTGCAAGGGTCAAGGATGTCTCGGAGCAGCTGCAGCGCATTCTGGAGGGGGAGGGTGAACGGCCAGCTGTCATGGTACATATAGCTACCAAGGATATAGGTAAAAAGCGGGATGAGGTCCTACAAGCTGAATTTAGGGAGCTAGGAGTTAAATTAAAAAGTAGGACCTCAAAGGTAGTAATCTCAGGATTGCTACCAGTGCCTTGTGCTAGTCAGAGTAGGAATTGCAGGATAGCTCAGATGAATACGTGGCTTGAGGAATGGTGCAAAAGGGAGGGATTCAAATTCCTGGGACATTGGAACCAGTTCTGGGGAAGATGGGACCAGTACAAACTGGACAGCCTGCACCTAGGCAGGACCAGAACCGATGTCCAAGGCGGAGTGTTTGCTAGTGCTGTTGGGGAGGGTTTAAACTAAAAAGGCAGGGGGATGGGAATCTATGCAGGGCTGCAGAGGGAAGTAAAAAGGGGACAGAAGCAAAAGGTAGGAAGGAGAAAAGCAAGAGTGGAGAGCAAAGAAATCAAGGACAAAAATCAAAAAGGGCCACATTACAACATAATTCTAAAAGGACAAAAAGTGTTAAAAAAACAAGCCTGAAGGCTCTGAGTCTCAATGCGAGGAGCATTCATAATAAACATAGAAAATAGGTGCAGGGGTAGGCCATTCAGCCCTTCGAGCCTGCACCGCCATTCAATAAGATCATGGCTGATCACTCCCTCAGTACCCCTTTCCTGCTTTCTCTCCATACCCCTTGATCCCCTTAGCCATAAGGGCCATATCTAACTCCCTCTTGAATATATCCAATGAACTGGCATCAACAACTCTCTGCAGCAGGGAATTCCACAGGTTAACAACTCTCTGAGTGAAGGTGGATGAATTGACTGTGCAGATAGCTGTTAACGAATATGATGTAATTGGGATTATGGAGACATGGCTCCAAGGTAACCAAGACTGTGAACTCAATATCCAGGGGTATTCAATATTCAGGAAGGACAGACAGGAAGGAAAAGGAGGTGGGGTAGCGTTATTGGTTAAAGAGGAGATTAATGCAATAGTAAGGAAGGACATTAGCATGGATGATGTGGAATCTATATGGGTAGAGCTGTGAAACACCAAAGGGCAGAAAACATTAGTGGGAGTTGTATACAGACCACCAAACAGTAGTAGGGAGGTTCAGGATGGTGTCAAACACGAAATTAGGGATGTGTGCAATAAGGGTACAGCAGTTATCATGGGTGACTTTAATCTGCATATAGATTGGGCTAACCAAGCTGGTAGCAATACTGTGGAGGAAGATTTCCTGGAGTGTATAAAGGATGGTTTTCTAGACCAATGTGTCGAAGAACCAACTAGAGAGCAGGCCATCCTAGACTGGGTCTTGTGTAACGAGAGAGGATTAATTAGCAATCTGGTGTTGCGGGGCCCCTTGGGGAAGAGTGACCATAATATGGTAGAATTCTTCATTAAGATGGAGAGTGAAACAATTAATTCAGAGACTAGGGTCCTCAACTTAAAGAAAGGAAACTTTGTTGGTATGAAACGTGAATTGGCTAGGATAGACTGGCAAATGATACTTAAAGGGTTGACGGTGGATAGGCAATGGCAAACATTTAAAGATCACATGGATGAACTACAACAATTGTACATCTCCGTGTGACATAAGAATAAAAAAGGAAGGTGGCTCAACCGTGTCTAACAAGTGAAATTAGGGATAGTGCTAAATCCAAGGAAGAGGCATATAAATTGGCCAGAAAAAGCAGCAAACCTGAGGATTGGGAGAAATTTAGAATTCAGCAGAGGAGGACAAAGGATTTAATTAGAAAGGGGAAATTAGAGTATGAGAGTAAGCTTGCCGGGAACATAAAAACTGACTGCAAAAGCTTCTATAGATATGTGAAGAGAAAAAGATTAGTGAAGACTAATGTAGGTCCCTAGCAGTCAGAATCAGGGGAATTCATAATGGGGAACAAAGAAATGGCAGACCAGTTGAACAAATATTTTCATTCTGTCTTCACTAAGGAACACACGAATAACCTCCGAAAATACGAGGGAACCAAGGGTCTTGCGAGAAGGGGGAACTGAGAGAAATCCTTGTTAATCAGGAGATTGTGTTAGGGAAATTGAAGGGACTGAAGGCCGATAAATCACCAGGACCTGATAGTCTGCATCCTAGAGTACTTAAGGAAGTGGCCCTAGAAATAGTAGATGCATTGGTGGTCATTTTCCAACATTCCATGGACTCTGGTTCAGTTCCTATGGATTGGAGGGTAGCTAATGTAACCCCACTTTTTAAAAAAGGAGGGAGACAGAAAACACGAAATTATAGACCGGTTAGCCTGACATCGGTGATGGGGAAAATGCTGGAATCAATTATTAAAGATGTAATAGCAGCGCATTTCGAAAGCAGTGACAGTATCAGTCCAAGTCAGCATGGATTTATGAAAGGGAAATCATACTTGACAAATCTTCTAGAGTTTTTTGAGGATGTAACTAGTAGAGTGTGTGGTGTTCCTGCACCGTACTGCAAACTCACACGAGGCATGTACTGCAGACACAGTCACTAAGTGACACTATGACCCTATTCCCTTCTTTGCCAATTACTGTGCCCTCAAGCCACTTGGGTCCCAAAGCATGGTTAAGAACAAATACCGGGTCATCAATTTCTATACACCTCCCCCTTGAGTTTCGATCATGGAACTCGGTTTGGGACTGGCGCTTGCCCTCAAAAATGTCTGCCATGGCTGGGTGAATGAGGGACAGCCGCATTTTAAGCATGCGTTTCATGAGGAGTTCCGCTGGCGGGACTCCCATGAGCGAGTGCGGGCGGGACCTGTAGGCCAGCAGGAGGCTCGATAGGCGATACTGAAGGGAGGGTCCTTGGATGCGTAGCATGCCCTGTTTTATGATTTGGACCGCACGTTCTGCCTGGCCATTGGAAGCCGGCTTGAACAGCGCTGTCCGGACGTGTTTGATACCATTGCCCGACATAAACTCCTGGAATTCATGGCTGGTGAAACACGGGCCATTGTCGCTGACCAGGATGTCCGGCAAGCCGTGAGTCGCGCAAACCGTACGCAGACTCTCCATGGTGATGGATGTCGTGCACGAGTTTAATATGATGCACTTGATCCATTTCGAGTATGCATCAACAACGATCAGGAACATTTTCCCCATGAACAGACCCACATAGTCTACGTGAATATGTGACCATGGCCTGGTGAGCCAGGGCCACGGGCTGAGTGGGGCCTCCCTGGGGGCATTTCCCAGCTGGGCACACATCGTGCACCTGCGAACCCAGTGTTCCAGGTCTGAGTCAATCCCCAGCCACCATACATGTGACCGGGCAATGGCCTTCATTAACACGATACCAGGGTGCTCGCTGTGGAGTTCCGTGATGAACGCTTCCCTGCCTTTCTGGGGCATGACTACCCGGCTGCCCCATAGCAGGCAGTCGGCTTGGATGGAGAGCTCATCCATCCATCTCTGAAATGGTCTGACCTCCTCGGGGCACGCCCTGTTTGCGGTCGCCCAATCCCCCGTCAGGACACATTTCTTTATCATGGATAGGGGGGGGTCTCTGTTGGTCCAGAGTTTGATCTGGCGGGCTGTGATGGGGGAGCCTGCGGTGTCAAAAGCCTCAATGGCCATGACCATCTCAGTGCTTTGCTCCGCTGCCCCATCGGTGGTGGCCAGTGGGAGTCTGCTGAGCACGTCAGTGCAATTTTCGGTGCCTGGCCGGTGCTGTATGGTATAGTCATACGCAGCCAGCATGAGAGTCCATTGCTGTATGCGAGCTGACGCATTGGCGTTGACAGCCTTGCTGTCGGACAACAGGGATGTTAACGGCTTGTGGTCCATCTCTAGCTCGAACTGTCTACCAAAAAGGTACTGGTGCATCTTTTTCACACCGTAAACACAAGCAAGTGCTTCCTTTTCAACTATGCCATATCCACGCTCTGCCTGGGAGAGTGACCTGGAGGCATAAGCCACCGGTTGGAGTCGGCCATCGTCATTACCCTGCTGCAACACACACCCAACCCCGTAGGACGATGCATCGCACGTTAAAACCAGTTTTTTACAGGGGTCAAACGAAGTCAACAGTTTGTTAGAACACAGCAGGTTCCTCAACTTATTGAAAGCCCGTTCTTGACAGTCCCCCTAAAGCCATTCACAACCTTTACGCAGGAGCATGTGTAACGGCTCCAATAATGTGCTTAAGATTGGCAGAAAGTTCTCGAAATAGTTTAAAAGTCCCAGGAATGATCGCAACTCCAACGTGTTGCCGGGCCTGGGCGCACAACGGATCGCCTCCGTTTTGGATTCAGTAGGCCGGATCCCGTCTGCGGCAACCCTCCTGCCCAAAAACTCGACCTCTGGGGTCAAAAACACACACTTGGACTTCTTTAGTCGCAGGCCTACCCAGTCCAGTCAGCGTCGCACCTCCTCCAGATTGTGGAGTTGTTCCTCAGTGTCTTGACTCGTGATAAGGATGTCGTCCTGAAATATGATTGTTCCAGGGATGGATTTGAACAGGCTTTCCATGTTCCTTTGAAAGATAGCGGCCGCTGATCGAATGCTAAACGGACACCTGTTGTAGACAAATAGCCCTTTGTGGATGATGATGGTGATCAGTAGCTTGGATTCTTCGGCCAGCTACTGTAGGCCGAAGTGAGGTCCAACTTGGTGAACAGCTTGCCACCTTCCAGCGTGGCAAAAAGATCCTCCGCTCTCGGAAGCGGGTATTGGTCTTACAGTGACACTCAGTTGATAGTGGCCTTGTAGTCACCACAGATCCTGACTGAGCCATCCGTTTTTAGGACAGGGACGATGGGGCTTGCCCAGTCGCTGAATTCAATGGGCGAAATTATGCCTCTCTTAGCAACCTGTCCAACTCACTCTCAATTTTCTCCCGCATCACATACGGCACAGCTCTGGCTTTGTGGTGCATTGGTCTGGCGTCCAGGGTGATGCGTATCACTACTTTGGTACTTTTGAAAGTCCCGACACCAGGTTGAAATAGTGACTCAAATTTCTGTAGGAGCTGTGAGCATGAACTTCGCTCCACAGATGAAATGATGTGCACATCCCCCCATTTCCAGTTCATCTCGGCTAGTCAGCTCCTCCCTAAAAGCATGGGACCATTTCCCGGGACAATCCGGAGTGGCAGCCGGTTCTCTGATCCATTATGTGTTATCACCAACATTGCACTGCCTAGCACTGGGATGATCTCTTTAGTGTACGTCCGTAATTGCCTGTCAATGCGTTCTAGTTTGGGTCTGCTAGCTCTGAGTGGCCATCATTTCTCGAATTGTTGGACACTCATAAGTGCATGGCTGGCCCCTGTGTCCAGCTCCATGCATACCAGGTTGCCGTTTAATAGGACTTTCATCATCATACGTGGCGTTTTGGTACATGAGCTGTGGATGTTTTCCACATGAACCCGCTGAACTTCAGCGTCCATTGCTTTGTCCCAAGCATCAATCTGCCTTGCAGACCCTTCTTCTAGTTCATCTGCCTTGTAAATAGCCTTGCTGCAGGCTTCCTGCACATTCTGGCTAAACGTCCACTGAAGTTACAATTTCTACAGATAAATTGTTGAAACCTACAGGTTTTTGCAGTATGTCTGCCCCCGCACCTCCAGCATGAGCTGAGATCATTGTGAACAAAAGGGCTGTTACCAGGCATTCCTCTCTGATTGTCTCTTTGATTACTCTTGAGCACTCTGTTAATGGGTGTCAATGGCCCCATCCCGGGACGCATTGTCCACCGTGATGGCGGAAATGTCCGTTCAACCTGCCATTGTCTCTGTTGAGAACCCAATCTAGAGTCTGTTGCTGCCTGGGTGGTGTTGAATTGCCCTTGCCTGCCTGCGGGGTTCTGAGTCGTGTTTACAATGTTAACTCCCTGCTCCATCGCCACGTTGGAAGCAGAGTTGCGTGCGTATATTATCTTGGTTTCCTCCTCCCCCGCCATTAAGGTCTTAGCCATGAACGCTGCCACTTCCAAGGTCAAGTCCTTGGTCTCAATTAGCTTTCTGAAAATCCCAGCATGACCAATGCCTTCAATAAAGAAATCCCTTAACATCTTCCCCCTGCAGGCGTCTGTGAACTTACAGAGGCTGGCCAAGCGGCGAAGGTCTGCAACGAAGTCTGGTATGCTCTGTCCTTCCTGACGTCGGTGTGTATAGAATCGGTGTCGGGCCATGTGTATACTGCTCGCCGGTTTGAGGTGCTCACCGATTCGTTTGCTGAGCTCTTCAAAGGTATTGTCCGCCGGCTTCTCGGGTGCGAGCAGGTCTTTCATCAGCGCGTACGTCTTAGGTCCACAGCTGATCAGTAGATGTGCCCTTCGCTTGTCAGCCGCTGCATCTCCCAGCCAGTCCTTCGTGACAAAGCTCTGCTGGAGCCTGTCAACAAAATCGTCCCAGTCCTCACCAACACAGTACCATTCCTCTGTGCTACCAGTGGCCATTCTCGTGAGTCGTTGATTCCCGTTTCTCGTCGCCAAATGTAGTGTCCTTACACACAACTATAAATTCACACAAGGCACATTCTGCAGACAAGGTCACTCTTTGACCTGAACCTTTATTCACAGGACCAAGAAGTGATGACCCTGAATGACCAGGTGAGGAGTGTCTCCCACAAGTTCACCCCCTGTGGTCAAGGTATGAATTTCTTAGGTGTATACAGTATCCAGTGTTGTTATGAAGATTACAGTTACATGAAGTTTACATACATGACAAGGAGGTGCAACGAGACCTGCGTGTCATGGTACATCAGTCATTGAAGGTATGCTGGCCTTGAGACCACACCTTGAGTATTGTGTGCAGTTTTGGTCTCCTAATCTGAGGAAGGACATTCTTGCTATTGAGGAAGTGCAGCGAAGGTTCACCAGACTGATTCCTGGGATGGCAGGACAGACATATGAAGAAAGACTGGATCAACTAGGCTTATATTTACTGGAATTTAGAAGAATGAGAGGGGATCTCATAGAAGCATATAAAATTCTGACGGGATTGGACAGGTTAGATACAGGAAGAATGTTCCCGATGTTGGGGAAGTCCAGAACCAGGGGTCATAGTCTAAGGATAAGGGGTAAGCCATTTAGCACCGAGATGAGGAGAAACTTCTTCACTCAGAGAATTGTGAAACTGTGGAATTCTCTACCACAGAAAGTTGTTGTGGCCAGTTCGTTAGATATATTCAAAAGGGAGTTAGATGTGGCCCTTACGGCAAAGGGATCAAGGGTTATGGAGAGAAAGCAGGAATGGGATACTGAAGTTGCATGATCATATTGAATGGTGGGGCAGACTCGAAGGGCTGAATGGCCTACTCCTGCACCTATTTTCTATGTTTCAACATTCCTGGTTACAGGGTTTTCAGATGGAATAGAGAGGGGGCTAAAAAAGGAGGTGGATTTGCAGTATTGATTAAAGAAACAATTACAGCTGTGAAGAGGGATGATATGTTAGAAGGATCATTAAATGAGGCCATATGGATTGACCTGAGGAACAAAAAAAGGGTCATATACTGCTGGGTATGCACTATAGACCCCCAAACAGTCAGAGGGAGATAGAAGAGCAAATATGTAGGCAAATTTCTGAGAAGGGTAAAAACTATAGGGCAGTAATAGTAGGGGATTTCAACTACAATAATATAAACTAGGATAAAATTAGTGTGAATGGTATAGAGGTTGCGGAATTCCTAAAATGCATTCAGGAGAACTTTTTTAGCCAGTATGTAACAAGCCCAACAAGGGCGGGGGTGGTTCTGGACTTAGTTTTAGTGAATGAAGCTGGGCAGGTGGAAGGGGTATCAGTGGGAGAGCATTTTGGTGCTAGTAATCATAATTCAGTTAGATTTAGGGTATTTATGGAAAAGGACAAAGATAGAACCAGAAATAAAACTTCTCAATTTAGGAAAAGCCAATTCTGCTAAGCTGAGATGGGATTTAGCCAAAGTGGACTGGAAACGGCTACTTAAATCAGAGTCAGAACAGTGGGAGGCATTCAAGGATGAGATCCTGAGGGTTCAGAGCAAGTATGTTCCCTTAAAGAAAAAGTGTGGGACTAACAAATCTAGAGCCCCCCGGATGTCAAGGGACATACAGTATAGGATGAAAAAAAGGAGGTTTATGACAGATACCGAGGGCTCAATACTGCAGAAACCCTAGAGGAGTATAGAAAGTGCAGGGGTGCAATTAAAAAGGAATTCAGGAAAGGAAAGAAAGAAGGACTTGCATTTATATAGCACCTTTCACAACCACCAGACATCTCAAAGCGCTTTGCATCTAATGAAGTACTTTTGTAGTCACTATTGTAATGTAAGAAACGCGGCAGCCAATTTGCGCACAGCAAACTCCCACAAACAGCAATGTGGTAATGACCAGATAATCTGTTTTTTGTTATGGTGAGAGAGAGCAAGAAAAACTGTTGGCATGTGAAATCAAGGAAAACCCAAAGATGTTTTATAAATACATTAAGAGCAAGAGGATAACTAAAGAAAGAGTAGGGCGTATTAGAGAGCATAAAGGTAATCTCTGCATAGAGGCGGAAGACGTGGGCATGGTTCTTAATGATTACTTTGCGTCCGTTTTCACAAAAGAGAGGGGCGATGCAGACATTGTAATCAGGGAGGAGGAGTGTGAAATATTAGATGAAATAAACATAGTGAGACAGGAAGTATTAAGAGGCTTAGCAGCTTTGAAAGTGGATAAATCCCCAGGCCTGGACGAGATGTATCCCAGGCTGTTAAGAGAAACAAAAGAGGAAATAGAGGCACTGACCATCATTTTCCAATCCTCTCTGGATACAGATGTGGTGCTGGAGGACTCCAGCATCCTATCTTTGTTTAAAAAGGGAGAAAGGGATAGACTGAATAATTACAGGCCAGTCAGCCTAACTTCGGTGGTGGGAAGATTATTGGAAAAAATTCTGAGGGACAGGATAAATCTTCAATTAGAAAGACACGGAATAATCAAGGACAGTCAACACGGATTTGTTAAGGGAAGGTCGTGTCTGCCTCACTTAATTGAATTTTTTGAGGAGGTAACAAGGAGGGTTGATAAGGATAGTGCATTTGATGTCGTATATATGGATTTTAGCAAGGCTTTTGATAAGGTGCCACATGGCAGACTGGTCACAAAAGTAAAAGCCCATGGGATCCAGGGCAAAATGGCAAGTTGGATCCAAAATTGGCTCATAGGCAGGAAGCAAAGGGTAATGGTTGGTGAGTGTTTTGGTGATTGGGAGGGCAGTTTCCAGTGGGTTTCCGCAGGGCTCAGTACTAGGTCCCTTGTTTTTTGTGGTACAGGTAGAGCGTCCGAAATACGGAAACCTCGGAACTGAGGCCGTTCTGGATTTTGAGTATTTCCGGATTTCGGAATGTCTTTCTGACATCCCGAATCCAGAAGCGCCTGGGACGGGGGAGGCGGCAGTGGCGAGGGGGGCAGGTCCGACGGCCAGCGGGGAGGTGAGTTCAGCGGCCCAGCGGGGGAGGTGAGTCCGGCGGTCCGGCAGGGGTGGAGCGGAGTCGGAAGCGGTTCTGGATTTCGGAACATTTTCCAGATTTCGGATGACCCCGCCACGGATCGGCCCACTATTCAGATTCCGGAACATTCCAAATTTCGGAACTCCCGATTTCAGACGCTCAACCTGTATATATCAATGATTTAGACTTGAACAATGGGGGGTATGATTAAGAAGTTTGCAGATGATACAAAAATTGGCTGTGTGGTTGATAACGAAGAAGAAAGCTGCAGACTGCAGGAAGATATCAATCAACCGGTCAGATGGGCAGAACAGTGGCAAATGGAATTTAACCTGCATAAATGTGCAAACAAAGCAAGAGAATACATTTTGGCCTAGAAATCACGGTCAAGGTCTTCCTGCGGGCGAATGACTGAAAAAAGAAAAAAAGATGTGCACCTACCTGCTGCACCCACGAGAGATCCCGGTCCTAAAGCCTTCCCTCACTGCGCGTCGGAGCGCATGCACGTCTGAACGGATGTAAGTTGAAGCTGCAGTCACATGGCTCTGGGCAACCAATCAAGGTACAGTATTTTCTCATTCATAATAATGGGAACTCCGGAAGTAGTAGTTCCCATTATTATGATTGAGAAACAGGCCCCAAACACCAAAGCACTAATAAAAAAAAGGAAAAAATACACTACATATTTAAGATTAATTTAAATTAAAGTTATTAATGTCTTATAAAAAATATATACACTTCCGATTTTTTAAAAAGGTTTTTTTTAATTATGTTTTAAAATAAACTTGCCAGAGTGGGCAGGGTTTTTAAACAATAAAATGTGTTTTTTAAATTTTGTTATGTTTTTGTATGTTTTAAAACTCTTACGCCTATAAAAGTTTTCAGGACATCCGCTGGGCAAGATATGGGTAAATACTGCAATCTTGCCCATGCGAATGTCCTGGCTGCCGAGATGCGGAGGATCTGTCAAGCTGGAGCTTGACAGATCGGAAAAGCCGGTTTTCAGCGCATGCGCATTGTGCGCCGAGAACCGGCTTTTGCGATGCCTTCCCGGGTCCGTACACACTGAGTGCAGACTCGGGGAGGTCGGGATTTCTAGGCCATTAAGTGGTAGACCACTGAGAAGTGTAGAGAGACATAGGGACCTTGGAGTGCAAGTCCACAGATCCCTGAAAGTAGCAGGCCAGATAGATAAGATGGTTAAGAAGGCATACGGAACTCACTGCCTGAAAGGGTGGTAGAGGCAGAAACCCTCACCACATTTAAAAAGTGTGTAGATGTGCACTTGAAGCGGCATAACCTACAGGGCTATGGACCAGGAGCTGGAAAGTGGGATTAAGCTGCATAGCTCTTTGTCGGCCGGCATGGGCATGATGGGCCTCCTGTACTACAAATTTCTAGGATTCTAAAAAGGCAGGAGCCATACACACTCATCTTAGCAGTCAGATACAAAGTGATGTCAACGGAGGTTGTCTGTTTTCTCAGATAGGAAGTAGTGCATTCAAAGCAGAGGTATGAGAAAAAAATAAGGGGAGTTTAAACTTAAGGGATCTTTCTATTTTTATGGTGATATATTTTCACTTGATGTGTATCAAGACTATCTGAGCTCTACTTAGTATCATAGAATCATACAGCCGGACAGAGGCCATTTGGCCTATCTTTGAAAGAGCTATTCAATTGTCCACTTCCCCATAGCCCTGCAATTTTTTCCTTTTCAAGTATATATTCAATTCCCTTTTGAAGGTTCCTATTGAATCTGCATCCACCTTCAGGCAGTGTATTCCAGATCATAATTTGCTGTGTAAAATTGGCATGAAACTTAAAAGCTTAGAAACAACAACAAAACGATTGCAATATGTACTTGGATGATCTTTTTCACATTCTAATCTATACAATTGTATAATTTCTTTGATGCCAATTCTAATATGAGAATACTGCTCATATTTGTACATTTCTGGGACAGTAATACATAATGCACACTAGTTGCTGACAAAATATCTCCACTGAGAAATTCTACAATCATGTTGCTGTTTGAGGAGAAAAGTGGGGACCGAAATTCGCCCCCGCCCGAAACGGCTCGCGCCTTCCACTTTTGAAGTGATTTCTTCGCCGCGTTGGATGAGTGGCCTCTTTCGCGAAATTCAGCTCTTTGTCGGGTTTTTTTAAGCAGATCGGAAATCGGTCATAATAGGGACGGAAGTGGGGCGGTAAGTACTCTGGAGGGGCAGAAGTGAAGGCGTGACGGAGTGTCCGTTGCTGCCAGTCAGCAGCGGAGCGGTGATGATGTCATTACGCATGTGCGTCACCACATCTTTCCCCTTCACTTAAAGGGGAGAGAAGCAGCGATTCTTTAGGTTCGGTCCACTGAACCACCAGGGAGGGTTTCAGCCAGGCCAGCAGTCTGGCACCCAAGAGGGAGTGCCAGGCTGCCTGTTGGCGGCTCCGCCAAACCTGGGGGCACAATTGTCCAACTGACCTGGAAATCGGCCGGCAAAAGAAATAAAATGGCAGCCACGGCAGTGGGCCCTCGCCTTTAATGGCCGCCGTGCTGCCAAGTCCCACACACAGAAAACAAAGTGCACCGACAGAAAAAGCTGTCGGGGGCACTGCTTGGCGGATCAAGGATTTTTACAGCTGAATTTGGCTGGAGGTGCGGGAGATCGGCGGTGCACGCTTTGATCACACACTTAGGACCAGTAATCAGCCGCGGGCGTAAGTGGGGACTACCAGAAAAATCCCCGAGCTGAATTTCGCTGGTGGCGGCCATTGGACCGGAAGTCGGCGGCCGCTCGACTCCGTCGCTTGGCTGCTGCTTTCCAGCAGTAAGCCGTCTTTTGGGGGAGCTGAATTTCAGCCTTATAGTGCACTGAAAGGTGTTGTTGCTCAATTTTTTTTACTTTGATGCCAATTGTACACAGTTTGATAAGTAATCCAGCCTTATAAAACAAATATATAGTAACTCTGGTCATGAAGAATATAAAGATTAGGACAGTATCAACAGTGATACAAATTTAAATTTCCTTTTTAAGGTGACTCTCGAAACTACCTATCATCTTGGAATAATAGGCGTACAACAAATTTGCAACCTCACCGACCTAATGTTTCCCATTTGACCATTGATGGAGGCAGCTTATTGAATGGCGTACAATCAGTTTCCAGAGTAGGCCGATTATTTTCTGCTCATTCTAGTGGTAAGAATATTTCAGTATAAGGTAACTATAAATAGGGTTAATAGAACACTTTTTAGTAGCCAGAGCAAGAATGGCATTGACATAGACATTTGTCAAAGGATGGTGCATGCTGCAGTGAAACCCAGACAAGAGGAAGAATAAAATACCTTAAAAATATGGACCTTGCAATTGATCATCTATTGTAACTTTGGTGGAAGCCTGCCAACACTCCTGAAAAATGGCATTAACTCTAATGTGGCTATAGTAATTCTGTTGATGACATCAATGAAAATATCCATTCGATTATGTAAGTCTTCTGAGCAAATAAATATGGCCAAATAATGTAAAAGTATTGATGTAAATACCCTTAAAAAAATCACTAAAGTGTTTGGGGAAAGGTCCATTATGATAAAAAAAAATGTTTCCTTTAAATATATCTGGCATGACTTTGCTGTTAACCTGTGTTGAGTTGCATACAAATAATATTTAAGTACTGCTGTTTCTCTAATCAGCATGTTTTGGCTCTCGGCTAAACAACGCCTCGATTTTAAAATTCTCACCCTTGTTTTCAAATCCCTCCATGGCCTCACTATCTCTGTAACCTCCTACAATCCTAAATCTCTCTGACATATCTGCCCTCTTCCATTTCTGGCCTCATGAGCATCCCTGATTTTAATTGCTCCACCGTTGGTGGCCATGCCTTCAGTTGCCAAGGTCCTAAGCTCTGGAATTCCATTCCTAAACCTCTCCACCTCTCTACCTCTCTTTCCTCCTTTAAGACACTCCTTAAAACCTACCTCTTAGACCTAGCATTTGGTCATCTCCCCTAATATCCCCTTATGTGGCTCGGGATCACATTCTGTTTGATAATGCTCTTGTGAAGTGCCTTCAGTCATTTTACTACATTAAAAGCGCTATATAAATACAAGTTATTGTTGTTCTTTCTTGTAAATTCAAGTGCACAATGATTAGGATTTCTTTAAATGCTGAGGTAGGAAGGAACGGGTTGCGTCCAGTATTGCACAAAGAACCAAAACAGGATTAAAGAGCAAGATAAGGTTCGAAGTAATACACTGATTTAATTTCTACCTTACTTCTTCAACATTACTTAATTTAACCCAAGGGTGGGCAATGAGAGAATTAATGTAATTAACTTGTCCTTGTTCTTTGTTAGCATAATTCTATGATATAAAATTACACTAAACTCCAAACTCAGTTCTAGAATCTAGACTTGAAAAGATGAAACATAGAAATACCACCTGATGCAAAAATAGAAGTGAGAAATGTTCTAATCTTCAGAGATATCTTGACTCCTTTCTTCTAAAGCACCAGAATGTGCCAGACTGATGGATTGGGATATCTTTATTTTTTGATGAAATATATCTTGTATCTCCAAATGTTAATTATTGTTATATTTTTAATTACTGAAGCATTTGCTCCTGATGCTAGAAGAAAGCACCCAATGGATACAGGCAATAGTGGAGCAAAACACAGAGCTCTTCTTGAGCAAAGAAGAATGATTATTGGTTCTGCCACATATAAATCTGGTCAAATAGAACAGGTACCTTCATAATAATACATGATATTATATATGAATCTCTTTGAATTTATCCTGTTTCAATTAAAAATGATCCTATTTAGGTACGTTTTTGCATATAATGCAAATGAAGGTCATGCACTTAGGCTGAAAAAAATCAAAGAGCAAGTTATTATTTAAATGGAGAAAGATTGCAAAGTACTGCAGTACAGCGGGACATGGGGGTACTTGTGCAGAATAGTATGCAGGTACAGCAAGTGATCAGGAAGGCCAATGGAATCTTGGCCTTTATTGCAAAGGGATGGAGTATAAAAGCAGGGAAGTCTTGCTACAGCTATATGGGGTATTGGTGAGGCCACACCTGAAATACTGCATGCAGTTGTGGTTTCCATATTTACGAAAGGATATACTTGCTTTGAAGGCAGTTCTGTGACGGTTCATTAAGTTGATTCCGGAGATGAGGGGGTTGACTTATGAGGAAAGGTTGAGTAGATTGGGCCTCTACTCATTGGAATTCAGAAGAATGAGAGGTGATCTTATCAAAACGTATAAGATTATGAGGTGGCTTGACAAGGTGGATGCATAGAGGATGTTTCCACTGATGAGGGAGACTAGAACTAGAGGGCATGATCTTAGAATAAGGGGCCACCCATTTAAAACTGAGATGAGGAGAAATGTCTTCTCCCAGAAGGTTGTAAATCTGTGGAATTAGCTGCCTCAGAGAGCGTGGAAGCGGGACACTGAATAAATTTAAGACAGAAATAGACAGTTTCTTAAACGATAAGGGGTTATGGGGAACGGGCAGGGAAGTGCACCTGAGTCCATCATCGGATCAGCCATGATCATATTGACTAGCGGAGCAGGCTCGAGGGGCCGCATGGCCTATTCCTGCTCTTATTTCTTATGTTCTTATGTTCTTATAATATTTGGTTCTTGGAGAAGATTGTAAAACAAGCTTCACCACCAAAATGCTGTTTTAACAAGATCAATTATAGATCTGGTCACAATTAACATGATGGTGTAAAAAGTGACTATTTATTTTGAAGTTTTGCCATCCCAAACCTTTGTACAGAAAAGTTGACTGTCACTACTCCAAACTGTCCTTTCTCTCGGTTGGACATCCCCTAACTACTTTCGCTTGGTATCAGAATTGAGAAACTATAGTTATTGAAATACTGGGGATATTTCCAATGGAGTAGAGAAGACTTAATAGAAGTTTTTTTAATTATGAAGGATTTTGACTAAATGCATAGGAAAAAACTATTTCCTCCATTTGATGAGTCAGTGACGACAAGCCTTCAATTTAAAGTTGTCGCATAGAATAAAGAGCGGTTAAGAGAAATTTCTTTAAGCAAAGAGTTAGAGAATGTTTTGCTATATGAAGTAGTTGAGTCAGAGAAAATTGCATATTTTGAGGGAAAAGTGAATATATATTTGAAGTTGTGGAAGATTTGGACTCGTGGGAGAGATCAGGGCAGAAGCAATAGTTTTGGATTGTCCTAGCAAAGTGTTGGCTCAAACACAATGGGCTGAATAGCCTGTGTTGTAAACATCTATGGTTCTATAGCTTCTGTGCACAGAGTGGCTAAAGAATTCACAACTGTAGGTGAAAGGAGGTTTTGTTGCATGTGCCTGTCAAATGCAAGTACTCTTTTTTGCATTACGTGAAATCATCCCTTGTACAATTAATAAGTTTATTGAGTCAGCAGGGCCACAGTTGTTTAGTTCAGTAGCTGACTATTTAAAACTTAAATCAATTATTATTGGTTACACATGCAACTGAAAACAAAAACGTGAATGTGAAATCAAATGTAAACTGCACCAAATTTATTTAGTTTCTTGATCAGGAAGAAAAAGAATATGAAACAAGCCAAATTAAAAGAATTGTGCATCAAATGGGAACTGAGTAAAAATGTTCTCAGAGAGAATGTTGCTCTAATAACAAAATCCATGCTGTCTTAAAGGTTCACAGTCAATGAACCTGAAAAATCATTGGTGATTAAAAGACCACATTGTAGGTGCTAAAAGGTAATGCTAGTAAAGTTTTTCCTCTAAGAAAGATGGTTTAAAAAGTTTAATTTTATGTCTCCTACCTATCTCGTCCACCAATACCTGGGAGTGTGCATTCTGTGAAACTAAAAAAAATGAATTATATTTAATCCACAAGAATATCATGTGAACCCAAAGACCAAGTTATATCCTTTAACTAACTCCCTGATATTTGCTATCTTATGCAACAAAAATCCCTTTACTGCACTTTACAATTAACCTAGTTATGTTTGAGGAGACGTGGATGTCGTCATCTAACCATTTCTAGAATTTTGGGATCATTTTTACCTTCTTAGTGAATTATGAGATAATAGTTTTGTTTATCATTTAATTGTTTTATATTTGTACATATATGTGATGGAATAATTTTAGATATTTCTACGCTCTTACTACTTGAATAGTTTAACACAATTCTACTTCAAAACTGTAAAGAACTTAGTCCAGTAGTGCAACCAATAATGTTAGCACTGATACATCCTCCTAATGCTATTTATGGTGTGTAAACCATAGACCATATTTTTATCCTTCTTCCCTCAATTAATGGCAGCATAGGATTTCCATTACGACATTATGGAAGGAGTGAGGAGCAGCAATCCTCATTAATATCGGACCTCAATTACTGCCAGCCAAACTTGTGCTGTCCTTAATCCTATGGGTGATTAGTTAAACATGGAAGCAGTATTCCTGTGGTGCCATTCTTCCATCCAAAATATTTGTTTAAAAGAAGATATAGGGCTAGATTTTCCATTTTTGTGCAAATAGACGTTATTTCCGTTGTGGGTGGTAAATATGGGTTTTCACATCTCCGGATTCTCGCCTATTTTCAAACCCCCTAGTTTCCATTTTATAAAATGGGCGTTACCGCGAGTGATCTGAAATGGACATTCGCGTTAAATCTCTGACCTTCTGCCGTAAAGCGTCGCCGTCCTTAGCAACGGCATGGCAACGCTCGTTTCCCAAGATTCAGGAGGTCAGAGGTCATCATTACATGCGCATAAGAGGAGACAGAGAGAGAGAAAGCAGAGAGGGAGTGAAGGCGTGTGTGGGTGCGATGTGGGTGCTTGTTTGAGTCTTTGGGAGGTAGGAGGGAGAGTTTCGAGCTTAATACAAAATTGTGAGAAAAAAAGCTGTTATCATCCAGATATTTTGTCTAATTTGGTGCCTATAATGGAGGGAGTGGAGAAGGCAACACAGCATGCTGTGGAGACTGACGCTGGCGAGAGCAGTGAGCTGGGAGAGGAACAAATGGGAGGACAGAACAGAGCGAGGAGCTTCTCGGATGAGGCAAATACCTCCCTCATGCATGAGGTGGAGTTACACTGGGGTCAATTGACCCAGAAAGGGCGTGGGAAGCCCACCCAAAGGCCTACCAGAAGATATGGGCCGAGATAGCCGAAGTTGTCTCGTCGGTGACCAGTAAGGTGCGTGAGGACAACCAATGCCGCAAGCGAACAACTTTGTCGGATCCGCTATAGTAAGAATAACATTTATTTACATGTACTTATATATTTATATAATTTGATTTGTAAGTGTCATGAATGATTAAAATCAAATGTGAGGTCTTTCACTTTTACCAAGAATGTTGTACTCAAAGCCTGTGGTCATAGTGTACGTCTTTAGGTAAAGAATCATAATTTTCATCATAATCATGATTACATCTGTCGGATATGTGTTGTATCAGTCTCTGTGACAGTACCTAGCAATGATCTCATGCAATGATCTCATGCCATGTTGTCCTGTTGTTACCTTTTACTGAAGAAGCTTTCGAGGAATAGGGCCGAGCAGAGGTAAACGGGTGGGGGCCACCAGTTATCATCGACCTCATCGATATAGAGAAGCGGGTGCTCGCACTCGTGGGGACCCATCCCCGGTCGGCCACGCAGGGAACTGCAGAACCTGAAGTGATGCCACGTGAGTAAAGTATACACCATTACCTGATGTAAAGTCAATAGATGCTACACCCAATCATATCCGAACAATAATATATGATAGATGATTGTTAAAAGTGTCCTCTAAATAATGCTGGCCTCATGAGAATCATTGCAATGCAGAACGTGTTGATGGTCATGAAATGTGATGTCTGCAATGATTTTGATAGCGGTGGTGCTTTTTTATGTGTAGCGCTGTAATCACCTTGTGACCCTAGCACCCCCTTTTCCTCTAATAACCTCATTTGTGTTTTGCAGCTCAGCCAGCAGCGCGGCCCCAGGTAAAACCACCGGGCCCAGAAGGTGGGGGCGCAGGGCCGGACTCGCCAGACGATCCTACATCTGGTGCTGAGAAGCACCGATTCTTGCCCGTCAACCTGCTGAGTCCGTTCTCTACGGATGACAACGCGGACTTTGAGGAGCCTGCATCGCCAGGCTCCAGAAGGCATTCGATCCCAAGGCCATCTAGTGCTCCTGCAGCCATTCCCACCTCCACTTTGGAGGTACCGGGCCCAAGCACCTCGCCACAGGGCACCCCAGTTGTCCCCAGGACGCGCCGACCCCATGGAGGTTTCTTAGACGCGGCAGGACTGCTCCACGAGCACCAGATGAGAGCGGCAACATGGTAGAGTCGTCCAGGAGGACTGTTAACATAGGTCAGCAGATCCTCCAGACATTGGGGGGGCATATCCCAACAGCTGGCCAGCATCTCTGGGACCATGACAGAATACGTTCCGTGGCTGGCGGAGGCCCTGGAGGCGATAGCCAGGAACAGGCCTCCCAGTAATCTCGAAGCGCGACACTGCACCCCTAGGTGCCGCACCCCTAGGTGCCAACGACACATGTGAGACAGGAGCAAGATCTTGCTTCTGGATCAGAGAATGTTCCCACCTTGGGACCCCCCGCTCCCGTATCCATGCAACCACCGGCTCTGCCTTTATCCCCCCAATGAGATATCGCCTGAGGAGCGCCTCGGCCAGTCAGCATGGAGTCAGGAGGGGAAGGGGTAGATATGGGGGGAAGGAAAGTGAGGTGCATGTCCACAGGTGATGGCTTTGTTATATCTGCATCTCAGTGTATGCAATTTGTCGTAATGTATGGGGGAGGGGGCCACCCTATGTTCTGTGTTGCTGGAAATGTTGACCATTTGATTGATGTTAATGTTCTAAAATGTGTTGTGGGGTGGGGTGGTGGTGGGGTGTTTTTGACCGTTATACTTATGATTTCAGACCAATGGTCGGTTTAAATGATTTTTATTCAACATAACCTTGTTGCGCATTGTCTCCAATAGCTGGACCGTTACACACTGGTGATTCCTTAACATGAAAGGGTATAGTTAAACTTAACTTGAATCAACTTAAACTTTAACTTGCACCAAGGTAATGCCCACCATTGATGTCTGAGCTGCACACACAGCAGTGTGTCAGCTTTGTCAATAACAGCAACGTTCTTTCAGGCAAAGCGCTCATTTATGAGCTCCTGACGTAAGAGTCTTGCAGCTATGTAGCCACCACGGGGCCTTTTCTGCAGTCTGGAGGGGGGTGTGGGCATGGTTGCATCGTAGCCTGATTGTCTGGCCGAGGTCAGCGTCCACCTCCTCGTCCTCCTCTTCCTCTCTCCTGAGGTGGACTGTCAGTCCCTTCTGGCAATTCTTGCCTCTTCCTGATAGCCAAGTTGTGCAGCATGGAGCACACGACCACGAACTGAGCTACCTGATCAAGGTTGTATTGTAGCTCCCCTCCTGAGTGCTCCAGGCATCTAAAGCGCTGCTTAAGCACACCAATGGTTTTCTGGACCACATTGCGTGTGGCTCTGTGGCTCTCATTGTATCGCTTCTCGGCTTCGTTGTGGGTGTCACGCAGGAGGGTCATCAGCCAGGAGGCGAGGCCATATCGTTTGACCTTGTGGCTGACTGGTAAACATGTCAGATACAGCGTTCTCACGCAGGATGTGAGCCCCATCGATGCTGCACGGAAATTTGGCATTCACTGCCATAATTATCTGGTTGTGGTCGACAATGAGTTGGACCTTCAGGGAATGAAATCCTTTTCAGTTGCGAAAAACCTCTGCGTCCTGAGAAGGTGCCCGCATGGCACATGCGTACAGTCTATTGCTCCCTGCACCTTGGGGAACTTAGCAATTCGGTAGAGCCCTGTCAGTCTGAGCCTCCGTGGTCATTGGGAAGCTGATAAAATCCATCCTACGTGCGTATAGGACTTCAGTGACCTGTCCAATGCAGCAATGTGTGGCATGCTGAGATATAGCGCAAATGTCAACTGCGGAGGCCTGAAAGGAACTGGACGCGTAGAACGACAGTGCCACGGTGATTTTAACCTCGGCGGACAGTGTGGTCCTGATGGTGCTGGCAGGCTGCAGATCTGCCCTGATGAGCTGGCATATCTCACTGATAACCACTTTATGAAAGCGCAGTCTCCGAAGGCAGGTGTTCTTGGATAAGTCGAGGTAAGAGTAAGACCGCTTCTCCCTGTAAGTGCGGTGGGTGTATGGTCTGGTCCTCCTCATCAGTCTGGCACGTCTTAGATTGGGCACATAATGCTGTGGATTAGACGTTGTGCTATTTGTACTCTGCAGCATCTGCATTGTCATCAAGGTAGGCTGAGAAATGGCTGGCCCCATTCCAATAACTATAAGTATAATGCCGATTGTTCACAAGCAATAAATTTCCCCATTAAGACACCTAAAGTAAAATCCAATCATCCACAATATGATGAGATGTCTGTTCAGATGGTCACATCACCTTAAAAGAGCTCCATAGCACATCCAAACTCCCCCGAAGTTGAAGCAGCCTTTTCAATAAAGCGACCTGCGATTTACAAAATGGTATCCACACCACTGTGATTAGTTCAGATCAGTTCAACTTTTTCACAGTGGTTTTTTTCAGTGAGCGAGATTGTGGGCGATATGTGTGCGAGATGCTGAAAGTCACGCTGGGCGATATACTGGCCATTAGTTTCGGCAAATGTGATGTTTACGACAAAAAAAGTGGGCGGTCGGTATTATTGAATCTCGGTGTTAATTACGTGCCGAAAGTAACGCTGGGCGATATTATCGGAGTTGGGTTTGCCCACTCTGATGATTCTGCCCCCAAAAAATGGGCGAACGGTATTATTTTTTATCGGTGTTGCGTACATGCCAAAAGTGACACTCGGCGATAAGTGACCGAGAAATGGGGGTCAGTTTCCATTTTGTGGCTAAATGGATGATATATGGGCATTACACCTCATTTCAGCATTAAATGGACATTAAGTGGGCGGTATGGAATAATGGAAAATCTAGCCCATAGTCAATCTCCTATTGTACATGGGGAGTCAAGATTTTTAATTGCTGTCTTCAAGTCAAAGAGGGTCAGTGGGTGAAAAATAGCAATAGACATAGCAAGATAGAGCAGAAGGGGAAGATAGAGTGAGCTGGGCAGGATAAAGGCTGGTGGCATGAATAAAGAGGAAGGAAGAGCAAGGTTAGATGCTGGGGATGGTAGGAAATAGATAGGCTTTAATAGGTGAGTTCGAAGCCGCCTGGAGTGGGGGTGAAGGGATTATCGAAAAAAAACAGGATGTCAAAGCAGAGTTGGAGGCTAAAGGAACTAGCTGCAAGTTTGGAAACAATGGCCCCGATATTTACTGGGATGGATTTTGTGAGCAGGGGGGGAAAAGTTTTGGTCCCCACACGTTGTACAGTTTTAACATCACAGCGTGTGCCTTTTTTTTTCTGCAGGTTCCCCACCCGGAAGCCAGCCTGCTTGACAGGCTTTGCTCCCTGTCAGGTGGGGAATGCTCCGGAGGAGGCCGCAGGCAGGAGCAGGTATGGAACTTGCAGCTGGGTTAGTGGGTGCGTGAGGTGGGGGGTGGGGGGGAGGATGGATTCGATCGCCGATCCCGGGTAGTGGTCTGAATCACTGAGGGGTCCGCGGGTGGGGGTGGTGGTGCTCTTTGGATCCCGGGTTGGAGGGGCAGGGGTCCAATAGTGGGGCAGGAAGCAGGTAGGCTTGGTGGGCTTGGAGGAAGCACTCCTGCTCCTCTTGGCCGACAAACAGTGGTAGAAAGGTAATTACATTTTACACAAAGCTATCCTTGCCTCCCTTTAGCTGCCGGGATTCCTGAGACACAGGAAACCTGGCTGGCCAATGTTAAACAAGGCATGCAGCCTCATTATCATATTAAAATGCCTCCTCCCAACCCCCCATCTCAGAAACCGGAAGTAGGCGTGTTCGGATCAGGTATGAGATTTTTTTAATTTTCAGACATCACCCGTTTTTGGTGTTTAAAATCCCCCCCAGTGACATAATAAATTTTAAGGGGAAGAGGAGGCTGAAGCTATGGGGAGAGGATTGGGAAAACGGAAGAGGATGTGGAGAGGAGGCAGGATCGGTTGGGCATAGAGGATGTGAGAGGAGTTAGGGAAGAGGAGATAAGTTAGCAAAGGAGGAAAGAAATCAGAGAAAGGGAGAAGAGGACAGGTAGCGAAATCGGTAGCAAGCACATAGCAGATAGGAAAGGTAGAAGGGAAAAGGATAGAATGGAGAGGAGGATGAAAATGAGGTAGTCAAAAATAAAAATGAAACTGACAAAAATGAATTAAATGAAGATGTGTGATTAATGAATTTAAAGCAACCTTAACAGATTGGGGAAAAAATAGCACCAAATAAATAAATTAATGAACGTTGACAATGATGGAGATAAATGAATTCAATACATTGGAGACAAAGATAACTAAATAAAGATGTGAGGTTAATAAATTGAAAAGGCCCTTACATATCAGCAACATTGACTAAATATAAATACCTGAGCTACAGTCAACAAAATTAAAAATCGGGGCTTCCTCCGGGAAAAATAATTAATTAAACATGAGCTCAGTTTTGGCAGAGGAGTGAGGCTGGTTGAATTTGATGTGGTCCAGCCAGAGCTGGCAATGGATAGCTAAGCCAGTTGTGACTCAGATATGCTCAAGTTTGGAGCCTTGGTCTAAAATGAACAAAGATGGGGCTGTACCAGGGGAATGACTTCAAATAGAGAGTAAAACTTTTGCTGGGGACAAGGGCAGCAAAGGTGTCATGGCAAATGGAAGGCCAAAGGCTAGGCAGTTGGGAGTTTGGAATTTGTAAGCAAGTTGGGGAAAGATTTTTCTAGGGCAGTCATGGAAGTAAATTGGCTTGGAAGGGGTGAAGAGAATGTGGGTGACAAAGAAGTGATTGGCGATGGCCTTGTCACTGATTGGGTTCATGGGAGTAGAGAGGCCACAGGAGAAGACAATGTCAAGGGAGTGACCATGAACTAATATGGAGGGAAATGTTTAGGGAGGATGGTGAATTCAGAAGAGAGAGGACAAGGGAAGCTATGATGAATATTGAAATCACAGGATAATAAATCACTCAATGCAGAGCCTGAGGGAGGATATCCTGGGGAGAAACTCATGCTGCGACTTGGGGGAGGGGGCATGGCAGTGGAAAATGAAGATGTTAAATCAGAGATGAGAGACTAGGGACAGGGTGAAGTGCTGGAAGGAGGTCAAGGTGCTGGACGTGTATGGGGATAAAGCAAGATGCAATCTGGTGATAAGGCCCGTACCACCATCACATCTCAATGGCAATAGATGATTTCCAATGGAGAGGAATTAAATAGGGAACTCCCAGCCTGGGTGACTTAAATAATTTATAAATATATATAACATAGATAAAATATTTATAGAACCCAAACCCAAATGATTTCACAAAAGCCTTTGAACTATTTGGTGGTATTTTTTTTTAATCCACAGACAAGACACTAAATCCCCGTTGAAATTTTCTGCTGTATATAAGGTCATGCCTTCTGGTGCCCTTTATAATTCTGGCAGCGCTGTTGTGTATCTGTAAAGCATGCACTCCCATGTTCCGCCACCAGGGAGCGTATCCCCTGAAGTCCCAAGGGATCCCAGCATCCCTTGGGAGCACTGTATATAAGCCGGTCCCTAAGGACTGTTACTCACTCTGGAGTGTCTTAATAAAGACTGAGGTCACTGTTACTTTAACCTCCCTGTGTGCAGTCTCATCTGTGTTAGGAACACAACAACTGGTGACAAGTACACGAATCCAACGCAAAGATGCAGCAAACTTTGGGCATCCTGGAGAAGTTCTCGGAGGGTGAGGACTGGGAAGCCTATGTCGAACAGCTAGACCAGTACTTTGTAGCCAACAAGCTGGATGGAGAAGGAAGCACTGCAAAAAGAAGAGCGGTCCTCCTCACGGTCTGCGGGGCACCGACCTACAGCCTCATGAAGAATCTTCTGGCTCCGGTGAAACCCACAGATAAGTCGTATGAGGAGCTGTGTACACTGGTTCGGGAGCATCTTAACCCGAGGGAGAGTGTGCTGATGGCGAGGTATCGGTTCTATACGTACCAGCGATCTGAAGGTCAGGAAGTGGCGAGCTACGTCGCCGAGCTAAGACGACTTGCAGGCCAATGTGAGTTTGATGGCTACCTGGAGCAAATGCTCAGAGACTTTTTTGTATTGGGCATTGGCCACGAGACCATCCTACGAAAACTTTTGACTGTAGAGACACCGACCCTCAGTAAGGCCATTGCGATAGCACAGGCATTTATGTCCACCAGTGATAACACCAAACAAATCTCTCAGCACATAAGTGCTAGCAATGTTCATAAATTAACTGGAACGCTGTTTGCGAGCAGAAATGTATAGGGCAGAACCACAAGTCTGCAACTGCCAGCAGGCCTCAGAGTGCGCAACAAAGGATGAATGCAAGGCAATTCACACCTTGTTGGCGTTGTAGAGGCTTCCATTCAGCCTATTCATGCCGCTTCAAAGGGTATGTTTGCAAGAGCTGTGGAACAATGGGGCACCTCCAACGAGCTGCAAGCTCTGCAAAACCTGCTAACCACCACGTGGCAGAGGAAGATCGGTCCATGGTGGATCAAAGCAATTTCGAGCCTCAGAGAGAGGAGGCAGATGCTGAAGTACACGGGGTGCACACATTTTCGACGAAATGTCCATCTATAATGCTAAACATAATATTGAATGGCTTACCCGTAGCCATGGAACTGGACACTGGCACTAGCCAATCCATCATGTGTAAAAAGATGTTTGAGAGACTCTGCTGCAACAAGGCACTCAGACAAGCCCTGAGCCCCATCTATACGAAACTGAGAACGTACACCAAAGAGCTTATCACTGTCCTGGGCAGCGCCATGGTCAAGGTCACCTACGAGGGCACGGTGCACGAACTGCCATTCTGAATTGTCCCGGGCGATGGCCCCACACTGCTTGGAAGGAGCTGTCTGGGCAAAATCCGCTGGAACTGGGATGACATCCAAGCGCTATCACATGTCGATGAGGCCTCATGTACCCAGGTTCTTAACAAATTTCCTTCCCTTTTTGAGCCAGGCATTGGAAACTTTTCCGGGGCGAAGGTGCGGATCCACTTGGGCCCAGAGGCAAGACCCATTCACCACAAGGCGCGAGCGGTACCTCACATGATGAGGGAGAGAGTGGAAATCGAGCTGGACAGGCTGCAATGCGAGGGCATCATCTCCCCAGTGGAATTCAACGAGTGGGCCAGCCCGCTTGTTCCAGTACTCAAAAATTATGGCACGGTCAGGATTTGCGGTGATTATAAAGTAACTATTAATCGTTTCTCGCTACAGGACCAATACCCGCTACCTAAGGCAGATGACCTATTTGCGACATTAGCAGAAGGCAAGACATTCACCAAGCTCGACCTAACTTCGGCCTACATGCCGCAGGAGCTGGAGGAGTCTTCGAAGGGCCTCACCTGCATCAACACCACAAGGGACTGTTCATCTACAACAGATGCCTGTTTGAAATTCGGTCGGCTGCAGCAATCTTCCAGAGAAACATGGAGAGGACGACATATTGGTCACGGGTCGGGACCCCGTCGAGCACCTACAAAACCTGGAGGAGGTCCTCCAGTGACTGGGTCACGTATGGCTGCGGCTGAAGAGGTCGAAATGCGTCTTCTTGGCAACTGAAGTGGAGTTTTTGGGGAGAAAGATCGCGGCGGACGGCATTCGGCCCACAGACGCCAAGACAAAGGCTATCAGGAACGCACCCAGGCCACAGAATGTCACGGAGCTGCGATCGTTCCTGGGACTCCTCAACTATTTTGGTAACTTCCTACCGGGGTTAAGCACCCTCTTAGAGCATGTGTTATTGCGTAAAGGTAAGAACTGGGTATGGGGAAAGAAACCAAGTAATTGCTTTTGAGAAAGCCAGAAACATTTTATGCTCCAACAAGCTGCTTGTATTGTATAACCCGTGTAAAAGACTCGTGTTAGCATGTGATGCGTCGTCGTACGGAGTCGGGTGTGTATTACAACAAGCTAACATTGCGGGGAAGTTGCAACCTGTCGCCTATGCTTCCAGGAGCTTGTCGAAGGCCGAGAGGGCCTACAGCATGATTGAGAAAGAGGCATTAGCGTGTGTGTTCGGGGTAAAGAAAATGCATCAGTACCTGTTGGCCTCAAATTTGAGCTGGAAATCGATCACAAGCCCCTCATATCCCTGTTCGCTGAAAACATGGGGATACATATTAATGCCTCAGCCTGCATACAAAGGTGTGCACTCGCGCTATCAGTGTATAACTATACCATCCACCACAGGCCAGGCACCGAGAACTGTGCGGATGCTCTCAGTCGGCTACCATTGCCCACCACGGGGGTGGAAATGGCGCAGCCTGCAAACTTGTTGATGGTGGCGCAGCCCGCAGACTTGTTGATGGTCATGAAAGCGTTTGAAAATTATAAATCACCTGTTACGGCCCGCCAGATTAGGACTTGGACCAGCCAAGATCCTCTGCTGTCCCTAGTAAAAAAAAACTGTGTACTGCATGGGAGCTGGGCCAGCATCCCTGTTGAAATGCAAGAGCTAATCAAGCCATTCCAGTGGTGAAAGGACGAGCTGTCCATTCAGGCAGACTGCCTGTTGTGGGATAACCGCGTAGTGCTACCCAAAAAAGGCAGGGAGACGTTCATCTCGGATCTCCACAGCACACACCCGGTTATAGTAATGATGAAAGCGATAGCCAGATCCCACGTGTGGTGGCCCAGTATCGACTCTGACTTGGAGTCCTGTGTACGGCAATGCAGAGTGTGTGCTCAGTTGAGCAACACGCTCAGAGAGGCACCACTAAGTTTGTGATCCTGGCCCTCCAGACCATGGTCGAGGATCCATGTCGACTATGCGGGCCCATTTCTCGGTAAAATGTTCTGGTGGTGGTGGATGCTTTTTCAAAATGGATTGAATGTGAAATAATATTGGGAAGCACCGCCACCATTGAAAGCATGAGGGCCATGTTTGCCACCCACGGCCTGCCTGACATACTGGTCAGTGACAACGGGCCATGTTTCATCAGTGCCGAATTTAAAGAATTCATGACCCGCAATGGGATCAAACATGTCACCTCGGCCCCGTTTAAACCAGCCTCCAATGGGCAGGCAGAGCGGGCAGTACAAACAATCAAACAGAGCCTTAAATGAGTCACAGAAGGCTCACTCCAAACCCGCCTGTCCCGAGTACTGCTCAGCTACCGCACGAGACCCTACCCGCTCACAGGGGTGCCCTCAGCTGAGCTACTCATGAAAATGACACTTAACACCAAAGTCTCGCTGGTTAACCCCTACCTGCATGATCAGGTAGAGAGCAGGCGGCAGCAACAAAATGTAAATGATGGTCGCACCACTGTGTCATAGGAAATTGATCTGAATGACCCTGTGTATGTGCTAAACTATGGACATGATCCCAAGTGGATCACTGGCACGGTGATAGCTAAAGAACGGAGTAGGGTGTTTGTAGTCAAACTAGACAATGGACAAATTTGCAGAAAGCACCTGGACCAAACGAGGCTGCGGTTCACTTTTGACTGCCCTGAACAACCCACAGCAGACACCACCTTTTTGGAGCCCACAACACACACCCAAAGGGTCAACGACACCATGCTGGACCAGGAAATCGAACCCATCACGCCCAACAGCCCAGCAAGGCCAGGCTCACCCAGCAGCCCTGCAGGGCCAACAACACGCCAGCCCAGCGAGGGCACAGCCAACACACCAGAACAGACATTTGTACCGAGGCGGTCCACCAGGGAAAGAAAGGCTCCCGACCGCCTCACCTTGTAAATAGTTTTCACTTTGACTTTGGGGGGGAGTGATGATGTGTATCTGTAAAGCATGCACTCCCATGTTCTGCCACCAGGGAGCGCATCCCCTGAAATCCCAAGGGATACCAGCATCCCTTGGGAGCACTGTATATAAGCCAGCCCCTAAGGCCTGTTACTCTGGAGTGTCTTAATAAAGACTGAGGTCACTATTACTTTAACCTCCCTGTGTGCAGTCTCATCTGTGTTAGGAACACAACAAACGCAATGCAAAACTTTGTCAGAAATGTAATTAAAATGATCTCATCAGCATGCAGGAGCATTAACCTCCATTAAACTGCCAAGTACAATAGATTTTTTATTGAACTTTGAAATATGCTTTGCATCACTGTTAGCAAAACAGTGCAAATAAAATCTTGCCCAAAATTTGATGCAACAAATGACTTTGGTTGTTCTATTTTTATTTTCACTTTTGACTGCTATTTGAATCCAAAATGTCATTGAATGTAATATAAGAAGGAGAAAAATCTCTGTAACATAGAAAATGAATTGATTGTAGCTGTTATTCACATGTTTCGAATTCTATGGTATCTCACCATTTAACAATTCTAATGATCTAAGAAAGGGGATCTTATGGATAGAAACATAGAAATTAGCTGCAGGAGTAGTCCATTCGGCCCTTTGAACCTGCACCGCCATTCAATAAGATCATGGCTGATCATTCAACCTCAGTACCCCTTTCCTGCTTTCTCACCATACCCCTTGATCCCTTTGGCCGTAAGGGCCATATCTCACTCCCTTTTGAATATATCTAACGAACTGGCCTCAACAACTTTCTGCGGCAGAGAATTCCACAGGTTAACCACTCTCTGAGTGAAGAAGTTTCTCCTCATCTCGGTCCTAAATGGCTTACCCCATATTCTTAGTCTGTGACCCTTGGTTCTGGAACTCCCCAGCAATGGGAACATTTTTCCTGCCTCTAATCTGTCCAGTCCCGTCAGAATTTTATGTTTCTATGAGATCCCCTCTCATTCTTCTAAACTCCAGTGGCTACAAGCCAGTGGATAAAAATTGCAAGGTAATTTGGTGAAGTTACTATTATTTTAGATGCGACCACAACTTACAGATGTTGTAAATTCATTTGTAAATGTTAATTTTCATTTTTCAGAATATGCAGATCAGTCCATTTCCAAGTGCCTTTGATCCAATCCAAACAGTAAATGCTGTTCAAAACACTGAAGAAGGTACAATTCATATTTTATGAAAAATCCAGACGTTGGCTTATCAAGTACAGACTGTTTTGTACACTTGCATTCTTTCATTGATACCACACACATTCTGAAGCTTATGAGTACAGAGATAATAATTTGTAGTAAAAACAATGTCTAGTACTGTCTGCACATTGGATGTTATCAAACCAGTCAGAAACTAGTTTTATTTTGTCGTAAGGAACTGATTGTCCCTGTTTCTATCCAAACAATAAATCTAAAATGTTAAGATTGATAGATCGATGCAATATTACTTTAATTTGGGTATTGAGGTTTTGTCTTTATTTTTTTAAGATTTCCGTGCTTATTTTAGCTATTTTCTTGATCAGTGCTTTGATTTGTGGCAGGTATGTCATGTCTGACCAATCTATTGATTTTTTTTTGAGGCGGTCACTAACATTGTGGATAAGTGAGTGTCTATAGATGTTTTCTATATGGACCTCTAGAGACATTTGATAAGGTTCTGCACAAAATATTTGCAAACATTAATGTGCAGGGAATTTCACTTGTGACATGGGTTGATAATTAATTGGAAGGAAGAAGACAGAGAATAGGGATAAAGGAAACTGTCTCTGATTTGCCAGATATGACAAGTGGTGTTCCCCAGGTATCTGTACTTGGGCCTCAAGTTTTCACCATATATATGAATGACTTGGATGAAGGGGTAGAGATCTGTATATCAAAGTCTGCAGATGACACTAAATTAGAAGGCACTGTAAGTTGTGTGGATGGGAGCAGGAAGTTACAAACTAAGTCAGACAACTGACAGACTAAGTCAGTGGGCAAAACTATGGCAGATGGAGTTCAATGTGGGAAGGGTGAGGCGAGGCCATCATCTTTGGATTCGAGAAAGACAAATCAGAATATTTCATTAATCGTTAGAAACTAGGTGCTGTGGAGGAACAGAAGGATTTGGGTGTCCATGTGTATAGATTACTAAAAGCTAGTGCACATGTATAAAAAATAATCAAAAAGGCTAGTGGAATGTTGGCCTTTATCTCAAGATGGTTGGAATGCAAAAGTGAAGTAGTGATGCTTCAGTTGTATAGCGCCTTGGTCAGACCCCATCATCGTACAGAATTCAGTTTTGCACACAGAAGCTCAAGAAAGATATATGGGCGTTGGAGGGGGTACAGTGTAGAGTCACCAGAATTATACCAGGGCTTAAAGGGCTAAATTGTGAGGAAAGGTTGCATAAACTTGGTTCATATTCCCTTCAGGTTAGAAGGTTAAAGAGTAATCTAACTGGATTTTTGGCTTTTTGCGATTTTGCCCATTTCCGGGCGCAAATGGCAGTAAAATCAACATTTTAGCACCAGGTTAGCGTCAGCGCCAGAACGTGCAACTTTTTCCAAATGAAAGCTCACGACAGGCATTAGCGCTAACTCCGGCGTTGCACCACAGAATTTGTGTGCCGGAGCCGAAAGTTCCGGCACTAAAAGAATCGGCTGTTCTGCACATGCGGAATTTTTTTTTCCTGTTTTTTCTTCCCACGCTTCTGGACTGCTGTCCGATCGCAAACGCTAATGCAGAGCGCGGCCGCATACATGCGCAGTACACCTGGGGCTGAATAAGCCATTTTATAATTTGATTTTGATCATGGAGGAGGAGGAAGCAAGACAGTGTGCCAGGCGATTTTCTCAAGAGGCTAACTCAGCTCTTGTGGGGGTTGTGGCGAGGAGATATCAGGAACTACACAGGAGGCATAAATCTAGACCCCTGCCATTCATTTTTAATAGAATATGGAGGGAAATGGCTGAGGAGGTCTCTGCAGAAAATAGTTTAATGATCTTTGTTGGATTGTTAGTGAGTACAATTTTTATTCATGCACTCCTTTATTACTTAACTTATAAATCTGATACACCATTTGTTCTCGTGTTGTTGCTGTCTCTCAGCACTCTGTGGTTGCCTCCTAAAATGTATGACATATAGGTAGGCTTAGTTTGGTACCCTATTTGCCGTGAATGATCTTTATTGCTTTCTGAGATCTCATAAGATGTTTTCGAACCGATGTCCTCCTGATGAACCACGTGCAACTTCCAAGGCCATTAAATAGAGGACTCTGTTACATTCAGACAGTATGGTATAAGCGGCTATCTGTGTGTGCCACAAGAGCACCATTCCCATTTTTATCTTTGCAGGCAAAGAAGTCTCATAATCGACGTGAACAGGCGGCAGTCCGCCTCAGATCCTGCCACTTACAGACCTCGAGGAGCGAGTGGCAGGCCTCATCGGCATCTCAGGTCGGGCAACTGCCACTGGGGGTGCTGATCCCCGTTTGTATACTGAGGGTAAGTCCTGCACACTGCTTGGACTGGGTGGGGGCAGTGTGATGCAGTATCTCTGGACTAGGGTTGGGGCAATGTTTTGCAGTGTCTCTGGACTAAGGTTGGGGCAATGTGATGCAGTGTCTCTGGACTAGGGTTGAAGCATTGTGATGCAGTGTCTCTGGACCAGATATAATGGAGTGGCGGTGGTCCTTCAAATGAGCCTGTGCTATGTGACCTTCTTTATGTCTCCCTGCCCCATCCTCTGCTACTAACCACTCGTCTGTTGCTTTCTACTTCCAGATGTCCAGTCACAGGCGCAGCATCCCTCAGATCAACCCTCCACGCCAGGCCTTTATGTGGAGGAGGAGGAGGAGGAGGAGGAGGAGGAGTTCACAGATCAGCCAACTCCGGGGAGGGCAGATACACTCTACACCTCTTTTGCTACCGGCAAACACCTTGTCTGAGGATGATCAAACTTTCCCAGGCTTTGAGACCTCCAAGGCTCCTGGGGCTAGTGGCGTGCAGCAACGCAGTTCTGGGATCGAATCCCGTATGCCATCTCTCCGGAGGGTGAGTCGGCAAAGTCGGTGTGTTGACAGGCAGATGCAGAACTGGACATGGTTGCACTGTCTAGGGAGAGCATCCAGCTCACCCATCAGCTCCTTGATGTCCTGGGTAAGATTCCCGCTACTATCGAGAATCTCACGGCGACCATTATGGAGATAGGGTCGCAGATTGTCAGTGCAACTTGTGAAACCTGCGAGGCCATTAGTGCTCACACAAGGCTGGTGGCCTCCACCAGTGACACTGGTGTCCCAGAGAATGTATTGAGAAGCCTTTCCGAATATAGTGCATCACAGCCACAAGCTCTGCTTCAGCTTGGGCAGGTGATGCAGTCCATAAACCCTTCCGCCATACTCTCTGCAATCCCCAATGTGACACCCAGACGCACAACACCTATGACTGGTGATGCCGATGAAGAGGCTTGCCAGTTAGAAGCCGGGCCTGCCACGCCATGAGCTGGTCCGCTGTCTTTCCAGGCGGCATCTCCAATGTCTCTCCCCCCAACACAGCAGCGCTCTGGCAACTTTGCTACATACCATTGTGATGTCACTTTGGGTATGAGCAGCAGGCAAGGGAGGGAGGTAAGGGGGGCGGTGGGGAGGTGGTGTGGAAAGCCGGTGGTAACAGACAGTGGAGCTGGGGTTGCTGCATTATGTTGTGCATTCTGTTGGTTATAATGTTGCTGTTGTTTAATCACACTGCTAGATACAGATAATTAATGTTATTTTATTACATTTTCAAAGTTTGCAAATTATTTTAACAAAGTTATAAATGTTTACAATGTTTGATAAATTATTTTGTTTACCATTCCTGTGTAGTAGCTCATTTGCAGAATAAGAGGGGGAATAGTCAACATGGTGGGATAGAGTGGCCAGGCAATGGTCAAACATGCCATTCACTCTTCAAGCAAAGCGTTCAATTATGAGCTGCTGACTTAAGGCTTTTGCAGCGGCGAAATTTCCACGATACCTCCCCTGTGGTTGTGGTAGAGGTGGTGGTGGCATGGGTTCATCGCCAGGCTCCTCTTCCTCGTCTTCCTCCTCCACTGCCCCCCCCCCCGTCCCACCCTCCTTCTCTCCTGAGGTGGTTCTGCAATTCCCATTAGCAAATCCTGTCCTTTCATGATGGCATGCAGCACACCACAATGAACTCAGAGACCTGCTGAGGGGAGTATTGAAGGCAGCCTCCAGAGTGGTCCAGGCATCGGAAGCGCTGCTTGAGCACTCCAATTGTCTGTTCGATGATGTTGTGTGTGGCTGCATGACTCTCATTATAGCGATGCTCGGCTTCTGTTCTGGAGGGGGGTCATGAGCCAGGTGGCGAGGTTGTAAACCTCTGGCCTTGTGGTTGATGCTGGAACAAGCCTCAGACAGTGCTCTCATGCAAGATGAAAACATCATGGATGCTCCCTAGATATTGGGCATTGACTGCTATGATGCGCTGAGTATGGTCGCAGATGATCTGTTACGTTCATGGAGTGGAATACCTTTCGGTTTCGGTAAACCTCTGGATTCTGTAAAGGTGCTCGCAGGGCGATGTGCGTACAGTCAAGGATACCCTGAACCTTGGGGATACCAGCAAATCGTCCAAAATCTACAGCCCTCTCATTGGTCATTGGGAAGCTTATGAAGTCCATCCTGCGTGCGTACAGTCACCTAGCGAATGCAGCAATGTGTAGCGTGCTGCGAGATGGAGCATATGTCCCCTGCTGATGCCTGAAAGGAGCCAGAGGCATAGAAGGCAAGTGCCACAGTCACCTTCACCTCGACGGGCAATGCAGTCCTGTTGCCGCTGGTAGACTGTAGGTCTGCCTGTATGAGCTGGCATATTTCTGTCAGCACTTCTTTTCGGAAGCGCAGCTTTCTAATGCACTGTGCCTCAGAGAGCTGCAGGTATGAGCGATGTTCCCTGTAAAGTCGTTGCGGGTAAGGCCTGCTGATGTTAGGCTTTTGCAGCGGCGAAATTGCCTACGTCTGCAATCTCTTCAATTATGTTGAAAATAATCATCAATAAGCCTTCTTCCAGTTTGACGTCGTATAAATATAACAGCCAGGATTAATGGCGGACATAGTATGGTCCCCATCTTTTAAAATGTCCTTAAATGTCCTTTAAAACAAACTATAAACTCACATAAACTTCACAATGAAAAGTTTGCAGTAACGCAGCGTTTTTCTCCAAATGCTTTTAATCACTCAGAACTCCCGACTTTCTCCTCTGTTTCCAAGATGGCGCCGTTAGTGCCTGGTGCACACGGGGTGTGACTGCCTTTTACTGGCGGGTTCCCAGGCGGACACTAAATCAGGCGTTGTGCTCGAAAGTTACGCGATGCACGACGATTTACTTCATCCAAACGGTCAAAACAGCGGGCGGCCGCTAAGTTTGCCAAAAGTTCCACCCAGACGCAAAATCTTGTGCGCCTCGTTTCATGCCAAAAAAATTGTTTTTGTGCCCCGCCCGGGCGCTAAACGGGACACAAATGAGCCGAAGCTCCAGTCCAATGTTTTTAAAATAATAAAGAGTTAATAAGGTAGATAAAGATAAACTATTTCCTCTGTAGGAGAATCCAGAACAAGGGGGCATAATCTTAAATTTAGGAGTGAAATCAGGAAGCATTTTTTCTCACTCATGAGTGTTAAGTTCAGAATAACTCCACGAGACTGTGTTGTAAGCTGAAACCATTGTGACCTTGGTCTCTTTAATATACTTCCAAAGTGAGGCAGCAGCATGGCAGACTGCCTTTTAGTCCTGCTTGTTCCAGGGTACACAGGTGACCCATAGGTCTCCCAGAGGTGTGCCCCCTAGTGGCAAGTCTTACACATGGGTGAGGTTCACATGCATAAGATCACTTCCCACGCAAAGTCTTAAATACAGGTTATTCACAGGTTGAGGCGATCTGGCGCCCTGCGTTCCCAGGTCGATCGCCTGAGTTGAAGTCCTGGCATGGGTGAGTTGGTCGGATCATTGCTGCACGGCAGCACGGCTGGTCTGATCGGACTGTCAGGCATGGTGGGTTCATCCTCGTGGTTGACAGCGAGGTCAATTGCTGGTTGGGTGTGTGTTGGTGGATCATTTATGGTGAGGTCTTCTTCAAGCTGTTCTTGGTTGTTCATGAATTGCAGCTTGGGTCTGATCCAAATGCTTTCTGCACATTTGCCCATTCAACAATTTCACAACAAACACTCTATTCCCCTCCTTGGCTAGGCAGTCTACTTGGGACCATGACCGTAATTTAAAACAAATACTGGATCATTAACCTCAATGTCAAGTGATACCGCCGCGCGATCATGATACACATTATGCCGGTGCCGCCGGGTTTCTACGTCATCATTGAGATCCGGATGGACTAAGGAGAACCTGGTTTTGAGTGCTCTCTTCATCAACAATTCTGCAGGGGGAACCCCAGTGAGCGAGTGGGGGCGCATCCGGTAGCTGAGCAGGACCTGAGATAACCAGGTCTGCAAGGAGCCGTCCGTTACGCATTTCAAGCTCTGCTTGATGTTTTGGACTGCCCGTTCCGCTTGACCATTGGATGCGGGTTTAAATGGGGCAGACCTGACATGCTTAATGCCATTGTGGGTCATGAGCTCATTGAATTCTGAGCTGGTGAAACATGGTCCATTGTCACTGACAAGGACATCAGGCAAACCATGGGTGGCGAACATGGCCCTGAGGCTTTCAATGGTGGCAGTGGATGTACATGATGACATTATTATACATTCAATCCATTTAGAGTAAGCGTCCACTGCTACTAAAAATATCTTCCCTAGAAAGGGGCCAGCAAAATCTACGTGGATCCTGGACCACGGTTTGGAGGGCCATGACCACAGGCTCAGAGGGGCTTCCCTGGATGCGTTGCTCAATTGTGAGCAAGTGTTGCATTGGTGTACGCATGACTCCAATTCGGAGTCAATGCAGGGCCACCAGATGTGCGACCTGGCGATAGCCTTCATCATGGCTATGCCTGGGTGGGTACTGTGTAGGTCACGTATAAACGTTTCTCTGCCTTTTTTGGGGGCAAAATCACGCAATTCCCCAATAGGAGACAATCCGATTGGATGGACAATTCGTCCTTCCATTGGTGAAACGGCTTAATTTCCTCTTGCATTTCCCTGGGAACCGCCGACCAGCTCCCATTGAGGATGCAGCTTTTTACTAGTGATAGCACAGGGTGTTGGCTAGTCCAGGTCCTGATCTGGCGAGCCGTGACGGGTGACCCCTCGCTCTCAAAAGCATCCATTACCAGAAGCAAGTCTGCGGGTTGTGCCATTTCCACTCCGGTGGTGAGCAATGGCAGCCAACTGAGGGCGACAACGCAGTTCTCAGTGCCTGGTCTGTGGCGGATTACATAGTCATACACTGACAATGTTAGTGCTCATCATTGGATGCGGGACGAAGCATTGGTAGTGATACCTTTGCTTTCTGAGAGCAGTGAAGTAAGCGGTTTGTGGTCAGTTTCGAGCTCGAACCGGACACCAAATAGATATTGGTGCATTTTCTTAACCCAGTATACACATGCCAACGCTTCTTTCTCAACCATACTTTAGGCTCTTTCAGCCTTGATAAACTTCTGGACGCATATGCAACCTGTATATATGTAAACTTGTATTTACTATGTACAGCCACCAGCGGGCTCATCCCCTGGAGTACCAAGGGATCCCATAATCCCTTGGGAGCACAGGTATTTAATGAGGCCTCACAGGTTGGAGAGGCACTCTGGAGGCCTGCAATAAAAGACTAAGGTCACACTTTGAGCTCACAGTGTTCAGTCTGACTCTTTCTCCATACATAACAACTGGTGACGAGATACAGATAGCGAACCCAAAGATGCAGAGAACAGTGAGCATCCTGGAGAAATTCTCGGAAGGAGATGATTGGGATCTTTTGTGGAACGACTCAACCAATACTTTGTAGCCAACGAGCTAGATGGAGAAGAGAACGCTGCCAAACGATGGGCGATCCTCCTCACCGTCTGTGGGGCACCAACGTATGGCCTCATGAAGAATCTGCTTACTCCAGCGAAACCCACGGAGAAATCATACGATGATTTGTGCACACTGATTCGAGAGCATTTGAACCCGAAGGAAAACGTTCTGATGGCGAGGTACCGGTTCTACACCTACAAAAGGTCTGAAGGCCAGGAAGTGGTGAGTTATGTTGCCGAGCTAAGACGTCTTGCAGGACATTGCGAATTTGAAGGACATTTGGAGCACATGCTCAGAGACTTTTTCGTACTTGGCATTGGTCACAAAACCATACTTCGCAAACTTTTGACTGTAGAGACCCCAACCTTGAGCAAGGCCATAGCGATAGCCCAGGCGTTCATTGCCACCAGTGACAATACTAAGCAAGTGCTGCTTCAAGTATTGTGAACGAAGTGATGTTGTTTTCAAATCGCGACATACAGAGCAGGTCACACATGCCTGCAGCTGCACGTCCGCAGATGTCCCAGAGTCCACCATCAAGGGTGATGAATGCAAGGCCATTAGCACCTTGTTGGTACTGCGGGGGTGATCATCGTTTCCATTCATGCCGATTCAAAGGGTACATTTGCGAGGGCTGTGGAACAATGGGACACCTCCAACGAGTGTGCAGGCGAGCTGCAAAGCCTGTTAAACCTGCAAATCACCATGTTGCAGAGGAGGACAGATCCACGGAGGATCACGATGAACCAGAGCCTCAGACTGAGGAGGCAGAGGTACATGGGTTGCTCACATTCACCATAAATTGTCCCCCAGTAATGCTGAATGTTGAACTAAATGGATTCCCAGTGTCAATGGAACGGACAGGAGCGCGAGCCAGTCCATAATGGGCAAAAAGACTTTCGAGAAATTGTGGTGCAGCAAGGCCTCAAAGCCAGTCTTAACTCCAATTCGCACAAAACTAAGAACTTATGCAAAGGAACTGATTCCCGTAATCGGCAGTGCTACCGTAAAGGTCTCCTACGATGAAGCAGTGCACAAGCTACCACGCTGCTTGGCAGGAGCTGGCTGGGAAAGATACGCTGGAACTGGGACGACGTCTGAGCCCTATCGCCCGCTGACGACCCTTCGTGTGTCCAGGTCTTAAGCAAGTTCCCTTCACTGTTCGAACCAGGCATCAGGAAATTCCAAGGAGCAAAAGTGCAGATCCACCTAATTCCGGGGCCGCAACCCATCCATCACAAGGCGAGAGCAATACCATACATGATGAGAGAAAGGGTAGAGATCGAGCTAGACCAGCTACAAAGAGAGGGCATCATCTCACCGATCGAGTTCAACGAGTGGGCCAGTCCTATTGTCCCTGACCTCAAGGGAGATGCACTGTTAGTTACTTTGTAATCGCCTCAGATTCTATCAATCGTTTCTCCCTGCAGGACCAGTACCCACTACCAAAGGCCGACGACCTCTTTGCAACGCTGGCGGGAGGAAAGATGTTCATGAAGCTGGATCTGACTTCAGGCTACATGATGCAGGAACTGGAGGAATCACCTGCATCAACACGCACAAAGGTCTTTTCAGTTATAACAGATGCCCGTTTGGAATTCGATCAGCGGCGGCGATATTCCAGAGAAACATGGAAAGCTTATTGAAGTCGGTCCCTTGCACCATGGTCTTCCAGGACGACATCTTGGTTACAGGTTGGGACACAGTCGAGCATCTGCAGAACCTGGAGGAGGTTCTTAGTCGACTCAACCGTGTGGGGCTCCGGTTAAAAAGCTCGAAGTGCGTTTTTTGGTACCTGAAGTGGAGTTCCTGGGGAGGAGGATCGTGGCGGACGGCATCAGGCCCACTGATTCGAAGACAGAGGCAATCGAGAACGCACCGAGGCCACAGAACGTGACGGAGCTGCGGTTGTTTCTAGGACTCCTGAACTACTTTGGTAACTTCTTACCGGGTCTCAGCACACTGTTAGAAGCACTGCAGATCTTACTGCGTAAAGGGGACGAATGGGCATGAGGCAAAAGCCAAGAAAATGCCTTTGTAAAAGCTAGAAAATTGTTATGCTCAAACAAATTACTTGTGTTGTATGATGCATGTAAGCATTTGGTGCTAGCATGTGATGCGTTGTCATATGGCGTTGGGTGTGTATTGCAACAAGCTAATGATTTGGGGAAATTGCAACCGGTTGCTTATGCATTCAGGAGTTTGTCTAAGGCTACAGCATGATTGAAAAAGAAGCGTTGGCATGGTAAAGAAGATGCATCAATGTCTGTTTGGGCTAAAATTGGAATTGGAAACTGACCATAAGCCACTCATATCCCTGTTCTCCAAGAGTAAGGGGATAAATATCAATGCATCGGCCCACATCCAGAGATGGGCACTCACATTGTTCGCATACAACTACGCCATCCGCCACAGGCCAGGCACAGAAAACTGTGCCGATGCTGTCAGTAGGCTGCCATTGTCCACTACGGGGGTGGAAATGGCATAGCCCGCAGATTTAGCCATGGTTATGGAAGCATTTGAGAATGAACAATCACCCGTCACTGCCCAGCAGATCAAAACCTGGACGTGCAGTGTCCCTAGTCAAAAACTGTATGCATCACGGGAGCTGGTCTAGTGTCTCAGTGGAAATGCAGGAAGAGATAAAACCGTTTCAGAGGCGCAAAGATGAAATGTCTATACAGGCAGACTGCCTTCTATGGGGCAATCGAGTAGTGGTTCCCAAGAAGGGCAGAGACTCCTTCATCAGTGACCTCCACAGTACCCACCCAGACATCGTAAAGATGAAAGCGATAGCCAGATCCCACATGTGGTGGCCCGGTATCGATGCAGACTTAGAGTCCTGAGTGTACAGATGTAATACATGCTCGCAGTTAAGCAGTGCACCCAGGGAGACGCCGCTAAGTTTATGGTCTTGGCCCTCCAAACCGTGGTCTAGGGTACATGTCGACTATGCAGGCCCGTTCTTGGATAAAATGTTCCTTGTGGTTGTAGATGCGTACTCCAGATGGATTGAATGTGATACAATGTCGGTTAGCACGTTCGCTGCCACTACTGAAAGCCTGCGGGCCATGTTTGCAACACACGGCCTACGCGATGTCCTGGTGAGCGACAACGGGCCATGTTTTACCAGTGCTGAGTTCAAAGAATTCATGACCCGCAACGGGATCAAACACGTCACATCTGCCCCATTTAAACCAGCGTCCAATGGTCAGGCAGAGAGAACAGTGCAAACCATCAAGCAGGGCTTGAAGAGGGTAACGGAAGGCTCACCGCAGACTCACCTATCCCGAGTCCTGCTTAGCTACTGCACGAGACCCCATTCGCTCACTGGTGTAGAGGGAAATGTGAAGGCTTCTCCTCCCACGAGCGGGCCCTCTGAGATAGAGGGTCGGCGTTCGCCCCAACCCGCGTAGCAGTTCTCGAAGTTAGCAGACAGAGACGGATGGCAAGGTATAACGATCTTTAATTACGAACGTCCGGGAACACCTCTCATCACAGCCGCCTATGAGTGGAGATGCTTTCTGAATAGCAAAATTGTACATCATTTATACATTTCATAGATCCCTTCGCCCCCCCGGTACAACCTCCATCGATCTCTAATTGGGTTACCTTATTAGTAATATTTTGGATTGACAGAACAAGATCTCAAGGCAACTTTTAGACCTTAACTGGGATGACCTCATTGGGTGAGAATTTGCTGATTGTACATAGTGCCTAAAAGTCTTAAGACAAGGCTCTTGTTAGTTCACCTTGATATACATGAACAGGTAGAGAGCAGGCGGCTTCAACAAAGTACATATCATGATAGCGCAAATGTGTCACGCGAGATTGAAATCAATGATCCTGTATTTGTATTGAATTATGGACAAGGTCCCAAGTGGCTTCCCGGCACTGTCGTGGCCAAAGAGGGAAGCAGGGTGTTTCGGGTCAAACTTTCAAATGGACTCATTCACTGGAAACACTTGGACCAAATCAAGCTCAGATTCACAGACTATCCTGAGCAACCCACTTTGGACCCTACTTCTTTGACCCCCCCCAACATACACACCAGTGGCAACCGGCACTGCGGTTGGCCACGAAGCAAAACCCATCATTCACAGCAGCCCAGCAGGACCCACCACACCAGGCAGCCCAGCAAGGCCAGCTGCACAGCAGCCCAGTGAGGGACCAACAGTTGATTCACCAATAGCAGCTTTCACAGCGAGACGATCAACCAGGGCAAGAAGGGCCCCAGATCGACTCACCTTGAAAATAATTATACTGTTGACTTTGGAGGGGCGGGGGGGGCAGTAAACTTGTATTTACTACGTACAGCCACCAGAGGGCTCATCCCCTAGACTCCCAAGGGATCCCATAATCCCTTCGGAGCACAGGTATTTAAGGAGACCTCACAGGTTGGAGAGGCACTCTGGAGACTTGCAATAAAAGGCTAAGGTCACACTTTACTTTGAGCTCGCAGTGTTCAATCTGACTCTTTCTCCATACATAACACAACCGGTTGCAGTTTGTCTGACATATTTGCTTGCTGTAACACACAACAGACCCCGTACGATGACGCATCACATGCTAGTACTAAACTTTTTCATGGGTCATACAATACAAGTAGCTTGTTAGAGCATAGCAGGTTTCTGGCCTTGTTAAAGACTGTCTCTTGAGATTTACCCCAAACCCAGTCGTCACCCTTGCGTAGCAAAAAATGTAAGGGTTCCAGTAAAGTGCTTAACCCCGGTAGAAAGTTACCAAAATAGTTGAGGAAACCCAGGAACGAATACAGCTCCATCACATTCTGATGACCTCCGTCTTGGAATCCGTGGGTCTGATGCCATCTGCCGCAATCTTTCTCCCCAGAAATTCGACCTCTGGCACCAGGAAAACACACTGGGAGCATTTCAGCCTGAGTCCCACTCTGTCCAGTCGCTTTCGAACCTCTTCCAGGTTATGCAAGTGTTCGGTGGTGTTGCAACCAGTGATCAAGATGTCGTCTTGGAACACCACAGTGCATGGAACCGATTTCAGCAGACTCTCCATGTTCCTCTGGAAGATGGCCGCAGCCGAGCAAATCCCAAAGGGGCATCTGTGGTCCACGGACAGTCCTTTGTCGTGTTGATGCACATCAACTTTTTTGACGGATCAGCCAGCTCCTGTGTCATGTAAGCAGAGGTTAAGTCTAGCTTGATGAACGACTTTCCCCCTGCTAGAGTTGCGAATAAGTCCTCCGCTTTGGATACTGGTCCCTGTAACAAGACTCGGTTGATCGTCACCTTGTCGTCCCCGCAGATTCTGACTGTCCCATCGCTCTTTAGCATCGGCACGATTGGACTGGCCCACTCATTGAAGTCGACTGGCGTTATGATTCCCTCTCGTTGAAGTCTGTCCAGCTCGATTTTGACTTTCTCTCGCATCATGTTTGGGACTGCTCGGGCCTTGTGGTGAACGGGCCGTGCCCCAGGAACAAGATGGATCTGCACCTTGACACCTGAGAAGTTGCCGATGCCTGGCTCAAATAATGCCAGGAATTTGTTTAGCACCTGGACGCACGGGGCTTCATTCACCAAAGAGAGTGCTTTGATGTCATCCCAGTTCCACCGGACCTTGCCTAGCCAGCTCCTGCCGAACAGTGTTGGGCCATCGCCTGGTACAATCCATAGTGGTAAATCATGCACCATTCTGTCGTACGATACATTCACTGCCACACTGCCGATAACAGCTATGAGTTCTTTGGTGTAAGTGCGCAGCATTGTGTGAATCGGACTCAGTTTTGGCCTCTGCCTTGTTCCCCCACAGTTTCTCAAAAGCCTTCTGGCTCATAATCGATTGATTTGCCCAATTCCATGGAGACTAGAATGCCGTTGAGTTTAACTTTTAACATTATTGGAGGGCTTTTGGTGGTGAAGGTGTGTACCCCATACACTTCCTCCTTATCCTCCAGTTGAGTTGCCTCTCCTGCTCATTCAGTGTGATCCGCGCTGGATCGGTCATCCTCTGCTGACTCTGCCACGTGGTGAGTCCGAGGTCACTTGCACATTCGCTGGAGGTGCCCCATTGTTCCACATCCCTTGCACACATAGTGCTTGAATCGACATTGATGGGTTCTATGACTGCCCCTGCAGCACCAGCATGGTGTTAATGGATTCGCATTATCACTCCATAGCGGCCTCTGAGTCACCCTAGGCCTGGCCTCTGCGGTCGTGTGGGCCCGACCATGTACAGTTCTGCCTGCTGAAGGCATTATTTTATGTACAGTACTTGCTGGTGAGCTTCGATGCTGTGAAGATATCTGTTTCATGTTGTTGCTCGTGGATATGAAGGCCTGGGCTATCGTGATGGCCTTGCTCAGATCTAAGGATTCGGCAGACAGTAGTTTGTGGAGGATGTCCTCGTGGCCAATTCCGAGCACGAAAAAGTCCCGCAACATTTCCCCCAAAGATCCTGCAAATTCACACTGTCCCGCACGACGTCTTCGGTCGGCGACGAAACTCGCCACGTTCTGGCCCTCGGAGCGATGGTGCGTGTAAAAGCGATACCTGGCCATTAAGATGCTCTCCTTCAGCTGGAGGTGTTCCCGAGCCAGTGCACACAGCTCTGTGTAAGTCTTGTCCATTGGTTTGTCTGGGACCAGTGATTTTTGAGGAGGCCATATACCGACGACCCACATACGGTAAGGAGAATTGCCCTGCGCTTGGTCGCCGTTTCAGCCGTGTCCAGCTCGTTTGCCACAAAGTACTGGTCAAGACGCTCAGTGAAGGCTTGCCAATCATCACCCTCAACAAATCTCTCAAGAATACCAACGGCAGCCATTTCCGTGTGAAAGTTCGTGATCTGTAACTCGTCGCCAGTTGTTAAGTTCAAAATAACTCCATGAGACTGTGTTGTAAGCTCAAACCATTGTGACCTTGGTCTCTTTAATATAACTCCAAAGTGAGGCAGCAGCATGGTGGACTGCCTTGTATACCTGCTTATTCTAGGGTGCACAGGTGACCCATAGATCTCCCACAGGTGTGCCCCCTAGTGGCAAGTCTTACACATAGGTAAGGTTCACATACAAAACAATGAACTACCCAACAAAATTCAGTATCTCTGCAGACAATCAACAGGCGTAACCTATTTTCCATTGAGGTAAAAGCAGTGCAACTTGGTGCAGAATTTCAAGGCCCATATTTTTATTTTACCGCAAGCATTGTTATCACAAACTTAAAACACAAGGCTGGGGAGGGCAAAATTCAGTAATGCCCCATTTGGGATGGTAATTTTTTATTTGTGAAAAATGTTAACACCAGCGAGATGCCTTGCCAAATAGTGTGAAATTTGGTGTTTTCACCCCAGGAGTGAAAGGGGCGGTAAATGACGTGCTAATGGCCTCAGCTGGGTGTTGCAGAGGCGCTATTCACAACCACTTACAAATTTTAATTTGATTTTACGTTTTAAAGTTTAATTTGTTTTAATTGCCGGTGCTTTTAGTGTCCCCCTCCACTTTTATAGGGGGCACCGGAAAAAAAAAAGTGATTTTAGTGCCCAAAAAAAAAACCCAAAAAAGAAAAACACAAAAAAAAACACAAAAGGAAAAAAAGGGCCTTGTAAATGTCTGGTGTGTCATCCAGGTCGGGTGGCACGGATTAATGTTTTATGTTTTTCAGATAAACTCCAAAAAGAGTTTCACAACCACTTACCCAATTTCAGCTGAGTTCCATTCAGCAATCAGCCTTCAATCCTTGACTCCACCTCCATCTAGCTGTTAAAGGGGAGGTCATTTGAACCTGCTGCTGCTCATTTTCAGCATTGCTAAACTTCAGTCACTCATCTCTGGAGAAGATTAAACTTATGAAATGGCTGCAGGTATTCCTCCTTCAAGTGACAGGGCCACAAGATTCAATAATGTGGCTCTGGAGGTATTGGTGGGGGCATACGAGACCAGGAGGGAGTCACTGCATCGGGAAGGAGGCCATCTCCACAGGTTTTCCGAGCCATGTGGCAAGAGGTGGCCCAGGAGGAGTCAGCCAGCACCGTGATGCAGAGAAGCCTCACCCAGTGCCGTAAAAAATTCAGCAACCTATGTCGGGTGGTGAAGGTGAGTACAAACTTCGCTACTTCTTCCATACCAGCCTCAACATCTGTCTGGGCACAATGTGCAGACCACTACTTTCACACCGCTCAACCACCAAGCATCTGCAGATAATCACACCCACATCTTCATCTCACGCCTTGCCTACATTCACAGCTAGTCAACCACTGCAGGCATATCTTCCACATACATAGCTGGACTCTTACTCCCCGGAGGACGAGTTCGCATGCAAGTTTTGCTCTACAGGACTCAGATGAGGACCTTGATGGGGTGGCATTCACACAAAGCTGATGGTCATGCACTCTGACATCATAGCTGCAATGGCAAGGATGCCCGAGAGCCTGTCAGCAGTGATACGGAACGTGGAGGAGTCTGCCTACAGCATTGCAGAGAGCTCTGTGCACACCATTGAGTCCATCATTGCCAGTCTGCAGACGGTGAATGCTGGCATCGAGTCTCAGAGTGCTCTCACACAGTCTCAACTTGATGCCACGGATGGTCTGACTGGTGTCATGCAGTCAATGATTGCAGACATCCAGTCTCAGACTGCTCTCATGCAGTCTCAGCTGGATGCCACTCATGCTCTGACTGCTGCCATTGCCACTGGGTCAACCACAGTCGACCGGGGATCTAACAGTTTCACAGTAGCCCACCAAACTCTGCTCCAGCAGTTGGTGGGGATGCTGAGGTGCTACAGCGGGGGAGTGGCACTGAGTCAGTGGAGCAGGAACCTGCTAGCCTCTCTCAGGATGACAGCATTCCTGAGCGCACCACTGCCACTCCGCCATTGCACTTGTCACTGATCATTACCCAACCAGCCCATATTGATGCAGCTCAGCCTGAGGCAGTGCAGCCTACAGCCAGACCTTCCAGGCCCAGAGCTGGTCGAGGGCCTAGAAGGCTATCTGTAGTTTCTGGCTCTGACACACAGCCGTGCAGCAGCCACAGGGGACACACTGCGGAGGAGCACTAGATTAGTTAAAGCAAAGAGGGGATATAAGGAAATGCGCAAAGATGATTAGTAAATACTTATGTAAGCGTCTGTTTTTAATATAAATTTGGATTAGAATATTAATTCTTTGCTGTTGTCCCTCATTTCAGTTTTGGGGCTTTGTTATGGAAGGGGTAATGGATGTGGTGAAGGGGACATCCAGAGGAACCGGGAAGTGGGATGTAATTCACTGCAACCAAACTCTGATAAGACAGTTGCGGACCTCCCTTGCAGAATCACGATAGACTCGCTGCCACCTCCATTGCTGTTGCTGCTCCTGCTCCTCTTCCTCATCCTTATCCTCTTCCTCTTGCTCTTCCTCATCCTCATCCTCCTTCTCCTCTGCCTGGTGGCAATGGCTGTGCTATCATGATGGCGAGGTTGATGACGAATAGGGACACCCGCTCAGGCGAGTACTGGAGGACTCCTCCTGAGTGATGAATGCAGCGGACCCATTGCTTGAGCACTCTCCTCAATGATGTTCCTGGTGGCGGCATGACTCTCATTGTATGAGTGTTGGGCAGGAATGTTGGGGTTGCGGAGGAGACTGATGAACCAGGTGGAGAGAGGATGGCCCTTGTCTCCGAGCAGCCAGTCACGAGCTTGATGTGTTGGCTGGAACAGAGCTGGCATACCGGTCTTGCACAAGATGTAGGCATTGTGGCTGTTGCCAGAATAGCGGCATTGATGGTGAGGATTCTGCGTGTGTAGTCGCAGACCAGTTGTACATTCAGTGAGTGGAAGCCTTTGTAATTACAAAAGACCTCAGGATTGTGCAGCGGTGCCTGCAAAGCAAGGTATATGTAGCCAATGGCACCCTGCACCATAGGGAAGTCCACTATCCTGCCTAAACCACATGCCCGCTCATGTTGCTTCTCTCTGGTCATGGGAAAGGAGATGTAATACCTGCTCCTTCTACACAGAGCATCTGTGACCTCGGGAATGGACCAATGGACGCCAAATTGGGAGATGTTGGAGATGTCTCCTGTCACTCTGGAAGGATCCTTTGGCATAGAAATTAAGCTCGATGGTGACCTTGACTGCCACTGAGAGAGCCGTCCTCACCCTGGTCTGAGGCTCGAGGTCTGATTGCAGGAGATGGTAGAGCTCTGTGACCATGTCCTTGCTGAAGAGCAGCCTTTGAACACATTGTTCCTCAGTGAAATTGATGTACGAGAACAGAAGCCGGAATACCCTGGGAGGGTAAGGCCTTCTGTTGGCAGCCCTGTTGGGCCTTCTTCCTCTGGACACATTTTGCTGCCTTTCTTCCTTTCTTTCTCCCTGTGCTTCTCCGTCTTTCTCTGTGCCTTTCTCTCCATCTAAGAAGCCTCCGATGGTGATGTCAGATCAGGAAGTCGAGTGCCAATACAGCCCCCATGAAACGAGATAAATGTTGTGATTTGAAAGCTGTCCTGAGTGATACAGGGGAATAGTTAGGAGGCAGAACAGTCCTTGAAGTCAAAATCGCTGTGATCTGTCCACCAACCACTCTGCCTATGTGTTTGCAAGCAGTAAAGAGTAATGGCCGACAATTTTTTTTTCAACATGGCACCTTTAAATAGTACTGCTCCATCCGACTCCCAACTCCAACTCGACAGCGGAAGCTGTCATTGTTACCGGCAGGCGGTAAATGAGGGTACGCAGCCAGATTTCAGTTCCGGGACGGTATCATCATAGGCAGTCCCTCGAAATCGAGGAAGACTTGCTTCCACTCTCAAAATTAGTTCTTAGGTGACTGAACAATCCAATACGGGAATTACAGTTTCTGTCACAGGATAGACAGACAGTTGTTGAAGGAAAGGGTGGTTGGGACTGCTTTGCCGCACGCTCCTTCCGCTGCCTGCGCTTGGCTTCTACATGCTCTCGGCAATGAGACTCGAGGTGCTCAGCGCCCTCCCGGACGCACTTCCTTCACTTAGGGTGGTCTTTGGCCAGGGACTCCCAGGTGTCAGTCCAGCAATGTGCCCGCCCAGCAGAGCTGGTCAAGTGTGGTCAGTGCTTCGATGCTGGGGATGTTGGCCTGGTCAAGGACACTAACGCTGGTGCGTCTGTCCTCCCAGGGGATTTGCAGGATCTTGCGGAGACATCATTGGTGGTATTTTTCCAGCGACTTGTGGCGTCTGCTGTATATGGTCCACATCTCTAAGCCATACAGGAGGGCGGATATCACTACAGCCCTGTAGACCATGAGCTTGGTGGTAGATTTGATGTCCTGATCGTAGAACACTCTTTTCCTCAGGCGGCCGAAGGCTGCGCTGGCGCACTGGAGGCGGTGTTGAATCTCGTCGTCGATGTCTGCCCTTGCCGATAATAGGCTCCTGAGGTATGGAAAGTGGTCCACGTTGTCCAAGCCGTGCCGTGGGTCTTGATGACTGGAGGGCAGTGTTGTGTGGCGGGGACAGGCTAGTGGAGGTCCTTTGTCTTACGGATGTTAGTGAAGACCTATGCTTTCGTACGCCTCAGTGAAAATGTTGACTATGATTTGGAGTTCAATCTCTGAATGTGCGCAGATGTATGTGCCGTCCGCGTACTGTAACTCAACGACAGAGGTTGGGACGGTCTTGGATCTGGCTTGACGGTACCAGGGCACTGCTCATGGCGATGACATCATCATCGCGCGTGCAGCCGAGCACGGCATTTCTGGCAGGAGCAAGGCACTACCTCAATTCCACGGTGGGTGCTATTATTGCCACACCCAGGTGAAAAACATTTTGCGTCCCATTACTGCTAACAGCATGTGCGCGAGGCCAATTTCGGCCTCAAAATGTCTGCATAGTTGACAAATACATATCTGGGTTTACCATTTTTCATTTACTTGGGTGTTTAAAAGGTACTATTGGAATAAAACCTAATTTCACAATTTTCTGTGGGGAGTGTACTGCTGTTAGACTTTATGGGGTAGAAATTGCCCCCCGCCTGAAACGGAGGCTCCATTTCGATGGTTTTTACTGCAGCTGTGGTTCAGGTCGCCTCTTAAGCGAAATTTGGCTGTTTGTTTTTTTTTCTCTCCGATCCAGAACACGATCATAATGGTGGCGGTGACAGCAACTGAGGGGCAGAAGGTGGTTGCGGAGCGGAGTGACCGCCGTGATGAAGTCATCACAGCACTCCCCTTCACTTAAAGGGGAGGTCCTCTGCGATTATAAAAATTCGGGCCACTGGGCCACCAGCGAGGATTTCGGCTGGGCCAGCAACCTGGCACCCCATGTTGGCAGCCTGGCCGAAGCAGGGGGCATGTTTGTCAGGCCAACATGGCAGTCAACCGACAAAGAAAAAAACATGGCGGCAGCGGCAGTGCATCCTCCCCTTTAAGGGAAGCCACATTGCCGCTGTTAAGGCCACAGCCTCACTGGATCACCGGGGAAAAAAACTTGTTTTGGCATCGCCAGGTGGGCCGAAGATTTTCCAAGAGGAATGTCGCTGCCGGGGGGTGCACACGTCGGCAGCAGCAGAGTGTGGGGGGGGGGCGGGGGGTCGGTGGGATCGGGGCATCACCGGGAAAACTCGGAAGGGCAGTTGGGCTATCAGCGGCCATTCCACCAAATGTCGGCAGCCACTCCACTCCACAGCATGGCCGCCGATTTGCACTGGTAACAGACCTTAAGGAAAGGGGCAATTTCGGCCCCTATTTGTTTAAATCTAAAACAGGGAATCCTAATAATGTTCTGGAGAATAAAACTTTAATTCCATTTATAGCTTTTGTTTGGTATAAGAAATATAGGGGAGAAATTCCCTAGCACCCCGTTTGGGGGCGGTAACCCAGTTGGGGAGAGGCTTCCTGTGCCCAGTGCAGAAGTCCCGCCCTGGCCGCGAAATTGGCTTACCGCTCCTCATAGTAAGTGGAGGGAACTGAGCGCAATGTTGGGGCGGTATCCAGGGTGCTCCTCAGGCAGGATTGGCAGCACTACGTGGCCTCTCCTGATGCATGTCAATGCCCCTCCCATTCCGAAAAAGGGGAGGGACGCAGCAAACTCTGCAGGGCCTCTGATGGCCTCCACTGGGCCACCAGGGCGGTGTGGTGCCATGGTCGCAGCTCGGCACTGAGCTGGAGTGTCGGGCTGCACGATAACAGCCCGGACCATGCTACAGACCATCAAGACGGGCCGACCGGTGAGTCGGCTAAAACAACAAATGGTGGCGGGCGGCGCACCGCAGCGCCCCTTTAAATTCCACTGGCACTGACACCGCTCGCGGCAGCCTCACAGGGCAGAAAAGGGTCACCGTGAGGCGCAATGGGGTCACCACGCCCGGTGATGATGCCATCGTCGGTTGCGCGCCCGCCCAGGGTGCTTGCGACGCTATCGTGCTTGTGCCTCTGCTAACTCAAACTCAATTTTGTGGATGCCGGTAGCAGCTCCCCGCCACCCACCCACCCCCCCCACTCCAACCCCGGTTGAAAACAGGTTCATGCTCCGGAGGCGTCACAACAGGAGAATCTCTCCCCCATAAAGTTACATTTTACACTATCAGTATTTACCAGGGAGATAGAACAGGTGGACTTAACCTTGGATGTTGAGATTAGTAATCAGATAAGTGCACTTAAAATAAAAAGAGGGCATATATTAAATAAACTAATCAAACTCAAAAAGGATAAAACCCCTGATCCAGATGGATTGCATCCACAAATTTTAGGGAAGAGATAGCAGAGGCATTACTACACATGTTTAATAATTGTTAGAAAAAGATGTAGTGCCAGAGGACTGGCGGATAGCTAATATAATACCAATATTGAAGAAGGGGGATAGAACATGTCCTGGGTATTATAGACCAGTCAACTTAACATCGGTGGTAGGAAAAATAATGGAATCCCTACTATAGGAGAACACAGAAGAACATCTAGAAACCAAAAATATAGTAATGAATGGTCAGCATGAATTTCAAAAGAAAAAGTCTTGCATGAACAACCTCATTGCATTTTTTGAGGAGGTAACAGAGAGAGTAGACAAGTAATGTAGTAGATGTCATTTATCTAGATTTTCAAAAGGCCTTCGATAAGGTATCCCATAATAGACTGATGAACAAGGTCAGAGAATATGGAGTCAGGGGACAAGTAGCAGAATGGATAGTTAGCTAGCTTGAAAACAGAAAGCAGAGAGTAGGGGTAAAAGGTAGCTATTATTCACAGTGGCAGAAGGTGGATAGTGGTGTTCTACAAGGATCAGAAATGCGAGGGCATACATATCAGGAAAGGATGAACAGGCTGGGTCTCTTTTCTCTTGAAAAAAGGCTGAGGTAATAGAGGTCTTTAAAATTATGAAAGGTTTTGATAGAGTGGATACAGAGAGAATGTTTCCATTTGTGGGGAAGATCATAATTAGAGGCCATCAATATAAGATAGTCACCAAGAAATCCAATAGGGAATTCAGAAGGAACTTCTTTACCCAAAGAGTGGTGAGAATGTGGAACTCGCTACCATAGGGAGTGGCTAAAGTGAATAATATAGATGCACTTAAGGGGAGGCTAGACAAACATATGAGGGAGAAGGGAATAGAGGGTAATGCTGATAGATTAAGATGAGGAAACATGGGAGGAGGCTCGAATGGAGCATAAACGCCGGCATGGACTGGTTGGGCCGAATGTCCTGTTTCTATGCCGTATGTTCTATGTAAATCCTATGTAATCTCTTTTTCCACATTTTCTGCTAGGTGTCCTAAATTTCAACTTATCTATTAATCGTATGAAAACTGGAATTTGAAAAATCTAATTAAGATGAATTTTTTTTGCATTGTTTATCTTCTCAGCAGTTTCAGAAAGCACTGAGCAGTTTATGCTAGCAGAAAACTTGGTAGAAACATCTGCCGTAGATAGTGACATCCTGGCTGCTATGGAAGCGACACAGACTCAGCGACATGCTTTTCTTCAAAACAAACTACACCGATTAGGCCTCAGTGCACTGTCCTTTGAAGAGCAGAAGCTTCTGCAGTCATTAGATTGTATAAATCAAAGATTGCAGTGTAAGTGAATTAATCCAGCAACTCAAGCTAAAATTTCTCCTACTGACAAGTAAGGAATTCTGACCCAAGTGGATTAAGGAATGTTACCTTTGAGTTAAGTTAAGGTTCCCAAGACTGCTTGCACTTTGCTTACATGTTCTTTTAGTTTGGTGTGTCATGTTGCACGACATCATGGATGCAAGTATAGCACATTGCCAGTTGGAGTGAGTGATACAGAGATTGCAATCGGATTGGGAGGAGGGGAGGTATCATGAGCTGTTGCTCCTTTCTGAAGATCTGGCACACTCTGGCACTCCGCATAGGCCCAGCTTCCTTGGCTGAAAGGATGGCAGGCTCATTGGTCGATCCCAGTCTCCCACTACCTACACAGACACCCAGAAAGGCTTCAAACCCTACTTTCACCTAGTATTGAGCAAACCACTTACATAAGAACATAAGAAATAGGAACAGTAGGCCGTACGGCCCTTCGAGCCTGCTCCGCCATTCAATAAGATCATGGCTGATCTGATCATGGATTCAGCTCCACTTATCCGCCCGCTCCCCATAACCCCTTATCGCTTAAGAAACTGTCTATATTTCTGTCCTAAATTTATTCAATGTCCCAGCTTCCACAGCTCTGAGGCAGCGAATTCAACAAATTTACAATCCTGAGAGAAGAAATTTCTCCTCATCTCTGTTTTAAATGGGCGGCCCCTTATTCTAAGATCATGCCCTCTAGTTCTAGTCTCCCCCATCAGTGGAAACATCCTCTCTGCATCCACCTTGTCAAGCCCCCTCATAATCTTATACGTTTCGATAAGATCACCTCTCATTCTTCTGAATTCCAATGAGTAGAGGCCCAACCTACTCAACCTTTCCTCATAAGTCAACCCCCTCATCCCCGGAATCAACCAAGCGAACCTTCGTTGAACTGCTTCCAAAGCAAGTATATCCTTTCATAAATATAGAAACCAAAACTGCAGTATTCCAGGTGTGGCCTCACCAATACTTTATATAGATTATCAAGACTTCTGCTTCTATACTCCATCCCCTTTGCAATAAAGGCCAAGATACCATTGGCCTTCCTGATCACTTGCTGTACCTGCATACTTTTGTGTTTCATGCACAAGTACCCCCAGTCTGTGAAAAATGGGCGGTATGTTTCTGCAGTGGTAGCAGGCGGTAAAAACGGGCGATTGGGTAAATTTCGAGCTGGGGGTGAATTTTGGGTGATAGAAGTGGGAGGGTAATTTCCAGCAACGCCAACGATAAATGAATGCCGAAATTATCGCTGGCGATATACAGGCGGTAATTTCCACATTGGTCATTTTGGGCGGTAAACGGGCAGGCTAAGTGCAATTTCTAGCCCCATATGTTTGTACTGAATTACAGAAATGCAGATCCAGTTAGTTGCAATATTTCTAAACATATAAAATAAAAATGTAGAAGTGAAATTCTATGCGTGACCTACTTACTTACACTTGACTTACTTCTCACAAGCCTCTTCACCCCTTCCAAGCGAAATACATTGATGCTGGCAATCCCTCAATACCTAGTACTAATTAAATGTTCGGAATGCTTAAAAACATCACTGTGTAAGGAAGCTTCATGTACTATAATCTGTAATATGCTATGAGCCAAGAAACAACAATTTTTATTATATAACACCTTTAATGTAGATAACATTATGGCTGCATATTAGTGATACCGCTATTCCCAGGCAGAATGGAGATTATTGGGTAATTCCCCTGTCATGCCTGGAGACTATACTACTGTACGTGAGTGGGATTGATTTTACACACATAATTTGAATGGAACTATCCTCCACTCACTACATTTTACTGGAAAAATCACCCTGCTTCTGTCGGGAGACATTGCTGTCATTTCGGTCATAAAGTTCGGGTTGCTGTAGTTCGTAGAAACTCTTCTTAAATAGACTCTGTTTGCTGAGTAAATAGACTTACTTTGCTGTTTGCTGAGTAACTAGACTTTGTTTACTGTAAAGTCCTGCCGTTCGTCCTGCACTGCCTCCAACGTATTGGCGAACATAATGGTGTCAATAGACACTCTGGAAGAAAATATAGGTAAAGGGAATCAAGAATTGGGTGCCAAGCTATAGTAGAAGGATTAAAATTCAGTCACCAAAAGCTTTGTTAAAAAGATGAGTTTTGAGAAGATTAATAAAGGCAGAGGGAAGTGGGGAGGTAGAGAATGTTAAGGAGGAAATTCTAGAGAGTAGAGTTGAGGCAGTTGATGGGGGTATGACTAGTAGTGGGGAAAAGGAGGGGCGGGTGTACAGTCAGAGGACCAAAGAGTGCAGAAGGGGACATCAGGCTGGATGAATTTGCAAATATGATGAAGCGAGGCTGTGGAGGGATTTGAGGATGAAGATTTTAAATCCAACAGAATGTTTCATAGAAATATTTTTAGAAAATTAAAAACTACTTTTCTTCTCCAACATCATTTAGATATCCAAGAAACTATTGAAACAAACCCATCTACTGGCCCTTTACAGATTACATCTCCTTTTGTAAGTAAAATGTGTTCTCTTCTGCTGCACATCATTTCTTCCAACTCCCTTTTCCTGTGCTAATTGCTCCTGATAATGTTACTGCATCCTGTGCTATGAAATGTCATTTCTGAATCTGCCTCCAAACTTCTTGAGTGCAAAATTTGAATCCATAGCACCCATTCTTTGGCCGCTATGAGTGCCTTTAGAGGTACAAAATGGTGTCCACCGCGCCGCACACTTCTGATGCAAGTTGCACCAAATGCCATATCGGTGAAGGCGTTAGTGTGTGCACTGAGCTTCCGCCAAAAGTATGCAGAGTAGGCATATCATGACGTCAATCAGCATGTAATGCAGATTTGATGCCAACACTGCCATTTTTGGAGCACAAAGCTCTAGCTGAGGCCCTCTTTTACGCTCACACAGGTGAACACGCATTCAGCAGCAGGAAGGATCCCTCACCAGCGCCATTTAAAGGGATCATCAACTATAAGATTAGTTGCTGATTGATGCTACTGGCTGTTGCCATGATTGTACAAGTGTTTGATGCTTTCTAGAATTCTTTAAATTTGCTACAGTCTACAGGGAGTGGCGTGGCAGGTGCTGAAGGGCTTTGTTCTAACTTCAAGGCTTCTGCACAAACCACTGGATCCCAGACATGGGTGCAAGAGTAGGCATTCCCCTTGGAATACAGCATCATGGGAGAATGAGCAGAGGCAACAAAGAGATAGGCAAGCTGCTAGAAAAGGGATAAGGAGGAGAGGTACAGAGCATTCTCAGCAAGAGGCTATCACCACCCAGGGTATTCAGGGAGCAATTTTCCTACCTCAACCTCAGCGAAGAACAGTGTGTGAGATGTCTGTGCTTCAGTAAGAACATCCTCTCTAAAGTCTGCCACCTACTGCAGCCACAACTGCAACCTTAGAGCAGGGCGAGAACCACATTACCAGTGGTTGTGAAGGTGACCGTGGCCATAATTTTTTCCCGTCGGATTCCTTCCAGGCTTGAGCTGGAAATATTTGCAACATCTCGCAGTTTGCCATCTACTTTTGCGTAAGGGAAGTCACTGAGGCTTTCAACTCAAAGAGAGCTAATTACGTTTCATTCTCTCTTGCTGGAGAGTAGCAGGTGGAGTAAATACGCAGCTTCATTATGATTGCAGGTTTTCCCATGGTGCATGATGCCATTGACTGCACGCATATCGCTTTACGGGTGCCGCATATCAATGCTGAGATGTAGCACAACCAAAAGGGTTTCCACTCCCTCAGTGTCCAGCACGTGTGCAACCATAGACAGCGAATCATGCAGGTCAATGTCCGATATCCTGGCAGTAGTCATGATGCCTTCATACTGTGGCAGCCTGCTGTGCTATCTGCATTTGAGCCATGACAGACCAAAAGGTGGCTATTGGGTGACAAGGGCTATCCACTGACGATATAGCTCATGATGCTGGTGCGCAACCCATGTACACGTGGGCAGCATGCATACAATAAAAGCTATGCTGCCACATGAAATGTAATAGAGCAAATCATTGGCATGCTGAGACAAAGCTTCCGCAGTCTGGACTGCTCTGGAGGAGGGCTGCAGTGCTCGGCAAAGCGGGTGTCGATACATGGTGGCCTGCTGCATGCTGCATCACTTTGCCATCATGAGAGCACAGCTCTTGCCACCAGCTATACGGCGAGCAGCTGAGGAGGAGGAGGAGGAAGAGGAAGTGAGGAGGTAACCTAGGCCGTCACTTTCTGGCCACGCTGTCGTGAACAAGTCAACCGACTGCGATACAGTAAATGCAACCCGAATTCCTTTTTCACCAACAGTCCCACACCTTACCTTCTCTCTGTCACCGACCGTCGCAATGCAAAAATAAAACCAACACAAAATAAACATTCCATACCAAATTTATAAATCAAAGCATGACAAATGTTAATATGTCTCTACTTATCTGCAGAATAACTCTACGAGGCCCAATGCTGTGCTAGAACTGCTGTGACCTTAGTCTCTTTATTATCTGCAGAGTGCCTTCACCGTGTGGTGACCAGCCTTTTATACAGCTCCTGCCTGGGCCTCCCATAGTTGCACCCCCTCGGGGTACCAGCATAGTATATACACAGAGTATACATATATGACAACATTCCCCCCCAAAGTCTTTGATGTGAGTTAGTTACAGGTTAAGGCAATCCGGAGTTCTGCGCTCCCTGGTTGCTCGTCTGAGTGTCACTTCTGGCATGGGTGAGTTAGTCAGGCCACTGCTGTCTTGCAGCCTTGTTGCTCTGACTGGACTGTTGGAGATGGTGGGATCATCCTCGTGGTTGGCAGCTAGGTCTGTTGCTGATTGGGTGTGTATAGGTGGATCGCTGAAGGTAAGGTCCTCTCCCAGAATTTCCTGGTTACCTGTAAATCGCAATTTGGTCTGGTCCAAATGATTTCTGCACGTTTGTCCGTTAAACAGTTTGACAACAAACACTCTATTCCCCTCCTTGGTGAAAACAGCGACCCATTTGGGGCCATGACCGTGATTCAGCACAAACACCGGGTCGTTTACAGTGATGTCGTGTGATACAGCCACGCGATCATGGTACATGTTTTGCCAATAATGCCTAGTTTCCACCTGATCGTTGAGGTCAGGGTGGACTAAGGAGAGCCTGGTTTTGAGTGCACGTTTCATTAGTAACTCCACAGGAGGGACCCCGGTAAGCAAGTGGGGTCGTGTCCTGTAATTGATCAGTACCCGGGATAGGCGGGTTAGTAAGGAACCTTCTGTGACGCATTTCAAGCTCTGCTTTATGGTTTGGACTGCCCGCTCCGCTTTGCCGTTGGATGCGGGTTTGAACGGGGCAGACCTGACATGCTTGATGCCATTGCGGGTCATGAATTCATTGAATTCCAAACTGGTGAAACACGGACCATTGTTGCTGACCAGAATGTCGGGCATGCCATGGATGGTGAACACGGCCCTGAGGCTTTCAATGGTGGCGGTGGACGTGCTGGATGTCATTATTACACATTCGATCCACTTAGAGTAGGCGTCCACTACAACGAAGAACATTTTTCCTAGAAAGGGGCCCGCATAATCTGCGTGGATCCTGGACCATGGTTTTGACTGCCAGGACCACAGACTGAGTGGATCCTCCCTGGGGGCATTGCTCAATTGTGAGCAAGTGTTACACTGGCGCACGCACGACTCCAAGTCCAAGTCAATGCCAGGCCCTGGTAATAGCCTTCATCATGACAATACCTGGGTGGGCACTGTGTAGATCGCGTATGAAGGTTGCCCTGCCTTTTTTTGGCAGGACAACGCGGTTGCCTCATAAGAGACAATCCAATTGGATGAACATTTCTTCTTTACGATGGTGAAACAGCTTTATCTCGTCTTGCATTTCTCTTGGGACCGCTGACCAACCCCCATTGAGGACTTTTTACAAGAGATAAAACAGGGTCCTGGTTGGTCCAGGTCTTGATCTGGCGGGCCGTTACGGGTGACCCTTTGCTTTTGAAGACGTCCATGACCAGGCACAGGTCTGCGGGCTGCGCCATTTCCACCCCGGTGGTGGGCAACGGTAGCTGGATGAAGGCATCGGCGCATTTCTCAGTGCCTGGCCTGTGGCGGATCGTATAATCGTAGGCCAACAGTGTTAGTGCCCATCTTTGGATTCGCGACAAAGCATTGGTGTTTATGCCTTTGCTTTCGAAAACAGTGAGATTAGGGGCTTATGGTCGGTTTCTAATTCGAAACTGAGTCCATACAAGTACTGGTGCATTTTTCTTACTCCATAGACACAGGCAAAGCCTCCTTCTCGACCATACTGTAGGCTCTTTTGGCCTTGGATAGACTTCTAGACTTATATGCATCCGGTTGGAGTTTGCCTGCTACACTTGCTTGCTGTAAAACACACCCGACACCGTACGACAATACGTCACATGCTAAAACTAGACATTTGCTTGGGTCATACAATACAAGCAACTTGTTCGAACACAGCAAGTTTCTGGCCTTTTTGAAGGCAGCCTCTTGATTTTGACCCCAAACCCAGTCGTCTCCCTTGCGTAGCAACTTGTGCAACGGTTTGAGCAAGGTGCTTAACCCTGGAAGAAAGTTACCGAAATAGTTGAGGAGTCCCAGGAATGAGCACAACTCCATTACATTTCATGGTTTGGGTGCATTCTTGATGGCCTCGGTCTTCGAGTCCGTGGGCCTGATGCCATCTGCCGCAATCTTCCTCCCCAGGAATTTGATCTCTGGTGCCAGGAAGACACACTTGGATCGTTTCAGCCGGAGTCCGACTCTGTTTAGTCGACTTAAAACCTCTTGCATGTTGTGCAGGTGTTCGGTGGTGTCACGACCTGTGATTAGGATGTCATCCTGAAATAAAGCGGTGCGTGGAACCGATTTCAACAGAGTCTCCATGTTCCTTTGGAAGATGGCTGCAGCCGATCGGATCCCGAACGGGCACCTGTGATACAAAAACAGTCCCCTGTGTGTGTTAACGCACATTAATTTTTTCGACTACTCAGCCAGCTCCTGGGTCATGTAAGCGGAGGTTAGATCCAGCTTGGGGAACGCCTATCCCCCTGCTAATGTTGCAAAGAGATCATCGGCTTTTGGTAGTGGGTACTGGTCCTGTAATGAAACTCGGTTGATCGTTATCTTGTAGTCGCCGCAGATTCTGACCAGCCATCGCTCTTTAGTGCCGGAACAATCGGGCTGGCTCGTTGAATTCGACTGGTGATATGATTCCCTTGCGTTGAAGTCTGTCCAATTCGATCTCCACTTTCTCCCTCATCATATAAGGGACCGCTCAAGCCTCGTGATGAACAGACCATGCCTCGGGGACCAAGTGGATCTGCCGCCTGTGAAGTTGCCGATGTCTGGTTCAAATAAGGATGGGAACTTGCTCAGCACTTGAGCACAGGAAGCATCGTCCACTGAAAGTAGTGCCTTGACTTCTTTCCAGTTCCACCGAATCTTCTGCCAAGCAGCGTTGGCGCATCACCTGGTACAACCCACAGTGGCAATTCGTGTATCTCTCCATCATAGGATACTTTTACATTCGCTGTGCCGATAACTGGGATCAGTTCCTTGGTGTAAGTGCGCAGCTTTGTCTGAATCGGGCTCAGCTTGGGTCTTTGTTCTTTGTTGCCCCACAGCCTCTCAAATGCCTTCTGGCTCATAAGTGACTGACTTGCCCCTGTGTCCAACTCCATGGAAACAGGAATGCCATTTATCTTGACTTTCATCATTATGGGAGGACTTGTGGTAGTGAAGGTGTGCACCCCGTGCACTGCTTCCTCGGGCTGAGTCACCTCTCTAGCTTGTACTTTATGATCCTTGCTGGATCGGAAACTTCCTGCCGACGACTCTGCCAAGTTGTGAGTTGCAGTTTTTCTGCACATTTGCTGTGGGTGGCCTTTTTGGCCGCAGCCTTTGCACATAGTGTCTGAATCAAGACAGACTGGCCCAATGGTTACCCCTGCAATGCCAGCATGTTAAACGATTCGCATTTACACCCCTTGGCGGACTCTGAGTCGGACTAATTCTTTGATCAACAGTTATTTTCTGCACAGTACTTGCCAGTGAGTTTTGATTCTGGGAGAATCTCAACATTGAGGTCGTGAATGCCTGGCTTAAGATGATGGTCCGCTTCAAGTCCCGTCCCGTCGCGAAAACATCCCGCAACCCAATGTTGAGGAGTTCGCCAAATTCGCATGGTTCCGCGAGCCTTCGTAGGTCAGCGACATATTCCGCTAAATCCTGGCTCCTGGTGCGGCAGTGTGTGTAGAAGCGATCCTGGCCAGCGAAACCCGAGTAAAGGCTTCACCCTCTGTAAACTTTTCCAAACTACCAACGGCAGCCATCTCTGCGTGTAAGTCCGTGATCTGTACTCGTCGCCAGTTAATATGTCTCTACTTATCTGTAGAATAACTACACGAGGCCTAGTGCTGTGCTTGAACTGCTGTGACCTTAGTCTCTTTATTGTCTGCAGACTGCCTTCACCGCGTGGTGACCAGCCTTTCACACAGCTCCTGCCTGGGCCTCCCACAGTTGCACCCTCTAGTAGTACCAGCATAGTACCAACAGAGTATACATATATGACAAATATAAACTAATCACCCTTGTGCATTCCCTTGGTGCCTGTCTTCTGTGTACCTTTGCCTGTCCTAGTGCTCCTATGCAGTGCTACCACAGTGTCTGCAGCATGGCTGGTGAAAGACTGTTGACTTTCCGTGGGGGAGACTGCAGATATACTTAGAGGATGACCTCAAGCAGCACTGGACCTAGAAAGTCCAGCTTTGGACTGCACCATCTCAGCATGGGCGATAGCAGTCTGGGCTGGCTGGCTGACAGGCGACCGCAAGAGCACTGGTGGAGTGGCAGTGATAGGAGGATAAATGCTGTCATCCAGAGAGAGGTCAGCAGGTTCGTGCTCCACGAAGCCTCTGCCACTCCCCTGGGGTGGCGCCCTATCATTTCCAGTAGTCTGTTGGAAGACAGATTGCTGGACTGCTGTGACACCCTATCAGCCCCTTTGAACATTGGTATCCGCAGCTAAAATGGCAACAGTCTGAACTTCTGTGGCAACAAGTTGAGCTTGCATGACAGAAGTCTGGGCTTCCACTGCAGCATCCAGACATTGTATGGTTTTTGCTTGTGCTGCAATGGAAGCTGAGCCATTGGCCATCAGACATTGCATCATGGTTGGGTCCACAAGTGTACTAATGGAGTTGGCCACCATTTCCATGCTGGAAAAGATAGGCTCCAAGCTCTGTGCAAAGCCTTATGCAAAGTTGGTGCCGGATTCCTCCATGCTCCTTGACATTGCACGCAGGCTTTCTGGCAGGCCAGCCAATGCACCTAGCATTTCATTGTGCACATCCATCAGCCTTCTTCTGTAGTCTGCACCATCAAAGTGCTCATCTGAGTTCTCTGTGGCAGAACTCATGAGCGACCTCGCCCTCCGGCGAGCTGGCACCTGTGCAACCCTTTCCCCCTGCCCTGGCTGCAAACCATTCGTGCCCAATATCTCACGTGCATATCCCACCTCTATGCTATCCTCTAAATTATGCAGTGTCAGTATCTGAGCTGGTGGCTCATGATCATCCGTGTCTTTTTGCTCTTCCACCACTGCCTGGCCAGGTGGTAGTTCTTGGGTATCTGAAAGGAGAAAGGCACAAGGTTAACATTGTGGTGAGGGGGATGGGGGCGGGGGGAGGAGGATTAGTTATGAGGAAACTGTCATCTTCTATGGTATCAGCCCTGCCGCTGCCTCAGAATGAAATGCCAGCAAGCCATCTGCGGGGGTGGTCATGCAGCTTAAAGGAAACATTGGCTCTCTGCCTTATTATGCCATTCCTTACTCTTTCCCATATCAAGATCTCTTCAACCATGACTCCCACCACCTGCTCCAGCTACAAAAATCCACCTTTTAAGAGGTGCAGGCTAACTTTATGCAGTGGAGGCTAACTTTAAACATGCAACCAATCAATAGCACAGTTAGCGCTGGGTGCACGCTGCAATTATGTTAATCAGCAGGCAGCACAAAAACTAGTGCTCTGCCTGCATCGGAAGCAACAGGTCCAATCACGCATTGCGATCCCCGCGCCTGTTTTGGGGCGCTATCAAATTTAGCCTCCCTAATGTCTGCACCTAGTTAGCTGCATCAGATGTTTTCTTTGATGATTAACCAGATATTGAGTCAAATAGTAAATGGGGTGAGACCTGTTTTTAGCTATTGTAACGATATTGGGAAGAGGAAAAGAGGAAACAGTAGTTAGAACGAAAGATGGATAGCAGAGCCTGTGAAAATTTTAGTTTGCCAGTAACTGTCCTTATTTTTTAATGCAGCATTTTTGTTGTTTAACTTTTTTTAAATTAGTATGCTCAGCTCACAGTGCAATTGTAACATTTGATCATCTTCTATAGTAAAACAAATAAAACATGGTGATGAGTTACTTCATATATAAAAATGATGGTATATCATCAGTTTTGTCTTTGGGAATATTAACAAAACCATCAGCAGAACTCATTTTGGCCAGAACAGGCTTGCTATTTTCTCCTCTTTCCAATTTTTCCCTCCACTCTTAAAGGCATTATATGATTTGTTTTAATTATTTGCAGATGTTCTTTGCTTACATTATCATTCATCACATTCATGTGTGTGAATGCTACAGTGATATTTCGAATTATGCAACATTTCTGGTAAAATATTTTCTTCTAGATCATACCAAATGCTGTTTCTGGCTCAGGGTCCAGACCAGGGCAAGCCTTTTGTGGCACACAAAAACAGCGCAGCCTTGCTGCTGATAATCATGCACGGATTCAAAGAAAATACTGAAGAAACAAGAACAACTGATGACCCTGAGGAGCTATGTGAAATTTATTATATAATAACAGACTTTAATCTGAGATGAAAACTTTTAAACATATATCTAAAGTTTATAATGCTCTTCAATACAAAACCAATGTTTCCTTTAGAACGTTTTTATAAACATTATTTTACCTCAGTGACTGAAGATAGTAAAGTTTACCAACATGAGCTACCACGTTTCTCTGCATTCCCATAGAAAATATTAGTGCCTGAAAAATCTGATTAATATGACAGTAAAATATTTTTCCCCATATAATTCCTGGTATTATTGTCATTGGATGATTGAACTCAGTGCAAATATAAAACACTAATTTTTGAGTGATGTGTGGTATCATATCCTGCATACACTCAAAAGTGTAACTCAAGTTAGAGGAAGTCACTGGCAGGTCAGCCTGTTTGCTGTATAAAAACTAGTTACCTGGGTGGAGGGAGGTGGTGGGGGGGATGTACATTTGCCATAACTACTTAAGGACAATGCAGACATTTGTCTTGCACAAGTACAATAATTGGTTTCTATACAATCTCATAAAGGAGGATTGACAGAAATTAGTTATAATTGGTATGACTATTCCAAAACAACAGTATGCAGTGAGAGCGCTGCAAACCAATTCCAACTCGCAAAACCATCACATTCTCACTTAGAATTATTTACTTGATTCATTCATTAGAAATTAGTAAGCATATTCATAATCTTAATAGAATAAAAACAAAATCAAGTACTGTCCTGGTATAGTCCATGTACAAAAGACAAGATTATCTATAATATTAGGTTTGATCCAAGCAAGGCAATTTGTCCATTTTATCAATTATTTCATTCATGCCTCGAATAAACTTAATACATAAACACTCAATTCTGGCACCCTCTCATTGTTCAATGACAAAACCTTATAGTTCTGCCACTAGCATCAAAAAACATAATGGGCCGTGATTTGCTGTAGCAGGGCATCTAACAACATCTGCCATTAGTTAGACTTGCCCTTGCACATTTAGGTTTTAAAACATTTTGTATGGCAAGTTGCTAAAAGTGCGAGCTGATAAACATCGTAGCGAGGGAACTGGAGCATCTGGGACCTGGGTGAACAGGTCAATCAATTGTGTATCTCCTTAACCAATCAGATTGAGGGTTGCAAAATTAACAGCTTAAGGCAAGGACTGAGAAGGAAGTGTAAATGAGAGTGGGTAAATTCAATATCAAATCAGGTATAGAAAGAGAAATAAAGAGAGGGAAAGAAAGACTAGATTAAGAGAAAGAGAAAAAAGATACTGAAAGGAAAAGTAAAAACAGAAATGTAAAAATTTTTAAATTTGCCATTTTTTAAATCGGCAACTATTAAAGCGTGAAGGAATGAGACTCCAGGCTTGTAATTAACACTTACTACATCATTAAAAGGCTACTTAGACTGAAATGGGCAAGACTTAACTTTCTGTGATGGTGTAGTTTGTATTTACCGCACCAATACCACTGTGTCAGCTGTGGTTCAGTGATTAGCACATTTGTCTCTGAATCCGAAGGTTGTGGGTTCAAGTCCCATTCCAGGGACTTAAACACATAAATCTTGGCTGACACTCCAGTGCAATGCTGAGGGAGCCATGCACTGTCAGAGGTGTCGTCTTTTGGATGAGATATTAAACTGAGGCCTCGTCTGCTCTGGACTTAAAAGATCCCATAGTACTATTTTGAAGAAGTGCAGGGGAGTTATCCCTGGTGTCCTGTCCAATATTTACCCTTCAATTAACATAACAACACAGATTATCTGGTCATTATCACATTGCTGTTTGTGGGAGTTTGCTGTGTGCAAATTGGCTGTTGTATTTCCCACATTACAACAGTGACTACACTCCAAAAGTACTTCATTGACTATAAAGCACTTTGAGACATCCAGTGGTCGTGAAAGATGCAATATAAATGTACATCTTTCTTTCAAGACAGTGACTTCACGCCATTCAATGCATTTCAATGGTGAGTCAAACAACGAGATGCATTTTTTGCAAAGCTAACAGCTTCTCAGATAATTGTGTTTAACCACACATTAACCCCTCATCTGCTGTACCATTTACGCATAAATAACGATTCACGCCATTAGCCTCACTGTTATTTTGATAGCAAATGCTGGCCCAATGAAGGTGTTCCAATCTGGTGGCCAGTGACTATAAGAAGAGGTTTTACGACTTACAAGCAACGTTCCCCCTAAGCACCGTACAGCCGCTCACCGATCAGCTGGTCCCATGTAGGCCACTCAGCAGCTGTTGCCGCTGGAAAAGATGCACGGCCACTGCAGCAAATTTAAAGGGACTGCGCATGAAAAAAGAAATTAGAGGGAACATTGCTTACAAATAATTTATTTTGCCAATTTAGCCCCAACCTTTTGTTTACTGAAGCTACTGATGCCTTGCTGCAGTGAAGTTCTGTGGACGCAAGGTGCCTCCCTGTGCCTCATCAATGTCGCCTTTATTCATTTGCAAGCCTTGTTAGGGAGTTAGTTAGTGCTGGCAGGTGAGTTACTTTGTGGGATCATCACAGCTGAACCTTTGCAGGTTCTCATCTGATGTCCAAGCATGCATACTTACTGCTGAGATTGATGAATAGCAATCCAGATTCGAAACTGATGGATCCTTTCTATTTAGGGACATGAAGGCCAATTGTAACATCATTGGGGAATGCAGAGATACTTTTCTTAAAAGGGGAATTTTTTTACACTCCCATTATAGGGTATTATTCTGTATTTTCAAATTAGTTAAGATGCAGAAAACATCTATTTGAAACACATTGCAATGCTCATTATTCTGTGGGGAAGCAAATAATTGTTAATCATAGTTTTGGGAGACACAATCAGCTGTTGATCTCCTGATATTTTCGTAATGTTTTTCTCTTTGCAATTCATTTATAATATGGAATCACTGTTGAGGTTGGAAGTTAGATGAATCCTAAATATTAGCTATAAAACGGTGCAATATTTTTGGCTTCTAATTTGAACAAAGCACAAGCAACTTGCACAACATAACTGCATTTTTGTAAATCAGTCTTTCTTTCTCTCTCTCTCTCTGTCTGTCCCTCTCCCCTGTCTATCTCCTCTGTGTATGTGTATCTCTCTCAATATAAAACTATCAAGAACTGCCATACTTTATCTGTGGTCTCAATGGCTGTTCTCAGTAGTGGAGCTGAGATAGGTTCAAAAATCTGGTTTTCCCCCGTGATCAGAAGCATTAAGTTTTCAAAGTCTTTGGGCTAGAAATTCGTCTCAGGCGGTGGCGTATAACAGGCGATATCAGATCCATTAACTCCAGTGTAACACAATATCTGGTGCTGCGTATGTTGGGTAGCTGATCCAAAACTGCATGTTTTGTGTCACTGGCCAAGATGAATTTCTCGGCCATTGAGTCTTGAACCACAATGGAATAATTCACTGTGTAACACTCAAACACTGTTCTAGTGGAACAGGCTTTTGCAACTAACATGTGAATATGTGAATATAGTTTGATTTTTCTAATGACAAACTGAAGTTAAATATATCCATTAATATGCATTGAACAAAAAAGACTAGTATTTTATTAATGATGTAAACATTGTAATTTAATGTTGTACACTTTTGAAATCACTGAAATGTATAGTGATGTAGTCAGAAGAATCAAATTTAAGTGTATGTGTATATTGAAATATGTAAGCTTAGATTATTGTATTATTACTTTTTGATCCTTACCACAGTGCTATGTATTGATCCTGATGACAGAAAGTTTTGCTGAAATTTATTTTGTGATTGTGATCTTATACACTGTCTGGTTTATTTAAGCTTGTAATATTTATGCTTTATTTGCTAAATTATGCAAGCTCAGTTAAAAATGTTAATTGCTCCCTGATTGCTGTTCCATTTTTGACATTTTGTGTCATTATCTGTGACATATTTCTCTTTTGTGACATTTAATCAAATTGTGCAATTCTTTTTGAAACTACACCCACAATATCCATATAACTGTATCTCATCTTATGAGTGTAAGATGAGTGAATATCAGAGTAGGAAATCAAGTCCTAAATCAGTTATTTGTTGACCTATTATTTTGACAGTAACATTACATAGCAGTTTATTGGAACTCTGTCACTTAAGAGTTGCGTTGCTTTAATATTATATCTCCATCCATGGACTATCCATTACAAGCATATCATTCTAAAACCCCATATTACATAAAACATCTGTGGGGAGAAATTTGGTCGCATATCAGTTGGGGCAGTGTCCAGGGCGGAGCAGTAAATTTTGCATCGGCAAATGGTTTGCATCTGCCGCCGCAGAATTCATTAGCTGGGCCTGGTGTTTGGAGCGGAGCATAAGGGAGCCATTGCACGCCTCTTTTAGGACGCTAGGCCGGCTGAACAAGGAAAGATCCTGAGCTAAACTGCTGGCCTCAAAGCGCCATAACAGAGGCCTGAGGGGGGGGGGGGGGGAGGGGGGGGAACCTGAAAAAAAACCCACCAAAAACATTCCCAATACATAGCTCACGCCACCACAACATAAATTGCAAAAAAAAATGTTTTAAACAATCACACTTACCTGAGGTCAGCATTACTTACCTGACTGCGGCCGCTAAAGCTTGGAACGCCTGCTTTCACAGGTGTTCCCACCAGGGCACACTACAGAGTGCTACGGATTGATGCCAGCCAAAAATTGAGCCGATGTCACAACCAGGAGAGTTGCACACTGGCTCGCCACTTCCGGGCAGTAATGAGCAGTTACTCAGTCCTCAGAAGATTCATTCCTTGCACCTTCGAATGAAAAGATACTATTTATAAATGCATACATGTTTAGACGGAGATAACTGTTAAAAGCCAGATTTATAATCTGTTGCATCTGAGCTATGATGGCATTCACAAATAGTGTAAACAAATGCAGTTGTTAGATTTTTATTTTCATATAGCTGGCTTTAAGTACGACACCGAAAGACTAATAATGAGTTTGACTGTGTAGACTTAGCATGATTATTTCCTCATCACCAAATGCAATTAAGCTGTTAAAGGAATATTTTCATCTGCCTTGTTAAAATGTTTGGCAGGTTTTAGCCGCAGACACTTTTGAATTTTCAGCATTTGAAGTTTTCTCTTTTTATGTCCAGTTCTAAAACTCATTTGGTCTCCCATATTGTTGCCCTGGCATCATCCTGGTTAAAAGCCCAGTAATTGAAGACCAGTTCACCTCTCCTTGGGCCTCAGTTGCTCCTGATTTTTTGGAGCAACTGGTGTAGAACGGAGTACCTTAGAAATTCAAATTCTCGGCATTTAGTTTGCTCCAGTTCGAGTCAGTTAGAGCAGTTTCACTTTGGAACAGAATTTTTTTTTCAAAAGGGGCGTGTCCGGCCACTTACGCCTGTTTTCAAAGTTTCGGCAGTGAAAACTTACTCCAAACTAACTTAGAATGGAGTAAGTGAAGATTTTTGTACGCTTAAAAAAACCTTGTCTAGACTTTAGAAAATCAGGCGTAGGTTACAAATCAGGCGTAGGGAATGGGGGGGGGGGGGGGTGGAGGTTTAAAGGGAAGTTTACAAACATTAAACACTTCAGTTTTACAAATAAGAGCCATCATCAATAATAAATGATAAAAACATCAATAAATCAACCAATAAAATTAAAAAAAAATTAATTAAGAAATAATTTTTTTTTAAATCAATAAATAAAATATTTTCTACTTACTGCAGCACCGGGAGCCCTCCAACAGCGTGCTGGGATGCCCCCAGCCCCCAGTGTGTCTCTGTCAGTGTCTCTATCTCTCTGTCTGTCTGTCTGTGTGTGTCTGTGTTTCTGCCAGCGAGGGGAGGGGGAGGATGGGGAGGGGGAGGAGGGGTGGTGGAGTGGGGGAGAGGGGGTGTAGTGGGGGAGAGGGGTGACAAGGGAGGGAGGGAGGTGAGGGGAAGTGAGAAGGGAGGGAGGGGAGGGGGGTGAGAAAGGGAGGGGGGGAGGAGAGGTAGGAGGAGGGAGGGGAGGGGGGGAGAGAAGGGAGGGGGAGAGAAGGGAGGGAGGAGAAGGGAGGGGTGGAGAGAAGGGAGGGAGGAGGGGTGAGAGAAGGGAGGGAGGGAGGGGAGGGGGGGAAGAGAAGGGAGGGAGGGGAAGGGGGGAGAGAAGGGGGGAAGAGAGGGAGAGAGAAAGAAAGGAGAGGGAGGCTGAACGTGCCGGGCCCGGCCGGGCCCAAGACTTTGAGCTTAGACTTACCGGATTGACAGGTAGGTGGCATCGGGTCCGGGGTCCGGTGGGGTCGGGAGCGCAGATCGGGGGCAGAGATCGGTTGGGGGGGGCGGGGGAGGAGATCGGTCGGGAGCGGAGGTCGGTCGGGGTGGGGGGGGAAGGTTGGGAGCGGGGGAAGCAGAGGTCGGATTGGGAGAGGGTGTGGGGTGGGAGCGGGAGTCAAGTCGGGTCGGGAGCGGGGGTCGAGTCAGGTCGGGAGGAAGCAGGAGCTGGGCGTAGGAGGAGCCTTATCCACGCATCCCCAGTGAGGCCATTCGGCCAGGGCTAGGGGCTGCGTGCTTCGGGCCCCTCCCACACAGTTTTGGGCGCCTGGAGCTACTGCACATGCGTACCCACTGTACCGCGCATGTGCAGAGGTCCCGGCACTGTTTTCAGCGCAGGGACCTGGCTCCGCCCCCTTCAGCTTTTGCTGCGCCGCGCCGAGGGCCAGAGGACCAGCAGGGAGCCAAAGAATCTGGAAGTTTTTTTTAGGCGCACTTTGTGGCACGAAAAATGGGCGTCCAGGTCGGGGCTGCGCCGTTCTAGGCGCGGCTCGAAACTTGGGCCCATTATTAGTCGGAAAATGTCTAAAGACCATAGTATGAAATGAAATAAAGTTGGTGAGCACTTAGAAGGAGATGAGCTAACCAAGGATATTCAACAGGGATTTTTAAAGGGTAGGTCATACTTGGGGAAGTTAATCAAATTCCTAAAGAAAATTACCAAATATGTAGACACAGAAGGTGGTGGATGCTGTATATTATGACTTTCATAAAAGGTTTGATAAAGTTCCACTTTAGAGATTGGTTGAAAAGATTAAAGACTATGGTATTATAGATAAAGTGGCGCCTTGGATAGAGCGATGGTTGAAGGATAGAAACCCATTGATTAAGCCAAATTTGGAGTGCCATGCATATTGTAATGGTGCACCATATTATAAGAAGGATAATGGAGAAATGGAAAAGGTGCAAGGCAGATTCACTGGAACAATATCAGGGATGAGAGGACTGAGTTATAATTAGAGACTGGAAAAACTAGACTGTATAAAATGATACAGGGAGACTAATGGATTTAATAGAAGGTTTCAAAGGGTTTCAGAAAGTTCATAGTGAAAACTTATTTTCAGTGAGTGCTTATGGCCACTTATTTATAGAAACATAGAAAATAGGTGCAGGAGTAGGCCATTCGGCCCTTCGAGCCTGCACCACCATTCAATATGATCATGGCTGATCATGCAACTTCAGTACCCCATTCCTGCTTTCTCTCCATACCCCTTGATCCCTTTAGCCGTAAGGGTCACATCTTTTGAATATATCTAACGAACTGGCCTCAACAACTTTCTGTGATAGAGAATTCCACAGGTTCACAATTCTGTGAAGAAGTTCCTCCTCATCTCGGTCCTAAATGGCTTACCCCTTATCCTTAGACTGTGACCCCTGGTTCTGGACTTCCCCAACATCGGGAACATTCTTCCTGCATCTAACCTGTCCAGTCCTGTCAGAATTTTATATGTTTCAATGAGGTCCCCTCTCATTCTTCTAAATTCCATTGAATAGAAGCCTAGTCGATCCAGTCTTTCTTCATATGTCAGTCCTGCCATCCCAGGAATCAGTCTGGTGAACCTTTGCTGCACTCCCTCAATAGCAAGAATTTCCTTCCTCAGATTAGGAGACCAAAACTGTACACAATATTCAAGGTGTGGCCTCACCAAGGCCCTGTACAATTGCAATAAGACCTCCCTGCTCCTATACTCAAATCCTCTCGCTATGAAGGCCAACATGACATTTGTCTTCTTCAGGGATGTGATTCACTTATTCCATCCATTCAATTAGGTTCTTCAGTTTATAATGATCAGATAAGTAAAATTATTACTCCATGAGATTATAGGATTGATATAGGCATTTTGAAGGTCAGATTCTGCAATTCGTCTATTTGTCTGAAAACTGCAAATCGGTTATTTAATCATTTCCATTGGTTAGTGAATTGGTAACAAGGGAATATAAGTTTAGGTTTAGCATTAGAATTGTTTAAAGAATGAGGTTAGAAGAATCTTTTCACAAAGAGTTATTCAAATACGAACAGCAGTACTACATGTGTGGATTGGAGCTGATTCGGTCGCACTGTTTAACAGAGAATTAGATATACACTTGAAGAGGAAAAATATTTAGAGTATGGGGAAACAGCATTACTAGAGAAGATTAAAGGGTATGGAATTAGATGGAGGATAGCAAATTGGTTAGCAGGGGGGAAACTGAGAGTAGGAGGAAAGAGCAGTTTTACAGAGTGCCTGGAGGTGGATAGTGGGGCCCACAGGATTCAGTCAGGGTACCTTTCTGTTCACTGTGTATATCAATGATTTGGATATCGGCCTTGAGAAAGTGGTGTTGAAATTTTCAGATGATACCAAAATTGGAGGTAAAATTAATTCAGTTATAGTACTATATTGGTTTCCACACTATTGGAAAGATATTGAGGCTTTAGACAGAGTACGGCCAGATTTTTTACCGTGGAGTCGGGTCAGGTGCATGCGGGCCATGTACTCTGCTCAGTACGTTTTCAGGGCGACTTTAACTTAATGGCCCCACTTAATACATTCATGCGCTTTTCCTGGCCCAATTAATTGGAGCCATTCTGATGATGTCATCAATGACTCATTTGTCAAATGACATTGATGTCAAATTTATTTGTTTTGTCTTATAACACTCCTGTGAAGCGCCTTGGGATGTTTTACTACATTAAAGGTGCTATATAAATACAAGTTGTTGCTGTTTCCAGCACCAATATTTAAAGCAGCGTGGCACTCAACTCATTTGATGGTTGCTGGAGCAGGGTGGGAGATGAAATACAAAGGTCTGAGTACTGTTATAAACTATCAATGATGAATAGTCAAAGGCAAAGGGGCACCCTGATTTTCTGATACAGACTTCTGCATATTCTGGTAGAGGCAGTGGGAGCATGCAGGGAGGTCCTGTTCCCTGCAGATAAGCGCAGGAGACCTCACACAGACAACAGAATAGCCTGGCTGTAGATAGCATACAAGGTCAGCAGCAGGGATGTGATCAGGAGAAGCTGAATCCAGTGCAAGAAGCATTCAATTATCTCATGAGGTCAGGAAAGGTGAGTGTAATGGCAGACACCACATCCCGACTCATATGGTGACTGATGTCAGCAGTCAGTGAAATGTCATCATGTGCATAATGGTAACATTACCCATTCTTATTATAATACTTCTAATTCATCTCTTTACTCTCCCACAGGTCCATCAAGTGCCTCCCGCCCCCTCACTGTCCGGCCAAAGAAGGGAGACGATGCCTCAGAGGAATTCCAGCCTCTGAGGGTGCACCATCAACAGACCCAAGTGCACCCAGCACCAGCGCAGATACGCACACCTTGGTGGGTCCTGTACACCATAGAGTAGTGTTGTCACCTGGTGTGTCTCACTTCACAAGTGAGCAAGAGCAGATAGTGTTGACAGGGACAGCAGTGGAGTCTCCTCGTCGAATGGCGCAGGATACTCTAAGCTCTGCTGAGCTGCATACAGACGCTGAGCCTTGGGGGCCATCGAGAAAGAGGGTGATCTTGGAGAGATGGCAACAATTGCATGAGGCTCTGGCATCTTTTGCAGTTGCAATATGTGCAAATGTGCAGAGAATGGAGGAGTCCATCTCCAACATGAGCAGCACCATATCGCAGGCGATGGCACTTGAGCACATGGTATCTATGGGACAACAGATGGTAGAAGCTGATAGACCTCATCTCCAGGAGGGATATAAACGTAGACTTGGGCGTTTATAGCCCCACTACTGTGCAGCAAAGTGCTCTCCAGCTCTTTGCTAGCAGGGAAGTGTGGGTGGCCCATGAGATGATGTTGAGAAGGGACATGGAAGTGGGGGCTCTTCACAAAGTGCTCATACTTTTTCCCCACCTCAGTCAGAGCCCCACATGCTTCCTCAGATCCCGATGGCCGAGTCTGCCCCTGTACAGAAACTTTGGCAGGGCCAACCCAGGCTCCAGAACCCACAGAATGTTCACCACAGCAGGGAAGTGAGCAGCCTGCCTCTACCCTGTTGAAGCCACAGGGGTTGTACCTCGTAGAAGCACTCGGGGAAAAAAAAGACACAAGTAGATGTACATGGGTTTGCACATAGATGTATGAAAAAATGTTAGTGACAAGTTTCAGTTCATTTGATGACACAAATAAATGCATTTCCTTGCACCACTTTCTGGTCTTGTCCATTTTTGCCTGCTACCTTGGAAGTTGCTTTGTCACTTGGAGTGAATGGTAGAGACATTACTTAACCTTGAACACTGGGGGGCCGAAATTGCCCCGTGTCCCGATTGGCAGCGGTAATCTTCCGGGACCGGGTCTTTTATCGTCCGGCCCGGAAGACCCACCCCCGGCATGGAATTGGGCTTTGCGCCCCTGAAAGAAGGCGGAACTCTGTCTCAGGTGCATTACACCCCATTTAGTGCTTCCCGTAGACGCTAATCGGCGCAAAAAAGGAGCAATTTCGGCCCATGGGGATTTGGGTGAGAGGAATGGCTTGTTCATTGCAGGGATGCTTTATGGTGTTGTTGCAGAGGGAAACTTACTACAGCATGTGACAGCCATGTGGCTGCATTAGAGCAAGTTAAGTAAATCTGGCCATGGTGAGGACTCCCAGGCAGCAATGTGAGCCTCTGCTGGTGCCATCTTCACCTCAGGTTCCTCCTCCTCCTCCTCCTCATCTTCCACCTGCTGCTCCTTCTCTGAAGATGCTGTGCTGTCCGTGACTTGCTCCTCCTGTAGCTCAATCCTCGCTGCTGCGCTATGTTGTGTAATGTGCAGCAAACGATGATGATTCTGGAGACCCTGGCTGGTGTGTACTGAAGTGTTATTCCAGATCTGTCAAGACATCTGAAGCACATCTTCGCATGTCTAATGTTTTCTCTATGACACATCTGGTGGACATGTGGCTATCATTATAATGCTCCTCAGCCTCAGTACTTTGCATCCACAAGGATATCATGAACCATGTCTTCAGAGGATAGCCGCTGTCTCCAAGCAGCCAGCCAGTAAGTCTGTTTGGAGGTGCAAAGAGCTGCCAGGGAATCTGTCGCACACATGCATGATCTTTTTATGGTTGCAGACGAGCTGCAGATTGCGGCGGTGGAAGCCCTTGCAGTTCACAAACACTCCTGGGTGATGAGGGAGTGCCTTCATGACCAAATGTGTGCAGTCAATGATGCCCTGTACCTGTGGGAAATCAGGCAGAGCCGCAATGCCGAGCAGTCGCTCAGTAAAACTGGCTATCAGTGGCAAAGTTGATATAATTAGCTGACATGTGAAACATGGCATCGGTCACCTGGGTGATCTGTGGACGCCGGCTATGAGATCCCACAAATGTCTGCAGCAGTTCCCTGGAAGGAGCCTGAGGCAAAGAGGTTGAGGGTGGTGGTGACTTTGACAGCCACTGGTAAGGAGTGTCCAGCAGGACCTCTGGGCAGCAGGTCTTACATAAGAACATAAGAAATAGGAACAGGAGTAGGCCATATGGCCCCTCGAGCCTGCACCACCATTCAATAAGATCATGGCTGATCTGATCATGGACTCAGCTCTACTTCCCCGCCCGCTCCTCATAACCCCTTATCCCCTTATCGTTCAAGAAACTGTCTATTTGTCTTAAATTTATTCAATGTCCCAGCTTCCACAGCTCTCTGAGGCAGCGAATTCCAGAGATTTACAACCATCTGAGAGAAGAAATTTCTCTTCATCTCTGTTTTAAATACCCCTTATTCTAAGATTATGCCCTCTAGTTCTAGTCTCCCCTATCAGTGGAAACATCCTCTCTACATCCATCTTGTCAAGCCCCCTCATAATCTTAATACGTTTCGATAAGATCACACCTCATTCTTCTGAATTCCAATGAGACGAGGCCCAACCTACTCAACCTTTCCTTATAAGTCAACCCCCTCATCCCTGGAATCAACCTAGTGAACCTTCTCTGAACTGCCTCCAAAGCAAGTATATCCTTTCGTAAATATGGAAACCAAAACTGCACTCAGTATTCCAGGTGTGGCCTCTCCAATAACTTATATAGCTGTAGCAAGACTTCCCTGCTTTTGTGCTCCATCCCCTTTGCAATAAAGGCCAAGATACCATTGGCCTTCCTGATCACCTGCTGTACCTGCATACTATCCTTTTGTGTTTCATGCACAAGTATCCCCAGGTCTCGCTGTACTGCGGCACTTTGCAATCTTTCTCCATTTAAATAATAACTTGCTCTTCGATTTTTTTTTGCCAAAGTGCATAACCTCACACTTCCAACATTATACTCCATCTGCCAAATTTTTGCCAGCCTATCTATGTTCTTTTGCAGATTTTTTGTGTCCGCCTTACACATTGCTTTTCCTCCCATCTTTGTATCATCAGCAAACTTGGCTACATTACACTCTTCCAAGTCATTCATATAGATTGTAGATAGTTGGGGTCCCAGCACTGATCCCTGTGGCACCCCACTAGTTACTGGTTGCCAACCAGAGAATGAACCATTTATCCCAACTCTCTGTTTTCTGTTAGTTAGCCAATCCTCTATCCATGCTAATATATTACCCCCAACCCCGTGAAATTTTAACTTGTGCAGTAACCTTTTATGTGGCACCCTGTCAAATGCCTTCTGGAAGTCCAAATACACCACATCCACTGGTTCCCCTTTATCCACCGTGTTTGTTACATCCTCAAAGAACTCCAGCAAATTTGTCAAACACGACTTCCCCTTCATAAATCCATGCTGACTCTGCCTGACCGAATTTTGCTTTTTCAAATTTCCTGCTACTGCTTCTTTAATAATGGACTCCCAACATTTTCCCAACCATAGATGTTAGGCTAATTGGTCTATAGTTTCCTGCTTTTTATCTGCCTCCTTTTTTAAATAGGGGCGTTACATTTGCAGTTTTCCAATCTGCTGGGACCTCCCCAGAATCCACGGAATTTTGGTAAATTACAACCAATTACAACCTTGTTCCAGCAAGCTACAAATGTTTGCGACAACCTGCCGCAATAGCTTGAGCCTCCTTTGGCACTGCTGCTCCGTCATGTTGAGGAAGTTTATTTTCTGCCGATATAACCCTGTGTTGGGGGTATCGCCTCCGGCGCACTGCAGCCCTGTCATGCTCCCCTCTCTCCTATGAAGCATCAGGTCATGGAGCTGATCTTGGTCAGATTCTGAGGACCAATGTGAGACATTATAAGTGGCACCCATGCTGATGTAGTGGATTGCAGGTAAAGTGGAGATTATAGGGCCAATCTCTCAATATGATCCTGAGTAGCAATGTGGTGAGAGTGCCGTCAGAAGTTTCAGAAATGACTTCCAAACTGCTGACACCTAAATCTGTGGACATAATGGAGTTAGCAAGAGCCTTTCCATGAGGCAAGTAATGAGGTGTAATGTTGCAGTATTTATGTGCTTTTCTAGGCTGTCAATGAATGGACTCGCCAATGGCCACTGAGTTTCCGCCTCCCCTTCACAGGCAAGGTACCCGAGCTACATGAATTCCATGCTCTTGCAGTAAAAGTTAAAAGCTGGCATTAAAAACACTCTTAAGAGTCTCTCAAAAAACAGTTAATTACTTGATTGAAGTCGCCTACCTCTGCCAATCAGGTCCATATTGTACCTTCAAAGGTGCATGAGTTAAAAGCGTGAAGTGGTGGAATGACAACAGGTTCCAGACGCGTTCATAATTTGCAGGAATTTTACCGTGGAGCCATCCCCAAACCCACATGCTCGGCACGGGAAAAATCTGGCCTACAGTACAGATTTATTAGATTGCTGCCTGGTAAGAGGAAATACAAATACAAAGAAAGACTTTGACAAATTAGGGCTTAGAAATTGGCTTCCTTAGCGCCTCCCATTATTGCCTCTGGGGAGGGCGATAACTGGACGCTAATCACTTACCAATCGGGCGCAGCAAGATGAACGACTCCCACTAAGTTCGGCAGGTTTACGCCGGCAGTAAGACGATGCGCTCCGATCTCCTTCGCCTGGAGATCGTGACATCATCGCCGTGCGCATTGCCACGGTAGCTCCCCGGTCCCGAACTTCAGTTCCACCCCATGCAGTATGCCGGGCGAAAACACCAGCAGCTGCAGGAGGTGTTGATCAGGAGACCGGGCGCTTCAGGGGCATAACTTAAAGGCGAAGTGGCGGTGTTCCTCATTTTTTTACCTTCTTCGGCCGCGATCAATCAGCCTGGCACTCTGCTGCAGTGCATCAGGCTGATCGGGCCGAATTGCAGCTGCCATCGGGATGAGATAAGTGTTTCCAATGCAGAGCCTGCAGCGATGGCCCTTCTCTTTAAGGGAGGGAAGGAGCCTCCAAACACAGCGGCGCTGCACAGCTATCACCCTGCCTGCATCCTATTACGCTCCAGGAAGGAAGTGGAGCACTTGATTTAGCGCTTCACTTCCTTCCTGGAGCGCAAACACCGAATCTTTTTAAAGCTGAAAATCATTAGCGCCTGGTAATTTTTTCAACTTTTAAAAGTTAGCGCCCTAAACGGGTCGCTCTTGAATTTCTCCTTCCTTGTCTTTTTTTGTATGAACAGTTTAGAGGGCGATATGATAGAAATATTTCAAATTATGAAAGGGTGGGACAGAGTAGATAGAAGTCGTTGGCAGTTGAGGGGTCCAGAATGAGGGCCAAGGGTAAAAGTAAGAGATTTAAAACATAAAGATATACTTCTTTACAAGGAGAGTTGTGAGGCTGTGAATTCACTTCCAGTGTTAGTGGTTGTGTCAGAAACTAGGGCTGGATTTTCATGGTGAAGGTGGGTTGGATGCGGTGGGGGGAGGGGCTCCAATGCGGGTGGGAAACGTGGGAGAATGGATTTCTCGAAGGCCCTGTCAAATTTAATGGCAGGGCCTGATTTGCATCTGAAGCCTCTGTTTCCTGCCCACAGCCAGTCAGATGGAGAGGCCTCCAGCCTCATAATATTTAAATTGACATCCTGCCTCCTCACAGCTGGTTTTCTCCGCCTCCTCCATTAAAACCCAAAGTCGGCGGGTTCAGGTCGGGAATTCAATTTTTAATAATTTAACTACCCTTATGCTCCTATCCCACCTGTTTTTTTTAGGTTAAATTTCCCTCCTATGTAAATATTGAAGGTTAGATTGGATAGGTGGATGAAGGGATATGGAAACAAGCTGGGTAAATGTGATTAGAATTATTTCTTTGTAAGTAGGATATACGTTGACATGGACTTGTCCGGCCAAATGACCTGTTTCCATGTTGAACTTCTATGTGTATTTCTTTGTACAGTGGGGAAGTAGGATTAGAATGGATAGCTCCATTGTAAAGGTAGCATTGGCATAGACACAATGAACTACAAGGTCTAAGTTCCATCATTCTAATTCTTCAATGGCACGTTCTTGATATTGGCCAAGCTTTCTGGGATAGCAAGAAGAAGCTATTCACTCCTAACAGCAAAGAAGAAAATTGCTGTCAAGCAATTCCTAATGGAGATGGGAGCACCACTGGCCAAGCAGCTCACCTTCCTATCATTACGATGTACAGGGAATAAATCAAATTTGATATTTTTAAGATGGAACAAAGATGTAAAATACTTTAACATTAATACCAATTTTATAGCATTACAATTATTAGCAGCCTCAACTTCAGCAATAGAACTGTAAAGTAAATGGGGAAGAACTTCTGCTACCAGAGATAGTTTTTGCCAGTGCTTCCAAAGGCAGTTGCAGCATTGGCACTAACATTTCTTTCTACAGTCGACACTCAACAATGCAGATTTCCTTTTGGTGTTCAGTAGGGACTTCTCCCAGCTGGCAGGGAAGGTCGAGCCTCCAAAAATAAAATTGTAAATAACAACTTTCAACCAACTGCACATTCACAGTATTTTTATTGCTGTTGATGTTGTGGAATCTGTACTGCAATATACATGGTACAAATTCCACACCACCAGAAGTCCCAGGATATTACAGCACCGCTTCTTTTCATAATACTATAAAGGAGGCATTATACACTTGAAATCTGTCTTTCCTCTTAGATTGCTAACTGAATCAAGTTTTAGTATTATAAACATATTTAGAAGTAAAGCTAAATAAGCCACTAATGCCTGAAGTGAAATGTATTTTTTATCTCTAATTCCTCTCTTTTTTTATTAGGTACAGTAAAAATTACCCAAAGTCTAACTTTTGGCAGCAAATGGTTAATGATCTGTTATTATTTGACAGAAACTGATTAACAGCAACATTTAAGTAATGTATTGATTTATTAAGTAAAACTTGTACTACTTACCCAAAACTTTACACTTATCAGTTGAACCACCCACAGACTATAGACCTCGGGAGAGAAATTCAGGTCATTTGCACCTCCTGTTAATGCCCCCGGGGGGGCGCTAGCGGGGCACAGAAGACTTTGCTAATAATTCTCCCAAAATCGGCGGGAGTTTACCAGCGGCAGCAACATGTAGCGCCCCACTCTGCTGTGCCCGGTGATGCTAACATAATCACCGAGCGCAGCGCCCTGTTAGCGCTCCGAATCCTAAATTGTGCATCGTCCCCCTGAAGCTGCGCCGGGTGATGAAAGGAGAGGTGGCCGGCTGTTCGTAAAAAAAAGTCCGCTTTTCTTGTGCACCCTGTTGCTGCTTTGGACGCAGGGCCTGTGCTGCGATCTGTCAGCCCAGCACTCTGCTTGAGTGCCAAGATGATCGTGTAGCATCCCCCCTCCCTGTTGGTGCAGGTAGACCCTTTTTATTAAGGCAGAATATGCAGCTTTTGTCCTTTCCTTTAATTCAGAGAAAAGCCTCTCCTATGCGGCAGCGCTACGTGGTCCAGTGCGTAGCGTTGCTGAGCCGTGTGCCCTGCTCCTGAGGCGTCTGCACCACTACCACCCCAGAAAGGAAGTGGAACACTTGATTTAACCCTCCACTTCCTTTCAGGATGGTAACCCCAATTTCTTGCGAGAGGCGAGACTTCTGCGCCTGGCTCAAAGTCTCACGAGTGTTAGGCGTTTTAACACCGCGAGTGTTACCACCCCCAAACAGGGTGCATCCGAATTTTTAGCCCTTCATATTTAACCATTATCTCAGTTGACAGTGTGAGACTGTGTTTCTTAGCAACCTGCTATATTGTTTCAAAACAAAGTTATGTTTAGTTGTGCGAAAATTATTCATTATTGATCTGAATCAACAACAACAACAACTTTATATCGCACCTTTAACGTAGTGAAACATCCCAAGGCGCGTCACAGGAGTATTATGAGATTAAAAAATTTGACACTGAGCCGCATAAGTAGAAATTAGCGCAGGTGACCAAAAGCTTGTTTTAAGGAGCGTCTTGAAGGAGGAAAGAGGCGGAGAAGTTTAGGCAGGGAGTTCCAGAACTTAGGGACAAGGCAGCAGAAGGCACAGCCACCAATGGTTGAGCGATTATAATCAGGGATGCTCAAGAGGGCAGAATTAGAGAAGCGCAGACATCTCGGGGTGTGGGGTTGTGAGGCTGGCTGCAATAACAGAGATAGGGAGGGGTGAGGCCATGGAGGGATTTGAAAATAAGAATAACAATTTTTAAATCGACGTGTTGCTTAGCCAATGTAGGTCAGCGAGCACAGGGGTGATGGGTGAGTGAGAATTAGTGCGAGTTAGGACATGGGCAGCTGCGTTTTGGATCACCTCTAGTTTATGTAGGGTAGAATGTGGGAGGCCAGCCATGAGTATGTTGGAATAGTCAAGTCTAGAGGTAACAAAGGCATGGATGAGTGCTTCAGATGCAGATGAGCTGAGGCAAGGACAAAGATGGGCGATATTACAGAGGTGGAAGTAGGCGGTCTTAGTTATGCTGCGGATATATGGTCGAAAGCTCCTTTCAGGGTCAAATATGACACCAAGGTTGCTAACAGTCTGGTTCAGCCTCAGACAGAGGTTGGGGAGAGGGATGGAATCAGTGGTTAGGGAACAGAGTTCGTGGCGGGGACAGAAAATAATGGCTACGGTCTTCCCAATATTCAATTAATCATGGTTAACCTTTCTGATATTCCCATAGGTGAAACAGTGGTTTGATTGTAATTCTAACATGACTGTTAGAACACTTTGAGCATTGGTAGTAACATCTGTCTAACGTCATCTCTATTAACTACAGTGATTTTAAAAATATTTTCATATTACAATTGTTGATTTAGTAAGTAACGTGAGAGCCTGGTTCAATCTAAGTAATTTCTAACAATTATTAATTATGGTGGAAGTATTGGGCAATAATCTGTAATAATAAAAACAAGTACAATTTAAAGCCAATGTTTTATGATAGAGGATGAAATATGGATCTGGTTATGTGACAGTAATATATATCATGCAACAGTGAGCAATTGGTACCCATTTTGAAAATGTTTAACCACATTTTCCATGGCTGGTTTCAAATAAAGTATAATAAGGCAAAATTGATTTTAGTCACAATGTCAAGTATAGTTATGTTTGTAGAATTTGTAAAATCACTTACCACTTGGATATTGTTTACATCTGTGTGAAGGATTAGGGGCTGGATTTTCGGTTGTCCAACGCCTCAGTTAGCGGCCAGAAGGGACGTTAATGGGAGCATAAGAAGTTACCGACCGGGTGCGCAGCTTTTATCACCCCGACCGAAAATTCATTAGAGGCTCACCAGGGACACAAACCAGTAGCGCCTGGCTGCAGACGATCAGGGCGATCCTGACGTCAGTCCTGGTGCAATGCCTATGCTTGCGCCCCGGTCGGTAAATTAGATGCGGCCACCTCATTTAGCATTCGCCAACAACAACATTTGGAAAAACAGTCGGTACAGGCTTGCAGAATCGTTAACTGATGGCTACTTAAAGGGATGAGGAAACGCTTCCCTCAGAAGTCATAGTCAATGCAACGTTTGCTCACAGCATGGTGGTGAGCCTCCGAGTTTGCAGGGGCAGACAGACATACCCGTTGATCTTGAGAGAAACTTATTTCTAAAACTTTAATGGGGGCATTATTAGTTCGCCAGTGTCACATTCTACATGCAAGGCATCGTGAAGAGCGAAGGGCTGTTAGCTATGTCGGCGGCCAAAGGAGGAGATCCCCTAGACATCAGCCCCCCCGTCACCCCCCCTTCCCACGGCTTTATGGGCAGCAACACTCATACCTGGACCTGTCCGAGGAGCAGTGTGTCAGCAGGCTGCGCTTCCGAAAGGAGGTAATCACAGAGATATGCCATCTCCTGCAGGAAGACCTGCAGCCTCACATTGGCACCAGGACTGTGCTGCCCATCGCAGTGAAGGTCACGGTGGCACTCACATTCTATGCCTCCAGCTCCTTCCAAGCTACATCAGGGGACATATGCAGCATCTTGCAATTCACAGCACAGTGCTGCATCCGCGACATCACACAGACTCTCTACACTCGTCGAATGGACTTCATTATCTTCCCAATGACCAGGGTGAAACAGGATCAACGCACGTGTGGGTTTGCCAAGATAACGGGTTTCCAGAGGGTGCAAGGGGCAATTGACTGCACGCATGTGGCCTTGCGAGCACCATTCCAGAATCTAGAGGTTTTCAGAAATAGAAAGGGATACCACTCCCTAAATGTGCAGCTGGTGTGCGACCACACAAGCGCATCCTCGCACTCAATGCTCGCTATCCTGGAAGCGCATAAAATGCCTATATCCTGCAGGAGAGCACTGCGCCTCGACTGTTTCAGCCACCACGGCAAGGCAGAGGTTGGCTGCTCGAGGACAAGGGATAGGGCCTTTCCGCCTGGCTAATGCCTCCCCACCACAGAGCCAGAGGAACGCTACAATGAGAGCCATGTCGCCACCCACAACATCATAGAGCAGACAATAGGAACATAGAAAATAGGTGCAGGAGTAGGCCATTCAGCCCTTCGAACCTGCACCACCATTCAATATGATCATGGCTGATCATGCAACTTCAGTACCCCATTCCTGCTTTCTCTCCATACCCCTTGATCCATTTAGCCGTAAGGGCCACATCTAACTCCCTTTTGAATATATCAAACGAACTGGCCTCAACAACTTTCTGTGGTAGAGAATTCCACAGGTTCACAATTCTCTGAATGAAGAAATTTCTCCTCATCTCAGTCCTAAATGGCTTACCCCTTATCCTTAAACTGTGACCCCTGATTCTGGCCTTCCCCAACATCGGGAACATTCTTCCTGCATCTAACCTGTCCAATCCTGTCCGAATTTTATACGTTTCTATGAGATCCCCTCTCATTCTTCTAAATTCCAGTGAATATAAGCCTAGTCAATCCAGTCTTTCTTTATATGTCAGTCCTGCCATCCCGGGAATCAGTCTGGTGAACCTTCGCTGCACTCTCTCAATAGCAAGAATGTCCTTCCTCAGATTAGGAGACCAAAACTGTACACAATATTCAAGGTGTGACCTCACCAAGGCCCTGTTCAACTGCAGTAAGACCTCCCTGCTCCTATACTCAAATCCTCTCACTATGAAGACCAACATGCCATTTGCCTTCTTCACTGCCTGCTGTACCTGCATGCTAACTTTCAATGACTGATGTACCATGACACCCAGGTCTCGTTGCACCTCCTCTTTTCCTAATCTGTCACTATTCAGATAATATTCTGCCTTCCTATTTTTGCCACCCAAGTGGATAACCTCACATTTATCTACATTATACTGCATCTGCCATGCATTTGCCCACTCACCTAACCTGTCCAAGTCACCCTGCAGCCTCTTAGCATCCTCCTCACAGCTCACACTGCCACCCAGCTTAGTGTCATATGCAAACTTGGAGATATTACATTCAATTCCTTCATCCCAATCATTAATGTATATTGTAAATACCTGGGGTCCCAGCACTGAACTTTGCGGTACCCCACTAGTCACTGCCTGCCATTCTGAAAATGACCCGTTTATTCCTACTCTTTGCTTCCTGTCTGCCATAGAGATGCTGAAGTAGTGATTCCGATGTCTGGACCGCTCTGGAGGCAGCCTTCAAAACTCCACTCAACAGGTCTCATTATTCATTGTGGTGTGCTGCATGCTGCACAACTTGGCCATCATGAGGGCCAGGTATTGCCAGTGCAGATTGCAGGACCACCTCAGGAGGAGGAGGAGGAGGAACAGAAGCCTGCCGATGCCCCATTTGAACAGCAACATGATGAAGACCAGCAGCATCCACGGAGGAGGCAGCGTGCCAATGTTGGCGGTGGCAGCTCATAAGGGAACGCTTCCCTCAAATGGAGTGAGCTGAGGAATGCAGCTAATAATGTGTGCGTATTGTGGCACAATAATGCCACCTCTCCGTTACAAGTCAACAATCATACACCAGAGGCTGAAGGAAACATTTAACGTTACATTTTATTGGAAATACATCCCTCAAACAACCCCTAAAACCCCATCACCCTCAAAGAAAACACAATGGGGCACCCGTCCCTTCAAATAATACAACAAATGAATAACATTTACATCTTTTCTACATAGGACACCTTTCATCTGTGGGTCTTACATAGGCATTTCCCACCCCTCTCCCTCGCCTACTGTTCCTCCTCAATGTGTCCTCAGTGGCTGCAGCAAGGCCACTTGAGGGCTGCTGTGTGTCTGAGGGAGACAGGACAGATGACTTAGCATGATGCCCTGGACCAGCTCTGGGCCTGGAAGGCCCAGCTGCTGACAGCACCACCTGAGAATGGGCAGCAGCAGTGTGGGATGGCTGGGGTGCAGACTGTGGCAGGTGCAAAGGCAGAATGGCAGTGTTGGGAGACCAAATTATGTCCACCTGAGAGAGGACATCACGTTCCATCTCGACTGATGGTCTGCCACTTCCCCGGGGCAGAGCCTCAGCATCCAAAGCGCAGATTGCTGGTCTACTTCAGCACTGTTAGCTCCCTGTTGGACTGATGAACACGATGGCAGCAGTCAGTGCTTGTAAGGCATCAATTTGACCCTGCATCAGAGCAGACAGCGCATTGCTGCCAGCACGCACTGACAACATGGCAGAATACATGTTGCGTGGTCTCGTCCTGCCGCTCAATAGCTACTGGCATGACAGCCATGGCTCGCGCCATCATGTCTTCGACTCCAAGGTCACTTGTGGCCTCCATCAGCCATTGTAACCTACCAAGGATGTGCCCCCGAAACACAAATGCAAAGGTTGAGGCGGCCTCCACCACATTCAATGCAAGTGTATCTATACTCGCCAATGCACCCATGAGCTCGTGCATCTGCATTGACTCCCTGGACATAGCCTCCAAGTCCAAGTCCTGATCTGCCTGTCTGTGAGCAGGACTCATGGGCCAACTTGCCCTCCGGAGAGCTGGCTCCTGAGCTTACCCTCGCACCGAGCTTTGCTGGAGGCCACTGGGGCCAGGAGCCTCAGGTTCAGCCAACCTGGGGAAGATGATCTCTTCCACCGAGGTGCTCTCCCCACTTGATGCAAATGTGGATGTTTCGCCCTGTCTCGGCACATTGCTCTCCACCTCCTTATCTTCCTCATCATCTTAAGACCTTTGCTGACGGGCAAGCTGGCACTCTTCTGCTCATCATCTGTAAGCACAAAGCAACTGAAGTGCGATTATCAGCTGGGGAGGCAGCAGAAAGGCAAGAAGGAGGAGGGCATCATTATTTTGGTTGCAACTTGCAAGGCATGTGGCCTCAAGGTTAACGGGACTCACACAAAACGCCCATCTAATTCACATATCATCACTGTCGAGCGGGGGCTCTACTCCGCCCCCCCCACCCCAACTGTAGCACCCATGAGGGCGGACACTCACTGCTCTTCGTCGTTCAGGTCCTGGAGATAGGGCTGGCCCTCTCCCCAACTATGCAACTCGCACATATTGTATGCGAGTTTGACTGCAATGACAAAAGTAAAAAATTGTTTGTGGCTTTATAAGTGCTGGTGTACCACATGTGTCTGCAGTAGGATACTCACGAGTGATATGGGGAAGTGTGCATATTGCATTTCATCCTGCGAGGTATCGCACAGTGGATGTGTGAACGGTGTCTGGGGCAAAAGCAACAACCAGTAAGTATGAGGCTCGGACTGGGACCGCATATAAAGAGTTGAAAGGTGCTGGTAGGTGGGCTCAGGATGAGTAAGGAGCTAGAAGGTGAGAGACGCTTGGATGGGCAGTGCGTGTCTGGTGAGGCGATGGAGAGGTCTCAGGCTGGCTTCAGCAAGGAGGAGCATGGCCTGGCAGACATAGAGAAGGGGTAGACACTGCAAAGTCTTTACATTGTGTGAGAGAGTGAAGTTCACATGAAGGCATTGGAAAGTGAATGGAAAGGGTACTCACCCTGACAACTCTAGTAAGGCCATTAAATCTATTGTGACATTGGGTCGCTGTTGTGGGCACCGCACTCCGGGCTGCAATGTGCTCAGCCACTTCCCTCCAGAGCCTTGTCAAATCCCGAGGCGCTGGCATTCGTCCCCCTCCAGCTGCCTCCAGTAAGGCATCAAGGTCAGTGGGTGAGATGCGGTAAATAGATGGCGTCCTCCTTGCTCCTCCATTTTTGCGCTCTGAAGACCCTGTGGAGCTGGAACTGCGCATGCAAACTTGAGTTGCCACAACTTTAAGACTCGGCTGTTCCCGGGGTCTGACTCGGAGTTCCACGCATGCGCAGTGGGGCCGCCAAATTTACCGACCAAACTTTCATCATCGCCTCCCCAGCTGTAATGCGCAATGGCTGATTTAGTGCGCATGTCAGCTCTTTGACCGAATCTGACGAATCTCAAGGCTATAGTTATCGCTCCGCCTGGGTTTCCACTCCAACTGAGGCATGACCTAATTTCTCCCCCCAGTTATTTCAGTTTATCTTTGATATATTAACTATACAATGTAAAGGTACAACAGTTTGGAAGTATATAATTGAAAAGGAATCATACTAGAGTCATGAATAGAGTAATGACCTGTCAGACTTAGTGTGAAGTGGAATATGGAACATTTAGCTGAATTGAAAAAACATAACACTTTTAGGAAGTTTCAGTTAAACATGATCTGTTGTTCTTCATAAAAAGAAGTATAATATTGCATGACTTCTTTTTAAGAGAAATCAGTTAACTGTAAACATGATTGTAATTAGTTGAGAAGCAGACTGCTAATTTTTTCCACTTATTTCCACTCAGTCATGTTTGTTAATTAGCTTTTAATTTCACAAAAAGCAGAAATTAAACAAACCAACATAAAAAGTAAAATTGCAGAATATCATTATAAAACTTAATGGCCTAAAAATTCCATTGCGCCAAAAACCTGCATGTGCCAACGCAGGCTGCAGTTAACGGCACCCGAATTAAGAGTCCAGGCGGCACCACTGTACCATCAGTACAGCATTAAACATGCCGTGTAAGGCTGGTTTTCAGGTGCTATTCTCAGCAGAAGGCCCAATGTAGTATGGCCATAGCATCCCTGTTCTCTTAAAGCTAACCAATTATTTTAGAAGACAGTTCTCCTTTAAAGGATTAACATTGCTTTCTAAAACAAAAAAAAATCATTTAAAAATAGGCAGTTTTTAACCCATAGAGATCACCTTCGTTCTGAAAAAAAAATTACAAATAATTCCCAAATGGCAGTTTTCAGCTCTTAAAGCTGAATTGCTTTCTGCACCTAAAAAAATGGTGAAAGTGCAATAGCACTAACACAAATGGCTCAACAAGCCAGGGATGGGGCACCCAGGGTCTCACACGCAGCACTCTAGCTTTGTGCAGGGGGTCAACACTGCAAGAGAGGTCCTCTACCCACAGGAGCCAGGATGCCCTCCAGAAAAAATGACGGACCAGCTCATCAAGGCCGCCACTGCCAGCAATGTCGCCCCAAAAACCTGGCTCCTATGCCCAAGAAGCTTCATGACCTCAGGCCAGTGGTCAAGGTCAATGAATGCATCTTCTACCAACTGCACCACTGGCCTCATACACTGTTCATTGCATGACCTCCCTCCCCCATCACTCACCTACCAATAATCTTTACCAAACACGAGGCATACCTCCTATTCCTTGCTTCACCTCAACCCCTTGGAGGAGACGGTGCAGGCAATTTCTGGCAGGGGCATGGCTGAGCCCTTGGCCAGCAGCGGGGCTGAAAGGATACAAGATGCTAGTATGCTCATACGTTATCCTCCTTCTCACATGCACCTCTTGCTCTCTTTCGCTCCCCTCACAACTCCACACTTGTGCCTTTGTCATTTCAGACACCTAAGAAATGCAGCCTACCCAGCCAGTTGCTGACCAAGAAGAGGGAAAGATAAGTGAAGCACTGTCACTTGATTTGATACAGCCGCTAGCTCCGCAAAGTCATCCTGCAAGGCCATCTGCAGTGTCCCCACTGAAAGTCAGCTGCATTCCACCAGCCATGCTGCAGCCACTGGGGTAGCACTGCGTGATATCAGTAGGATAGGCAAAGGCACACACAAGACAGTCACTAAGAGAATGTGTAAGGGTGAAAAGTTTATTTCTTGATGTCATATTGGATGGACAGATGTATAAAGTTGGATTGGAAAGTTTGCTTTGTGGTGGCTTTTATTTCAGCATTGTGGCCAAGAGGATGCTGTGATGGTCAGTAACATGGGGAAGGTAAGGTGTGGGACAAATGTTGAAAGGGGAATTGGGGCTGTGGTCACTGGTACTGCAGGCGGATGATTCCATCCTGGTTATCCCAGCCAGAAAGATGCTGACTGGGTTGCATCCTTCCGCTTCCTCTTCTGCATCTGGCTCTTTTCTCTGTGAGTGGATGCTGGAAATCTGAAATAAAAGCAGAAAATGCTGGAAATATTCAGCAGTTCAGGCAACATTTCGACATGAGACATGAGCTATGTTTCTCTCTCCATGGATGCTGCCTGACCTGTGAGAACATAAGAATATAAGAAATAGGAGCTGGAGTAGGGTACTTGGCCCTTCGAGCCTGCTCCACCATTCAACAAGATCATGGATGATCTTCTACCTCAACTCCACTTTCCCGCACTATCCTCGTATCCCTTAATTCCCTTAGTTCCCAAAAAATTATCAACCACTGTCTTGAACATACTTAACGACCGAGCATCCACAGCTCTCGGGTAGAGAATTTCAAAGATTCACATCCCCCTGGGAGTGAAGAAATTTCTTCTCATCTCAGTCCTAGATGGCCGGCCCTTATTCTGAGACTGTGACCCCGTATTCTAGATTCTCCAGCCAGGCAAAACATTTTCTCAGCATTAACCCTGTCAAGCCCCTCAAGAATTTTATATGTTTCAATTAGATCACCTCTCATTCTTCTAAACTCTAGGAAATATAGGCCTAGTCTACTCAATCTCTCCTCACGGGGCAGTCCCTTCATCCCAGGAACCAGTCTAGTGAACCTTTGTTGCATTTCCTCTAAGGCAAGTATGTCTTTCCTTAGGTAAGGAGACGAGAACTGTACACAGTACTCCAGGTGTGGCCTCATCAATGCTCTGTCTTACTCTCATACTCTAAGCCCTTTGTAACAAAAGCTAACATACCGTTTGCTTTCCTAATTGCTTGCTGTACCTGCATGTTAGCTTTCTGTGCTTCGTGTACAAGGACACCAGGGTCCCTCTGCAAACATTTCCCAGTCTCTTACCATTCAAAAAATATTCTGCTTTTTTATTTTTCCTACCCAAGTGGATAACTTCACACTTTCCCACAATGTATTCAATGTGCCATGTTCTTGCCCACTCAGCCAACCTGTCTATATCTCTCTGAAGCCTCATTGCGTCCTCCTCATGGCTTACTTTCCACCTAACATTGTATCATCTGCAAACTTGGATACATTACACTCAGTCCCTTCATCCAAATCATTGATATAGATTGTAAATAGTTGAGGCCCAAGCACTGATCATCGCAGTACCTTGCTAGTTACAGCCTGCCAACCCCAAAAAGTCCTACTTATTCCTACTCTCTGTTTATGTCCATTAACCAATCCTTAATCAATTGTAATATATTACCCCCCAATTCCATGAGTCCTAATTTTGTGTAATAACCTCTTGTGTGGCACCTTATTGAATTTCTTTTGAAAATCCAAATACACTACATCCGCTGGTTCCCCCTTATTCATCCTACTAGTTACATCTTCAAAAAACAGATTTGTCAAACACGATTTCCGTTTCATAAAACCATGTTGACTCTGCCTAATCATATTACACTTTTCTAAGTGCTCTTTTACCATATCTCTAATAGATTCTAGCATCTTGCCTGCTACTGATCAGGCTAACTGGCCTATAGTGCCTTGATTTTTTTTCTCTTCCTCCTTTCTTAAAAGCGGGGTTATGTTTGCTACCTTCCAATCCTTGGGGACTGTTCTAGAATCTAGGGAATTCTGGAAGAATAATACTAGTGCATCCACTCTCTGCAGCTACCTCTTTTAAAACCCTTGGTGCAGGTCATGAGGTCCAGGGGATTTTTCACCAGTTAATCCCATCGATTTCTCCAGTACTATGTCATATACTGATTTCTTTAAGTTCCTCATTCTTTCTAGACTCTTGGTTCCCCCTTATTTCTGGAATGTTTTATGTGTCTTGCATTGTGAAAAGGAATACAAAGTATTTGATTAATGTCTCTGCCATTTCCTTATTGCCCATTATAATATCTCCTGCCTCTGTCTCTAATGTTTACTTTCACTAATCTCTTCCTATTTACATACCTATAGAAATGTTTACAATCGTTTTATTGTCTCTTGTTAACCACGTTCCACAAGCCCTTCCACCCCAAGGCAATCTAGTGCTCCTCCAGTCATTCCCACCTCCACTCTGGAGGTACCGGCCCCAAGCACCTCACCACAGGGCACCCGATTTGTCGCCAGGTCGGCGCTGACCCCAAGGAGGCCTCGTGGACGCGGCAGGTCTGGTCCACGAGCGCCACGTGAGAGCGGAGAGATGGTACAGTTGTCCAGGAGGACTGTAGACATTGGTGACCAGCTCATCGAAGCATTGGGGGGCATATCCCGACATGACTGAGTACATTCCGTGTATGGCGGAGGCCCTGGATGTGATATCCAGAAACACTGCTGGCATAGGCCTCCCAGAGCACGGCACTCCACCCCTAGGTTCCGCTCCACCACTGCGAATGTCAGATGAGAGCAAGGACCAAGATTCTGCTTCTGCATCAGAGAATGTTGCCCCCTCGGCATCCCCGCTCCCGCAACCACCGCCTCTGCCTTCATCCACCCCCATCCTGCCAGGAGGCACCGCCTGAGGAGCTCCTCGGCCAAGCGCCATGGAGCGAGGAGGGAACGGGGTAGAGGTGGGGGGAAGAAGGGGAGAGGGAAAGGAAAGTGAGGTGCATGTCCGCAGGTGATGGCTGTGTTATATCTCCATCTGCGTGTCTGCAATTTTGTTGTAATGTATGGGGGGAGGGGACCACCCTCCTGCTTTGCCTTTGTATTCTGTGTTGCTGGACATGTTGAACATTTGATTAATGTCAATGGTGGAAAAAGTGGGGTGTGGGCGGGGATTGGGTGTTTTTGCCTGTGATACTTATGATTTCAGACCAATGTTGGTATAAAAAAATTTTTATTGAACATAACCTTGTTGCACATTGTCTCAAATAGCTGGAACATTACACATTGGTGATTCCTTAACATGAAAGGGTTAAATAAAACTTAACTTCAATCAACGTAAACTTTAACTGGCACCTAGGTGATGGGCACCATGGATGTCTGAGCTGCACACACACAGCAGTGTGTCAGCATTGTCACTCACAGCAACATTCTTTCAGGCAAATCGTTCAAATATCAGCTCCTCACTTAAGAGTCTTGCAGCTATGTAGCCACCACGGGCCCTTTCCTGCAGTCTGGAGGGGGTCGTGGGCATGGTTGCATAGCCAGCCTGATTGTCTGGCCCTAGGTCAGCGTCCAACCCCTCGTCCTCCTCTTCCTCTCTCTCCTGAGGTGGAGCATCAGTCCCTTCTGGCAATTCTTGGCCCCTCCTGATAGCCAGGTTGTGCAGCATGGAGCACATGACCACAAATTTACCTACATGCTCAGGGTTGCATTGTAGCTCCCCTCCTGAGTGGTCCAGACATCTGAAGCGTTGCTTAAACACAGTTATTGTTTTTTGGACCACATTGCGGGTGTCTCTGTGGCTCTGGTTGTATTGCTTCTAGGCCTCGGTGTGGCTAGGCCATATTGGTTATCACCAAGCACCAAGCATTGTCCTTGTGGCTGACTCTTAAAGATGTCAGACACAACGCTCTCACGCAGGATGTGAGCCTCATCGAAGCTGCCCGGACATTTGGCATTCACTGCCATTATGATCTGATTGTGGTCGACAACTAGTTGGACCTTCAGGGAGTGAAATCCTTTTCTGTTACGTAAAAGCTCCAGGTCCTGAGAAGGTGACTGCATGGCAATGTGAGTGCACTGTATTGCTCCCTGCACCCTGGGGAACTCAGCAACGCAGCAGAAGGCTCCAGCGTTGTCAGTCTGAGCCTCTGTGGTCATGGGGAAGTTGATAAAGTCCATCCTTCACGCGTACAGGGCCTCCATGACCTGTCTAAGGCAGCGATGGGTGGCATGGTGAGACAGAGGGCAAATCTCGACCGCGGAGGCCCGAAAGGAACTGGACGCATAGAAAGACATTGCCGCGGTGACCCTGACCTTGACCGACACAGATGTCTTGATGGAAGGCTGCATATGTGGCCTGATGAGCTCACATATTTCATTGATCACCACCTTGTGGAAGCGTAGTGTCCGAAGACAGGTGTGGTCGGACACATCGAGGTAAGGCCTCTTTTTCCTGTACGTGCAGGGTGTGCATGGTCTGGCCCTCCTCCTCATTCTTGCATGTCTTAAATTGGGGACATAATGATGTGCATCACACATTGAGCCATCTGCACTCTGCAGCATCTGCCTATTAATCGATGCAGGCTGAGAAATGGCTGGCCCCATTGCAATGAAAGAATAATAGCGATTGACCAGAAACAATAATTTCCTCACTAAACTACATCTAGAGTAAATCCCCAATAGTTCAGAGTCTGAAAATATGTCTGTTGAGATTGTCACTTCACCTGAGAAGAGCCAATCCAAACTTCCCTGAAGTTGAAGCAGCCTCTTGAATGAAATGACCTGCGATTTTAAAAATGGCAGCCACATCGCTGGCTTTAGTTCAGAACAGTTCCACTTTTTCCGGCGAGCGATATTGTGGGCTGTTATGTATGAATAAAGAGTCTGACTGGATACTGTGAGCTCAAAGTGAAGTGTGACCTTAGTCTTTCATTGCAGATCTACAGACTGCCTCTTCAGCCTGTGAGGCCTCCTTAAGTACCTGTGCTCCCAAGGGATTATGGGATTCCTTGGGACTCCAGGAGATTAGCCCTCTGGTGCCTGTACAAAGTATATACAAGTTTACATATATAACAACACTTCCCGCCACCCCCGCCCCTGCAAAGTCAACAGTGTAACTATTTACAAGGTGAGACGATCAGGGGCCCTTCTTTGTCTGATTGATCGTCTCGGTGCAGATGCTGGTATTGGTGAACCATCTGTTGGGCACTCGCTGGGCTGCTGTGCAACTGGCCTTGCTGGGCTGACTGGTGTGGTGAGTCCTGCTGGGCTGCTGCGGATGATGGGTTCTGCTTCGTGGCCAACCGCGGTGTCGGTTGCCACTGGTGTGTAGGTTGGGGGGTCAAAGAAGATAGGGTCCAAAGTGGGTTGCTCAGGATAGCCCGTGAATCTGAGTTTGATTTGGTCCAAGTGTTTCTGATGAATGAGTCCATTTGAAAGTTTGACCCGAAACACCCTGCTCCCCTCTTTGGCCACGACAGTGCCAGGAAGCCACTTGGGACCTTGTCCACAATTCAATACAAATACAGGATCATTGATTTCAATTTCGTGTGACACATTTGCGCTATCATGATATGTACTTTGTTGAAGCCGCCTGCTCTCTACATGTTCATGTAGATCAGGGTGAACTAATGAGAGCCTTGTCTTAAGTGCCCTTTTCATGAGCAGTTCAGCAGGTGGCATCCTCGTGAGCGAGTCGGGTATCATGCGGTAACTGAGCAGCACTCGGGATAGTTGAGTCTGCAGTGAGCCTTCAGTTACACTCTTCAAGCCCTGCTTGATAGTTTGCACTGCTCTCTCTGCCTGACCATTGGATGCTGGTTTGAACGGGGCAGATGTGACATGTTTGATCCCGTTGCGGGTCATGAATTCTTTGAACTTGGTACTGGTAAAACATGGCCCGTTATCGCTCACAAGGACATCGGGTAGTCCGTGCGTGCCAAACATGGCCTGCAGGCTTTCAGTGGTGGCAGCAGACGTGCTTGCCAACATTATCTCACATTCAATCCACTTGGAGTACGCATCTACAACCACAAGGAACATTTTACCCAAGAACGGGCCTGCATAGTCGACATGGATCCTAGACGGTTTGGAGGGCCAAGACCATAAACTTAGTGGCGCCTCCCTCGGTGCATTACTTAACTGCGAACATGTGTTACATCTATGCACACAGGACTCTAAGTCTGCATCGATACCGGGCCACCACATGTGGGATCTGGCTATCGCTTTCATCATTACGATGCCTAGGTGGGTATCACTGATGTGGAGGTCACTGATGAAGGTGTCTCTGCCCTTCTTGGGAACCACTACCCGATTTCCCCATGGAAGGCAGTCTACCTGTATAGACATTTCATCTTTGCACCGCTGGAACGGCTTTGTCTTTTCCTGCATTTCCACTGGGACACTGGACCAGCTCCCATGAAGCACACAGTTTTTAACCAGGGAAAGTAAGGGATCTTGGCTCGTCCAGCTTCTAATCTGTCGGGCTGTGACGGATGATTGCTCACTCTCAAATGCTTCCATAACCATGACTAAATCTGCGGGCTGCGCCATTTCCACCTCCGTGGTGGGCAATGGCAGCCTACTAAGAGCATTGGCACAGTTTTCTGTGCCTGTCCTGTGGCAGATAGCGTAGTTGTATGCGGACGACGTGAGTGCCCATCTCTGGATGCGGGCCAATGCATTAGTATTTATCCCCTTACTCTCGGAAAACATGGATATCAGTGGCTTATGGTCAGTTTCCAATTCAAATTTTAGCCCAAACATATATTGATGCATTTCTTTACCCCATAGACACACGCTAACGCTTCTTTTTCAATCATGCTGTCGGCTCTCTCAGCCTTAGACAGACTCCTGGATGCATAAGCAACCGGTTGCAATTTTCCAAAATCATTGGCTTGTTGCAATACACACCCGATGCCATACGACGACGTATCATATGCTAGTACCAAACGTTTACATAGATCATACAACACAAGCAATTTGTTTGAGCATAACAATTTTCTAGCTTTTACAAAGGCATTTTCTTGGCTTTTGCCCCAAACCCATTCGTCTCCTTTATGCAGTAAAGCATGCAGTGGTTCTAACAGTGTGCTGAGACCCAGTAATAAGTTACCAAAGTAGTCCAAGAGTCCTAGAAACGACCGCAGCTCCATCACATTCGGTGGTCTCAGTGCCTTCTCGATTGCCTCTGTCTTCGAATCGATGGACCTGATGCTGTTCGCCATGATTCTTCTTCCCAGGAACTCCACTTCAGGCACCAGAAAATGCACTTCGAGTGTTTTAACCTGAGCCCCACACGGTTGAGTCGACTAAGAACTTCCTCCAGGTTCTGCAGATGCTCACTTGTGTCCCAACCTGTAACCAAGATGTCGTCCTGTAAGACCACCATGCGCGGGACCGACTTCAGTAAGCTTTCCATGTTTCTCTGGAATATCGCCGCCACTGATCGAATTCCAAACGGGCATTGTTATAAATGAAGAGACCTTTGTGCATGTTGATGCAGGTGAGGGCCTTCGATGATTCCTCCAGCTCCTGTGTCATGTAGGCCGAAATCAAGTCCAGCTTCGTGAACGTCTTTCCTCCCGCCAGCGTAGCAAAAAGGTCGTCGGCCTTTGATAGTGGATATTGGTCCTGCAGGGAGAAACGATTGATAGTTACTTTGTAATCACCACAGATTCTGATGGTGCCATCTCCCTTGAGGACACTCGTTGAATTTGATCGGCGAAATGATGCCCTCTCTTTGCAGCCAGTCTAGCTTGATCTCTACCCTTTCTCTCATCATGTACGATACTGCTCTCGCCTTGAGATGGCTGGGTCGCGCCCCCGGAATTTGGTGGATCTGCACTTTTGCTCCTTGGAACTTCCTGATGCCTGGTTCGAACAGCAAAGGGAACCTGTTTAAGACCTGGGCACACGAAGTGTTGTCAGTGGGTGAGAGCGCTCGGACGTCGACCCAGTTCCAGCGTATCTTTCCCAGCCAGCACCTGCCGAGCAGCATGGGACCATCGCCCAGTACCACCCGGAGTGGTAGCTTTTGCACCGCTCAAACGTAGGAGACCTTTTCAGTAGCACTGCCGATTACGGGAATCAGTTTTATGCGAATTGGAGTCAAGACTGGCCTTGAGGCCTTGCTGCACCACAATTTTTCGAAAGTCTTTTTGCTCATAATGGACTGGCTCCTGCCCGTGTCCAGCTCCATTGACACCGGGAGTCCATTTCATTCAACCTTCAGCATTATCGGGGGACACTTTGTGATGAATGTGCACCCCGTATACCTCTGCCTCCTCGGGCTGAGGCTCTGGTTCGTTGTGATCCACCGTGGATCTGTCCTCCTCTGCAACATGGTGGTTTGCAGGATTAACAGGATTTTCGGCTCGCCTGCACATACGTTGCAGGTGTTCCATTGTTCCACAGCCCTTGCAAACATACCCTTTGAAGCGGCATGAATGGAATCGATGATCACCCCCGCAGCACCAACAAAGTATTAATGGCCTTGCATTCATCACCCTTGATGGTGGACCTTGGGACATCTGCGGACATGCAGCTGCAGGCATGTGGGGCCTGCCCTGTATGTTGCGATTTGAAAACAACATCACTTTGTTCACTGTACCTGTAGCAGCACTCGTGTGCTGGGAGATTTGCTTAGTATTGTCACTGGCGACAATGAACGCCTGAGCTATCGCTATGGCCTTACTCAAGGTTGGGGTCTCTACAGTCAAAAGTTTGTGAAGTATCATTTCATGGCCAATGCCAAGTACGAAAATGTCTCTGAGCATATGCTCCAAATGTCCTGCAAGGCATCTTAGCTCAGCGACACAACTCACTACTTCCTTGCCTTCAGACCTTTTGTAGGTGTAGAACAGGTACCTCGCCATCAGAACGCTTTCCTTCGGGTTCAGATGCTCCCGGACCAGTATGCACAAATCATCGTACGATTTCTCTGTGGGTTTCACTGGAGCAAGCAGGTTTTTCATGAGGCCATACGTTGGTGCCCCGCAGACGGTGAGGAGAATCGCCCTTCATTTGGCAGCATTCGCTTCTCCTTCCAGCTCATTGGCCACAAAGTATTGGTCGAGTCGCTCCACGAAGATTTCCCAATCATCTCGCTCCGAGAATTTCTCCAGGATGCCCACTATTCTCTGCGTTGTTGGGTGTGTCATTTGTATCTCTGTCCAGTTGTTATGTATGAATAAAAAGAGTCTAATTGGATACTGTGAGCTAAAAGTGATGTGTGGCCTTAGTCTTTTATTGCAGGTCTCCAGAGTGCCTCTCCAGCCTGTGAGGTCTCCTTAAGTACCTGTGCTCCCAAGGATTGTGGGATCCCTTGGGACGCCAGAGGATGAGCCCTCTGGTGGCTGTACAAAGTTTATACAAGTTTACATATATAACATGGGCGATATGTGTGCGAGGTGGTGAAAGTGACGGTGGCCAATTTCCTGGGCGTTCGTTTCGCCAAATATGCTCTTTACGACAAATAAAATGCGCGGGCGGTATTATTGAATCTCAGCGTTAATTCCATGTGGAAACTAACACTGGGCGCTATTATGGGCATTGATTTCGCCCATTCTGATGATTCCGCCCCAAAAAAGTGGGTGGGCGGTATTTTTTCCCGGCGTTACGCACATGGGGAAAGTAACGCTCGGCGATAAGTTTCCAAAAAATGCCCGTCAGTTTCCATTTTGTGGCTAAATGGACGACATATGGGAATTATACGTCATTTCAGTGGTAAAATGGACGTTAAGTGGGCGTCAAGCATGCAAAAAACGTGGAAAATCTAGCCCATAGTAGTTAATATACTCCCAGTTCTGAATTTAATCCACTTACCCAACCGAGATAGCAAAAGTGTTGTAATACTCACCAACCTATAACCCACTTGCTGATCTGTGACATCACTCCTTGTGTCTTTTTTGTTTTTAAGTTACCGCTCAGCTCCCTTTATGCCACCACTCCAGCTCAGGTCCACCTGTTGAATATTGACCACTCAAGGTCTTGCAAGCATCCAGCAGCACTCCCTTCATACTTCAAAAAAAATTTAACAGCTATTGCACCGTCACTACTTCAATAATATATAAAATATCCAGTCCAAGAGCTTAAATACAAACGTACCTGAAAGATCTGTGTGTCCCTTTAAGAAGTGCTGACAGCCTCCCTGTAGGTCTGCTGCACACTCACTTTTCTGATTGGGTTGACAACCCAGCATTAAAGTCATTGCAAAGGTCCAAGTTTGCAGAGCATGGCTTCAAGTTGGCGTTGCACGACGATTGACGTCATGGTCTGCTGTTTTGTATTTCTAGGGCCACTATGACCCTCACCAAAATGGCAGAAGTGTGGCAGCCGCCTTTTTTTTCAAGAAACGATCCTTACCAGAGAGCGGTAATTACCTGAAATTCTAGGCCAATGAGCCTAAAACCTTGCTGGCCTTTTAGCACAATGTAAAAGCGAGGGTCCACCTGCTGGTAACCTCACAAAGTTGGTGGGATCAGGAAAAGGTCACCTCATTTAACTATGCTGGGTGGAAGTCCATACCATTGAGACATAGCTCAAGTTTCCACCTTCTCATAAGAGGCCAGAAAATTTGGTGAGCACTCTCAGGTCCAGGACAGTGGATGCCAAGGCCCCTACACCCCCAGCAAGACAACTAACATGCCCCATTTGTCATTTGTCCCCTTTATAATCCAACTGGACTGTCGGCCTCGATATTTATGCTCAAATCTTTGGAGTGGGACTTAAACGCACAACCTTCTGACTTAGAGGTGAGGGAGCTACCACTCAGCCTGTTTGGTTCTCACCATACTTCTCTTTCAGTAGATCTCACCCATTGACCTCCAACATGGGATCTTTGTTCTCTCGTTTCCTGCCCCACAGGAACTTGAGGGATGCCGCACCTTTTGAAAATAGATTCATGCAAAGTTCAACAGGAAGATGTCAATATTTGCTGGGAGCATGTCAGATGAGAGGTTCTCCCCTGTTATCTTCAATCATCATGAGAAACCGTTTCAATGCTTGGCTCATTAACATATCTGCCCCAGTGGCTCCATGCTGGAGAAGGATTTTAACATAGGAGCAGTAGTAGGCCATTCGGCCCTTCGAGTCTGCACCGTTATTCAATATGATCATGGCTGATCCTCTATCTCAACACCATATTCCCATTTTTTCCCCATACCCCTTGATGCCTTTTATTTCTAGCAATCTATTTAGCTCCCTCTTAAATATATTCAGTGACTTGGCCTCCACAGCCTTCTGTGGTAGAGAATTCCACAGGTTCACCACCCTCTGAGTGAAAACATTTCTCCTCATCTCGGTCCTAAATTTCCTACCTCATATCCTGAGACTGACCCCTTGTTCTAGACTTCCCAGCCAGGGGAAACATCCTCCCTGCATCCAGTCTATCCAACCCAGTCAGAAATGTATACGTTTCAATGAGATCCCTTCTCATTCTTCTAAACTCTAGTGAATAAAGGCCTAGTCAACCCAATCGCTCCTCATACGACAGTCCTGCCATCCCAGGAATTAGTCTGGTGAACCTTCGCTGCACTTCCTCTATGGCAAGTATATCCATTCTTAGGTAAGGAGACCAAAACTGCACACAATACTCTAGGTGCGGTCTCACCAAGGCACCGTATAACTGTAATAAGACATCCTTGCTCTTGTACTCAAATCCTCTTGCAATGTTGGCCAACATACCATTTGCCTTCCAAACTGTTTGCTGCACCTGCATGTTTGCTTTCAATGACTGGTGTACAAAGACACCCAGGTCCCTCTGTACATCAACACTTCCCAAGCCATCACCATTTAAATAATACTTTGTCCTTAGTTTTTCCTACCAAAGTGGATAACTTCACATTTATCCACGTTATACTGCATCTGCCATGTGTTTGCCTACTCAACCTATCTAAATCACCTTGCAGCGTCTTTGCATCCTCCTCACAACTCACAATCCCACCTAGTTTTGTATCGTCAGCAAACTTGGAAATATTACATTCGGTTCCCTCATCCAAATCATTTATATATATATTGTGAATAGCTGGGGCCCCAGCACTGATCCCTGTGGTACCCCACTAGTCACTGCCCACCACCTTGAAAAAGACCCGTTTATTCCTACATTCTGTTTCCTGTCAGTTAACCAATTTTCAATCCATGCCAATACATTACTCCCAATCCTATGTGCTTTAATTTTGCACACTAACCTCTTATCTGGGACTTTATCAAAAGCCTTCTGAAAATCCAAATACACTACATCCACTGGTTCTCCTTATCTATTCTATCAGTTACATCCTCAAAAATCTCCAGTAGGTTTATCAAACATGATTTTCCTTTCATAAATCCATGTCGACTTTGTTTAATCCCGTTGATATTATCTAAGTGTGCCATTATCACATCCTTTATAATAGACTCCAGCATTTTCCCTACTACTGATGTCAGGCTAACCGGTCTGGAGTTCCCTATTTCTTCTCCCCCTCCTTTTTTAAATAGTGGGGTTACATTTGCCACCCTCCAATCTGCAGGAATTGTTCCATAATCTGTAGAATTTTGGAAGGTGACAACCAATGCATCTACTATTTCCATGGTTACCTCTTTTAGTACTCTGGGATGCAGATCATCAGGCCCAAGGGATTTATCTGCCTTCAGTCCCATTAGTTTCGCCAGCACTATTTTCTTACTAATGATAATTTCCTTTAATTCCTCTAGACCCTTGGTTCCCAAGCATTTCTGGGACATTATTTTTGTGTCCTCTTCTGTGAAGACAGAACCAAAGTATTTATTTAATTGTTCTGCCATTTCCTTGTTTCCCATTACAAATTCTTCTCGTTTCTGTCTGTAAAGGACCTAGCTTTCTCTTCACTAATCTTTTTCTTTTTACGTACTTGTAGAAACTTTTGCAGTCATTTTTTATGTTCCTTGCAAGTTTACTCTCATACTCTATTTTTCCCCCTCTTAATCAATCTCTTGGTCCTTTTTTGCTGAATTCTAAACTGCTCCCAATCCTCAGGCTTGCTACTTTTTCTGGCAACTTTGTATGACTCCTCTTTGGATCTAATACTATCCTTAATTTCTTTCCCTAGCACCCTAGGGCCACTTTTCCTTTTGTGTTTTTACACCTGAAAGGAACGTATAACTCTTGCAATTCATGCATTCGTTCCTTAAATATTAGCCATTACCTATCCACCATCATGCCTTTTAATGAATTGTCCCAATCTAATAAGAACATAAGAATTAGGAACAGGAGTAGGCCATCTAGCCCCTCAAGCCTGCTCCGCCATTTAAAAAGATCATGGCTGATCTGGCCGTGGACTCAGCTCCACTTACCCGCCCGCTCCCCATAACCCTTAATTCCCTTATTGGTTAAAAATCTATCTATCTGTGATTTGAATACATTCAATGAGCTAGCCTCAACTGCTTCCCTGGGCAGAGAATTCCACAGATTCACAACCCTCTGGGAGAAGAAATTCCTTCTCAACTCGGTTTTAAATGGGCTCCCCCGTATTTTAAGGCTGTGCCCCCTAGTTCTAGTCTCCCTGACTAGTGGAAAGAACCTCTCTGCCTCTATCTTGTCTATCCCTTTCATTATTTTAAATGTTTCTATAAGATCACCCCTCATCCTTCTGAACTCCAACGAGTAAAGACCCAGTCTACTCAATCTATCATCATAAGGTAACCCCCTCATCTCCAGAATCAGCCTAGTGAATCATCTCTGTACTCCCTCCAAGGCTAGTATATCCTTCCTTAAGTAAGGTGACCAAAACTGCACGCAGTACTCCAGATGCGGCCTCACCAATACCCTGTACAGTTGCAGCAGGACCTCCCTGCTTTTGTACTCCATCCCTCTTGCAATGAAGGCCAACATTCCATTCGCCTTCCTGATTACCTGCTGTACCTGCAAACTAACCTTTTGGGATTCATGCACAAGGACCCCCAGGTCCCTCTGCACTGCAGCATGTTGTAATTTCTCCCCATTCAAATAATATTCCCTTTTACTATTTTTTTTCCCCCAAGGTGGATGACTCACATTTTCCGACATTGTATTCCATCTTCCAAACCTTAGCCCATTCGCTTAACCTATCTAAATCTCTTTGCAGCCTCTCTGTGTCCTCTACACAACCCGCTCCCCAACTAATCTTTGTGTCATCTGCAAATTTTGTTACACTATACTCTGTCCCCTCCTCCAGGTCATCTATGTATATTGTAAACAGTTGTGGTCCCAGCACCGATCCCTGTGGCACACCACTAACCACCGATTTCCAATCTGAAAAAGACCCATTTATCCCAACTCTCTGCTGGTACTATCATAGCCAATTCATTCCTCATACTTTCATAGTTTCCTTTGTTTAGATTTAGGACCCTAGTTTCGGATTGGACTACTTCACTTTCCATCTTAATAAAGAATTCAATCATGTTATGGTCAAGCTTCCCTAAAGGACCCCGTACAACAAGACTGTTAATTAACCCCTTCTCATTACACAATGCCCAATCTAGGATAGCCTGTTCCCTAGTAGGCTTCTCAACATACTGGTCTAAAAAACCATCTTGTACACACGCCAAGAATTCATCTTCCACAGTATTATTACTAATTTGGTTTGACCAGTCTAAATTTAGATTAAAGTCACCTACGATTACAGTAGTACCCTTGCTACATGCATCTCTAATTTCTTGTTTGATGCCATCCCCTACACTACCACGACTGTTTGGAGGCCTATAGACAACTCCCACTAATATTTTCTGCCCCTTGGTGCTCCTTAACTCCACCCAAACTGATTCTACATCTTGATTTTCAGAGCCAATATCCTTTCTCACTATTGCTCTGAATTCATCCTTTATGAACAATGCCACTCCATCCCCTCTTCTCTTTTGCCTGTCCTTCCTAAATATCGAATATCCTTGGATATTCAGTTCCCAACCCTGGTCACTCTGCAACCATGTCTCTGTAATTGCAACTATATTGTATCTGTTTACATCTATTTGCGCTGTTAATTTGTCTACCTTATTACAGATGCTTTGTGCATTCAGATACAATGCTTTTAATTTTATCTTTTTAACATTCTTAGACATTTTAACATTATTTTGTACTATAACCCTATTTGTCTTATCGCTATTTTTTCTTACCTGGACCCTTGCGAAGTATGTTTTCGTGGCCACTGCCAAGTACGAAAAAGTCTCTGAGCATGTGCTCCAAATGTCCTTCAAATTTGCTTTGTACTGCAAGGCGTCTTAGCTCGGCGACATAACTCACCACTCCCTGGCCTTCAGACCTTTTGTAGGTGTCGAACCGGTACCTCGCCATCAGAACGCTTTCTTTCGGGTTCAAATGCTCTGGACCAGTGTGTACAAATCGTCGTACGATTTCTCCGTGGGTTTCGCTGGAGTGAGCAGATTCATGAGGCCATATGTTGGTGCCCCACAGACGGTGAGGAGGATCACTCTACGTTTGGCAGTGCTCTCTTCCCCATCCATTTCGTTGGCCACCAAGTATTGGTCGAGTCGCTCCACAAAAGTTTCCCAATCGTCTCCCTCCGAAAATTTCTCCAGGATGCCCACTGTTCTCTGCATCTTTGGGTTCGCTATCTGTATCTCGTCACCAGTTGTTATGTATGGAGAAAGAGTCAGACTGAACACTGTGAGCTCAAAGTAAAGTGTGACAGTCTTTTATTGCAGGCCTCCAGAGTGCCTCTCCAATCTGTGAAGCCTTCTTAAATACCTGTGCTCCCAAGGGATTATGGGATCCCTGGGGACTCCAGGGAATAAGCCCTCTGGTGGCTGTACAGAGTAAATACAAGTCCACATATATAACAGATACATTGAAAAGAATTCCCAAATGGGAGTCTTCAGCTCTTAAAGCTGAATTGCCTCCCCAACTCAAAAAATGGGAAAAGTGCTTCAGCACTAACATAAGTGGCTCAGCAAGCCAGGGAAGGGGCAATCAGGATCTTGCATGCAGCACTCCAGCTTTGTGCAGGAGATCAACACTGCAGGTGAGGTTCTCTACCCACAGGGACCAGGAGGCCCTACAGAAAGGACTATGTGGGATCAGATCACCAAGGCTGTCACTGTCACACAATATCTATATCCAGCGCCCAAAGAAGCATCATGACCTCAGACCACTGGTCAAGGTCAGTGAATGCATCTTCAAAAGCTGTCTCCTACCAACTGAATCACTAGCCTCACACTTACATACTTACTTCTCAATGCCTGACTCCACCCTCCCCCAATCACTCACCAATCAGAAATCTACCAATTACGAGGCACACATCCCATTCCTAGCCTCATCTCCACTATGGAAGAAACGGTGCAGGCCATTCTTGGCAGGGGCATCGCTGACCCATTGACTAGCGGCAGGGCGGAAAGGATACAAAATGCTGGTGGCCTCATATATTTTCCTCCTTCTTGCTCACCTTCCCCTCACCACAACTCCCTTATGCCGTCCTCATTTCACAACCAAGAAAATCCAGCCTGCCCAGCCAGTGATCGACCAAGAAAATCCAGCCTGCCCAGCCAGTGATCGACCAAGAAGAGGGAGAGGAGAGTGAAGAAGAAGAAGAAACACCATCATTCATTTTCACACTCCCAGCCATCAGTTTCTCAAGGTCGACCAGCAAGGCTATTTGCAGTGTCCCACCCACTGAAAGTCAGCAGCCTTCCCCCAGCCATGCTGCAGCTACTGGGGTAGCACTGTGTGACATCAGTAGGATAGGCAAAGGCACACACAAAATAGTCATTAAGAGAATGCATAAGAGTGATAAGTTGATGATGTTATATTGGATTGATAGGTATAGAAAGTTAGCTCTGTAATGGCATTTATTTCAGCTTTGTGGCTGTGATGGTCAGTAACAGAGGGAAGGTTGGACAAATGTTGAAAGGGGAATTAGGGTTGTGATCTCTGGTACCACAGGTGGATGATTCCATTCCGAATATCCCAGCCAGAAAGGGGTTGTCTGGATTGCATCCTTCCTTCCGCTTCTTCCTCTTATACTTCCTTCTCTTCTGTTTCTTCCTCTTCAGCGCCTTCCTCGTCCCTCTGCGTGCACATGCTGTAAATCTGAAATGACAGCATAAAACGCTGGAAATATTCAGCAGGTCAGGCATCATCTCGACCTGAGACTTGAACTCCCATGGATGTTGCCTGACCTGCTATATTAGCAGCATTTTCTGTCTTCTCAGAGGCCTTCCTTTAACATCCAAGGTCTTGCAAGTATCCAGCAGCATTCCCTGCACACTAAGTAAAATGTTAACATTGATTGCAGCAAGGCACTACTTCAATAAAATCAAAAAAAATCCAGTCCAACAGCTTAAATGCAAACCTACCTGAAAGTTGTGCGTGTCCCTTTAAGAGGTGCTGACAGCACCTCTGAGTCTGTTGAATGCTGGGTTTTCATGGTCAGCTTAGGACCCAACGCTGAACTCAGCACTGAGGTCCAAGTTTACCGAGGTGACGTTAAGTCGCAGTTGCACATCGACTGACCTCACCTCGCCCTCATTTAAATCTGCAGGGTCATTGATCTTACTGGCAGCGCTGCTGGGCCTCGGAAAATAGAAGACACCCCGGGACCTGCCATCAGCTGGGGAAAGAGTGACGGCCGCTCTCTTTTCACTATTTTTTGCTGGTAACAGGTAGTGTAAAGCCCCTGACTTTTTAGCCTATTGTCTTTTTTAAATGGTGAAAAGCTAGGAACAGTGAAGATGCAAAGAGATTTAGGGGTCCATGTGCACAGCTCTCTAAAATGTGGCAGTCAGTTACAAAAAAATAATCAAATGGAATTTTAACCTTTATAACTAGAGAGCTAGAATATAAAGGGGATGAAATTTGCTATAGCTATACAAAGCCCTGGTTAGACCACATCTGGAGTACTGTGTACAGTTATTGCACCGCACCCTAGAAAGGATATATTGGCCTTGGAAGGAATGCAGCGTAGATTTACCAGAATGATACCTGGACTCCAAGGATTAAATTATGAGGAGAGATTATATAAACTCTCTCCCACAAAAAGAAGTAGATACAACCTCAATTAATAATTTTATATCTGAGATCGAGTTTTGCTACACAAGAGTATTAAGTGATATGGAGCTAAGGTGGGTGGCTGGAGTTAGGATACAGATCAGCCATGATCCCATTATGACAGAACAGGCTCAAGGGGATTAATGGCTCACTCCTGTTCCTATGTTCCTTTGATTGCTGTAGCAAAGAGTTGGCACAGACACAATGAGTCGAATGGTCTCCTTTATACACTGTAAGCATTAACTACTCCAGGATGATCCTGGAATGCAAAGATAAACCTCAACTTCTCTCCTCCACTACCATCCACTTCCTTAAACTCCTCTTCCCTGCCCCCAATTCTCTGATTTCCAATAATAAGTGCGTGAACTTCTTTGTCACCAAAATTGAGACCATCCGTTAGCTGCCTCTGCTGCATCTCACCTTCCTCTTGTACACCAAGCCAACCTTCCCCCAAGATTCCCTACTGCCTTAGCCCTGTACCTATATATTTCTCTAGCCTCTCTCCTATCTCCCCTCATGCCCTTTCCAAGCACATCTTATCCATGAAACCCATATCCCACTCTTTTGACCCCATTCCCACTAATTTGCTGTCCACTCAACTTCCCTTTTTGCCCTCATGCTAGCCAACATTGTAAATGGTGCCCTCTCCTAGGTATAGTCCCACTCCCTTTTAAAACCATCACTCCCTCCTCAAAAAACCTATCCATAACCCCGTCCCACATCCTTGCAGATTATGGCGCCCATCTCCAACCTCCCTTTTTTCTCCAAAGTCCTTGAACGTGTTGTCACCGCCCATCTTTCCCACAACTCCATATTTGCATCCTCAAATCAGGTTTCATCCCTCCAACAGCATTGAAACGGTCCCAATTAAAGTCACAAACTACATACTCTGTGACTGTGGTGCACTATCCCTCCTCATCCTTTGCACACTCTTTGCAGCATTTGATATAGCCGACTACTCCATCTTCTTCTAATGCCTCTCCTCTGATGTTCAGCTGAGTGGTATTCCCTCCCTAAACCTCTCTACCTTTTAACACCCTCCTTAAAACCTTTTTTTTTAAACCAAGCTTTTAATCACCCTCCTGATATCTTCTTCTTTAGCTTGGTGTCAATTTTTGTCTGAATACATTTCTGTGATGTGCATTGGGATATTTTTCTAGATTAAATTTGTCTTGTTGTAAACTTCAATGTTTTTATATCATTTGAAAACCTCTGTTCTAGTGAAAAGAGCCCTAGTTTGTCTCGTCTATTCACATAACTGAAGCCTATCGCCCATTCTCATCTTAGTGAATCTCTTCCGCACCCTGTCTATTTCCTTGACATCTTTCTTAAAATAAGATGCCCAAAACTGGGCACAATGGAGGGAATTTTCAACTTCACTGCCTGAGCGATATCCTGGCAGAATGGATCGGCTGCCTGTTATAGAACCCAACCAATTTTCATCCCATCGTTCCACGGGCATGAAAATCAGGCAGCTCCTGCAATGGGTGGATGATCTCCTCTGCCTGGTTACTACTCAGGTGGTGAAGATGAAAATTACTCCAATGTGTGACCTAACCAACAATTTACAAAGGCTTAGCATTACCCGTTTTTGTATTCTATGCCCCTATTTATAAAACCTATAACCCCATGCACATTTTTTTTTCTTGTCATCATACTTTTAATACTTTGTATATCAGAATACCTAAAGTCTCTCTACTCATCTACTCCTTTTAAATTCTTGCCTTTTACTCTTATTCTTCATCTCAAAATATATCCCCTCATATTTCTCCACATGTCAACATCTATTCTGTTGCAATAGAATGTAAATTCTGCAACAGGTTAATAATATTTCTATAGCTCATTACTATACAATTTAAACTCCTATTTAAAGGAAAGTTTAACAGTAGCATTTTTTATTTAAAAATATCTGTACCATCATTGCAACTATTAACTATTTATAATAACTGTTGGATAAATATTAATTATAATCAAATATTGATGGGATGAGTTGTCTGTTTACTTCCAGACTCAGTGGGGGAGTTTTGACCCCGAGGATGGATAGGTTGGGGGCGGGTGGAAAGATAAAAATTGAAAAAAATCTCAAATGCGACCCCAACCTGCCTCCAACTTTTGGGTTTAACGGAGGCGCATTTGACTGCGTGCGAGTAACCTGCTTGCTGTAAGCGTGTTGATCATTAACATAGGTGGGTCGATCTTTATCACATGCTAATGAGGTACATTTGCACAGATTTCAAAGTGGAGTTTAACACCTCCATCACAGGTTTCCCAGGATTCCGGGAAACTCGCCAGTGAAATGGGGGTGGGATTGAGCTGCACTGCACGGGGGTGATTAAAGTTGCGATTGCCCGATATCAATAAAGGCTCAGTGCTTACAGTTGGTTTCTCAGTTCCCTCTGGCAAACATTTGACATAGAGTTCTTGTGATCATGGACATGTCTCAGAACTTTGGAAGGTTTCAAATGGACAACATGAGGATGGGGGCAGCGTCGATGTTTTCAATAGGACATTGTACGAGGAAGAAAATCACCATCCATAGCAGCAATGTCATGCTGTGGTGGGATCTACAGGTGCAACAAGAACAACTTGCATTTATATAATGCTTTTAATGTAGTAAAACATTCCAAGGCACTTCACAGGAGTATTATCAAACACAGAGATATTAGGGGAGAGAAATTCAGAATTGCCCCATTTCGGTGGGGTAACAATTGGGAGGTGTGTGACTTAGCGCCAGACTCTGAAGTCGGAAACGGAAATGGGAAGGAATTTCTTCTCAGAGGGTTGTGAATCTTTGGAATTCTCTACTCGAGAGCTGTGGAGGCTGGGTCATTGAATATATTTAAGGTGGAGATAGACAGATTTTTGAATGATAAGGGAGTCAAAGGTTATGGGGAGTGGGCAGGGAAGTGGAGTTGAGGCCAAGATCAGATCAGCCATGATCTTCTTGAATGGCGGAGTAGGCTCGAAGGGCCAAATGGCCTACTCTGGTTCCTATTTTTATGTTCGTATGTCTTGCTACTCTCCAAAAATTTGGGTTACCGCCCCCGGAAGGAAGTGGAGTGCTAAATCAAGCGCTCCACTTCCTTCCAGAAGTGCTAACAGGGCGGATGCCTCAGCAGCGCTGCTCACTGTGCCGTGCAGCGCTGCCGTGTCCGAGGGGCCCTTTCCTCACTTAAATGGAAGGGCCAATGCTGCCAACTCTGCAAATGAAAAAGGGACCTACCTGGACCACCGTGGAGCGGCAGTGCCATGTGATCAGCCCAGCACGCAAGCATAGTGCCAGGCTGAGCGATCGCGGCCAGGACCCTGTGAAGAAAACGGAGTAGCAGCAGGAAACCCAAGGTAAGCTTTTTTGTATTTTCCCTCCACTACCTTGCCTTTAATTTTTGCCTCGGTAGTGGCCGGCTGGCAAGCCGCGCCTCCTGCAGCTGTCGGTGCTTTCACCCGCCGCTGCTGCAGGGGGCGAATGTGAATTTTGGGGCCGGCATGCTAACCAGGCAATGCATGCGGCGATGACATCACAATCTCCGGGCGCTGGAGATCGGGGAGCAAAGCTGTAGTGATACCGCTAAACTCCCGCCAATATGGCAAGAGTCGTTAACAGCACACGCCCAGTTGGTAACTCATTTGCGCTCCAGGGACACTAACGGGAGGCGCAAAGAAACCCAATTTCACCCCTAGGACAGGTGACCAAAAAATTGCTCAAAGATAGTTTTAAGGAGCATCGAAGATAGAGCGATTAGAATCAGGGATGCACTAGCGGCTAGAATTGGAGGAGCACAAAGATCACAGAGGGTTGTAGGGCTGGAGGAAGTTACAGGGATAGGAAGGGGAAGGCCATGGAGAGATTTGAAAACAAAGATGAGAATTTCAAAATCAAGGCCTTGCCAGATTGGGAGCCAATGTAGGTGAGCGAGCACAGAGCTAATGGATGAACGGGACTTGGTGCGAATTAGGATATAGGCAGCAAAGTTTTGGATGAGTTCAAGTTTATGGAAGGTGGAAGATGGGATGCCAGCCAGAAAATACATATGAGAGCGGTGCACAGGAGGGAGGTGCACAACACAGATCTGGAGAACAGAATAAAGAATAGCCGAGAGGGCAGCAAAGAGAGACCAATGTCGCAGGTGGCACTACCCACGTAAAATGGTCTACAGACAGAGGTTCAGCTTCCTTGACCTATATGAAAAGCAATGCTTCCAGACTCAGATTGGTATGGCAAGTGGTCACAGATAGCTGCAGCCTCCTTCAAGGAGAGCTGTTCCCTACTGGACGTGAGGGTCACGCATTGCCAGTCGATGTGAAAGTCACCACTGCCCTCAATTTCTATGCCTATGGTCCTTCCAATGTGCCACCAGAGACATCGAGGGTCTCCCAGTCGACTGTACATAAATATATAGAGCATGTCATGAATGTGTTGTTTGCCAAGGTGTCGACATGTTAATTTCCCCTGTGATGACAATAGCCAGAATAAGCGGGCAGTGAGATTTGCATCTCCAGTTGGCTTCCCACAGGTACACCGTGCCATTGATTGCATTCATGTGGCAATCCGAGAACCACCAGATCAACCAGGAGGATTGATCGAACACAAGAGATTGAAATCCAATCCAATGATTCACAAATTTGTGTTCTTTTTATTGTTCATCAACCCAGTTAAATCTTGTTTTGTTCCAAATTCCTGGCAGTTCTCTTGTGTACATTGTATAAAAAATAAACTAAGAAAAATGCTACTTTGTGTGTAGAAATTTTTAGATTACAATAGATATATATGGAAATATGTAAACATTTCTTGACATATTTGGACTGCTTTCTGAATTATTTTCTTATTGATTTTGAATAATGATCCTTTGCTATATTACTTTCTAGAGGGAGGGATTTCTCTGAGCATTACTCATTGCTACACTTTAAATTATGCATGCCACTTAACTTAATTAAATGTTTTCCTATTTTCTCTGACCCAGAAATTCAAGATTGCTAAAAACCTGTTGGTGCCACTGCCATTTTTGTGGTGTTAGTCCCAGCAGGAGGCTGTAGCAAGGCCATCGCAGCATTGTAGCAAGAACAGCCTTCTCTTGAAGCAAGGTTGTCATTTCAGAAAGCAGTGTAGTCCCTTAAAGGGGAACTGCCTTCCAAAATGAAAAATGAAAATAATTTAAAAATAGACCGTTTTTAGCCCTTCCAGCTCAACTACATTCGGAAAAAAAATTTTACATTGCAAAGAATTCCCAAATAGGAGTCTTCGTGGGAGAATTTAAGGCATTTGCGCCCAGGTGCGAGGTGGCTACCATGGGAGTTTAGTGGTTGCGGCAACTGGTAGCAGGGCGCCAGCCGCTAATGATTTTCAACTTTTAAAAAATTTGACGTTTGCGCTCCAGGAAGGAAGTGGAGCATTAAATCAAGCTCTCCACATCCTTCGTGGAGTGCAACAGGACGCAGGCGGGGTGGTAGTTGTACAGCGCTGCACAATGGGCCCTGCAGCGCTGCTGATTTCAGATGCTCCTTCCCTCACTTAAAGTGAAGGGCCATCCCTGCAGGCCCTGCATTGGAAACACTTACCTAGTCCCCAATGGCAGCCATGATCTGACCCGATCAGCCCAATGCAGTACAGCAGAGTGCCGGGCTGATCATTCGCTGCTGAAGAGGAAGATAAAGATAAAGATAAAGAAATGAAAAACACCATTTTTTGAATTTTTTTTTTTATAAACTTACTTTGGCCTCCTCGCCTTTAAGTCTCAACCCTGAAGTGCCCGGCCTCTTGCTCAATACCTCCTGCAGCTGCCGGCGATGCTGCAGGGGGTGGAACCGAAGTTTGGGTCCGGGACGATGCACACGGCAATGACGTCATGAATTCCAGACGAAGGAGATCGGGGGTGCAGCATCTTACCATCGCAGCAAATTTAGAGGAAGTCGTTCATCTCGCCACACCCCAACAGTAAGTGATTAGCTCCCCATTATCGCCCCCCCCGGAGGTGATAATGGAGGCCAAAAATTCCAGTCCAAAGCTTAAATGCAAACTCACCTGAAAGAAGTGCTGACAATGTCAGTCTGCTGCAAGCTCGCTTTTCTGAGTGTGAGCTCGGACTCATGTTGGCGTTGTACTGATATCACGGTCTCCTGGGCCAGCACTGCTATTAGCAACGCTGAGGCTCTTATTAAAATGGCGGCCCCCGAAGCCCACATCAAAGAAGGGCGTGAGAGTGGCGGCTGCCATTTTTTTTCCAGAATTGTGGCAGTAACTCATGGCGGTAAGTAGCCAACTTTCTGGGCCCTTGTTCTTTCACTAAAGTATTGGTAGTGCAAACTCTATATTATTCTTCAATGAATGTGTTACAGTAATGCACAGCTTGCAAAAATGGTGCCATAAACAATATGTGGTACATCTGAGAGTTTGATGGAAAGGAACTATTGTAGTTAGTTAAAAATCAGTGTGAAGAAGGAAAAGATCCTGCTTCAAAACAGTTTTGAGTTAGAAACCTCAAAGTGGTCATAAAAAACTTGCAGCCTGTCTGAGCTTGTTGAGCAGAGAATATTGGAATCTGATAAAAGCTGCATTGTTCTCCTTTTCAAAACGTTGGCAAGTATTATGACATGCAGAGTTTGTTTTTGTACTTTGTAAAGCTGTAACCGATTTTCCTGTAATGGGGCCCCACTTGACAAATAGTTGCAGAAGATAAAATAACATTTTTGTGAACAAACTTTTATTAAGTTGATATAAAGAACAATACTTTGCTGAAATACCAAAATTTAGATTAATTATTCACAACAATTGCAATAATAAATATTGTTCTGTAACATTTTAACACATATCGGCTTTTTAAAATAGTTCTATGACTTTCATTTTAATCTCATCACCAGAACACAAAAACTAAGTTAATTTATAACCTATCCAAAGTGTAGTTTTCTCACACGCCAAGCAGTTTAATGAAAGTTTATCATTGTCTAAAGACCAGCAGCATTGCTTTGAAACAAAATTATCCTCATAAAAAATATATAGGAGAGTAAAGAATTAATAATACGCATGGATTGAAATGGTTAAAGCTGATATTCAGTCATGAATGAGAATTAAATTTTTGCTTTTTCTTGCTAATTGACAGCAAGAGCCATTAGTTTTTAGCAAAGGATGTTAATGCCAGCAAACACAAATCTAATGAAAACAGTTTGATAAATTCTCCAATAGGGACACACCACCAAATGCTGCCATAACACAACCTCACCATTAACCACTGCTGAAGAGCAACAATCTCTTTTCCTTTCTGTTTTTGTTTATATTAATGGTTTATATTCTAAATTGTATCGATCCATTTTCGATTCCTTTATCATGCTGTCGTTTCCAATTTTTTAAAATCAATCTCTTCCTCCTGCTGCATGGCCTCATGTTGCTAATACTTTCATTTTTGTTTGCAGTTTCTCATCATTTCAGGGGTTTTTTGTTATATTGTTTTCAATCATTCATTCTGTTTTTTTCTCCAAGATGCCTCTCTCATTTCTATCCCATTTTGTGTCATCAGAAAATCGAACGTATAAAAAAATATATGAAAGAGAAAACAATAGCAGAAATATGCAGAGAAATGGTAGAAAATTAAAGGAATTATAGAGGAAATTAATTTCAAAGAGATCCATGGAAAAAAATGGAAAATTATATAAATCATTTTAAAATGTAAGAGATGGCAGAAAAATCATAAAATGTACAAGTTGGTTGAAAAAATTAAAAATAAAAGCAGATTAATTTTGAGGGAGATAGCAGTCGGAATATATTTAACGGCAAGGTACATTTTTTTATGTTCCGTGCTGTGGCTAATGCACGTTGGGCCTGAATTCGCGACCCCTATAGAGTCAGACTGAACACTGTGAGCTCAAAGTAAAGTGTGACCTTGGTCTTTTATTGCCGGTCTCCAGAGTGCCTCTCCAACCTGAGAAGCCTCTTTAAATACCTGTGCTCCCAAGGGATTATGGGATCTCTTGGGACTCCAGGGGAAGAGCCCTCTAGTGGCTGTACAGAGTAACTACAAGTTTACATATATAACAACACTCGCCGCCCCCCCCCCCCCCCCCCACCCAAAGTCAATAGTGTAACTATTTACAATGTGAGTCGATCTAGGGCACTTCTTGCCCTGGTTGATCGTGTGAAAGCTGGTGTTGTTGAATCATTTGTTGGACCCTCGCTGGGCTGCTGTGCAGCTCGCCTTGCTGGGCTGCCTGGTGTATTGGGCCCTGCTGAGGATGATGGGTTCTGCTTCGTGGTCAAACGTGGCGCCGGTTGCCACTGGTGTGTATGTTGGAGGATCAAAAAAGGTAGGGTCAAAGGTGGGTTGCTCAGGATAGTCCATGAATGAGAGTTTGATTTGGTCCAAGTGTTTCCGGTGAATGAGTCCATTTGAAAGTTTGACCTGAAACACCCTGCTCCCCTCTGGCCACGACAGTGCCGGGAAGCCACTTGGGACCTTGTCCATAATTCAATACAAATACAGGATCATTGATTTCAATCTCGCATGAAACATTTGCGCCATCGTGGCATGCACTTTGTTGAAGCCGCCTGTTCTCTACCTGTTCATGTAGGTCAGGGTGAACTAACGAGAGCCTTGTCTTAAGTGCTCTTTTCATGAGCAGTTCAGCAGGTGGGATCCCAGTGAGTGAGTGGGGTCTCGTGCGATAGCTAAGCAGGACTCGGGATAGGCGAGTCTGCAGTGAGCCTTGCTTGATGGTTTGCACTGCTCTCAGCCTGACCATTGGACACTGGTTTAAACGGGGCAGATGTGACATGTTTGATCCCGTTACAGGTCATGAATTCTTTGAACTCCGCACTGGTAAAACATGGCCCGTTGTCACTCACCAGGACATCGGGTAGGCCTTGTGTGGAAAACATGGCCCGCAGGCTTTCAGTAGTGGCAACAAACATGCTAGCCAACATTATCTCTCATTCAATCAACTTGGAGTACCCGTCTACAACCACAAGGAACACTTTACCCAAGAACGGGCCTGCATGGTCGACATGTACCCTAGACCATGGTTTGGGGGGCCAAGACCATAAACTTAGCAGCGCCTCCCTGGGTACATTGCTTAACTGCGAGCATGTATTACATCTGTGAACGCAGGCCTCTAAGCCCGCATCGATACCGGGCCACCACACATGGGATCTGACTATCGCTTTCATCATGACAATGCCTGGGTGGGTACTGTGGAGTTCATTGATGAAGGTGTCTCTACCCTTCTTGGGGACCACTACTCGATCGCTCCACAGAAGGCAGTCTGCCTGTATAGACATTTCACCTTTGCGCCGTTGGAACGGCTTTATCTCTTCCTGCATTTCCACTGAGACACTGGACCAGCTCCCGTGAAGCACACAGCTTTTGACTGGAGATAATAAGGGGTCCTGGCTTATCCAGGTTTTGATCTGCCGGGCAGTGATGGGTGATTGTTCACGCTCAAATGCTTCCATAACCATGGCTAAATTTGCGGGCTGCACCATTTCCACCCCCATGGAGGGACATGGCAGCCTACTGAGAGCATCGGCGCAGTTTTCTGCGCCTGGCCTGTGACATAGCGTAGTTGTATGCGGACAACGTGAGCGCCCATCTCTGGATGCGGGCCGATGTGTTGGTATTTATCCCTTTACTCTCGGAGAACAGAGATATAAGTGGCTTATGGTCAGTTTCCAATTAGAATTTTAGCCTAAACAGATATTGATGCATTTTCTTTAACCCATAGACACACGCTAACGCTTCTTTCTCAATCATGCTGTAGGCTCTCTGAGCCTTAAACAGACTCCTGGATGCATAAGCGAACAGTTGCAGTTTCCCAAAATCATTAGCTTGTTGCAATACACACCCAACGGCATATGACGACGCATCACATGCTAGTACCAAACACTTACATGGATCATACAACACAAGCAATTTGTTTGAGCATTACAATTTTCTTGCTTTTACAAAGGCATTTTCTTGGCTTTTGCAACAAACCCATTCGCCCCCTTTTCATAGTAAGACATGCAGTGGTTCTAACAGTGTGCTGAGACCCGGTAAGAAGTTACCAAAGTAGTTCAGGAATCTCAGAAATGACCGCAGCTCCATCACGTTCTGTGGCCTCGGTGCGGTCTCGATTTCCTCCGTCTTCGCGTTGGTGCGCCTGATGCCATCCACCGCAATCCTCCTTCTCAAGAACTCCACTTCAGGCACCAGGAAAATGCACTTTGAGCATTTTAACCTGAGCCCCACGTGGTTGAGTCGACTAAGAACCTCCTCCAGGTTCTGCAGATGCTCAGCTGTGTTCCAACCTATGACCAAGAAGACCATGGTGTGTGGGACCGACTTCAGTAAGCTTTTCATGTTTCTCTGGAATATTGCCGCCGCTGATCGGATTCCAAATGGGCCTCTGTTATAAACAAAAAAACCTTTGTGTGTGTTGATGCAGGTGAGGGCCTTCAATGATTCCTCCAGTTCCTGCATCATGTAGGCTGAAGTCAGATCCAGCTTCGTGAACGTCTTTCCTCCCGCCAGCATTGCAAAGAGGTCATCGACCTTTGGTAGTGGGTATTTGTTCTGCAGGGAGAAACGATTGATAGTTACTTTGTAATCACCACAGATTCTGACAGTGCCGTCTCCCTTGAAGACTGGGATGATAGGACTGGCCCACTTGTTGAACTCGATCGGGGAAATGATGCCCTCTCTTTGCAGCCGGTCAAGCTCGATCTCTACCCTTTCTCTCATCATGTACGGTACTGCTCTCGTCTTGTGATGGATGGATCGTGCCCTAGGAATTAGATGGATCTGCACTTTTGCTCCTTGGAATTTCCCGATGCCTGGTTCGAACAGCAAAGGAAATTTGTTTAAGAGCTGGGCACACGAAGTGTCGTCAGTGGGCAATAGCGCTCGGATGTTGTCCCAGTTCCAGCGTATCTTTCCCAGCCAGCTCCTGCCGAACAGCATGGGACCATCGCCCGGTACCACCCAGAGTGGTAGCTTGTGCACCGCTCCATCGTAGGAGACCTTTACAGTAGCAGTGCCGATTACAGGAATCAGTTCTTTCGTGTAAGTTCTTTGTTTTGTGCGAACTAGAGTTAAGACTGGCCTTGAGGCCTTGTTGCACCAAGTCTTTCAAAAGTCTTTTTGCCCATGATGGACTGGCTCGCTCCAGTGTCCAGCTCCATTGACACCGCGAGTCCATTTAGTTCAACATTCAACATTATCGGGGGACAACTCATGGTGAATGTGTGCACCCCATGTACCTCTGCCTCCTCGATCGGAGGCTCTGGTTCATCATGATCCTCCATGGATCTGTTCTCCACTGCAACATGGTGGTTTGCAGGTTTAACAGGCTTTGCAGCTCGCCTGCACACTCATTGGAGGTGTCCCATTGTTCCACAACCCTTGCAAACATCTCTTTGAATCGGCATGAATGGAAACGATGATCACCCCCGCAGCGTCAACAAGGTGTTAATGGCCTTGCATTCATCACCCTTGATGGTGGACTCCGAGACATCTGCGGACATGTAGCTGCAGGTATGTGTGACCTGCCCTGTACGTTACGATTCGAAAACAACATCACTTTGTTCACAGTACTTGTAGCAGCACTTGTGTGCTGAGAGATTTGCTTCGTATTGTCACTGGTGGCAATGAACGCCTGAGCTATTGCTATGGTCTTGCTCAAGGTTGGGGTCTCTACAGTCAAAAGTTTGCGAAGTATGGTTTCATGGCCAATGCCAAGTACGAAAAAGTCTGAGCATGTGCTCCAAATGTCCTTCAAATTCGCAATGTCCTGCAAGGCGTCTTAGCTCGGTGACATAAATTGCCACTTCCTGGCCTTCAGACCTTTTGTAGGTGTAGAACCAGTACCTCGCCGTCAGAACTCTTTCTTTCGGGTTCAAATGCTCGCGGACCAGTGTGCACAAATCGTCACATGATTTCTTCATGGGTTTCGCTGGAGTGAACATGATTCTTCATGAGGCCATACGTTGGTGCCCCACAGTGAGGAGGATCGCCCTTCGTTTGGCAGTGCTCTTTTCCCCATCTAGCTCGTTGGCCATGAAGTATTGGTCGAGTCGTTCCACAAACGTTTCCCAATCATCTCCCTCCAAGAATTTCTCCAGGATGCCCACTGTTCTCTGCATCTTTGGGTTCGCTATCTGTATCTCGTCACCAGTTGTTCTGTACGGAGAAAGTGTCAGACTGAACACTGAGCTCCAAGTAAGGTGTGACCTTAGTCTTTTATTGCAGGTCTCCAGAGTGCCTCTCCAACCTGAGAAGCCTCCTTAAATACCTGTGCTCCTCCCAAGAGATTATGGGATCCCTTCGGACTCCAGTGGATGAGCCCTTTGGTGGCTGTACAGAGTAAGTACAAGTTTACATATCTAACAAAGCGCATGCGCCTAAACCCGGAACTTGCAATCTGTCAAGAATCATCTTGACGGATCCACCACATCCGAAGGTAAAGGGCCTCCACTGGCACAGAATTGGGCTATTTGCCCAACTTCTGCCCAGCAAATGCCCTTGAAATTCTTACAACTGATAAAAGCAGGCGTATGGCTTGCTTTTATCAGCGTAAGACTTTTAAAAAGTACAGAAAAATATATTTTTTTAATAAGTTAAACATTTAAATTTCTGTTAAATAAGGTAAGTTCATTTTTAGACACTTTAAAATATGTAAATTTATTTTTCAAAAAATTACATTTTTGGTTTAAGTAATTAATTAAATTCCATTTTGATTAATTTGAAATATGTGATTTTTTAAATTTATTTTCAGTGTTTGTATGTTTTTGGAAGTATTCCCATTCAAACTTATGGTGGCTCCATATGTATGAATGGGAATACCCCTATTTTAATTGGTTGGCCCAGCCCACATGATCCCAGGAATGCATACGAAGCCCATACACTCCTGGGATACATGGGCATCTACAAAAGCCTTCGCAGAGAGGCCCAGGACAACAAGTCTCTGAACCTCCGGGACCACCAGGTACTTTCGTAGAAATCTTTGCAATCATTGGCATCTGCCCGTGGGAAGCCTCTGACCGCAAATTCTGAGCCATTGGAATTGCAGCAGCAGCCAACAGTGAAGTCACAAACTCAATATTATTCAGCCAATGTATTTTCCTCGGGTCTCAGCTTTAGTTTCAATTTTGTAGGTCCTAAAATTCAATCAATGGTGAAGTCAAAAGTTTCTGTCCGGTGAACTGGTGTGCAAATCTCTACACTGCCAAAAAATATGGTCACATCTTTGAGAGAAAAAACTGATGCAACACCTGAACATGCAGTCAGCCATCACTGCTCCTCCCCCACCAAATTTGGGAATCAGGTAACAAGCAAAATAAAAACAAAAAATGTAATTGTCCTTTGATTGTTCCTCAGTCTTCAGTTTCAGATAGCCTGGCTCACCCATCTTGGAGTGACAAGCTAATATAAATCCCAAATTACCTAAATGAAGCAAAATCATGAAAACAAACTAATAACAGGGCCAAAATTGACTCGCGCTAGGTTTGGGGCGTCAGCACGGGAAGCAGCGGCCCCATTGTGGATTTCGGCTCTTTGATTAAAAAAAAAATGTTGCCTGTGGTTAGGGAGCGTTCCCCTGGTGTTCGCTTGCCGTCGCACTCAGCACATCAGCGCCGCGCGGACATGCTGCGTCACACTGACACCTCACACTGTCCCTCTCGTTCTTTTAAAGGGAAGGGTCGCTGCGAACTCTGTAGCCTCTTTAGTGGTGCCCACTAGGCCACCAGGGAGGGTGTCGGTCGGGCCAGCAGCCTGGCACGCGAGGGGAAACTGGTCTGCATGTTGGCGGCCCGGCCACACCAATGGCCGCCATTGTCGGGCCGACTGAAAAGTCAGCTGACAGAAAAAAGATGGTGGCCACCACTCTGCCACCTCCCCTTTAAGGGCGGCCCGAGCGCCACAGCTTTCCACACCGAAAAGCTGTCGGTGGCATTTCCCCTTGCCAATCTCGCATCTCACGGGGCAATTTCCCCGAGGGGCGCAAAAAGTCGGGACGGGGCAATCCGGGGTCAACACATGGTGATGACGCTATCGTCGTGCGTGCACCACGCCAGTGTTCTAATCACAGGGCGCAGCACAAACTATTTTTCGCGGGCAGAGCCCCGGGGGCAATTCCGTGCAGGTCGATGTGGCCGCTGCACCCTCGCGCTAACTCATTAGTGCTTCGTTATCACCAGTCAGCAGCGCTAACTGGCCTTACGCAAAGGGGCAATTTCAGCCCCAACGTGTTTTGAATCACTTTTTTCCTTCAACCATTGCTTTCATTCTTTTTTTAAATTTGGAGAATACTGTCTATTAAATTAAATCCAAAGGTGTAAAATAAAAATATATTGACTATAATTTTGAGGCTTTAAAGATAAACCATTACCTCTGGGGGGTTACAGGGTTTGAGTGTTTTGAGAATCCTTCAGTTTTTGGCTTGCCGCATTATAACATATGTCATCTTACAGCTGTCAGGTGAACAGATTACTGGAAGGAGTACCAGCCCCAGGACTACTCTTGTTCACTTTCTACAGCAAAGGCCTGTGAGCCAGCTATGAGATCTGGGAGACCTTCAATAAAGAGAATCTTGCTTCCAATATCACATTGCAAAACATTGTGATAAATTCCACATTTACCATCAATTAAATATCCCTAAATTTATCATGCAGTATTTCTTTTGGAAATATACTCCTGTCACAACTGACCGCAACTTCTGGAAGTAGCGCATACAAATCCTAACGTGGAAATCCTGAACCTGTGGTCAACCTGCTCCGACACTGGCTGTGCTGTGTGTCCCCCACCCCCAAAGCCGGCAATCAGGGAAATCACTGATGAAAACGTGGGCTTTTCCAGGGTAATATCGCTGTTAAATACCCCATTAAAAGTTAAATGTTGTTCGTTTGGGGTTTTAATAGTGTATTGACTGCTAAACACAGGTTATGACCCTTAAAAATCTAATATTAATTTTGTGGCGTGTCAAATTTATCCATTATAATCAAAATAACAATTTAGAAACATAGAAATTTACAGCGCAGAAGGAGGCCATTTCGGCCCATCATGTCTGCGCCAGCCGACAAAGCCGCACAGCCCTTCGTCCGCAGCCCTAAAGGTTACGTACAAACCCATGAACAATGACGGAAAGGCAAAGAGCACCCAGCCCAATCAGTCCGTCCCACACCACTGCAACATCCCTTATCCTAAAAACATCTACACTCCACCCCAACTGGAGCCATGTGATCTCCTGGGAGAGGCAAAAACCAGATTAAAAACCCAGGCCAATTTAGGGAGAAAAAATATCTGGGAAAATTCCTCTCCGACCCATCCAGGCAATCAAAACTAGTCCAGGAGATCACCCTGGCTGTATTCTATTCCCTGCAGTACTTACCAACAAAAGGTCATCTAGTCTAATCCAAATTGTCAGCTCTAGGTCCGTAACGCTGTAGGTTACGGCACTTTAAGTGCCCATCCAATCATCTCTTAAAAGTGGTGAGGGTTTCTGCATCCACCACTCTTCCAGGCAGCGAGTTCCAGATTCCCACAACCCTCTGCGTAAAGAAGCCCCCCCTCAAATCCCCTCTAAACCTTCCACCAACCACCTTATAATTATGCCCCCTCGTAATAGCCTCCTCCATCAATGCAAAGAGACCCTTACTATCCACTATGTCCAGGCCCCTCAATATTTTGTACACCTTGATGAGGTCTCCTCTCAAATTCCTCTGTTCCAATGAGAACAAACCCAGCCTATCCAATCTATCCTCATAACTAAGATTCTCCATTCCAGGCAGCATCCTCGTAAATCTCCTCTGCGCCCTCTCTAGTGCAATCACGTCCTTCCTATACTACGGCGACCAGCACTGCACGCAGTACTCCAGCTGTGGCCTAACCAGAGTATTATACAATTTAAGCATAACCTCCCTGCTCTTATATTCTATGCCTTGGCCAATAAAGGCAAGCATTCCTTATGCCTTCTTAACCACCTGGCCTGCTACTTTGAGATCTGTGGACAAGCACTCCAAGGTTCCTTTGTTCATCTACACTATTAAGTGGCTTACCACTTAATATGTATGCTCTTTCCTTATTAGCCCTCCCAACTTCTCTGAATTAAATTCCATTTGCCACTGCTCTGCCCACCTGACCAGTAGATTGATATCTTCCTGCAGCCCATGACTTTCCTCTTCATTATCAACCGCACAGCCAATTTTAGTGTCATCTGTAAACTTCTTAATCATACTTCCTATATTCAAAACGTTTAAAATTCTGACGGGTTTAGACAGGTTAGATGCAGGAAGAATGTTCCTAATGTTGGGGAAGTCCAGAACCAGGGGTCACAGTCTGAGGATAAGGGGTAAGCCATTTAGGACCGAGATGAGGAGAAACTTCTTCACCCAGAGAGTGGTGAACCTGTGGAATTCTCTACCACAGAAAGTAGTTGAGGCCAATTCACTAAATATATTCAAAAGGGAGTTAGATGAAGTCCTTACTACTCGGGGGATCAAGGGTTATGGCGAGAAAGCAGGAAGGGGGTACTGAAGTTTCATGTTCAGCCATGAACTCATTGAATGGCGGTGCAGGCTAGAAGGGCTGAATGGCCTGCTCCTGCACCTATTTTCTATGTTTCTATGTTTCAAATCTAAATCGGCTTTAACCTTCATGACCAGTTTACCATATGGAACATAGAAACATAGAAAATAGGTGCAGGAGTAGGCAATTCGGCCCTTTGAGCCTGCACCACCATTCAATAAGATCATGGCTGATCATCACCTCAGTACCCCTTTCCTGCTTTCTCTTCATACTCCTTGATCCCCTTAGCCGTAAGGGCCATATCTAACTCCCTCTTGAATATATCCAATGAACTGGCATCAACAACTCTGTGCAGGGAATTCCATAGGTTAACAATTCTGAGTGAAGAAATTTCTCCTCATCTCAGTCCTAAATGGCCTACCCCTTATCCTAAGGCTGTGTCTCCTGGTTCTGGACTTCCCCAACATCGGGAACATTCTACCCGCATCTAACCTGTCCCGTCCCGTCAGAATCTTATATGTTTCTATGCGATCCCCTCATCCTTCTAAACTCCAATGTATAAAGGCCCAGTTGATCCACTCTCTCCTCATATGTCAGTCCTGCCATCCCTGGAATCAGACTGGTGAACCTTCGCTGCACTCCCTCAATAGCAAGAACGTCCTTCCTCAGGTTAGGAGACCAAAACTGAACACACTATTCCAGGTGAGGCCTCACCAAGGCCCCGTACAACTGCACCTCCCTGCTCCTATACTCAAAACCCCTAGTTATGAAGGCCAACATACTATTTGCATAAAGCCTTGCTAAAGTCCATATATACTACATCATAACTTATTTTTTAAGTTTGTTCATATTTATTTCAGGTTTACCTTTTTGCCATGTTTTAAAAGTCAGAATAAAAGCAACTTCTTTACTTCTTGGTTCTCTGTCAGTGAGAATTCTGCTTTGTGATTGGCTGTTTAGACAGCTTGTTGACATGACAGCAGAGTGCACTAGGAAATCCCCATTAACTTACACTGATCTCAATTGAACATCAAAAAGCCAAACTCCTCGCTACAGAGATTCCAAGATCATTGTGGCCATCTTTCTTTGGGACTAGTGGCAAACTCCTTTGCTTCGACCCTGACCGCAAATTATGGGTCAATAGCTTTATTCAATAAAAGATGGTTGAAATAATTCAGATCACTGATGCCAGATTGTGTTCCACTGCTTGCAACATCATTCCTGTTGGATTTCCTGAGAAAATGTTAACCTCATAAAACTATGTTGCCTGGAGGTGCTTAAATCTGGTATTTCCACTTTGAGGCAAGATTTCAGGTATATTTTAGCAATTATTATTCACAAAGCAGTAGGCCCTTGCAGATACTTTGAGTTTAAATTTTTACAATTTCCTTTTACAATTATTTGCACTGTGGCAAAGACAAAGAAACCATTTGTTGCATGTTTGAAGAAAACTGTGACCTGATCATGACATTTCAAACTCTCATCTCAGCTGCTCATAAACAATAGCCTGTTATATGTTTAAGGAAAGAGGACAGAAAGAGCTTCCATTTATATAGAGGTTATCAAACAGTTAAGTCCAAGATAAAGATAGTAAGGGTATTATCTGTGTGTTCAATGTCTTCAATTAAATACAGTAAATTAAAATGCAGTGAGTACAAGCAGCAGTACGATGTTGGTATACTACAGTGGAAAAGCTTTATTTATTTTTCTCTGGTTTTATCAATTATGACAAGCACTTTGGAAGATTATGGATCTTTAGGCTCACTGCAGGTTCTGTAAAGAACATTACAATGCTTAAGGAGGTATACAAGATAAATGGTAAAGAAAAGGTAGATCTGGAACACTACTTCAAACCAAGCCATGTGAGAAGGACAAAAGGAAACAGATTCAAACTAGTAAAAGGCAGGTTTAAACGGATGTCAAGAAGTTCTACACACGGAATGATCAGCACATAGGGTGGAACTTTCAACTTTGGCATGGGCGTAAAACAAGTGATAGCGGATTAACTCCCCATTTTACACTCTGCCCAATTTGTTTTACTGTTAACTGCAATCAGTGCATTTTAATGGCTGGTGGGCTTTTCCAATATGAGCCTAGAAATGAATTGATGTTCCTCTGGAAAACTTTCATCAATGGCTATATAAAAAAGCAGCAATAACTGTTTTATACACTTTGATGGAGTTAGATTTGAGCCCTGCATTGAGTAAGGTAAAGCAATATTTGTCTTACTTGATTGAGTCCATATCCTGAGTCTTGGTATCATAGTGGGAATCTCCATCACCTGTTTTTCAGTTTCTGTCCCTCAGGCTTACTTCTGAAATTTGGGCTAGAAATTGCTTAGCCCCCCATTTGGGATGATAACTTTTTCAGTAGCACAAAAGTATTGCCGGGCGCTACGCAAGTGAAGCCGACGTGAACTTCCAGTTTAACGCTCCAGGAAGGAAGTGGAGCACTAAATCAAGCGTTACCACTTCTGATAGAGAATTCAAACAGGCTGCAGAGTTGAGAAAACACAGAACCCATGTCTACGTGTGACTGAGCACATTGCATTAAGTCATCAATCAACTTGATATTTCAGAACCTTTGGCAGCGAGCCAATTAGGGGTTAAGAATATATCAATTGAGCCAATAAGGTCAAAGGAGGAGAGTTCTGTAAATTGATTCAGTATAAGAACAGCCATGTTTTGCTATGTGTTCTCAGAAGGACAAAGGACCTGGCAATCAGCCAGAGCTTGTTGCTGCTGCCAGAATAAAATTACATTAAATCTACAACCGGAGTTTGCATTTCATTGAAAATTAAGAGATCTAACAATTTTGGTGTCACGAACAGGATCGCTGAGGGAAGAAACTGAATTTTGAACATCGGACCTACATACTAAGGTAAGGACTCCTCTTTATAAAAGTCCTCGGTCAATGGTCTAAATTTACCTCCCCTTCTACGCGATTCCGAAAGCCTCCGGTTTGCGAACCCTCCGGTTGGTGATCGGCTCGAGATCCCATAATAAACTTCGGCGGTGTGTTAGTTAATTCATCACCGACCCACTGATTTGGCTGGAAAGCCTATGACTCAAGACCCCAGTAAAGAAATTAGTAATATGCCAGCAGAAGATAAGAGCAAAGAATTGCCTACAACTGTTAAAGGTGGGCGGGCAACACCTGAGGTTTTGATAGATGAAATCCTCGAACAGTTGAAAGAATACATAGAGCAACAATTCAACTTATCTAAAACCTGTATTAAGATCGAATGAAAATACGGTACCTCCAAAGAACAATGGTCCTTGGATGAGATCAAAAGAGTCTGGGGATAAACGACCCGTATGAAAAATAATGAACCAGATGGTCCCTAGCGGTTATGGGACAGATCCGATAGCGGAATGAAATAATAACACGTTCCCAATATGATAAGGACCTGACCCGTATGAAGAACCAATTTCAAGCGCTTTGTGAACAGCTGAGACAGAAAAAGTTTGAACTTGAAAAGTTGGAAGCGGAAGTTAAAGATCTTAAAGGTGAAATTAAAGAATGGAAAAAAATCATTAGGTCAAGAGACAGTAATAGGAAAAGGAAAATGTATCAGTCAATTCCCAGGGTACCCATGTTTGGATAAATTAAAAGCGCAAACCCGAAGACACGACCAAGGAATAGATATGGATTCTGAGCCCTCTGACGATACAGGGTCGAAGGATGAAGAATTAGGGGTGCACTTTGCCCCGTTTAAAAAAAGATGAGTTGTAGTCAAATCAGAAGAGAGTGCGGATGAGGACGGAACCAAAAAAAAAAATAAAGAAAAGAGTGTATGCAGAATACTTATTTCATGATCTGGCAGACCCAGAGAAAATTGATAAATGGTCCAAGGAGTTGCCCAATCCAAAGAAAGGAGGAGTGAAAATGTGGGACCAATTGGACCACTTAAGAAATATATATCAACTTCATCCCTGGGATGGAGTGCAAATTTTGACCATAATGGTGCTAAAAACACAAGGAAGAAAATTGCACGACAAGGTAGAAGAAGCTTTGGGGCAGGGTGAGCAAGAATTAAACGCAGGATGGGGGGCGATTAAACACTGGCTACAAGCCTTCAGTCCGGCTAAGACAGACTGGGGAAAAATTGCAGCCTGCCAACAGAAAGGAACAGAGGAGATCCTGGAGAATGACGAGTGATTTAGATGCACGTGGCTAGAACATTTGGGTATGAATAATACGGATGAGGAAATGGATGAACAAGTGTTTGGACCCCTGACAGCAGCTTTCGTGGCAGGTCTAAAGCCAGAACTGTCCAAAATGCTTAAGGTAGTGTTACCGGACTGGGAAGGTAGAGGAACTACCTTTGCAGCGTTGGTGGATCGATGTAATCAATTAGACAGGGATATGGGAACTAAAGTCCGAGCTGTGCAAGCTATGGGATGGAAATCCCAGGATTCCGATAAACAGTCATTAGGAAAATTACCCGGAAAATGTCATTATTGTGGGAAAGAAGGTCACTGGGTCAAGACGTGCAGGGCAAAACAGCAAGGTCACGGCCGGGGAAGAGGACACAGCCAGGGATACAATTCAGCCAACAAACCAGGCTCGTCACAAGAGAACGACCTCATAGAAGCATTTAAGCGACTGACAATACAACAATAGAAGGAGTTGCTTGGGATAGCAAAAAATGATTAGAGCCTGCCCTGGCCTCCCTCCTCGCACTAATACAACAGAGGGGAGATGGGATATATATAAAAAAAACTGAGGGTGGGCGATGAGGATTTGGACTGTCTTTTAGACACAGGGCGGAATTAACATGCTTACCCCTACAATATGGAGACTTTTTGCCGTTGGATGGTAGGGCACGTACAGCCTATGGAGTTGGGGGCCATAAAATGGAAATTAAAAGGACAACACCGGTACTTATAGGGCTGGGTCCACATGAACAAACCACACCGGTCTGGATAGGCCCAGTAGATCAACCCCTTTTGGGAATGGACGTTCAAATCAAAGTAGATTCATCGTTGCATTTCGAGGATGGTCGGGTGACATGGTCAATTAGAACATTGAAGAAAGAAGAATTGAAGGAACACCCGATATGGGCTAAAGATAAGAACGATTGTGGCCTACTCCAGATGGAGCCTGCGTCATTTACCGGGACCAAGCCTCCATGCACTAAACAGTATCCCATCAGTCCAACTGCCATCGCGGGAATCTTACCGGTTATTCAGCAATTGGAGAAACAAGGGGTGCTTATTAAAACGCATAGCTCCTCCAATAGCCCCGTGTGGCCAGTACAGAAATCTAATGAGACTTGCCGTTTGACCGTCGATTATAGGAAAGCTAACCAGTATATTGATCAAAAAGCTCCTTCGGTCGCAGATCCCTCCACCATTTTTAATGCCCTCAAACCGGAACATAAATATTTCTCGGTTATAGATATGGCCAACGGATTTTGGTCGGTGCCTCTGGCACCGGAGGTTCGACAGTGGTTTGCTTTCACGTTCCAAGGACAACAGTATACTTGGACCCAGTTACCGCAGGGTTTCCACAACAGCCCTACGGTATTCCACATGGCTTTACAAAGCCATTTGCGAGAATTACCTCCCCTGTCATCCACAGTCATCCAATATGTAGACGATATCCTGCTAGCTTCAAACACGGAAGAACAGCATGAACAAGATTTACGAGCTTTGCTGGACGACCTTTGGCTGAAAGGACAAAAAGCCAGCATCGACAAAGCACAAATATCCCAAGAAGAGGTTGTATACCTGGGACAAAAGATTTCACAAGGAAAGAGAGAACTTACCCAGGATAGAACTGCAGCCATTCGGGCTGCTAAAAAAACCCACCACTATTCAGGAACTAAGGTCTTTTTTGGGATTGTGTAACTTTAACAGAAATTGGATTGACTCCCTCACACAGCTTGCTCAGCCACTGAATGATATCTTAAAGGGGAAACGTGCCTCTAAAGAAGCCATCACCCTCACTAAGGAACAGCAAGAGGCCTTCCTGAGTTTGAAAAAGGCTTTGTGTTCGGCACCGGCTCTGGGAATCCCCGACAGTGGGAAGCCATTTACCCTGTTTGTCCATGAGAAAGGAGGATACATGACAGCTATACTGACACAAGAACATGGGGATCGGCAAAGACCTATTGGCTATTATTCAGCAAAACTGGATCCGGTAGCCCTCGGATAGGGAAGTTGCCTAAGGGCCATGGAAGCTACATGTCGAGCGGTAATGATCACTGCAGGTCTAGTCCTCGACCAAAAGCTGATTGTCGTCAAGTGTCCCCACACCGTACACGCTTTGCTGTCTATGAATAGAATGTCTCAGGTGACGGCAGCTAGATGGACCCGCTTGACAGCAGTTTTGGAAGCTCCTAATCTCCATATCGTCCGGGCAAGCCCGGTTAATCCCGCAACTATGCTCCCAATGTCAGAATCGAGGGAGCAAGAGGGGGGGGGGAAGAATGTGAAGAGCATGACTGCGTGGAGATTTTAAAAGAAACAGAAGAAACAGCCTTAGCAGCAGAGGAGCCTCTGCACAACCCAGACCTCATCCTGTTTACAGATGGTTCCTCCTTTGTTGACAATGGTACCAGAAAAGCAGGATGGGCAGTTACAACCTTATATGAGGTCGTGGCAAAAGGATGTTTACCCTCAGGAACGTCAGCACAACAGGCCGAGTTACGGGCCCTGTCAGAAGCATATCGAATAGCAGAAGGACAGACAGCTAATGTCTACACAGATTCGCGTTATGCTTTTGGAGTCGCTCACGACTTTGGTCTGTTATGGCGGAAAAGAGGATTCCTCACTGCTGCTGATACATCTATCCGAAATGGAAAAGAAGTCCGAGACTTACTAGAGACCATACAATTACCTCAGGAAGTGTCCATCCTGAAGTGTAAGGCCCATACCAAGGAAAATACCACGGAAGCACAGGGAAATGCCCCAGCCGACCAGGCAGCTAAAGATGCCGCCTCACAGGGCGCTCCCTCAGAAGAACCAACACAGATGTGTAGATTGAAAGCACTCAGGACTCTGACACAAGACCTTCAAACACTGCAAGGCGAGTGCTCCCAAGAGGAAAAATGGACACGGATTGAGGCAGGAATTAAGCTATGCGAAGATGGTGTCTGGAGACAAAGAGTTACCGACAAGCCAGTCGCGCCACAAGCACTTAGGCCTTTTTGAGCCCAACAGATCCACTCGTGGGGACACTTGGCCTCACAACAGATGTCGGCACGGTTCCAGAAAAGCTGGTGGGGTCAGGGATTTAAAAAACATGCCCAGCTGGTAGCAGATCGCTGTGTGGTCCGCCAGAAAAATAATTCTGGACCCATCACGGTAATGCCCCAACTGAGGCCCCCTGCCCCTGTCGGACCATTCCAGCATCTGCAGGTTGATTATATATCTCTCCCTCCATGCCAAGGATACACTAACATTCTTGTCATGGTCGACAGATTCTCTGGATGGGTAGAAGCTGTCCCAACTAAAAGAGCCACAGCCAATCACACTGCAAAGGTCTTGTGTAAGGATTACATTCCCTGATGGGGAGTCCCGAGTAGCATTGACTCAGATCAGGGAACACACTTCACAGGTGCTGTCTGCCAAGAAGTCTGTAGGTTACTGAACATTACGTGGGATTTACACTGTCCTTATCACCCACAATCATCAGGACAAGTAGAGCGAATGAATCGAACTCTGAAACAACGGCTTGCCAAATATCACCACGAAGGAACACCATGGCCCCAGGTACTACCAATAGTGCTATGTAGCATTAGGGCAACCCTGAACAGAACTACAGGTCTAAGCCCATTTGAAATTATAACAGGAAGACCCATGTTGCTGCCAGGAACTACTGATTTATGGAAAGCTGATGTTCACTTAATGAGTGACACTTTGTTATCATACTGTCAGAACCTAACCAATGCTATTAGTTGTGTTTCCCGACAGGTATCGGCAGCTTGGGGTAATCCACCCGAAGGAGGACACAACATAATCCCAGGAGTCTGGGTCTATGTGACATAGTTGCATAAAGAACCTTTGGGTGCCAAGTAGGAGGGACCTTACCAAGTGTTATTGACCACCCAGGCAGCTGTTAAAGTCCAAGAAAAGAAAGCCTGGATCCACGCCTCACACGTTAAACGAGCACCCGTAACTGAAGCTGAAATCTGATAAGGACAATTACTTTTTGCCAAAATGTATACATTTATTGTATTACTGACTGCAGGTATTCCAGGCATTTGCCTACTTCTTACTAGCCGACCCTCTGCACCAAAGGGAAATAGTAGAGTACCCAGGGAATTACATGTAAATACCTTTTTATATATGTCATACACTTATGCCAAACAAGGTAACATTTCTAGTTGTTGGGTGTGTGCGCATATTCCTCTTCACTCAAAGGGAGGGATTCCCTTGAGGCCAGTTCCCTTGAATATCTCGGAAATCGCTGAGTGGATAATTAATCAAAACAAAACAGGCAATGCGTTTCAAGATACGGAAGACTGGGCACGTTAATGGAAGTCAGCAGGTTACAATCTGACTACCTTTGAAGGAGGATACCAACCGTGCTACAATAATTTCAAACAGCCCCCATTTTTTATCATCACTAATACAACGGGGATAGGAAGACTGGGGGAATCGGTCTGTCTGATTAGAAACATCAAAGGAGGCCAAAATATGGGGTATAGTAACTGCTCCTGGAATTATAATATCAAGCCACGGAACCGTCCAAACTGGGCCGATGTGGGAATTCTTAACGTAACAGGGAATCTGAATAAAACAGATGGAAAAGCCTGGACAGACCCCGGAGTGTTGCTGACAGAGAAACAGCTAACATTCATTGCCTATAATGGCATCTATTGGGTGTGTGGCCACTAGGCCTACCCTTGGCTGCCCCAGAATTGGACGGGATCCTGCTATTTAGCCTACATTGTGTCATATATGTATCATATAAAGTCACTGTCGGAACATCTACACCGTCCTAAGAGAGCCATCACAGAAACAGAGAGGTTCTTTGCCATTCTGATCCCCAGGTATGGGTCCGCCAGACTGGCAAGGGAATCCATTAACATGGCATCCGTTGTGGAACGGGTAGCCAATGATACTTCAGAGGCCCTAGTTAAAAAAAAATCAATGTAGAAATGGTAGCAATCCGCACAGTAGCCCTACAGAATAGACTGGCCCTTGACTACAGCCTGGCTGAAAAGGGAGGTACTTGCGCCCTACTCGGAACTGAGTGTTGCACGTATATCCCAGATAGCTCCGAAGAAATTGCCCACTTAGCGGAGCATATCCAAAAGAAGGTAGAAAAATTTAAGCAACCCCCATCATTCACTTTGTGGAGCGGAGCCACTGAATGGCTAGGTTCAATATGAACTTCATTGGTGGAAGGTTTAATTCTATTTGTTGTAATTATTTTACTTTTATATTGTTTGTTTATGTTGATTAAATGTTGTTGCAACCAGGCGGCTGTAGCTGCTGTCACGCAGGAGACACACCTTGCAGGTCCCAGCAGACCGTCTGTACGTGGCACAGGGGTATGTATGCTTAAAGGAAGGTTGTTTACTGGTTGAATTAAGATATTGATTTGGATTAAATTGGAATGAGGTGAATTAACCTACTAAAACCAGACTTCCATTGTGGCCACGATGGAATTCGGGTTGATGTAAATTTGTGTGGAAGCTACTAGTCCAGATATGTGGTGAAACAGTTCAACAAATTTTAGAAGGAAACTGTATTAATATGTATGAAATTATTTTGTAGAATGTTTAACCAGTGATACCTGATGTTTTATAGAAACATAGAAACATAGAAAACAGGTGCAGAAGTAGGCCATTCGGCCCTTCGAGCCTGCACCGCCATTCAATAAGATCATTGCTGATCATTCCTTCAGTACATCCCTGTCTGGCGTAAAAATAAAAAATGGAAGGTGGCTCAACCGTGGCTATCAAGGGAAATCAGGGATAGTATTAAAGCCAAGGAAGTGGCATACAAATTAGCCAGAAATAGCAGTGAACCTGGGGACTGGGAGAAATTTAGAACTCAGCAGAGGAGGACAAAGGGTTTGATTATGGCAGGGAAAATAGAGTACGAGAGGAAGCTTGCAGGGAACATTAAGATGGACTGCAAAAGTTTCTATAGGTATGTAAAGAGAAAAAGGTTGGTGAAGACAAACATAGGTCCCCTGCAATCAGAATCAGGGGAAGTCATAACGGGGAACAAAGAAATGGCAGACCAATTGAACAAGTACTTTGGTTCGGTATTCACTAAGGAGGCCACAAACAACCTTCTGGATATAAAAGGGGTCAGAGGGTCTAGTAAGAAGGAGGAACTGAGGGAAAGCCTTATTGGTCGGGAAATTGTGTTGGGGAAATTGATGGGATTGAAGGCCGATAAATCCCCAGGGCCTGATGGACTGCATCCCAGAGTACTTAAGGAGGTGGCCTTGGAAATAGCGGATGCATTGACAGTCATTTTCCAACATTCCATAGACTCTGGATCAGTTCCTATGCAGTGGAGGGTAGCCAATGTAACCCCACTTTTTAAAAAAGGAGGGAGAGAGAAAACAGGGAATTATAGACCGGTCAGCCTGACATCAGTAGTGGGTAAAATGATGGAATCAATTATTAAGGATGTCATAGCAGCGCATTTGGAAAGAGGTGACATGATAGGTCCAAGTCAGCATGGATTTGTGAAAGGGAAACCATGCTTGACAAATCTTCTGGAATTTTTTGAGGATGTTTCCAGTAGAGTGGACAAGGGAGAACCAGTTGATGTGGTGTATTTGGACTTTCAGAAGGCTTTCGACAAGGTCCCACACAAGAGATTAATGTGCAAAGTTAAAGCACATGGGATTGGGGGTAGTGTGCTGACATGGATTGAGAACTGGTTGTCAGACAGGAAGCAAAGAGTAGGAGTAAATGGGTACTTTTCAGAATGGCAGGCAGTGACTAGTGGGGTACCGCAAGGTTCTGTGCTGGGGCCCCAGCTGTTTACATTGTACATTAATGATTTGGACGAGAGGATTAAATGTAGTATCTCCAAATTTGCAGATGACACTAAGTTGGGTGGCAGTGTGAGCTGCGAGAAGGATGCTATGAGGCTGCAGAGTGACTTGGATAGGTTAGGTGAGTGGGCAAATGCATAGCAGATGAGGTATAATGTGGATAAATGTGAGGTTATCCACTATGGTGGTAAAAACAGAGAGACAGACTATTATCTGAATGGTGACAGATTAGGAAAAGGGGAGTCGCTCCTCATAAGACAGCCCAGCCATCCCTGGAATCAGTCTGGTGAACCTTCGCTGCACTCCCTCAATAGCAAGAATGTCCTTCCTCAGACTAGGAGGCCAAAACTGAACACAATATTCCAGGTGAGGCCTCACTAAGGCCCTGTACAACTGCAGCAAGACCTCCGTGCTCCTATATTCAAATCCCCTAGCTATGAAGGCCAACATACCATTTGCCTTCTTTACCGCCTGCTGTATCTGCGTGCCCACTTTCAGTGCCTGATGAACCATGACACCTAGGTCTCGTTGCACCTCACTTTTTTCTAGTTTGCCGCCATTCACATAATATTCTGCCTTCATGTTTTTGCCCCCAAAATGGATAACCTCACATTTATCCACATTATACTGCACCTGCCATGTATTTGCCCACTCACCTAATCTGTCCAAGTCACCCTCCTCACATCGCCACCGAGTTTAATGTCATCTGCAAACTTGGAGATATTACACTTTATTCCTTCATCCAAATCATTAATGTATATTGTAAAGAGCTGGGGTCCCAGCATTGAGCCCTGTGGCACCCCACTAGTAACTGCCTGCCATTCTGAAAAGGACCTGTTTATCCCGACTCTCTGCTTCCTGTCTGCCAACCAGTTCTCTATCCACATCAGTACATTACCCCCAATACCATGCGCTTTGATTTTGCACATCAATCTCTTCTGCGGGACCTTGTAAAAAACCTTTTGAAAGTCCAAATACACCACATCCACTGGTTCTCCCTTGTCCACTCTACTAGTTACATCCTCAAAAAATTCCAGAAGATTCGTCAAGCATGATTTCCCTTTCATAAATCTATGCTGACTCGGTCCGAACCCGTCACTGCTTTCCAAATGGGCTGCTATTTCATCCTTAATGATTGATTCCAACATTTTCCCCACTACTGATGTCAGGCTAACTGGTCTATAATTACCCACTTTCTCTCTCCCTCCTTTTTTAAAAAGTGGTGTTACATTAGCTACCCTCCAGTCCATTAGGAACTGATCCAGAGTCGATAGATTGTTGGAAAATGATCACCAATGCATCCACTATTTCTAGGGCCACTTCCTTAAGTACTCTGGGATGCAGACTATCAGGACTCGGGGATTTATCGGCCTTTAATCCCATCAATTTCCCTAACACAATTTCCCGCCTAATAAGGATATCTTTCAGTTCCTCATTCTCACTAGGCCCACTGTCCCCAGTACATTCGGAAGGTTATTTGTATCTTCCTTTGTGAAGACGGAACCGAAGTATTGGTTCAATTGGTCTGCCATTTCTTTGTTCCCCATTATAAATTCATCTGAATCCGACTGCAAAGGACCTACGTTTGTCTTCACTAATCTTTTTCTCTTCACATATTTATAGAAGCTTTTGCAGTCAGTTTTTATGTTCCCTGCAAGCTTTCTCTCATACTCTATTTTCCCCTTCTTAATTAAACCCTTAGTCCTCTTCTGTTGAATTCTAAATTTCTCCCAGTCCTCAGGTTTGTTGCTTTTTCTAGCCAATTTATATGCCTCTTCCTTGGTTTTAACACTATCCTTAATTTCCCTTGTTAGCCATGGTTGAGCCACCTTCCCAGTTTTATTTTTACTCCAGATAGGGATGTACAATTGCTGAGGTTCATCCATGTGTCATTGCTTATCCACCGTCAACCCTTTAAGTATCCTCTGCCAGTCTATTCTAGCCAATTCACACCTCATACCGTCGAAGTTACCTTTCCTTAAGTTCAGGACCCTAGTTTCCAAATTAACTTTGTCACTCTCCATCTTAATAAGGAATTCTACCATATTATGGTCACTTTTCCCCAAAGGGCCTCGCACAACAAGATTGCTAATTAGTCCCTTCTCATTACACATCACCCAGTCTAGGATGGCCAGCTCCCTGGTTGGTTCCTCGTCATATTGGTCTTGAAAACCATCCCTAATACACTCCAGGATATCCTCCTCCACCACATTGCTACCAGTTAGGTTCGCCCAATGTATATGTAAATTAAAGTCACCCATGATTACTGCTGTACCTTTATTGCACACATCCCTTATTTCTTGTTTGATGCTGTCCCCAACCTCACTACTACTATTTGGTGGTCTATACACAACTCTCACTGGTGTTTTCTGCCCTTTGGAATTCCGCAGTTCCACCCATACCGATTCCACATCATCCAGGCTAATGTCCTTCCTTACAATTGCATTGATTTCCTCTTTAACCAGCAACGTCACCCCGCCTCCTTTTCCTTTCTGTCTATCCTTCCCAAATGCTGAATACCCTTGGAGGTTGAGTTCCCAGCCTTGGTCACCCTGGAGCCATGTCTCCTTGATGCCAATCACATCTTATCCGTTAACTGCTATCTGCGCAGTTAATTCATCCACCTTATTCTGAATACTCCTCGCATTGAGGCACAGAGCCTTCAGGCTTGTCTTTTTAAGATTCAATTTGTGAAAGGATCAAAGGGGGGATTGATAGAGAATATTGATAGAGAATTCAAACAGGCTGCAGACAGGCTGCAAAGTTGAGAAAACAGAGAACCCATGTCTACGTGCAACTGAGCACATTGCATTAAGTCATCAATCAACTTGACATTTCAGGACCTTTGGCGGTGAGCCAATTAGGGGTTAAGAATATATCAATTGTGCCAATATGGTCAAAGGAGGCGAATTCTGTAAATTGATCCAGTATAAGAACAGCCATGTTTTGCCATGATTTCTCACACTGCACAATGACCCATGTAGTGCTGCCGGGACCCTTGGCTCCTTCCCTCACTTAAAGGGCAGGCTCTGCAATAAATTGACTCCCCTGCTTGCTGACGGCAGCCACGATCCGCGACGATCAGCCCCAAACACTCGACCGAAAGCACCGCAATCCCTTTAAATACTGCTCCACAAGCGACAGACCTACCTTACAACGCCTCCTGCAGCTGCCAATGTTGACGCCCGGGGATGCTGCAGGGGGCAGAACCCAAGTTTGCATCGGTGCGGTACCGCGACACTGCGCACCCGATGATGTCATGATCTCCGGGGCGCAGGAGATCGTGGTGTTAAGGATTACTGCCGCCGCTAATCTGCAAAGCAAGTTCACGGGCATCGGTACTGTTGCCACACCCAGTCGCAGAGCCGGTAGTGCATGTTATCCCTCACCGGAGGTGCTAACAAGAGGCGCAAAGGAGGCCAATTTATCCCCCTAGGGAACTTGTGTCTTATGCTCATCAAGATTTATAAATAATAACACATTAAGTTATGAAACTAAATACTAAAATATTGTATTAAATGTAAATATTTAATATGATACTTGAGTGTATAGATTAATCATTTAGTGAGATTATTGTTTATAAACCAATAATCATCACTCTCCCTTTTTATGGCCAAATCCAATTTGACTTGGATAATCTTGCATGGCAAAGGAAATGCAAAACTCCTCTTCCCCACGATTAGCCCTCCTACTTGAACTGCCTCTCCTGATCCTTATACCTGATGTCATTTGTGATAGACTCTGAGGCTTGTAAATGAACTGCAAGTTGTGAAATCACCTTAAATCAATGTTTAAAAGTTAATTTTAGTCTAACATTGTAGTAAAATACTGTAAAAATAAATTTCTAGTGGCTGCACATCCACTTTTCCACAGAAATATTATAGGTGCAGAAATGTAACCCCTCCTTGATGAGATGGAGCTGGGGGTGAGATCAGCTATCAAGCACACCAAGGGTGAGGGCTCACCACAAAGTGATCCAGTTGAAGATGAGTAAGGTGGTCAGGGCCCCGAATGCCATGTCGGTCAACTGGAAAAAGTACAACAACCTGACGAAGTCAGCCAAGGTAAGCATTCTCATTTCAATATTTTTAGAATTCAATGTTAAAAATAATAGAGAAAGTATGCAAAAATTGTCTGCCTCCATGACAGTCTTTTCAAAGGAAGAACCAACTCATTTAATCTTTTTCTGAGTTCTCACGGCAGGACAAATTGGCACATAATGCACAAAAACGTGCCATGTCCAGTGTGGGTACCCCTTAATTGAAAGAGCTGAATGAGGAGAGGGCACTGCAACTGCAGGGATTCCAGTGAGCTGAGGTCAGCTTCATACACGAACCACCAGACAATTTTCCGAGCCTCTTGCTTTGTCTTCTAATCAGAAATCCACCAGAGGATGAGATAAAGAAAAGGCTTGATAGAGGTATTTGAAATTAGGAATGTGTTCATTAGGCTGGATGTGGAGAAGCTGTTTCTACTTGCGGTGCAGGTTGAGAAGAGCAAATTAGAGTGGGAGCATTCCTGTTGGGCATGTAAACATCAGAATATGGGTCGGACTTGGGTTGAATAGCCTTTTTCCACGTTGTAGCTTGAATGTAATACTGACTATATATTCTGAGGAATGAACATGCTGCACCATTGTAATATTTTATTCTTTCTTCCCACAGGTCCACACCAGCCTGAGAACACCTGGAGAGTGGGCACTGAGGTGGAAACAGAATAGGACGAGGAGGAGGTTGCTCCTTATCATTGTTGAGAGGCTCTCAGGCACCCTTGCCATTGCATCCATCATCTCTGTGTGCATGCCCATCACCCTTCTTCTAAATGCTTCCCAATCGAGGTCCTCATCTGAGCCCAGAGAAACACTCCTACTCCTCTCGGCCTTAGAAAGGAAAGTAAAAAAACCTACCGTACCGTGAATTACCTCTTCTGCTTCTGATCATCTTTTCCATTCAGGTAGAGATAAAATTACAATCTGGCACAAAGATGTCACCAGACCCTGGTATGTATGTTTAAAGAATGGCCCCACTGGCTTTGGTCGGGTGGCTTAGCCGTTGTCCAAAGTGCTGGGCAGGACATCGGCAGGTAAGTCACACCTCGAAGTTTAACTGCTTATCTTTCTGATTTTTACCTTCAGGTAGGATTAAAATCATCCCATTTATTTTTTAAAGGGTTTTACAGCCTTTGTAATACAAACTGGTTGTATAGCTAATGCATATAGATTATCAGATGGATAATATTTTGTGTCAGCTGTCACAGTGGAATAATTATTTTTCTAAGAGCTGCTTTTATTTTAAAATTCAAGAAATCTTTGGATCTCATCCGGTATAGGAGTTAAAAGAGGATGGTATGGTACCTGTACAAGAATTACAAACACTAAACTAATTCCTAGAGGAGCCAGATGCTTTAGACTTCAGGAGAGCGTTGGTAACAACATTCTTTGGGGGAGAAATTGGCCCGGTTTGTGCCTGCTGTTAGCGCCTGCAGAGGGCGGTAACGGGACGCTAAGGGGTTCCTGACTGGGCATGGGAATTCACCGAAGCCTACGAACTTCCCTGGCAATGTACCCCCCCCCTAGCATCAACGTCGGAGGCAGCGAGAAAGATTGCAAAATGTGGCCAGAGGGAGGAAGGCCAACAGGGCTCTCAACAGGAGGCCTTACCCTTCCAGGTGTAAGGGTTTACACGTTTGGTGATCAGGGCACAGCTAGAGGCCACGGACTGAAATGGTTTAAACAAAAACCTGTGGGACTGTTGGGTGGGAGAAAGAGCGCCAGCCTGGGGCAGGTGGTGACTTATAATTGATTAGTGCAGTCAGGAGCGAGACCCGATTAACATCAAGACAAAGGGTTTTGATACAATCAAGCAGAGAAGCCCATGGATTAATTGGCCAGAGGGGAAGAACCAGTTCCCTATGAAGACTGCGAAAATCTAGGACCACAAAGGATCCCACAAGGTGTGCATTTTTGGATAGCGAGACATAAAAGATAAGGAGTTATCTTTGGCCCTGCCAATTCCATGGACAGATGAGGAGTGGATGCAACAGTTAACAAGGTGCAAATTGTGGCCATCCAAACAGATCCAAACCCATCATCACAGTCATCAAGACTCATCCAGACACATTAACTGAAAGCAGCCCAGCAGGAGACGTGTATAATCGAATGGATATATATGAAGGAGTTCACAGAAGTAAAACACCTCAGAACTACAGGTCAGAAAGGAAGAAAGGAAGAAAGGAAGAAAGGAAGAAAACAACAGCAGCAACTGGTTAGATGGATGATTGTATGTCTTTGGTCAATCTCCAAGAAGTCTTGTTCTGTAATTTTGTTTTGTGTGATAAACTTACTGTTGGGTTTAAGCCTAAACTTTGCGTTACGTGGAGTCCTTCCTATAATTCCCAAGGTCTATGAATCAAAGTAGAGTAGAAAACAAACACCCTACACATGATATTCCAGGAGCACTCTCCTACATCAATTTCACTGAGGAACAGTGTCATAGACGGCTCCACTTCACCAAGTATATGGTCACAGAGCTCTGCCACCTCCTGCAACCAGACCTCCAGTCCCAGGTGACCACAGCTCTCTCAGTGCTAGTCAAGGTCACCGTAGCCCTCAATTTCTACACCAGCATTTCTTCCTTCCAGTCTACAACAGGAGACATATCTAACAGATTGCAGTTCGCCGTGCATTGCTGCAGTGACGAGGTCACAGAGGCTCTCTACAGAAGAAGAGACTACATTTCCTTCCCCATCACCAGAGAGAAGCAGCATGAGCATGCATGTGGCTTTGCCAGGATAGCGGGCATCCTCATGGTGCAGGGTGCCATTGACTTCACTCATGTCACTTTGCAGGCACCGCATAAGAATTCTGAGGTATTCCGTAACTGCAAAGGCTACCATTCACTGAATGTGCAGTTGCTGTGCAACCTCACCGTCAATGCCCGGTATCCTGGCACGATGCCTTCCATCCTGCGCCAGACTGGTGTGCCAACTCTGTTCCAGCCACCACATCAAGCTCGCGGCTGGTTGCTGGGAGACAAGGGCTATCTGCTCTCCACCCGGCTCATGACACCCCTCCACAACCCCAACACTTGTTCCCAGCACTCATATAATGAGAGCCACGCGGCCACCAGGAACATCATTGAGCAGACATCGACATCGGAGTACTCAAGCAACGGTCCTCTGCTTGACCATTCAGGAGGAGCCCTCCAGTACTCGGCTGAGCAGGTGTCCCTTTTCTTGGTCATCTGCTGCATGCTGCAAAACTTGGCCATCATGAGGGCGCAGCCATTGCCACCAGGCATAGCCGCATCACCTCAGGAGGAGGAAGAGGGAGACGAAGAGGACGAGGACGAAGATAAGGAGGAGGAGGAGCAACAGGAGCACAAACAACAGCGAGGGAGGAGGCAGCCACTCAATTGGCCTTGTGGAAGGGCGGTCCGTGACCGCCTCATCAGACTTCAGTTCCAAAGAATTCGAAGCCACTCCCCAATTGCCCAGCACGACCCCATCATTCCATCAATTTCTCATTTCATATTGCAGCACAAAGCTCAAATGAGACACGGCATCAAATCTGCCACATTGCATTAAATTTATCCAAATTCTGCCACCACATATATACACACACAACTACAATATTAGCTAATCACTCTTGTGCAAACCTTTACTTCCCCTCTTTACAATGCCTTTTCCTAATTCACTGCTACTACGTAATATCTTTCCAGTGGCTGCAGCAGGGCTGGTGGCAATGCTGAGTGTCGGTGCCAGAGACTGCAGATGGCCTTGCAGTATGCCCTCGACCAGCTCTGGGCTGGCTGTACACTGCACCACCTCAAGATGGGCGGCAGCAGTGTGGGCTGGCTGGGTGACAGGCAGCGACAAGTGCAATGGCAGAGTGGCAGTATTAGGATCAAGCATGCTGTCATCCTGAGAGAGGACAGCAGGTTCCTGCTTCACTGACCCACTGCCACTCTGGGGCAGCACCTCAGTATCTCTACCAATCTGCTGGAGCACAGATTGGTGGCCTGCTGCAACACCGTGAGATCCCTGGTGGACTGTGGTGGATCCAGCGACGGTGGCAGCAGATAGAGCTTGCATGGCATCGAGCTGAGACTGCATGAGACCAGTCTGAGACTCAATGCCATCAACCATTGACTGCATGACAGCATTAAGATGTTGCATAGCATCCAGCTGAGTCTACATGAGACCAGTCTGAGATTCGATGTCACCAACCAGTGGCTGCCTGTGCTGCAATGAAAACTGCCACATTGTCCATGACATGTGTCATGAGGTCTGGGTCCCCACAGTCTTTCTGGGAGTCTACCATCCTCTGCAGACTGGCAATGATGGACTCCATGGTGTACACAGAGCTCTGTGCAATGTTTGAGGAGGGCTCTTCCACGCTCCTTACCATTGCCGAGAAGCTCTCGGGCACAATTGCCATTGCACCTACCATCTCCAAGTGCAAGGCCATCACCCTTCTTGTGAACGCCTCCCCATCGAGGTCCTCATCTTAAATCCATTGCAGCAGAACTCGCGCGCGAACTCGCCCTCTGGGAAGCTGGCTCCCGAGCTACCCTTTTCCCCTGGCCTTATTGCAGCCCACTTAACCCTGGTGCATCACCCAGTGCAGATTTCTCTACTAAACTTGCCAGTATCTGAGGTGGTGCCTGCAGGTGAAAGATGCATTGACACAATGCTTTGCTCCTCCTCTTCTTCTCCCATCTCACTCTCACTGGGAGGCTCAGGTACAGGCTGGCCATCTGGTTGCTGATTGTCTGAAAGCATAAAGGCACAAGACTAGCATTAAGGGAGGACAAAGGGGCCGGAATGGAGCAAGGAATGCAGACAGTATAAGGAGCTGGAAAGTGAGAAAGCTTCTGCTGTGAAGGGGAAGTGGGATGAGAGGAGAGCGGCTAAAGATGCTGTTGTTGCCCCCAAGTGGGTCGATGTCGCTGATGGCCATGGCACCCACCACCTGGTACTCAATGAGTCACAGCACTCGTTCCTAAAGATCTGTAAGCTGCTGATGCTGCGCATCACCCCACCTGTTCTCTGCTGCTCCCTCCCATTGTGGGCCATCTTGGCCTGCAAGAGAAATGAATGTGTCTGAGTGAGAGTGCAGCAATGTGTTTGGGAGATGTGCATGCCACTGTTGAATAGCTATAATTGTAGGCAAGGTGTAAGATGTGGATGTGAGTCTCAGTAGGTGGAGATGCTTGGTGGGTGAATGGTGGGGGTGTGGTGATTTGTGTAGGGTATACAGACTGAGGTACAGATGATGATTTGTAGGACCTGTTGAAGCATGTACTCACCCTGCCCACCCAAGCGAGGTCGTTGAATTTATTGCTGCACTGCATTAGGCTCCTCATGACCATACTGCTGGCTGAGATCTCCTGGACTACTTCCCTCCACATTGCCCTGAAGACCTGGGGCAATGGCTTCCGTCCAGTGGTCCCCGAACAGCACTGCCCTCCTTTGTTCCACTTCCGCAACAAATGCCTCCAATGCCTGGTCGCTGAAACAGTGAGCTCTCCCCCTGGGACTGGGATCAGCTATGAGAATTGTCAGATTCAGTTGCTTGCAGGTCACATTCACAACCAGCAATGTTAATAATGAGGATCTGCACAATGATGGAACCTCCCCTTTAAGAACTGCAAGGAGCCAGTGTGAATGAAACTCTTTTAGAGTCTACCTACAAAACATAAAACATTAAACCGTGCCACCCGACCTGGGTGACACACCAGGCATTTACAAGGCCCTTTTTTTCCTTTTTTTTTGGCACTAAAATCACAATTTTCCAGTGCCCCCTATAAAAGGGAAGGGGACACTAAAAGCACCGGCATTTAAAACAAATTAAACTTTAAAACGTAAAATCAAATTAAAATTTGGTTGCCGGGCGTGATGATGCACTCCAGTCCCTCCGGTGCCCACCTCTCGCGGAAGGCCGCAAGCGTACCGGTGGACACCGCGTGCTCCATCTCCAAGGACACCCTGGACCGGATGTAAGAGCGGAAGAGAGGCAGGCAGTCAGGTTGAACGGCCCCCTCGACCGCCCGCTGCCTGGACCGGCTGATGGCACCCTTGGCCGTGCCCAGGAGCAGTCCTATGAGGAGGCCTTCGGACCTACCCGCTCCCCTCCGCACAGGGTGCCCAAAGATCAGGAGAGTGGGACTGAAGTGCAGCCAGAATTTCAGGAGCAGCCCCTTCAAATAATAAAACAGGGGCTGCAACCTTGTGCATTCCATAAAAACATGGAACACGGACTCTTCCAGACCGCAGAAATTGCAGGCGGCCTGGGAGTCGCCAGTGTGAATGATCATTCCCGATTATATTGCACCTGAAATTCATTATCACTCTGCTGGTAGAGCCCCTGTCGTGCCCTAGTGAGGTCATTAGTGCTCCAGTTCTTTCTTGGAGCTCTAACAGCCAATTTAGTGGCAGCTCAGAATCATGAGCACCTGGTGCTACTTTTTCAACATTTCAAACATTAACGCCCCGTTTCTAATTTCTAGGCCTTTATGTCTCACTTAGTGAGTTGAAAGGCAGATATTTATTATTTGAATGTTTCAGAAAATACTGAACTATAAATAATTATCTGGATCAGAAGATAGGTTTTTGATTAAATGTAGAATTTTAACCAGACAAAGGCAACGGGAGAGTTTTAACCCTCCAACAAGTGGGAGAGGGGCGGGGCATAGGTTATCACAGATTCATAGAATGATTACAGCATGGAAGAAGGCCATTCAGCCCATCAAGGCCGTGCCAGGAATTGTTGACACTGATGGGATTCAAACTCACGCGTGCAGAGCACTATGTATTAGCAGTCTACTGTCTTAATCATTCAGCCACCTCACCGTGTTAAATATTAGGAGTGTAAAATCCGACTCCCACCCACCTCCAACACGTCCACTTACTGTTTTAACCAAGGTTGGTTTGGGTACAGCCGAGTAACCCGATCACAAGAGGCGGGTCCATCATTATAATATGGTAATGAGGGCACTTCCCTCTCATTTTGACTGGAATTTGAATTTAATGACACCAGCATGAGTTTCCGGGACTCGGAAAACTCGGCAGCAAACGGAGGCGAGATCGGTCAGCATTTCATGGTATTGGTTAAAGGTCAGGTGTTCTGATATGAATAAAGTCTCATTGCTCACAGCTGCTTTCTAAGTTCCCTCTGGTAAACGATCTGCTGAGAGTTCTTGTGGTGACAAACATTTTGGTAAAGTTTGGAGGTGTTCACACACACAGAGCATCAAGATGATGATGGCCATGGCTGCTTTAGATTGGACTTCGAAAGAGGAATACAATCAGCAGCAGCAACAGAGTGCTAGAAAGAGAACTGCAGGTTGACAACAGAGAGGATAGCCACTAGAGAGGGCAGCAACAGAGAAAGGAGCAACACAGAGGTGGCCAATAGAGAGGGGAACAACATCCCTGATCTCTTTGTACCTGCAAGCAGACTGTAGTGGGGGCTCTCAGGAGATAAAGGATATCCCCTACCAACTTGGCTTGACAGCTGCGAGGAACCCCACCAATGAAGCCCAAGACTGGTACGACAGCCACGTGAATAGTATGTTTAGTGAGTTGGTCTTACCACAGGTAAAGGGTCCACAGGCAGATAGGGAATGGAAGACCAACAGGAAGAGCAGTGCAGGGGTCCCCTGCGGTCATTCCCCTGCAAAACAGATACACCATTTTGGGTACTGTTGAGGGGGATGACTCATTAGGGGAGAGCAGCAGCAGCCAAGTTCATGGCACCGTGGCTGGTTCTGCTGCACAGGAGGGCAGGAAAAAGAGTGGGAGAGCGATAGTGATAGGGGATTCAATTGTAAGGGAAATAGATAGGCATTTCTGTGGCTGCAAGCGAAACTCCAGGATGGTATGTTGCCTCCCTGGTGCAAGGGTCAAGGATGTCTCAGAGCGGGTGCAGGACATTCTGAAAAGGGACGGTGAACAGCCAGTTGTCGTGGTGCATATAGGTATCAACGATATAGGTAAAAAACGGGATGAGATCTTACGAGACGAATTTAGGGAGCTAGGAGTTAAATTAAAATGTAGGACCTCAAAGGTAGTAATCTCAGGATTGCTACCAGTGCCACGTGCTAGTCAGAGTAGGAATCGCAGGATAGCTCAGATGAATACGTGGCTTGAGAAATGGTGCAGAAGGGAGGGACACAAATTCCTGGGACATTGAAACCGGTTCAGGAGGAGGTGGGACCAGTACAAGCCGGACGGTCTGCACCTGAGCAGGATCGGAATCAATGTCGTAGGGGGAGTGTTTGCTAGTGCTGTTGGGGAGGAGTTAAACTAATATGGCAGGGGGATGGGAACCTATGCAGAGAGACAGAGGGAAATAGAAGGGGGGCAGAAGCAAAAGATAGAAGGGAGAATAGTAAAAGTGGAGGGCAGAGAAACCCAAGGCAAAAAGCAAAAAGGGCCAGATTACAGCAAGATTAAAAAGGGGCAAAGTGTGTTAAAAAGACAAGCCTGAAGGCTCTGTGCCTCAATGCGAGGAGTATTCAGAATAAGGTGGATGAATTAACTGCGCAGATAGCAGTTAACGGATACGATGTGATTGGCATCACGGAGACATGGCTCCAGGGTTACCAAGGCTGGGAACTCAACATCCAAGGGTATTCAGCATTTAGGAAGGATAGACAGAAAGGAAAAGGAGGCGGGGTAGCGTTGCCGGTTAAAGAGGAAATCAATGCAATTGTAAGGAAGGACATTAGCCTGGATGATGTGGAATCGGTATGGGTGAGCTGCGGAATTCCAAAGGGCAGAAAATGCTAGTGGGAGTTGTGTATAGACCACCAAATAGTAGTAGTGAGGTTGGGGATAGCATCAAACAAGAAATAAGGGATGTGTGCAATAAAGGTACAGCAGTAATCATGGGCGACTTTAATCTACATATAGATTGGGCTAACCTAACTGGTAGCAATGTGCTGGAGGAGGATTTCCTGGAGTGTATTAGGGATGGTTTTCAAGACCAATATGACGAGGAACCAACCAGGGAGCTGGCCATCCTAGACTGGGTGTTGTGTAATGAGAAGGGACTAATTAGCAATCTTGTTGTGCAAGGCCCTTTGGGGAAAAGTGACCATAATATGGTAGAATTCTTTATTAAGATGGAGAGTGACAAAGTTAATTCGGAAACTAGGGTCCTGAACTTAAGGAAAGGTAACTTCGACGGTATGAGGTGTGAATTAGCTAGAATAGACTGGCAGAGGATACTTAAAGGGTTGACAGTGGATAAGCAATGACAAACATTTAAAGATCACATGGATGAACTTCAGCAATTGTACATCCCTGTCTGGAGTAAAAATAAAACTGGGAGGATGGCTCAACCATGGCTAACAAGGGAAATTAAGGATAGTATTAAAACCAAGGAAGAGGCATATAAATTGGCTAGAAAAAGTAACAAACCTGAGGACTGGGAGAAATTTAGAATTCAACAGAAGAGGCCTAAGGGTTTAATTAAGAAGGGGAAAATAGAGTACGAGAGGAAGCTTGCAGGGAACATAAAAACTGACTGCAAAAGTCTTCTATAAATATGTGAAGAGAAAAAGATTAATAAAGACAAACGTAGGTCCCTTGCAGTCAGATTCAAGTGAATTTATAATGGGGAACAAAGAAATGGCAGACCAATTGAACCAATACTTCGGTTCTGTCTTCACAAAGGAAGATACAAATAACCTTCCGAATGAACTAGGGGACAGTGGGTCTAGTGAGAATGAGGAACTGAAAGATATCCTTATTAGGCGTAAATTGTGTTAGGGAAATTGATGGGATTAAAGGCCGATAAATCCCCGGGTCCTGAAAGTCTGCATCCCAGAGTACTTAAGGGAGTGGCCCTAAAAATAGTGCATGCATTGGTGATCATTTTCCAACCATCTATCGACTCTGGATCAGTTCCTATGGACCAGAGGGTAGCTAATGTAACGGCACATTTTAAAAAGGGAGGGAGAGAGAAAACGGGTAATTATAGACTGGTTAGCCTGACATCAGTAGTGGGGAAAATGTTGGAATCAATCATTAAGGATGAAATAGCAGCCCATTTGGAAAGCAGTGATGGGTTCGGACCGAGTCAGCATGGATTTATGAAAGGGAAATCATGTTTAACGAATCTTCTGGAATTTTTTGAGGATGTAACTAGTAGAGTGGACAAGGGAGAACCAATGGATGTTGTGTATTTTGACTTTCAAAAGGCTTTTGACAAGATCCCGCACAAGAGATTGGTGTACAAAATCAAAGCGCATGGTATTGGGGGTAATGTACTGACGTGGATAGAGAACTGGTTGGCAGACAGGAAGCAGACAGTCGGGATAACCGGGTCCTTTTCAGAATGGCAGGCAGTTACTAGTGGGATGCCGCAGGGCCCAGTGCTGGGACCCCAGCTCTTTACAATATACATTAACGATTTGGATGAAGGAATAAAGTGTAATATCTCCAAGTTTGCGGATGACACTAAACTGGGTGGCGGTGTGAGCTGTGAGGAGGACGCTAAGAGGCTGCCGGGTGACTTGGATAGATTAGGTGAGTGGGCAAATACATGGCAGATGCAGTATAATGTGGATAAATGTGAGGTTATCCATTTTGGGGGCAAAAACACGAAGACAGAATATTATCTAAATGGTGGGAGACTAGAAAAAGGGGAGGTGCAACGAGACCTGGGTGTCATGGTTCATTAGTCACTGAAAGTGGGCACGCAGGTGCAGCAGGCAGTAAAGAAGGCAAATGGTATGTTGGTCTTCATAGCTAGGGGATTTGAATATAGAAGCAGGGAGGTCTTGCTGCAGTTGTACAGGGCCTTAGTGAGGACTCACCTGGAATATTGTGTTCAGTTTTGGTCTCCTAATCTGAGGAAGGACGTTCTTGTTATTGAGGGAGTGCAGCGAAGGTTCACCAGACGGATTCCAGGGATGGCTGGGCTGTCATATGTGGAGAGACTGGATCAACAGGGTCTTTATTCACTGGTGTTTAGAAGCACGAGAGGGGATCTCATCGAAACATATAAGATTCTGACGGGACTGGACAGGTTAGATGCGGGAAGAATGTTCTCGATGTTGGGGAAGTCCAGAACCAGGGGACATAGTGTTAGGATAAGGGGTCGGCCATTTAGGACTGAGATGAGGAGAAACTTCTTCATTCAGAGAGTTGTTGACCTGTGGAATTCCCTGCCGCAGAGAGTTGTTGATGCCAGTTCATTGGATATATTCAAGAGGAAGTTAGGTATGGCCCTTACGATTAAGGGGATCAAAGGGTATGGAGAGAAAGCAAGAAAGGGGTACTGAAGGAATGATCAGCCATGATCTTATTGAATGGTGGTGCAGGCTCAAAGGGCCGAATGGCCTACTCCTGCACCTATTTTCTATGTTTCTATGTTTCTATGACCACCAAATGTGTTGCCAAACAAGCTATCGGCATTCTGAAGATATGTTTCAGGTGCCTAGGCAAGTCTGGAAATGCCCTTCAGTACTCACCAGCGAGGGTCCCCAGAATAATAGTGGTGTGCTTTGTCATGCACAACATTGCGCAGCAGCAAGGATTAAAGGTGGAGGATGAAGAAGGGGGTTCATCCCTCATCATCTGATGATGATTCCAAGGAAAAAGATGACGAGGATGAGGAGGAAGATAAAATTGGGGCACCCAACGCCAGACCAGCTGCTCACATTGCTGCTCAGGATGCCAGGGATACCCTAATAGCTCAAAGCTTCAGTTAATCCCTCACACTGGACCAAAATAATTATCACATCCGCAAGACAGGTTGTGGGGAGCGGGGAGGGGTGCATCTGGTGTGACAAGGAATCGCTTTGAGTGGAGTTCCCACTTCCATGTCCCCTTTCGCCATCATCCCTCTCCGAGGCCAGAGGCAACTGCTCTACTGGGAATCAGCTTGGTGCATATCAGTGATGCATTGTAAGGCCATGCATAAGGTATCTGTCACCCTATTTAAGGTGGCACATATTCTCATTTGAAAGCCGCGATTCAAGCTCTGTAGAGGGGGCCACTCTTTCCAAGGCAGACATTCTTGCTATGACCTGTGACACAATCCACTAATGCTTGAGCTGGACTGCTCCATTTTCTACACTATTGTGGAACGTGTGCATGGCACATCTGTCAGTACCTCATAAATTTTCTGCTGTCCTTTCAGAATTCTCCATTTCACCGACGGCTCCCGAGGTTCAGCATCTGTCTCCCGCTGAGCAGAGCTTGGAGAGGATTGCGCACCTCGGGAATTATCCCCGGTGTTTTGGTCAATATTTATCCCTCAATCAACATCACTAAAAATAGATTACCTGGTCATTATCACATTACTGCTTGTGGGAGCTTGCTGTGTGCAAAGTGGCTGCTGTGTTTCCTACATTACAGCAGTGACTACACTTCAAAAGTACTTAATTGGCTGTAAAGCTCTTGAGGATGTCCTGAGGTTGTGAAAGGTTCTATATAAATGAAAGTCTTTCTTTTTTCTTTACTGGCAATGTAACAATGTTGCCATTTGGTAGAATCAAACTTATCATATTCTATTCGATTTCATTGTAGGCAGTCCCTCGAAACGAGGATGACTTGCTTCCACGCTAAAAATGGAGGAGTTCACAGGTGTTTCAATGATATTCCGAATCCCGAACTTCATCTTGAAGGGTGGAAGACGCCTGTGCGTGGATTTTTTTTAACATGTGGTGACCATTGCACACCAGCCACCACACGGGCTTGACAGAGCTAGGTCTTGGTCCAGTGACAAGGATTAACCAAGACGACTGGAGACCAGCTCTGCTGCACGGACCTAGTGCACACACATATCGCAGTGTGGGCTGGCCCGTGCTGCCCCTGGGACCTCGCCTCTTCTGGGCCCCGATCACATCCCTCTACGAACTCTTGCCGCTCTTTTGTCCCGACCTCGCCACTCCTGCTGTACCTGCCTGCACTGCAATCAGCCATCGCCCTCCTGCAGCATGGTGTGCCGCCGCACGCTGCTGCCTCTAATGACCCCGTCCTGCTGATGGTCTTGCAGGCCAGGATCGTGGCAATTTCTGGGCCAGGCCACTGCACGCTGCTCCCTCTAAATCTACAGTATAGGTCCATTCGATAAAAAGTCAATATGACTAGGTCTTGTGTGAGCTGTACGTCAGATATATTTTTCATTCTGTCACCAGGTATTTGCAGATTCCCAGTCTCTCCATCTTCGATGATCAAAGAAACACAGATGCCATTGATCTCCATTGTGTCCTCCTCTGCATCTGTCAGTGAACAATCTGTGGCAGCCCACCTCCAGACCTCTCCCTCTCCCTTGTGTTTTGTGCTCTCTTTTCCAACGGGGAAAAGAAGAGACCGATGAGTTTGTGTCTGGACTTGTGAACACCCAATTTATGCAGTGAATTGGGCGAGGATGACTATCAGGCAGATGCATCACATTGCAAAAGAATTGGAGTAAGTGACAGTGGTGAATGGATAAATGGGGAGGTGAGGTAGTGCACAGAAACTGAATGATGGGGGCTCTTGAAACTTAAGTGGGTGTGAAGAGTGATGCCATGGAATATGCTTGACAAGGCACAGTGAATCAGCAACTGTATGCACCTTTCCTGATCTAGTTAGGTCATTAAAGCACTTTCTGCACTATATTTAGGAAAATGATACAATGTTCCTGCTGCTCACCTCCTCAGCAACTTCCAACCATGCCTTCTTGGTGAGAACAGCAGGATTCTTCCTCCTGTTGCTAGGGTTGATTATTTCTCTCCTGCTCCTCACCATACCCAGCAGTACATCAAGTGATGCATCATTAAATCAAGGTGCAGCTCTTGCCTGTTCTGAATCCATCATCAAACATCTCCCTCTCTTTGTGCAAACTCCTAACTCTACCAAATTCCATTTTTGGATTGTCACTTTAAGTACAGAGTTGAGATTGCGTCATGCTCGATTTAATGGTGTCCATCACGCCCGCTGACGCACATTGGAGACACGAAACCCTGATGCAGAATTATAATGAGGTTGCCATGTTGAAATTGGACATTCCTGTTGTGTATGGAGAAAGAGTCAGACTGAACACTGTGAGCTCAAAGTAAAGTGTGACCTTAGCCTTTTATTGCAGGTCTCCAGAGTGCCTCTCCAACCTGTGAAGCCTCCTTAAATACCTGTGCTCCTAAGGGATTATGGGATCCCTTGGGACTCCAGCGGATGAGCCCTCTGGTGGCTGTACAGAGTAAATACAAGTATACATATATAACAATTTCCGATGCACCAAAACTTCTTCTGGGTTTGGTGCCTGTTGTTGCACCTGCAATCTCCCATCTACTTGCTCAAAATCTGCCTCTGGGTTATTATCAAATCCAGTGACTGCTCTTCCAATTCTGATCTGTTATATTTTCCTGCTCTCCCTCATTCTAAATCAGCAACTGAACCTGTTAAGTATCGAGTAACTTCACGAGGCTAAGTGCAGTGAGCTAGTTCAGGCATGACCTTACTCCAGCTTATTTATTCTCAAAGTGAGGATTCAACATGGCTGCCAACATTATATACACGGCTTGCACGTGTCTGCCAGTGACCATTAGGACTCCGACAGTCGTGCCTTCCGGTGGCAGGTAAACCCAGTTAACATACATAACATCATTCCCCCCAAAGTCCTTGGTACAGGTTGTATTTACAAGTTGAGATGGTCCGGGGCCTTCCGTTCCTTGGTTGATCTTCTCAGTTCGAACCCAAGCTTGGGTAAGTTAGTAGGACCATTGCTGCATTGTGGAGCAGTCGGTCTGACAGGACTGTCGGGGATGGTAGGTTCGTCTTCGTGAATGACACAAGGGTCAACTGATGGTTGGATGTGTGTTGGTTGGTCAATGATGATGTCATCTTCAATTTGTTCTGGGTTGTCTGTGAATCGCAGTTTGGTTTGGTCACTGTGCCTCTTGCATGTTTGGCCATTTAACAGTTTGACTACAAACACCCTGTTCCCCTCCTTGGCCAATACCGTGCCAGCAAACCACTTTGGACCATGACCATAATTCAGGACAAACACAGGGTCATGAACAGTAATGTCATGTGATACGGCCGCGCGATCGTGGTACCATTGCTGCCGTTGCCTTCTGGTTTCGACATGATCATTGAGATCTGGATGTACAAGGGAGAACCTGGTTTTGAGGCCTCTCTTCATTAACAGCTCGGCAGGAGGGACCCCGGTGAGCGAGTGGGGTCTCGTCCGGTAACTGAGCAGAATGCGGGTCTGTAGGGAGCCGTGAGTCACGCGTTTTAGGCTTTGCTTAATGGTTTGGACAGCCCGCTCCGCTTGACCATTAGACGCGGGTTTGAAAGGGGCAGACTTGACATGCTTGATTTCATTACGGGTCATAAACTCGTGGAACTGCGATCTGGTGAAACATGGTCCGTTGTCACTGACAAGGATGTCGGGCAGGTGATGGGTGGCGAACATGGCCCGGAGGCTTTCAATAGTGGCTGTGGACGCGCTGGATGACATGATTACGCATTCAATCCATTTGGAGTAAGCGTCCACTACCACAAAAAACATTTTGCCGAGAAAAGGGCCGGCAAAGTCTATGTGGATCCTTGACCACGCTTTGGATGACCATGACCACAGACTCAGCCGACCTCCACAGGTGCGTTACTCAGTTGCATGCAAGTGTTGCACTGATGCACGTATGACTCCAAGTCCGAGTCAATGCCGGGCCACCAAACGTGAGACCTGGCAATGGCCTTCATCATGACAATGTCTGGGTGGGTACTGTGTAAATCTCACACAAAAGCTTCCCTGCTTTTTTGGCATAACAACACGATTACCCGATAACAGACAATCAGACTGAATAGACAATTCATCTTTGCAGTGGCTATAAGGCTTAATTTCATCCTGCATTTCCCTGGGAATGGCAGACCAATTTCCATTTAGGACACACCTTTTTACGCTTGACAGTACAGGATCCTGGCTGGTCCAGGTCCTAATTTGACGAGCCGTGACGGGTGACCCCTCGCTCTCGAAGGCATCCATGATCAGCAGCAAGTCTGCGAGCTGCGGCATTTCTACCCCGGTTGTGGGCAATGGTAGCAGGCTAAGCGCATCAGCACAGTTTTCATGCCTGGTCTGTGACAGATGACATAATCATAAATGGATAATGTTAGTATCCATCTTTGGATGCAGGACAAGGCATTGGTCTCAGAAAACAATGAAATGAGCAACTTGTGGTCTGCTTCAAGCTCAAACCAAAGCCCAAACAGGCATTGGTGCATTTCCCTGACCCCATATACGCATGCTAAAGCCTCTTTCTCTACCATAATATCGGCTCTTTCAGCCTTAGATAGACTTCTGGACATGTATGCAACTGGTTGGAGTTTGCCTGATACATTGGCTTGCTGGAGCACACAACCGACCCCATGTGATGAGGCGTCGCAGGCCAGCACTAACCGCTTACATGGGTCACAGTGTACCAGTAATTTATTGGAACATAGCAGGTTCCTGGCCTTCTCAAAGGCTCTGTCTTGAGATTTGCCCCAAACCCAGTCGTTACCCTTTCTCAGCAATATGTGCAAGGACTCTAACAATGTGCTCAAACTAGGTAGAAAGTTACCAAAATAGTTGAGAAGACCCAGGAACGAACGTAGCTCCATCACACTCTGGGGTCTGGATGCATTCTTGATGGCCTCTGTCTTCAAGTCCGTAGGCCTGATGCCATCTGCTGCAATCTTTCTCCCCAGGAATTCGACTTCTGTGCCATGAAAATGCACTTGGAGCATTTTAGCCTCAGTCCCACTCTGTTCGGACGACATAAAACCTCTTCCAGGTTGTGCAGGTGTTCGGTGGCGTCGCGATCGGTGATCAGGATGTCATCTTGGAACATGACGGTTCTCGGGACGGACTTCAGCAAATTCTCCATATTTCTCTGAAATATGGCTGCCGCCAAGCGAATTCCGAAAGGGTATCTGTGGTATATAACCAGTCCTTTGTGCGTGTTGATGCACATCAGCTTTTTTGAAGATTCGACCAGCTCCTGTGTCATGTAAGCGGAGGTCAGGTCCAATTTGGTGAACGACTTCCCCCCCCCGCTAGCGTTGCAAACAGGTCGTCAGCCTTGGATAACGGGTACTGATCCTGCATCGAGACTTGGTTGACCATTACCTTGTAATCGTTGTAGATCCTGACTGTGCCATCACTTTTCAACACCGGGACAATTGGACTGGCCCATTCGCTGAACTCGACTGGTGATATGATTCCTTCCCGTTGAAATCTTTCCAGTTCGATCTCGACCTTCTCCCTCATCATGTACGGAACCGCCCGAGCCTTGTGATGGATGGGTCTTGCATCCAGGCCTAGGTGAATTTGCACCTTGGCTCCTGTGAAGTTGCTGATGCCTGGTTCTAACAATGAGGGAAACTTGCTCAGCACTTGAGCACACGAAGCGTCATCCACTGATGATAAGGTTTTAATATCGTTCCAGTTCCATTTAATTTTCTCAAGCCAACTCCTGCCGAACAGCATTGGGCCATTGCCTGCAATGATCCACAAGAATAAATCATGCACAGCTCCATGGTACAATACCTTTACTGCCACACTGCCAATGACTGGTATGAGCACTTTGGTGTAGGTATGCAGCTTAGCATTGATTGGGCTCAGTTTGGGTCTTTTTGTCTTAGTGTCCCACAGCTTTTCGAAAGCCCTCTGCCTCATTATTGACTGACTCGCACCGGTGTCCAATTCCATGGATACTAGAACCTCATTTAATTTAATTTCCAGCATTATCAGAGGACTTTTGGTAAAAGAATGTACCCCATACACTTCTTCGTTCTGTACCTCGGGTTGAGTTGCCTGTGCCGCTTGATCCACGTTGGATCGATCATCCACAGCCACGTGGTGTGTCACAGCACGCTTGCTTGGTTGTAGACACATTTGCTGAAGGTGCTCAATTGTTGCACAACCTTTGCAAATGTATTGCTTGAATCAGCATTGATGGGCCCGATGATAGGTCCCGCAATGCCAACAAGGCGAGATTTGATTCACCCCCGATGGCAGACTTTGAGCAGTTACAGGTCGTACGAACGTGGACGATTAGGCCCTGCCATGTGGAGCTCTGCCTGCCGACGATATTATTTTATGCACAGTACTTGCCAGTGAGTTTCGATGCTGGGAAGATATCTGTTTCAAGTTTTCGTCCATGGACATGCATGCCTGGGCAATCGTGATGGCCCTGCTCAGATCTAGAGATTCAGCAGCCAGCAGCTTTTGAAGGATGACCTCGTGGCCAATGCCAAGCATGAAAAAGTCCTGCAGCATTTTCTCCAACGCAGCTCCGAAGTTGCACGGCCCAGTGAGGCATCTCAGGTCGGCGACAAATTCCGCCACTTCCTGGCCCTCGGAGCGATTGTGCGTATAGAAACGATACCTCGCCATGATGATGCTTTCCTTCGGTTTAAAGTGGTTCCGAACCAGTGTACACAATTCATCGTAAGTCTTATCCATTGGTCGAGTCGGTGAGAGTAGAATCTTGATAAGGCCATAAATTTTTGACCCACAAACAGTGAGGAGAACCACACTGCGCTTAATTGCGTTATTGATTCTTTCTAATCCTTTGGCTACTAAGTACTGGTCGATGTGATCAGTGAAATCCTCCCAGTCTTCCCCTTCCAAGAATCTCTCCAAAATTCCAATAGACATGGTTACGTGAAAGTTTGTATTTTTAACTCATCGCCAATTGTTAAGTATCGAATAACTCCACGAGACTAAGTATGGTGAGCAAGTTCAGGCATGACCTTACTCCAGTTTATTTATTCTCAAAGTGAGGATTCAACATGGCTGCCAACATTATATACACAGCTTGCACGAGTCTGCCAGTGACCATTAGGACTCCGACAGTCGCGCCCTCCGGTGGCAGGTAAAACCCAGTTAACACACATAACATCTCTTTCCACTATCTTGCACCCATACTTTGGAACTCTCTCTTTCTAAACCCCTCTGCCTTCCTATATTTCCCCCCACCTTCAAGAATCTCCTTATAACTTACCTCTTTGGCCACTTTTCCTAACTTCCCTTGTACTCTTGCTTGGGCCTGGCTCCCAACTGTGAAACACAAGCATCTCTATCATTAATTCTGACGAAGCATCTTTTAAATTATAATTAGGGACATTATGATAACTGAAATTCAATCCCTGTTCCATGTCCTATAAAAACATGGTGTAAGAAAGTGTTAGTGGTTCAGAAGAAGTAACTGTACAGGATGTGGAAGAGCCATATTGGAGATAAGTATTCAAAAGGACACTGTATTAAAAAGTTAATGGGACTAAAAGTAAGAATGTGACTGGTTCCAAAATACTGAAGGAGGTTAGGAAAGAGATAGGTCCCACTGACAGTAAGGATCCACAAACAACAATGAGATAAATGATGTTGTTAGCTGAGGCATAAATGTTGGGCAAAACACTGAGAGAACTCGCTGCTCTTCTTTGAATAATGCCATTGGATTGCTTGCATCCACTTGAACTGATAAATGTGATCTTGGTTTAGCATCTCATCAGAAAGAGGGCACCTCTGACAATACAGGAACTTAGGAACAGGAGTTGGCTATTCAGCCCCTCAAGCCTGTTCTACCATTCAATGAGATCATGGCTGATCAGTATCCTAACTCCATCCACCCATCTTGGCTCCATATCACTTAATAGCAAAACTCAATCTCAGATATAAAATTATTAATTGAGGTAACATCTACATCTCCTCATAATTTAACCCTTGGAGACCAGGTATCATTCTGGTAAATCTACGCTGCACTTCTTCCAAGGCCAATATATCCTTTCTAAGGTGTAGTTCCCAGAACTGTCCACAATACTCCAGATGTGGTCTAACCAGGGCTTTGTATAGCTGTAGCAAAATTTCTTCCCCTTTATATTCTTTACACTCCCTGAGTACCGCACTGAAATATCCACTTAGATTTTGTGCTCAAGTACCTCAAGTGGATCTTGAACTCATGATATTCTGACTCAGAGGCAAGAGTGCTATCACTGTGCCAAGCTTTTTGATGATGTGTTATTTAAGATACTTGTTGCGAAAATGAAGGCATACATTATTGAAGTGAATGTAGTCGTATGGATAGAGAGATGGCTAGGGATAGGAAACAAAGAGTGGAGTACCTGGATGTTTTTGGGATTGGTGGGATGTGTATCCCAGGGATCTATGCTGGGACCTGTTGTATTTTCTATTCATATATTCATGATTTGAACAAGAATGATATTAAAGTTTACTGATGATGTGAAATTAGGTTGATTGGCAAATTGCGTGGAAGAATACAAGCGATTGCAGAAGAACATAGACAAGTTAGAAGAGCAGGCGGATGGAATCATAAAATGTTACAGCGCAGGAGGGAGCCATTTGGCCCATCATGCCTATGCCGGCTCTTTGAAAGAGCTATCAAATTCATCCCATTCTCCTGTCCTTTCCCCATAGCCTTGCAAATGTTTGTCCTTAAAGTATTTATTCAATTCCCTGTTGAAAGTTATTATTGAATCTGCTTCCACCACCCTTTCAGATAGTGCATTCCAGATCATAACAACTCACTGCATAAAAACATTTCTCCTCATCTCGCCTCTGGTTCTTTTGCCAATCATCTTAAATCTGTGTCCTCTGGTTACTGACCCTTCTGCCACTAGAAACAGTTTCTCCTTATTTACTCGATCAAAACCATTCATGATTTTGAACACCTCAATTAAATCTCCCCTTAACCTTCTCTGCTTTAAGGAGAACAACCCCAGTTTCTCAAGTCTCTCCACATAACTGAAGTCCCGCAGGCCCGGTACCATTTTAGTAAATCTCCACTGTACCCTTGTAGGCCTCGACGTCCTTCCTAAAGTGTGGTGGCCAGAATTTGATCACAATACTCCTGCTGGGGCCTAACCAGTGATTTATAAAGGTTTAGCATAATTTCCTTGTTTTTGTACTCTCTGCCTCTATTTATAAAGCCAATGATCCCGGATGCTTTTTTAACAGCCTACTCAATTTGTCCTGCCACATTCAAAGATTTGTGTACATAGACCCCTGGGTCTTTCTCTTCCTGCACCTCCTTTTAAAATTAAACCATTTGATTTATATTGCCTCTCCTCATTCTTCTTGGCAAAATGCATCACTCCACACTTCTCTGCATTAAATTTCATCTGACATATTTGCCCATTTCACATCTATATCTATATCCTCCTGACGTCTGTTACTGTCCTCCTCATTGTTTACTACATTTCCAAGTTTTGTGTCATCTGCAAACTGAATACCCAAGTCCAGGTCATTAATATATATGAAAAAGAGCAGTGGACCTAATACCGACCCCCGGGGGACACCACTGTATACTGATCGCCAGTCTGCGAAACAACCTTTCACCGCTACTCTCTGCTTCCTGTCTCTTAGCCCATTTCGCATCCACAGTAACACTGCCCATTTAATCCCATGGACTTTCATTTTGCTTACAAGTCTATTAGGTGGTATTTACACCTTTTGAAAGTCCGTACTGACCTCATTAACCCTCACTGTTACTTCATCAAATAACTAAATCAAGTCTATCAAACACGATTTGCCTGTCATTTATTAACCCATATTTTCAAATGCCATTTAATTCTGTCCCGGATTATTGTCTCTAAATGTTTCTCCACCACCGACATTAGGCTGATTGGCCTGTAATTGCCGGGATTATCACTCTCACCTTTGATGAACACAGGTGTAACATTTGCAATCCTCCACTCCACTAGCATTCCCATATCTAAGGAGGAAGATTGTGACCAGAGCCTCCGCTATCTTCACCCTTATTTCGCTCAGCAACCTCGGAGGCATACCATCCTGACTTGAGCACAAAAATCTAGGCTGACACTCCAGTGCAGTACTGAAGAAGTGCTGCACCATTGGAGGTGCTATCTTTCCAATGAGACATTAAACCGAGGCCCCATCTTCTCTCTCAAGTGGATGTAAAAGATCCCATGGCACTATTTTGAAGAAGAACAGGGGAGTTATTCCCGGCGTCCTAGCCAATATTTATCCCTCAATCAACATAACAAAAAATACAGGTTATCTGGTCATTATCACATTGCTGTTTGTGGGAGCTTGCTTGTGCATAAATTGGCTGCCACTTTTCATACATTACAACAGTGACTACACTCCAAAAGTATTTTATTGGCTGTAAAGTGCTTTGAGACATCTGGTGGTTGTGAAAGGCGCTATATAAATGCAAATCTTTCTTTCTTTACTACCTCCTCCTTTAATGTGACATTGGCTGCATCCTCTTCTTTAGTGAAGACAGTGCAAAGTACTCATTTAGTACCTCAGCCACGCCCTCTGCCTCTACAAGAAGATTTTTTGGTCCTGAATCGGCCCCACCTTTCACTTGACTACCCTTTTACTATTAATATGTTTATAAAATGCATGGGGGCGAATTTTCCACATTGCTGATTTTTGGCACAGTTGTAGAGGTACGTCCGATTTTTTAGTGGCTGACTGCGCCAAAAAAAGTTGCAAGTTTCGGCATAATAAATTTTGAATTTGGCGCCGCGCAGATTGTCCTGAAGTTCTGTGGGTGGAGCTTAAGATCTGCGCCAAAAAACGGAAGTTGCCAGGGTAACGAGGGACACACTGAAGGGCTGAAGCTGGAAACATACACAAGACATAAGCAATTGTAGAGCCCTGGTGCCATTTCTATCCCGGGCCAAAAGGCCCCCCCCCCCGCCCCCAGTGCCGGTGCCGTTCCATTACAGCAAGAATAAACAGACACAACTGCTATTAGTTGTTTCGACTGAGCTCTGTGTTTAATTTAAAGAAACTGCTTTCCATCGTCCTTGATTGCCTTTGGGCAGCTCATTGTATAAATAACAACAGCAACTTGCACAAGCACCTTTCTGTTTTTGCCCCAAGCCTCTTCACATTAGGAGGTGCCGCTCCTATCCCGGGCCGAAAGGCCCCCCCAGCCCCGATGCCGTTCCTATCCCGGTCTTCTTTTGAAGCTGAGCGCTGAGCTCCTGTGTCCGGCCAAGGGAGCGATCCTGCCGGTTGGTGCTCCGACCCTGTGTGCCTCGAGCCCGGTGAGCAGAGCTTCGATGGTAGGGTGGAACTTAAAGTCACAATTTCCATTTACAATTTGAATAAATTTAGTTTCTCTTTTCCCTCTGTGAAAAGAAACATGTAGCATGCAGTTGTGTATGAAATGAATGTCTTCTTCCCTCCCTCCAAAACCTAACTCAGCTACGCTATAACAATGGCGTCTTCTCTGCGCCGATTTTCTCAAGTTCCCATAAGATTTTTCAGAACAGTGCACTGCACCATTTTTTTTTTCAATCGTAGTTGGCGAAACTCGCTTAAATGGCCAAAAATGGCGCAGCCGGTAGGTTCCGCCCCCAGTGACGTCAAAAAATCGGGAACTAAAAAAATTGGCCGTAAGTAGTTTACGATGGTGCAGAAAATTTGGCAAAACTTACAGATTTTAGTTTGCTCCAAAAAAAAAACTAGACACCAAAAAAACAGTGCAGAATGGTGATGAAAATTGAACCCTTATTTTCTTTTTCAGTTCTCCTCTGTATTTTTTGTATTCAGCTTAATTCTCTGCTGTTTTATGAACCTGAAATTTAACATAAGCCTCTTTTTTCTGTTTAATTTTAACCTTTATGAGGGAGAAATTGGGTGCAATTGCGCCTCCCGTTAGTACCCCCCGGGATGTCATCACCATGCGCATCGCCTTGTTTACACTCCGGACCCAAAAATCACTTTCGTCCCTTGCAGCAGCACCGGACGAATACACCAGCAGCTGCAGGAGGTGTGGATAGGGCGGCTGGCCGCAACCGGGGCACTGATTAAAGGCAAGGTGGCCGAGGTAAGTAAAAGACAACTTACCTTTGTTGATGCCGTTTTCTTCACGGGTTCCTGCCCGCAATCATTCAGTCCGACACGCTGCTTGAGTGCGGGGCTGATTGCATGGGATCGCCGCCACCTTGGTGATCCAGGTAGGTGATTTTTAAATTGCAGAACCTACAGTGATGGCCCTTCCCTTTAAGGGAAAGAAGTGTCCTTTTTGTACACGGCCCAGTGTGCAATGCAGCTGAGGTCTCTGCCCCACTTGCATCCTTTAGCACGCCAAGAAGAAAGTGGAGCGCTTGATTTAGCACTCCACTTCCTTCCTGGAGTGCTAAAACCAATTTTTTGAAAGCTTGGAAACATTAACGCCTGCCGCTAAGTTTCCCGGCTTTCAAAAGTTACAGCCCCCAAACGGACGATAATGAATTTCTCTCCCGATATCTTTAGTCATCCAGGGAGCTCCACCTTTGGATGGCCTTCTTTTCTCTTCATGAGAATTTGTCTGCTCTGTTCCCAAACTATTTCCTCCCATTCACCTCCCATTGCTTATTTACCGTCTAACCTGCCACTCTTTGATTCCAATCCACCTGGGCCAGATCTCCTATCAACTCCCTGAAATTAGTCCTCCTCCAGTTGTGTATTTTCACACTTGATTGTTCCTTGACCTTTTCAATTACTACTCTAAACCGAATGATTACTGTTTCCCAAATGTTACCCCATTGAAACATGGCTCTACTTGGCCCACTTAATTCCCCTTAACAAGATCCAGCACTGCTTCCTTCCTTGTTAGGCTTGAAACATACTAATCAGTAGTAGAGAAAATGCTAGAATCTATTATTAGTGATGTGGCAACAGGGCTCTTAGAAATCATAACATGATTAGGCAGAGCCAACATGGATTTAGGAAAAGGAAATTGTGTTTGACAAATTTGTTTTTTGAGGTTGTAACTAGCAGGGTAGATAAGAGATAAGCATTTGATAAGGTACCACACAAGAGGTTATTACACAAAATTAGTGCTCATGGGATTGGAGGTAATATAGCAAAAGCAAAATACTACGGATGCTGGAATCTGAAATAAAAATAGAAAATGCTGCAAATCTCAGCGGTTCAGGCAGCATCTGTAGAGAGAAAAACAGAGTTAATGTTTCAGGTTGATAACCTTTCATCAGAACTGGCAAATGTTTGAAATGAACGGATTCTTAAGGAGCACTGAAAGGGGGAAAGGAAAAAAAGAACAAAGGGGAAGGTCTGTGTTAGGGTGGAAGACAGGAGAGATTAGAGGGATATAAGGGATGATGGGCCAACTTGAAATGGTAACAGCAGAAATTAGAAAAAGGTTAGTCTAGATAGGATGTGAATGGCGGAATAATTACCAGCTGCCATGGGAGACAGGATGAATTTTTTTTTTACATAAGATCAGATGGGGGGTGGGGGGGCAGCGGAAGGGAGCCAGAGATGGGAAGAGGTTATGGTCTGAAATTGTTGAACTCGATGTTGAGTCCAGAAGGCTGTAAAATGCCTAAACGAAAGATGAGGTGCTGTTCCTCGAGCAGCATGGATTGAGGATTGGTTAATAGACAGAAAACAGAGAGTCATTTTAAGATTGGCAGGCTGTAACTAGTGGGGTAACACAAGGATCAGTGCTTGGGCCTCGGTTATTTACAATCTATATCAATTACCTAGATGAGGGGGACCAAGTGTAATCCAAGTTTGCCGACGATACAAAGCTGGTGGGAAAGTAAGTTGTGAGAAACATAGAAACATAGAAACATAGAAAATAGGTGCAGGAGCAGGCCATTCAGCCCTTCTAGCCTGCACCGCCATTCAATGAGTTCATGGCTGAACATGAAACTTCAGTACCCCCTTCCTGCTTTCTCGCCATAACCCTTGATCCCCCGAGTAGTAAGGACTTCATCTAACTCCCTTTTGAATATATTTAGTGAATTGGCCTCAACTACTTTCTGTGGTAGAGAATTCCACAGGTTCACCACTCTCTGGGTGAAGAAGTTTCTCCTCATCTCGGTCCTAAATGGCTTACCCCTTATCCTCAGACTGTGACCCCTGGTTCTGGACTTCCCCAACATTGGGAACATTCTTTCTGCATCTAACCTGTCTAAACCCGTCAGAATTTTAAACGTTTCTATGAGGTCCCCTCTCATTCTTCTGAACTCCAGTGAATACAATCCCAATTGATCCAATCTTTCTTGATAGGTCAGTCCCGCCATCCCGGGAATCAGTCTGGTGAACCTTCGCTGCACTCCCTCAATAGCAAGAATGTCCTTCCTCAAGTTAGGAGACCAAAACTGTACACAATACTCCAGGTGTGGCCTCACCAAGGCCCTGTACAACTGTAGCAACACCTCCCTGCCCCTGTATTCAAATCCCCTCGCTATGAAGGCCAACATGCCATTTGCTTTCTTAACCGCCTGCTGTACCTGCATGCCAACCTTCAATGACTGATGTACCATGACACCCAGGTCTCGTTGCACCTTCCCTTTTCCTAATCTGTCACCATTCAGATAATAGTCTGTCTCTCTGTTTTTACCACCAAAGTGGATAACCTCACATTTATCCACATTATACTTCATCTGCCATGCATTTGCCCACTCACCTAACCTATCCAAGTCACTCTGCAGCCTAATAGCATCCTCCTCGCAGCTCACACTGCCACCCAACTTAGTATCATCCGCAAATTTGGAGATACTGCATTTAATCCCCTCGTCTAAATCATTAATGTACAATGTAAACAGCTGGGGCCCCAGCACAGAACCTTGCGGCACTCCACTAGTCACTGCCTGCCATTCTGAAAAGTACCCGTTTACTCCTACTCTTTGCTTCCTGTCTGACAACCAGTTCTCAATCCACGTCAGCACACTACCCCCAATCCCATGTGCTTTAACTTTGCACATTAATCTCTTGTGTGGGACCTTATCGAAAGCCTTCTGAAAGTCCAAATATACCACATCAACTGGTTCTCCCTTGTCCACTTTACTGGAAACATCCTCAAAAAATTCCAGAAGATTTGTCAAGCATGATTTCCCTTTCACAAATCCATGCTGACTTGGACCTATCATGTCACCATTTTCCAGATGCACTGCTATGACATCCTTAATAATTGATTCCATCACTTTACCCACTACTGAGGTCAGGCTGACCGGTCTATAATTCCCTGTTTTCTCTCTCCCTCCTTTTTTAAAAAGTGGGGTTACATTGGCTACCCTCCACTCCATAGGAACTGATCCAGAGTCAATGGAATGTTGGAAAATGACTGTCAATGCATCCGCTATTTCCAAGGCCACCTCCTTAAGTACTCTAGGATGCAGTCCATCAGGCCCTGGGGATTTATCGGCCTTCAATCCCATCAATTTCCCCAACACAATTTCCCGACTAATAAAGATTTCCCTCAGTTCCTCTTCCTTACTAGACCCTCTGACCCCTTTTATATCCGGAAGGTTGTTTGTATCCTCCTTAGTGAATACCGAACCAAAGTACTTATTCAATTGATCCGCCATTTCTTTGTTCCCCGTTATGACTTCCCCTGATTCTGACTGCAGGGGACCTACGTTTGTCTTCACCAACCTTTTTCTCTTTACATACCTATAGAAACTTTTGCAATCCGCCTTAATGTTCCCTGCAAGCTTCTTCTCGTACTCCATTTTCCCTGTCCTAATCAAACCCTTTGTCCTCCTCTGCTGAGTTCTAAATTTCTCCCAGTCCCCAGGTTCGCTGCTATTTCTGGCAAATTTGTATGCCACTTCCTTGGCTTTAATACTATCCCTGATTTCCCTAGATAGCCACGGTTGAGCCACCTTCCCCTTTTTATTTTTACGCCAGACAGGAATGTACAATTGTTGTACTTCATCCATGCGGTCTCTAAATGTCTGCCATTGCCCATCCACAGTCAACCCCCTAAGTATCATTCGCCAATCTATCCTAGCCAATTCACGCCTCATACCTTCAAAGTTACCCTTCTTTAAGTTCTGGACCATGGTCTCTGAAATTACTGTTTCATTCTCCATCCTAATGCAGAATTCCACCATATTATGGTCACTCTTCCCCAAGGGGCCTCGCACAATGAGATTGCTAATTAATCCTCTCTCATTACACAACACCCAGTCTAAGATGGCCTCCCCCCTAGTTGGTTCCTCAACATATTGGTCTAGAAAACCATCCCTTATGCACTCCAGGAAATCCTCCTCCACCGTATTGCTTCCAGTTTGGCTAGCCCAATCTATGTGCATATTAAAGTCACCCATTATAACTGCTGCACCTTTATTGCATGCACCCCTAATTTCCTGTTTGATGCCCTCCCCAACATCCCTATTACTGTTTGGAGGTCTGTACACAACTCCTACTAACGTTTTTTGCCCTTTGGTGTTCTGCAGCTCTACCCATATAGATTCCACATCATCCAAGCTAATGTCTTTCCTAACTATTGCATTAATCTCCTCTTTAACCAGCAATGCTACCCCACCTCCTTTTCCTTTTATTCTATCCTTCCTGAATGTTGAATACCCCTGAATGTTGAGTTCCCAGCCCTGATCATCCTGGAGCCACGTCTCCGTAATCCCAATCACAAAGGTTGCAAAAAGGCAGCAAATAGATATAGACAGGCTAAGTGAGTGGGCAAGAACATGGCAGATGGAATATAATGCGGAGAAATGTGAAGTTATCCACTTTGGTCGGAAAAATAGAAAAGCAGAATATTTTTTAAATGGTGAGAGATTGGGAGTTGTTGGTATTCAGAGGTATCTGGGTGTCCTTGTACACAAATCACTGGAAGTTAACATGCAGGTACAGCAAGCAATTAGGAAAGCAAATGGCGTGTTAGCCTTTATTATAATAGTATTGGAGTATAAGAGTAAACAGGGTAGAAATTGCTCCCCCGCCCAAAACGGGCCGCTCCCCCCTCGTTTCGATGGTTTTTCCTGCGGCTGCGGTTCAGGTCGCCTCTTGAGCAACATTCGGCTCTTTGTTTTTTTTTCATTGGTTACGGAAGTCGCTCTTAATGGTGGCGCTGACAACACTTGAGGAGCAGATATGGGGCGGTAGCAACACCTGAGGGGCAGAAATTGGTGGCGGTGCGGAGTGACCGCCATGGTGACGTTATCACAGCACCGCGTCACCATGGCTCTCCCCTTCACTTAAAGGGGAGATACTCCGCGAGTTTAAAACTTCGATCCACCGGGCCACCAGGGAGGGTTTCGACCGGGCCAGCAACCTGGCACCCAAGAGGGGGTGTCAGGTTGCCTATTGGCGACCTGGCTGAACCCGGGGGCATAATTCTCAAGGCGACATGGCACTCGGCCGACAAAAAAAACATGGCGGCAGCGGCAGTGCGTCCTCCCCTTTAAGGGAAGCCGCACCACCATTGCAGAAGGGCACGGCCTCACTGGACCACCGGGGAAAAAACAGGTTTTGGCACTGCCGGGCGGGCCGAAGATTTTCGGAAGGGAATGTCGCCGTCGGGGGGTTAGATCAGCGGTGCGCATGGTGATGATGCGCTTACCACGGAATGGTAGTGGGAGATCAGGGCACCGCCAGGAATACTCGGGAGGGCAATTGGGCCATTCCAATTCCATGAAAAGTCGGCGACCACCCCATTCCGCAGTGAGGCTGCATGATTTGAGGTGGTAACAAGCCTTAAGGAGAGGGGCAATTTCAGCCCCAAGAAGTCTTACTGTAATTTTATCGGTTCTTGGTGAGATCACACCTGAAGTACTGTGTACAGTTTTGGGGCTAGATTTTCCACTTTTGTGCTTATCATTCAAAAGTAGCCGTTATTTTTGGCGTGAGCGGTAAAAAAGGGTTTTCAGACGGCGGATTCTCGCCCATTCTCAAAGCACCTAGTCTCCATTTTTAAAAATGGGTGTTACCGCGAGCGATATGAAATGGGCGATAGCGTTAAATCTCACTGACCTGTTGTCGTAAAGTGTCGCGTCCTTAGCAACGACATGGCAATACTCGATTCCCGTGATTCAGGAGGTCAAGAGTCATCATGACATGCGCAGAAGAGGAGACAGAGAGAGAGGGAGCTCAGAGGGACTGAAGGCGTGTCTGGGTGTGGTGTGGCTGCTTTGGGAGGAAGGAGGGAGACTTTAGAGCTTCACATCAAGTAGGGAAACTAAAAGCAGCTGTTACCAGCCACATATTTGCCCGAATTTGGCTGAAAAGGGAGGGAGAGGAGGAGGCATCACAGCACGCTGTGGAGACTGACGCTGGAGAGTGCAGTGAGCTGGGAGAGGAGCACATTGGAGGGCGCAAAAGAGCAAGGAGGTTCTCAGATGAGGCAAATGCCTCCCTCCTGCAGAAGGTCGAGTTACGCTGGGGTGATTTGAAACAGGGAGGGTGTGGGAAGCCCACCTCAAAGGCCTAACAGAAGATATGGATGGAGACAGCAGAGGTGGTCTCGTCGGGACCAACGAGGTGCGTGGGGGCAACCAATGCCACAAACGATGGAACGACTTTGTGGGATCCGCAAGAGTAAGTATTACATTGATTTACATCGACTTATGTATTTATATAATTTGACTTCTAACAGTCATGAGTGACTATCAGCAGATGTGAGGTCTTTCACTTTTACCGGGAATGTTTTCCTCAAAGCCTGCGGTCACGGTGGGCATGTCTTTAGGTAAAGAATGATAATTATCATAATAATCATGATTATATCTGTCGGTGATGTGTTGTTTCAGTTTCTGTGACAGTACCTAGTAATGATATCATGCAACTATCTCATGCCATGTCGTCCTGTCACCTTTTACACAAGAAGCTATCGACGCTGAGGTCCGTGCAGAGGCGAACGGGTGGGGGGTCACCGGTCCCCAGCAACATCACTGAAGTATAATGTGGATAAATGTGAGGTTATCCACTTTGGTGGTAAAAACAGAGAGACAGACTATTATCTGAATGGTGACAGATTAGGAAAAGGGGAGGTGCAACGAGACCTGGGTGTCATGGTACATCAGTCATTGAAGGTTGGCTTGCGGGTACAGCAGGCGGTTAAGAAAGCAAATGGCATGTTGGCCTTCATAGTGAGGGGATTAGGGAGGTGTTACTAAAGTTGTACAGGGCCTTGGTGAGGCCACACCTGGAGTATTGTGTACAGTTTTGGTCTCCTAACTTGAGGAAGGACATTCTTGCTATTGAGGGAATGCAGTGAAGGTTCACCAGACTGATTCCCGGGATGGCGGGACTGACATATCAAGAAAGACTGGATCAACTGGGCTTGTATTCACTGGAGTTCAGAAGAATGAGAGGGGATCTCATAGAAACATTTAAAATTCTGACGGGTTTAGACAGATTAGATGCAGGAAGAATGTTCCCAATGTTGGGGAAGTCCAGAACCAGGGGTCACAGTCTAAGGATAAGGGGTAAGCCATTTAGGACCGAGATGAGGAGAAACTTCTTCACCCAGAGAATGGTGAACCTGTGGAATTCTCTACCACAGAAAGTTGTTGAGGTCAATTCACTAAATATATTCAAAAAGGAGTTGGATGTAGTCCTTACTACTAGGGGGATCAAGGGGTATGGCGAGAAAGCAGGAATGGGGTACTGAAGTTGCGTGTTCAGCCATGAACTCATTGAATGGCGGTGCAGGCTCGAAGGGCCGAATGGCCTACTCCTGCACCTATTTTCTATGTTTCTATGTTTCTATGAGACGGAGGAGCGGGTGCTTGCACTCGTGGTGAAGCACACCAGGACACCCGAAATGCGGTGGAAGAGGATTTCCTGGAGTGTATTAGGGCTGATTTTTTTCAGACCAATATGTCGAGGAACCAACTAGAGAGCTGGCCATCCTAGACTGGGTGATGTGTAATGAGAAGGGACTAATTAGCAATCTTGTTGTGCAAGGACCCTTGGGGAAGAGTGACCATAATATGGTAGAATTCTTTATTAAGATGTAGAGTGACACAGTTAATTCGGAAACTAGGGTCCTGAACTTAAGGAAAGGTAACTTCGACAGTATGAGGCGTGAATTGGCTAGAATAGACTGGCAGAGAATACTTAAAGGGTTGATGGTGGATAAGCAATGGCAAACATTTAAAGATTACATGGATGAACTTCAGCAATTGTACATCCCTGTCTGGAGTAAAAATAAAACGGGGAAGATGGCTCAACCGTGACTAACAAGGGAAATTAAGGATAGTGTTAAAGCCAAGGACGAGGCATATAATTTGGCGAGAAAAAGCAACAAACCTGAGGACTGGGAGAAATTTAGAATTCAACAGAGGAAGAATAAGGGTTTAATTAAGAGGGGGGAAAATAGAGTACGAGAGGAAGCTTGCGGGGAATATAAAAACTGACTGCAAAAGCTTCTATAAATATGTGAAGAAAAAAAGATTAGTGAAGACAAACATAGGTTCCTTGCAGTTGGATTCAGGTGAATTTATAATGGGAAACAAAGAAATGGCAGACCAATTGAACAAATACTTCGGTTCTGTCTTCATGAAGGAAGACACAAATAACCTTCCGAATGTACTATGGGACCGTGGGTCTAGTGAGAAGGAGGAACTGCAGGATATCTTTATTAGGCGGGAAATTGTGTTCGGGAAATTGATGGGATTGAAGGCCGATAAATCCCTGGGGCCTGATAGTCTGCATCCTAGAGTACTTAAGGAAGTGGCCCTAGAAATAGTGGATGCATTGGTGATCATTTTCCAACAGTCTATTGACTCTGGATCAGTTCCTATGGACTGGAGGGTAGCTAGTGTAACACCACTTTTTAAAAAAGGAGGGAGAGAGAAAACAGGTAACTATAGACCGACATCAGTAGTGGGGAAAATGTTGGAATCAATCATTAAGGATGAAATAGCAACGCATTTGGAAAGCAGTGACAGGATCGGTCCAAGTCAGAATGGATTTATGAAAGGGAAATCATGCTTGACGAATCTTCTGGAATTTTTTTATGATGTAACTAGCAGAGTGAACAACGGAGAACCAGCGGATGTGGTATATTTGGACATTCAAAAGGCTTTTGACAAGGTCCCGCACAAGAGATTGGTGTGCAAAATCAAAGCGCATAGTATTGGGGGTAATGTACTGACGTAGATAGACAACTGGTTGGCAGACAGGAAGCAGAGAGTCGGGATAAACGGGTCCTTTTCAGAATGGCAGGCTGTGACTAGTGGAGTGCCGCAGGGCTCAGTGCTGGGACCCCAGCTCTTTACAATATACATTAACGATTTAGATGAAGGAATAGAGTGTAATATCTCCAAGTTTGCAGATGACACTAAACTGGGTGGCGGTGTGAGCTGTGAGGAGGATGCTAAGAGGCTGCAGGGTGACTTGGACAGGTTAGGTGAGTGGGCAAATGCATGGCAGATGCAGTATAATGTGGGTAAATGTGAGGTTATCCATTTTGGGGGCAAAAACACGAAGGCAGAATATTATCTGAATGGTGGCAGATTACGAAAAGGGGAGGTGCAACGAGACCTGGGTGTCATGGTTCATCAGTCACTGAAAGTGGGCATGCAGGTACAGCAGGAGGTGAAGAAGGCAAATGGTATGTTGGCCTTCATAGCTAGGGGATTTGAGTATAGGAGCAGGGAGGTCTTACTGCAGTTGTACAGGGTCTTAGTGAGGCCTCACCTGGAATATTGTGTTCAGTTTTGGTCTCCTAATCTGAGGAAGGACGTTCTTGCTATTGAGGGAGTGCAGCGAACGTTCACCAGACTGATTCCAGGGATGGCTGGGCTGTCATATGAGGAGAGTCTGGATCAACTGGGCCTTTGTTCACTGGAATTTAGAATGATGAGAGGGGATCTCATAGAAACGTATAAGATTCTGATGGGACTGGACAGGTTAGATGCGGGAAGAATGTTCCCGATGTTGGGGAAGTCCAGAACCAGGCAACATAGTCTTAGGATAAGTGGTAGGCCATTTAGGACTGAGATGAGGAGAAACTTCTTCACTCAGAGAGTTGTTAATCTATGGAATTCCCTGCCGCAGAGAGTTGTTGATGCCAGTTCATTGGATATATTCAAGAGGGAGTTAGATATGGCCCTTACGGCTAAGGGGATCAAGGGGTATGTAGAGAATGCAGGAAAGTGGTCTGAGGGAATGATCAGCCATGATCTTATTGAATGGCGGTGCAGGCTCAAAGGGCCGAATGGCCCATTCCTGCATCTATTTTCTATGATTCTATGTTTCTATATGCTGTGTGTCGCACTGGACTTACCTTTTGACCCTAGCACCCCATTCTCCTCTAATAATCTAATTTGTGTTTTGCAGCTCAGCCAGCAGTGCGGCCCCAGGCAAGACCACAGTGGCCAGAAGGTGGGGGCGTGGGGCCCGACTCTCCGGAAGATCCTACATCTGCTGCTGAGGAGCTCCAATTCTCGCCCGTCAATCCGTTGGATCTGTCCTCGTGAATGCGGCAGGTCTATTCCAGGGGCGCCACATGAGAGCGGAGAGATGGTACAGTTATCCAGGAGAACTAAAGACATTGGTGACCAGCTGATCGAAGCATTGGGGAGCATATCCTGACAGCTGGTCACCATGACTGACTACATTCCGCGGATAGCGGAGGCCCTGGATGTGATAGCCAAGAACACTGTTGGCACAGGCCTCCCAGTGGTCCCAGAGTGCGGTACTCCACCCCTAGGTTCCGCACCACCACTGCGAACGACAGATGAGAGCAAGAATGAAGATCCTGCTTCTGCATCAGAGAATGTTGCCCCCTCGGCACCCCCTGCTCCTGTACCCGTGCAACCAACGCCTCTGCCTTCATCCCCCCCAATGAGGCACCGCCTGAGGAGCTCCTCTGCCAGGTGCCGTGGAGCAAGGAGGGGAAGGGGTAGAGGTGGGGAGAAGAAGGGGAGGGGGGAAGGAAAGTGAGGTGCATGTCCGCAGGTGATGGCTGTGTTATATCTCCATCTGGGTGTATGCAATTTGTTGTAATGTATGGGAGGAGGGGACCACCCTCCTGTTTTGCATTTGTATTCTGTGCTGTTGGACATGTTGAACATTTGATTGATGTCAGTGGTGGAAAAAATGGGGTGAGGGCGAGGGTTGGCTGTTATTGCCTGTGATGCTTCTGATTTCAGACCAATGTTGGTATAAAAATTGTTTTATTGAACATAACCTTGTTGCGCATTGTCTCAGATAGCTGGATCGTTACACACTAGTGATTCCTTACCATGAAAGGGTTAAATACAACTTAACTTAAATCAACGTCAACTTTAACTGCCACCATTGATGTCTGAGCTGCACACACACAGCAGTGTATCAGCGTTGTCACTCACATCTACGTTCTTTCAGACAAATCGTTCAGATATCAGCTCCTCACGTAAGATTCTTGCAGCTATGTAGCCACCACGGGCCCTTTCCTGCGGTCCGGAGGGGATCGTTGGCATGGTTGCATAGCCAGCCTGATTGTCTGGCCCTAGGTCAGCGTCCAGCCCCTCGTCGTCCTCTTCCTCTCTCTCCTGAGGTGGAGCATCAGTCCCTTCTGGCAATTCTTGGCCCCTCCTGATAGCCAGGTTGTGCAGCATCGAGCACACGACCACGAATTTAGCTACTTGCTCAGGGTTGTATTGTAGCTCCCCTCCTGAGTGGTCCAGACATCTGAGGTACTGCTTAAACACTGTTTTCTGGACCACATTGCGTGTGTCTCTGTAGCCCCGGTTGTAGCACTTCTCTGCCTCGGTGTGGGTGTCACGCGGGGGGTCATCAGCCAGGTGGCTAGGCCATATCGATTATCACCAAGCATCCAGAACTGTCCTTGTGGCTGACTCTTAAAGTTGTCAGAGACAGCGCTCTCACGCAGGATGTGAGCCTCATCAAAGGTGCCCGTCCATTTGGCATTCACTGCCAGTATGATCTGGTTGTGGTCGACAACTAGTTGGACCTTCAGGGAGTGAAATCCTTTTCTGTTACGAAAACGCTCTGGGTCCTGAGAAGGTGGCCGCATGGCGATGTGTGTGCACTGTATTGCTCCCTGCACCCTGGGGAACTTAACAATGCGGTAGAACGCTCCAGCCCTGTCAGTCTGAAGCTCTGTGGTCATGGGGAAGCTGATAAAGCCCATCCTTCTCGTGTACAGGGCCTCCGTGACCTGTCTAATGCAGCGATGGGTTGCATGGTGCGACAGAGGGCAAATCTTGACTGCGGAGGCCCGAAAGGAGCCGGATGCGTAGAAAGACAGTGCCGCGGTGACCTTGACCTTGACCGACACTGATGTCCTGATGACAGGCTGCATATGTGGTCTGATGAGCTCACATATTTCATTGATCACCACCTTGTGGAAGTGCAGTCTCCGAAGGCAGGTGTGTTCGGAGACGTCGAGGTAAGACCTCTTTTCCATGTACGTGTGGTGTGTGTATGGTCTGGACCTCCTCCTCATTCTTGCACGTCTTAAATTGGGGATATAATGATGTGTGTCACATATTGAGTCATCTGCACTCTGCAGCATCTGCGTATTATTCGATGCAGGCTGAGAAATGACTGGCCCCATTGCAATGAAAGTATAATAGCGATTGATCAGAAGCAATAATTTCCTCACTAAAACACACCTAGAGTAAACCCCCAATAGTCCAGAGTCTGAAAATATGTCTGTTGAGATGGTCACTTCACCTGAGAAGAACTCCAGAGTTCTCCCCCGAAATTGAAGCAGCCTTTTGAATGAAATGACCTGCGATTTAAAAAATGGCAGCAACACCACTGGATATTATGGGCATTCATTTCACCCATTCTATGATTCCGTCCAAATAAAGTGGGCGGGCGGGCGGTATTATTTTTTTCCCTGCGTTAAGCACATCATGAAAGTGACACTCGGCGATATGTTTCCGAAAGATGCCCGTCAGTTTCCATTTTGTGGCTAAATGGGCGATATATGGGCATTATACGTCATTTCAGCAGTAAAATGGGCATTAAGTGGGCGTTAAGCATGAAAAGAACATGGAAAATCTAGCCCTTGCTCTCCTTACCAAAGGAAAGATATCTTTGTCTGAGAAGGAGTGCAGTGGAGGTTTACCAGGCTGATTCCTGGGATTTGGGGATTGTGGAGATTTAGCCTATCTTACCTAGAACTTAGAAGAATGAGAGGTGATCTCTGTTGTGTATCTGTAAAACATGCACTCCCATGTTCCGCCACCAGGGAGCGCATCTCCTGAAGTCCCAAGGGATCCCAGCATCCCTTGGGAGCACTGTATATAAACCGGCCCCTAAGGCCTGTTTCTCACTCTGGAGTGCCTTGATAAAGACTGAGGTCACTGTTACTTTAACCTCCCTGTGTGCTGTCTCATCTGTGTTAGGAACACAATAACTGGCGACGAGTATACGAATCCAACGCAAAGATGCAGCAAACTGTGGGCATCCTGGAGAAGTTCTCGGAGGGTGAGGACTGGGAAGCCTATGTCAAACGGCTAGACCAGTACTTTGTAGCCAACGAGCTGGACAGAGAAGGAAGCGCTGCAAAAAGGAGAGCGGTCCTCCTCACGGTCTGCGGGGCACCGACCTACAGCCTCATGAAGAATCTTCTGGCTCCGGTGAAATGCACAGATAAGTCGTATGAGGAGCTGTGTACACTGGTTCGGGAGCATCTTAACCCGAGGAAGAGCGTGCTGATGGCGAGGTATCGGTTCTACACGTGCCAGCGACCTGAAGGTCAGGAAGTGGCGAGCTACGTCGCCGAGCTAAGGTGACTTGCAGGACAATGTGAGTTTTATGGCTACCTGGAGTAAATGCACAGAGACTTTTTTGTACTGGGCATTGGCCACGAGACCATCCGACAAAACTTTTGACTGTAGAGACACCGACCCTCAGTAACACCAAACAAATCTCTCAGCACACAAGTGCCAGCAATGTTCATACATTAACTGGAACTGTGTTTGTGAGCAGACATGTACAGGGCAGAAACCACGAGTGTGGAACTGCCAGCAGGCCTCAGGTGACCCAGATGACTCAGAGTCTGCAATAAAGGATGAATGGCAGGCAATTCACACCTTGTTGGCATTGTGGAGGCTTCCATTCAGCATATTCATGCCACTTCAAAGGGTATGTTGGCAAGAGCTGTGGAACAATGGGGCACCTCCAACGAGCTTGCAGATGAGCTGCAAGCTCTGCCAAACCTGCTAACCACCACGTGGCAGAGGAAGATCGGTCCATGGTGGATCAAAGCAATTTCGAGCCTCAGAGAGAGGAGACAGATGCTGAAGTACATGGGGTGCACACATTTTCGATGAAATGTCCACCTATAATGCTAAATGTAAAATTGAATGGCTTACCCGTAGCCATGGAACTGGACACTGGCGCTAGTCAATCCATCATGAGTAAAAAGATGTTTGAGAGACTGTGGTGCAACAAGACACTCAGACCAGCCCTGAGCCCCATCCACACGAAACTGAGAACGTACACCAAAGAGCTTATCACTCTCTTGGGCAGCGCCATGGTCAAGGTCACCTACGAGGGCACGGTGCACGAACTGCCGCTCTGCATTGTCCCAGGCGATGGCCCCACACTGCTTGGAAGGAGCTAGCTGGGCAAAATCCACTGGAACTGGGATGAACGAGCACTATCAAATGTCGATGAGGCCTCATATACCCAGGTTCTTAACAAATTTCCTTCCCTTTTTGAGCCAGGCATTGGAAACTTTTCCGGGGCGAAGGTGCGGATCCACTTGATCCCAGAGGCACGACCCATTCACCACAAGGCGCGAGCGGTACCTCACATGATGAGGGAGAGAGCGGAAATCGAGCTGGACAGGCTGCAACGTGAGGGCATCATCTCCGCAGTGGAATTCAGCGAGTTGGCCAGCCCGATTGTTCCAGTACTCAAAAGTGATGGCACGGTCAGGATTTGCGGCGATTATAAAGTAACTATTAATCGTTTCTCGCTACAGGGCCAATACCCACTACCTAAAGCAGCCAACCTATTTGCGACGCTGGCAGGAGGCAAGATGTTCACCAAGCTCGACCTGACTTCGGCTGACATGACGCAGGAACTGGAGGAGTCTTCGAAGGGCCTCACCTGCATCAACACGCACAAGGGACTGTTCATCTACAACAGATGCCCGTTTGAAATTCGGTCAGATGCAGTGATGTTCCAGAGAAACACGCAAAGCCTACTCAAGTCGGTACCACGCATGGTGGTTTTTCAGGACGACATATTGGTCACGGGTCGGGACCCCGTCGAGCACCTACAAAATCTGGAGGAGGTCCTCCAGCGACTGGATCGTGTAGGGCTGCGCCTGAAGAGGTCGAAATGCGTCTTCATGGCAACAGAAGTGTAGTTTTTGGGGAGAAAGGGTGCGGCGGACGGCATTCGGCCCACAGACGCCAAGACAGAGGCTATCAGGAACGCGCCCAGGCCACAGAACGTCACGGAGCTGCGGTCGTTTCTGGGACTCCTCAACTATTTTGGTAACTTCCTACCGGGGTAAAGCACCCTCTTAGAGCCCCTACATGTGTTATTGCGTAAAGGTGAGAACTGGGTATGAGGAAAAAACCAAGTAATTGCTTTTAAAAAAGCCAGAAACATTTTATGCTCCAACAAGCTGCTTGTATTGTATAACCCATGTAAAAGACTTGTGTTCACATGTGATGCGTCGTCGTACGGAGTCGGGTGTGTATTACAACAAGCTAATGTTGCGGGGAAGTTGCAACCTGTCGCCTATGCTTCCAGGAGCTTGTCTAAGGCCGAGAGGGCCTACAGCATGATTGAGAAAGAGGCATTAGCGTGTGTGTTCGGGGTAAAGAAAATGCATCAGTACCTGTTTGGCCTCAAATTTGAGCTGGAAACCGATCACAAGCCCCTCATATCACTGTTCGCTGAAAACAAGGGGATAAATACTAATGCCTCAGCATGCATACAAAGGTGGGCACTCACACTATCAGCGTATAACTATACCATCCGCCACAGGCCAGACACCAAGAACTGTGCGGATGCTCTCAGTCGGCTACCATTGCCCACTACGGGGTGGAAATGGCGCAGCCTGCAAACTTGTTGATGGTGGTGCAGCCCGCAGACTTGTTGATTGTCATGGAAGTGTTTGTAAATGATAAATCACCTGTCATGGCCCGCCAGCTTAGGACTTAGACCAGCCACGATCCTCTACTGCCCCGAGAAAAAAACTGTGTACTGCATGGGAGCTGGGCCAGCATCCCCGTTGAAATGCAAGAGCTAATCAAGCCATTCCAGCGGCGAAAGGACGAGCTGTCCATTCAGGCAGACAGCCTGTGGGGTAACCGTGTAGTGCTATCCAAAAAGGGCAGGAGACGTTCATCTCGGAACTCCAAAGCACACACCCAGGTATAGTAATGATGAAAGCGATAGCCAGATCCCACGTGTGGTGGCCCGGTATCGACTCTGACTTAGAGTCCTGTGTATGACAATACAGCGTGTGTGCTTAGTTGAGCAACGCGCCCAGAGAGGCATCACTAAGTTTGTGGTCCTGGCCCTCCAGACCATGGTCGAGGATCCATCTATGCGGGCCCATTTCCTGGTAAAATGTTCCTGGTGGTGGTGGATGCTTTTTCAAAATGAATTGAATGTGAAATAATGTCGGGAAGCACCGCCACCACCACTATTAAAAGCCTGAGTGCCATGTTTGCCACCCACGGCCTGCCTGACAAACTGGTCAGTGACAACGGGCCATGTTTCACCAGTGCCGAATTTAAAGAATTCATGACCCGCAATGGGATCAAACATGTCACCTCGGCGTCGTTTAAACCAGCCTCCAATGGGCAGGCAGAGCGGGCAGTACAAACCATCAAACAGAGCCTTAACCGAGTCACAGAAGGCTCACTCCAAACCTGCCTGTCCCGAGTACTGCTCAGCTACCGCACGAGACCCCACTCGCTCACAGGGGTGCCCCCGGCTGAGCTATTCATGAAAAGGACACTTAAAACCAGACTCTTGCTGGTTCACCCCAACCTGCATGATCAGGTAGAGAGCAGGCGGCAGCAACAAAATGTAAATGATGGTCGCACCACTGTGTCACGGGAAATTGATCTGAATGACCCTGTGTATGTGCTAAACTATGGACATGGTCTCAAGTGGATCGCGGGCACAGTGATAGCTAAAGAAGGGAGTAGGGTGTTTGTAGTCAAACTAGACAATGGACAAATTTGCAGAAAGCACCTGGACAAAACGAGGCTGCGGTTCACAGACTGCCCTGAATAACCCACAGCAGACACCACCTTTTTCGAGCCCACAACACACACCCAAAGGATCAATGACACCACCCCGGACCAGGAACTCGAACCCATCACGCCCAACAGCCCAGCAAGACCAGGTTCACCCAGCAGCCCTGCAGGGCCAACAACACGGCAGCCCAGCGAGGGCACAGCCAATACACCAGAACAAACATTTGTACCGAGGCGGTCCACCAGGGAAGGAAAGGCTCCCGACCGCCTCACCTTGTAAATAGTTTTCACTTTGACTTTGGCGGGGGAGTGATGTTGTGCATCTGTAAAGCATGCACTCCCATGTTCCGCCACCAGGGAGTGCATCCTTGAAGTCCCAAGGGATCCCAGCATCCCTTGGGAGCACTGTATATAAGCCGGCCCCTAAGGCCTGTTACTCACTCTGGAGTGTCTTAATAAAGACTGAGGTCACTGTTACTTTAACCTCCCTGTGTGCAGTCTCATCTGTGTTAGGAACACAATAATCTCAATGAAAGATATAACATTTTTGCAAGGCTTGATAGCCAGTGGTTCAGTTGGTAGCAGCCTCACCGTTGAGTCAGAAAATTGTAGGTTCAAGTCCCACTCTAAGGACCTGAGCACAAAATCTAGGCTGACGCTCCAATGTAGGACTGAGGGAGTACTGCACTGTTGGAGGTGCCGCCTTTCAGCTGAGACATTAAACCGAGGCCCTCTCTGCTCTCTCAGATCTGATGCCACTATTTTTAAAGAGGAGCAGGAGAGTTATCCCTAATGTCCTGGCCAATATTTATCCCTCAATCAACCTTATCTGTTTACAAACACATTGCTGTTTGTGGGAGCTTGCTGTGTGCAAATTAGCTGCCACATTTCCTACTTTACAACAGTGACTACACTTCAAAAAGTATTTCATTGGCTATAAAGTGCTTTGGGATGTCCAGTAGTTGTGAAAGGCACTATATACATGCAAGTCTTTCTTTTACTACAGGGTAGAAGCTGGGCAGATGTTTCCGCTGGCTGGGAAATCAAGAACTAGGGATTACAGTCTCAGAATAAGGGGCCAGCCATTTAGGGCTGAGATGAAGCAAAATTTCTTCATTCAGAGGGTTTTGTTTCTTTGGAATTCTCTTCTCCAGTGTGCTGTGGATGCTCAGTCATTGAATATATTCATGACAGAGATCAATAGATTTTTGGATATTAAGGGAATCAAGAGATGTGGGGATAGTGCGGGACGGTGGAGTTGAAGTAGAAGATCAGCCATGAACTTATTGAATGGCAGAGCAGGCTTGAAGGGCCGAATGGCCGACTCCTGCTCCTATTTCTTATGTTCTTAAGAAAGTGCTCTTGTATACATTTCAGGAATTCCTCCCCGTCTTTGCCCTTTGCACTGTTATTTTCCCAGTCTATATTAGGATATTTGAAATCCCCCATTGTGACTACTCCTACTCTTTGCTTCCTGTCTGACAACCAGTTCTCAATCCACGTCAGCACACTACCCCCAATCCCATGTGCTTTAACTTTGCACATTAATCTCTTGTGTGGGACCTTGTCGAAAGCCTTCTGAAAGTCCAAATATACCACATCAACTGGTTCTCCCTTGTCCACTCGACTGGAAACATCCTCAAAAAATTCCAGAAGATTTGTCAAGCATGATTTCCCTTTCACAAATCCATGCTGACTTGGACCTATCATGTCACCTCTTTCTGTCATGTATTCAACCAGCATTGTAACCCATGTATAAACTGACCTAAGTTGTACACCGTGAGAACACTGACCACTAGGTGGGAGACACTCCTAACCTGGACCTTCAGGTATAAAAGGGGAAGCTCCACCCACCTTCATCACTTGAGTGCTAAAGAATAAAGGACAGGTCACAGACTGACCTTCTCTCAAGCATGGGCCTCGTGTGCATTTATACTGTGTAGTAAGGACCTATCAATGGCGACAAGAAACTGGGATTTAAACCACGCGAGCATGGCCACTAGCAGAACAGACGAGAGGTACTGTGTTAAGGAATGGTTGGGACAGAGATTCAACATTGTTAAAGCAGCACACAGTTCTCCAGGCAGACAAGGGCAGTCAGGCATGCCCCAACATGTAGTCGAACCCAGAGGGGGAGTTCGACAGAGACAATGGCAAGCTGAACAGTGATTCACGCCATTGCAAGGGACAATGCGGCCAATAATGGGGCCATCAACACCTGTTAATGGTGCACTCAAGGACAATAACAGGGGCAGTCAGGGACGATCGACTGGCAAGCGACCTTTTGTTTCAAACTGCAACTCATGCTGGAGGTGTGGAGGCATACATTCAGCCGGAGTTTGCAGAGATGAGCAAAATACCTGCAGAAATTGCAGAAGTGGACACTGGGGGAAATCGCTGGAAGCAGAAGTTCAGCGAGTTCATGTGGAGCACGTATACAGTTCATACACCAGGACGCCACCGATAATGATGAAAGTGCTCCTCAATGGCATCCCAGTATCAATGGAATTAGACACGGGTGCCAGCCAGTCCCTGATGGGTATCAAACAGTTCGAAAAGTTGTGGGCATCCAAGGCCAGGAGGCCAAAATTATCGTCGATTGACGCACAGCTACGGACTTACACAAAGCAGATCATTCCGGTGCTAGGCAGCGCCACGGTATCTTTGTGACCCACAAAGATTCGGAAAACAGGTTGTCACTCTGGATTGTCCCAGGGGACGGTCCCGCACGACTGGGGAGGAGTTGGCTTGCTGTCATGAACTGGAAATGGGGCGATGTCAATGCAATTTCCTCTGTGGAGCGAGTATCATGCTCACAGGTCCTGGACAAATTTGACTCATTATTTCAACCCGGCATTGGCACTTTCATGGGGGCCGAGGTAGTGATTCACATAAACCCGGACGCCAGACCAGTACACCACAAGGCCAGTGTGGTGCCGTACGTGATGCGGGGAAAGATAGAAGGCGAATTGGACCGCCTGATGAGGGAAGGCATCATCTCGCCAGTCGAATTCAGTGACTGGGTGAGCCCGATTGTGTTGGTGCTCAAGGCGGATGTGTCGGTCAGGATATGTGGCAATTACAAGGCCACCATCAATCGGGTGTCACTCCAAGACCAGTACCCGCTACCGAGAGCGGAGACCTCTTTGCGACGCTATCCGGTGGCAAACATTTTTCAAAATTGGACCTGACCTCAGCTTACATGACCCAGGAGCTGGCGAATGAGTTGAAGAAGCTGACCACCATCACGACACACAAGGGGTTGTTTGAGTACAACAGATGTCCGTTCGGGATTCACTTGGCCGCCGCGATCTTCCAACGAAATATGGAAAGCCTCCTCAAGTCGATTCCAGGGACGGTGGTTTTTCAGGACGACATCCTCATTACGGGTTACGATACTGAAGAACACCTCCACAACCTGGAGAAGGTGCTATGCAGACTGGATCGGGTAGGTCTGCGACTGAAAAAGGCGAAGTGCGTCTTCCTAGCTGCAGAGGTAGAATTCCTGGGGATGAGGGTAGCAGCAGACGGGATCAGCGCTACTGCGTCCAAGACAGGAGCGATCCAGAGAGCACCCAGACCCCGTAACACGACGGAGCTGCGTTCGTTCCTGGGGCTCCTGAACTATTTTGGTAACTTTCTTCCCAAATTGAGCACGCTGCTAGAGCCGCTACACGTGCTCCTACGCAAAGGTCGTGAATGGGTCTGGAGGTACAGCCAGGAAAGGGCTTTTAATAAAGCACGCAATTTGTTATGTTCCAACAATCTGTTAACGCTATATGACCCATGTAAGAAACTTGTGTTAACGTGCGATGCGTCGTCCTATGGTGTCGGGTGTGTGTTGCAGCATGTCAATGCCAAGGGTCAGTTACAGCCGGTAGCTTATTCCTCCAGGAGTCTGTCCCAGGCAGAAAGGGGCTATGGGATGGTAGAAAAGGAGACGCTCGCATGTGTATATGCGGTAAAGAAAATGCACCAGTACCTGTTTAGCAGGAAATTTGAGCTGGAGACAGATCACAAACCCCTAACGTCCCTTTTGGCCGACACAAACCCCTAACGTCCCTTTTGGCCGACAACAAGGCCATAAATGCAAACGCATCGACCCGCATACAGAGGTGGGCACTCACGTTAGCTGCCTATGACTACACAATTCGGCACAGACCGGGCACGGAAAACTGCGCCGATGCACTCAGCAGGCTCCCACTAGCCACCACTGAGGGGGCTACCGAGCATGGTGCTGAGATGGTCATGGCTGTTGAAGCTTTCGGACGCGAAGGCTCACCCGTGACAGCCGGTCAGATTAAAGGCTGGACAAATAGAGACCCGCTATTGTCTCTAGTCAAGAAATTTGTCCTGAATGAGGACTGGGCAGCCACATACAGGCATGCCCTGAGAAATTTAAACCATTTCACATGCGCAAGGATGAACTCTCGATTCAGGCCGATTGCCTACTGTGGGGAAACCGTGTAGTCATGCCCCAGATGGGCAGAGAGGTGTTCATCAGAGAACTCCACAATGGGCACCCGGGCATTGTCACGATGAAGGCAATTGCCAGGTCACACGTTTGGTGGCCAGGGATAGACGCAGATCTGGAACTTTGTGTTAGCAGGTGCAACACGTGTGCCCAGCTGGGCAATGCGCCCAGGGAAGCCCCCCTAAGCCCCTGGCCATGGCCCGCCAAGCCTTGGTCACGCATCCATGTGGACTATGCAGGTCCTTTCATGGGGAAAATGTTTTTGGTTGTAGTAGACGCCTACTCCAAATGGATCAAGTGTGACATTTTAAATTCAAGCACATCCTCTGCCACGGTAGAAAGTCTACGGGCAATGTTCGCCGCCCACGGTCTACCGGACATCTTGGTCAGCGACAATGGCCCGTGCTTCACAAGCACTGAATTCCAGGACTTCATGGCAGGCAATGGAATTAACCATGTTAGAACGGCACCGTTCAAGCCGGCCTCAAACGGCCAGGCAGAACGAGCAGTGCAGATAATCAAACAGGGGATGCTCAGATTCCAAGGGGGTTCCCTACAAACCCATTTATCACGCCTCCTGTTGGCCTATAGATCCCGACCACACTCGCTCACAGGGATTCCACCCGCAGAGCTACTAATGAAAAGGACGCTCAAAACCCGATTATCCCTTATACACCCTACCATGAAAGAAATTGTCGAGAGCAGGCGCCAGTCACAATATCACTACCATGACAGGAATGCGAGGGCGCGATGTATTGATGTAAATGATCCTGATTTTAGCCATTTATGCCACTTTGGCCAGCAAAAACTTACTCCAAATCGACTTAGGTCAGTGTATGTGGCCAGCTCTGAAAAACCTTGCAACTGTGAAGAAAAAGCAGCGCACATTCGGCAGACATTAGGGCAGGGATCGGGGAGGGAAGGGAACTGGAGAGGACCTCAACAACCAAGCACCAAACATTGCAACGAAAAGCTCAAACAATTAAAATACTAATAAAAATGAAGTAAATCTTACCGCAGAAATGTGAGCTGCTGGCCGCGATGTCACGGGGGAGGGGGGGGGGGGGTGGGGGGTTAGCCAGAGAGAGAGAAGAGATGCTGGTATACAAAACATTCTTTCTCACCCCCCCCACCCCTCCCCTCCAGCAAAATACTCCCCCCGCCAAAACTCTCCTCCTCCCCCCACCCCTCCCCCCCGGCCCCAATCAAAACTCTCGAGCACAACCAATAAATAAAAAATAAAACCGAAGTCCTACCTCGCCCAGGAACTCAGCCGGCTGGCCGGCCGATGCGTGAGGCCACTCAGCCGGGTATAGGGTGCGGCAAGATCCGGGCATCCCTCCGGCCGGGGATAGGGGCTGCAAGCATCCGGTCCTGCTCACAGCCCACAAGACACGCTGGGAGGGCAGGAGCATGTGCGCAGACTTCACGGCGCATGAGCACAGGTGCTGGCACTGTTTTCGGTGCTGGCCTGTTGCTACGCCCCCCACTTCAGAATGCACACCACGCCGGGACTCCTGGGACGCGGAAGAGAGGCCAGGATGGGGCCCCTTTTTCTGGCGCCCTTTCCAGCACACTTAAGGTAAGTGCGCCGAAAAAAGGGGTTGGGCAAAGTTGGGCCCATTGAAGCTAGAGCCTTCAGGATTTGGAAGACACTTTTTGCAGTTTGGAAGTGTTTGGAGTAAACTCTCTATCCACCGTCACCTCCTTGGAGCAACCTCTCTCATCAATGACAGATTGCTTCTGTCATCTCAACTTCAGCTGCCATCTGTTCCATCAGCATCGGTTGAAATAATCTTACCTTGGTCCTCAGAAGCCCACCATGATCAGCCTTAACACCAACCTTATCCAGACACACCAGCAGCATTAACAACAACAACAACCTTCTCCACAATCACTTGATGCTTCACAGGACACAGAGTATCAGCACCTGACCACTTTGCTGCCTGGGAGGCCAGGGATAGCCTCACCATGGCCAGATTTACTTCACTTGATGCTGTACATTCTGGCTGCCACATGATGCGCCTCCCCACACCAGCACCATAAAGCATCCCTGCAATGCCCAAGCCATTCCTTTCACACTCATGACCAGCTGAATGCCAAGTTAACTGACTTCCTGCTGGTATTTTTCAGGGAAATGGAAATGAGTGAATGGGGGTAATTTTCAGCTTACCACAGGAATGTAACATAAATACGAACATACGAATAATGACGGGCAGGTAAAGACCATCTGGTCTATCGAGCCTGTTCCACACAATTGCGATACCTTGTGTATCACAACATATAGGGGCTGAAATTGTCGCTTCCCTTAAGGCCTGTTACCGGCGGAAATCGGCAGTGGCATTGCAGAGTAGAATGGCCGCTGATTTTTTGTGGAATGGCTGCCATTTTGAAAATTGCCCTCCTGCGCTATCCCGGGGGTGACCCGCTCCCCCCACTACTGCTCCACTGCCGCCGATCCGTTCTAAGTGCATCCTCAGAGAACGCACCACCAATGTGCCCCCCCCCAAACTCAAAATTCCACACTGAAAACCTTGCTCCCGCCGCTTGGCACCACCAGCAGCTTTTTCTGTCAGTGCACGGTGCTTGCAGTGCTTGTAAAATGGCAGTGCGGCTGCCATTAAAGGGAAGGTCCTACTGCCACGGCCGCCATCTTATTTTTTTTTTCAGCCGACTGCCAGGTCGGGCCAACAATTATGCCCCCGGGATTGGCCGAACTGCCAATAGGCAGCCTGGCACTCTGTCTTGGGTGCCAGGCTGCTGGCCCAGCCAAAACCCTCCCTGGTGGCCCAGTGGACCTAATTTAAAGAATTGCAGAGCTCGCAGTGGCTCTCCCCTTTACGTGAAGGGGAGAGATGTGGTGACGGACCAGTGTGATGATGTCATCAGCGCTACGCTGATGAGTGACAGCGACGGACACTCTGCCCACCCCCCACTTCCGCCCCTCTACTTACCGCACTTCCGCTCTCCGCCGCACTTTTGCCCTAATTATGACCAACTTCTGGGCCGCTCAAAAAAAAAAGCCAAAGAGCAGAATTTCATACAAGAGGCCACCACATCAACCATGGCAGTGAAAACAGTCAAAACACGTTAAGTGCGCCACATTTTCGGCGGGGGGCAATTTCAGCTCCATACACTCCACCCCACCCGAAACCATGTGATCTCCTGGGAGAGGCAAAAAAACTGACAAAAAACCCAGGCCAATGTGGGGGGGAAAATCCGGGAAATTCCTCTCTGATCCAGTTAGGCGATCGAAACTAGTCCAGGAGATCACTCTGGTCTTGAATTCCCTGCAATATCTACCTTCATCTCCGCCGCAGCAGAAACAAATTCAGCTTTCGCTTGAAAGAATTCAGTGAGTCTGCATCCATCACATGAAATGACAGCTTGTTCCAAAGGTCCACTATTTTCTGGGAAAAGAACCACCTTTTGATGTCTAACCTAGATCTAGCCTTATACAACTTAAATTTGTGACCCCTGGTCCTGCTTAACCTATTTAATTGAAATAAACTGTCAGCTGGAACACCGTCTATTCCCTTCATTGTTTTATAATCCTCAATCATATCCTCTTTAAGTCTATGTTGCTCTAAGGTATAAAGTCCCAACCCTTTTTAGGCTATCTTGATAACTAAGATGCTTTAGATTTGGAACTAATCTAGTGGCCCTCTTCTGCACCCTTTCCAGAGCCTCAATATCACCCACCATGTGAGGAGACCAAAACTGGACACAATATTCCAAATGCGGCCTTACTAAGGTCTTGTAAAGTACAAAATGGTACGCCTAGTCTTATACTCAATTGTCCTATGGATACACCCCAACACTTTATTTGCTCCAGCTATCGCTGCACGGCATTGCTTTAAGGATGTATGCACTAAAATGCACAAAACTCTTTCTATCTCCACCATCTTTAATGCCTTTCCTGGAGGGTGTGTGAATGTTGAGCATTTGCCCTGCCCACCTGCACAATACTGCACTTATCTAAGTTACACATCATTTTCCAGTCTTGAACCCAATCACCCAACACATTAAGATCTGCCTGAAGCAAACGAGCATCTTCTACAGTTCTAACACTCGCACAGGTCTTGGTATCATCTGAAAATTTTGCCCACAACCCCAAAATCCAGATCATTAATAAAAATACTAAAAAGCAACGTTTCCAACACTGATCTCTGTGGGACACCATTGGTGACCGATCACCCTTCAGATCCAAATCCATTTTTGCCTGCGTCCTGACAGGCAGTTCTGAATCCAACTTAATATAGTTCCAGAGACTCCGATCTTATAGAGAAGCCTCTTAAGGAAAGGAAAATCAGCCAGTTTCTATGCGGTTGCTCGACCTGCAATGCCAGCTTTATGCTCCAGTGGTAAACTGAAGATTGCCCCGAGTGTGCTTCACTGAATTGTGTGGAGCTTTGCTGTCAGTTATTTATTGTGTTGTAGGGAAGAAGTCAAGAAACATAAAAGTTACCAGTGATATTGCTTAAACTGTTTCTGGAATCGCTGCTGTCAGTTATGTGTTTGGGTTTTTAATGCTAGTTATTTCCTTGTGTTCACTGGTCACTCCCATAAGTTGAACTCACGTAACATCCCCTATGACTCAAAATGTGCTTTTATCTGCTTGATATCTTGATAAATGTAGTGAAATTCAGAAAGTTGTACAAAGAACTTCTTTCACTATAGTCCAGCTATTGGAATATATTATGTGTCACCGTGTGATTGGCTTGCCTTGGGTAGGTAGAAGAATTACACACTTTCAGACTATAGCTTAGACTATAAATCACAAGACAAAATTATGAAATATAAAAGATCAGTACTTGATACAAATAGTATGTTTACAGTAATTATTAATTTCTACTCATTTCAAAGTGTCAAAAACATCAATGAAACATTTCCTGCACCATCCCCCAACATAATACAGACAAAAAAACCACATTTATTAGGCTGAAAATTCCGGCCTCGAAGTGCGTCGGACCTGGCGAGGCCTCGCAAAAGCCGGTTTTCGGGGCACGATGCGCATGCGCTGAAAACGGGCTTTTTTTCTCTTGACAGATCCTCCGCATCCCCAGGAGAAGGACATCCATGTGGGAGAGATTGGGCTATTTGACAAACTCATGCCCAGCGAATGTGCTTCAAACTTTTACTCTGGTAAAAGCAGGCGCATAGCTTATTTTTACCAGCGTAAAGTTTTAAAACAACTAAAAATTAAATGTAATCATTCATTTTATGTTAAAAATCCTGTCCATTAAGGTAAGCTTATTTTTAAACCGATTAAAACACATTAAAAAAAATTCCAAATTTTTTTTTTCTAAAACATTTTATTACATTTAATTTCAACTAATTTTAAATATGTGAGGTGTTTTTTTACTTTATTATGCTGTGCTTCTTTTAGAAGGATTTTCTCATTGATAGTAATGGGAACTCACACAAATGGAGTTTCCATTTTTATCAATGAGAATATTACCTAGTGATTGGTGGTCCAGGCCCACGTGACTCCAGCATTTCCGTACGTACGGGGAAGTCTTCTACCCATAGACTGCACAGCAAATAAAGACCTCTGACCACAATCGTAGGTGCCTCCGTGACCATCAGGTATTTTTGTAAAAAAATTTGGGGTCAGAGGTGTTCATCTGAAGGAAGCCTCCGACTGCAATTTTCCCCCCATTACGTGGCTACTTGCTAGTCTGAGCCCTCTGATTGAGCTCATACCTCTGATGGCTTCAGACTAACTGATCTCTGGCTACAACTTAACCAAAATAGAGCCCAAATTCCTTTGTGCTGCTGCCAAAATAACAGAACTTTAAAAAAGAACCACAGGTCTTTGAATTGAATTGCTTCATGCTGTGAACAAAGTATCCAGTTCCACCTAAATGCTGCTGTAAAAATCCAATTAATACCTATTAGCAGCTACGTTGAACACAGTGGTCTAGGCAATTAGGATAGGAATTCCAGTTTATAAATGAATGTCTGATATCAGGACGACAATTGTCTGTCTCAATCAAAAAGCCTCTGCTATTTGTCTTTAAGTGAACCATGGATTAGAGCTATTGTGTACTTTGGCCAACACGACAGAATCCAATAAATAATCCATCATAGAAAAAAATGCTTCATTTTTGTCATATATCCAAACATACTTTTCTGATGAAGGATCTCAGGCAACATACTAGCCTATCTTTCCCTTTCAGATGCTGACTGATATACTGTATATTTCTATCACTCCTCCATCTTTATGACAAATATGTATTCTCAGGCTGTTTTCCATTGGATCATTCCATTATTTTTGGTCGAAAATGCTCTGAAGTCTATAGTGGAAAGTATAAATAAAGGTAATAGAAGCCACATCACTGAATCAAATTAGAAAGAAGCATCCATGGAATGCAAAACCTTCCTGCCTGAAATGTAATCACATTGTTTATTTCTCCTTGAATAGTTACCACATTGTAATGGAAAAGAGCTAAACACAATCACACTCACACACACACAATTTTCAAGAGATTTGAAACCCTTCGGCTATATACACACATAAACCATCCTCTGAGGATTTGAGACCCACAGTATTAATGGGCAGCTTGAGATTCTTCTTAGGAGTCAATTAAGAAAAATACTTCTCCACCATTTCTTGTAAACTCCTCAAATAAGAAAAAATTGTTATTTCTTCTATTTGAATAATACAGGACAGACTTAGCATAGAGACAATAAAAAAATATTCCACACATCATTGAATGGATCCAATCAGAAATCAGACAGGTTGCATCTCAACAGAGCAGGGACCAGTATCCTCGCGGGAGGGTTTGCTCGTGCTGTTGGAGAGGGTTTAAACTAGCGTGGCAGGCAGATGGGAACCAGAGAATAGATTCAGTGGGGAGAGAAGCAAAGCTGGGATTGGGCAGCAGAAAAGTAGAAAGTGAATTTGGAAGGCAGGGGAAACAAGACCTGGAAAATAGACAACAAGGGAGTTTGGCACCATTAAATGGTATATACTTCAATGCAAAGAGTATAGGGAATAAGGCAGATGAGTTGTGAGCACAGATAGACACTTGGCAGTACAATATTAGCCTTTACTGAGACATGGCTGAAAGAAGGACATTTATGGCAGCTTATCATTCCTGATTATAGGGTTTTCAGATGGGGTAGAGAGTGGGGTAAAAAAGGAGGGGGGTCACCATATTAATTAAAGGAACAATTACAGCTGTGAGAAGGGATAATATGTTAGAGGAGTCATCAAACGAGGCCATATGGGTTGAATTGAAGAACAAAAAAGGGGCGATCACACTACTGGGAGTGTACTATAGATCCTCAAACAGTCAGAGGGAGATAGAAGAACAAATATATGGGCAAATTGCTGCGCAGTGCAAAAACTATAGAGCTGTAATAGTGGGGGATTTCAACTACCCTAATATTAACTGGGAAAAAACAGTGTGAATGGCACAGAGGGTGCGGAATTCCTAAAATGTATTCAGGAGAACTTCTTTAGCCAGTATGTAGCACGCCCAACAAGGGAGGGGGCAGTTCTGGACTTGGTTTTGAGGAATGAAGAGGGGCAGATGGAAGGGTTATCAGTGGGAGAGCATTTTAGTGCTAGTGATCATAATTCTAAGATTTAAGGTAGTTATGGAAATGGACGAAGGTGGACCAGGAAAAAAAATTCTCAACTGGGGTAAAGCCAATTTTGCTGAGCTATGATGGGATTTGGCCAAGGTGACTGGAAATGGCTACTTGATGGTAAATGAGTATCAGAGCAGTGGGAGGCATTCAAGGAGGAGATCCTGAGGGTACAGAGCAAGTATGTTCCCTTTTCAAAAAAAGGTGGGGCTAACAAATCTAGAGCCCCCTGAATGTCAAGGGATATACAGGGTAAGATAAAGAAAAAAAGGGAAGCTTAAGACAGATTCCGAGAACTCAACACTGCAGAAACTCTAGAGGAATATAAGAAGTGCAGGGGTGCAATTAAAAATATATTAGGAAAGCAAAGCAAGAGCATGAAAGAATGTTGGCAAGTAAAATCAGGGAAAGCCCAAATATGTTTTATAAATACATTAAGAGCAAGAGGATAACTAGAGAAAGAGTGGGACCTATTAGAGGCCACAAAGGAAATCTGTGTGTGGAGGCAGAAGATGTGGGTATGATTCTTAATGAATACTTCGCATCTGTTTTCACAAAAGAGAGGGGTGATGCAAACTTTGCAATGAGGGGGGAGGTGTGTGAAATATTTGACGAGATAAACATAGTGAGAGAGGAAGTATTAAGGGACTTAGCAGCTTTGAAAGTGGATAAATCCCAGGCCCGGATGAAATGTATCCCAGGCTTTTAAGAGAAGCAAAAGAGGAAATAGCAGAGGCTCTGACCATCATTTTCCAGTCCTCCCTGGCTACAGGTGTGGTGTCAGAGGACTGGAGGAATACTAATGGTATACCTTTGTTTAAAAAGGGAGAAAAGATTAGACCGAGTAATTACAGGCCAGTCAGCCTAACCTCAGTCATGGGAAAATTATTGGAAAAAGTCCTGAGGGACAGGATAAATCTTCATTTGGAAAGATATTGGGCTAGACTTTCCACTAGGTGGCTAAAGCCCGAAAAAATGAGCTATTTTCCAGCAATGTGTGGCGTCTCGGCCGAGCTGATCGCCGGCACATCGCCCCTTTTTTTGCGCGATTTTCCACTCGGCCTTACCCCGGCGATCTCAAATGGGTAATCTGATTTTCTGGCAATCTCATGATCGCCCAAAGAAAACAGAAGTCAACAGAAATCATAGAAAAAAAAAGCTTCCCTAGCAACGCTATTGTGCGCATGTATTTTTTTGGTTGATTTTTTTGCCGCGTTTCGAGAGGTCAGGGGTGATCGCACATGCTCAGAAGCACAGGGAGGGTCAGAGAGAGCGGGAGAGGGAGATCGAGAGAGGCTTGTGCATTTGTTCTATCCTTAGTAGTTATATTTGAAGGAAAAAACTGAGAAATCTGACAAATCTGATAGATCTGATAGATCTTTTCATTTCATTTCATTTCATTTCTTAAAATAATGGCAAAGCAGGGAGAAAGAGAAAGAGAAAGTGAAAGGAGAAGGGCCAAAGCCTTTAGCGAGGAGACCAACAAGGCCCTTGTAAATGTTGTAAGTACAAGGTGAGTACAAGGACTTGACACGGGGTGGGCATGGGAAACGTCCACCCCGGGCATATTGTAGAATATGGATTGAGATTGCCGATGTAGTAACATCGGCATCAAATGAAGTGCGGACTGCAGACCAGTGCCATAAGAGATGGAACAGCCTGCTGGCAGCAGCCAGAATAAGTTGTATTTTATATTTAAAATCATACATATGTATTATTTAAATGATGTTTATAAATTTTAATTAGAATCTTCAATGTCATTTCTTTATAATATAAAATAATTAAATTAGTAATTAATTTATGCACCCTAACACTAAGTTGAATCTTATAGTATGAAAAATTATTCATATGCAATACAATGTTAATTATTAATTGAACATTTAAATCTGTCAGTCTTAAATGTTTATTGCCAAGACCATTAGCTTATGCCATGCAATGTTATCTTATTATTTACAGAAGATGATATCTATCAACTGTGCGGAGCAAAGGAGGATGGGTGGCAGCTCCGCTGCGGTACATGTGCTGAATCAATACGAGGAGCTTGCGGTGGCCTTGGTAGGGCTTGAAAGCCATTCGGTCATGACCCGTGATGTGGCCGAACCCACCTTTGAGTCTTGTGAGTAATGGGAACTATGCACTGTGCAATGTGTCAAACATTACTAAATACATACTAAAAATATTGTAGTTACGAATGTAATGTTATTCAATTATAATTCAATAATTTTGATGTACTCTTGATCTACGAATGAGGCCCAGTTAGCCCTGGTGAACCCTTGTGCATATGGGGTTTTGAAAAGTATTGCAATGTTTTGGGTTATTGAAATATTGATATGTATTGATATGTATTGTTATAAATTGTTTAGAAATTTTATTCGTCTTTCTAAGGTCAAGTGTCCGTTGAGTCCGTTGAGTCAGCGGAGACATCCGCAACTCCCGATCCTACAAACAGCTCGCAGGCGGAAGAGACGGAAGAGGAGGAAGTTATTATTCAAGTTTTTACTCAAGTTGAGCAGGAGGAAGAGGAGGAGGAGGAGGAAGATGATAAGATTGTTTTTTCGGGGGGGAACAACCTGCGACCATCTCTATTGAGATGGATGATGCACCAGGACCAAGCGGTGTGCAGGTGATGATGCCAAGGCGCGTAATGTTTCAAACGGCGAACCCACGGAGGTCCGGTCAGCAGGTTGAGCAATCGCCTACCATGGAGGGCCAGACTGAGAGCTTATTATCCCTGTGCAGGGAGACGGTCGTAATTGGTCGTGACCTTATCCAAGGTTTCGCAGTTCCAGTTCTCCGCGGACTGGAGCCAGTTTCCAGCAACCTGGAGCAAGTTCTGCACGAACTTCTCCAACTGGTCTTCTGAGCAAGCACAGACTGCAAGGGAGACGTTGGAGGCCATTCGGCAACAGACAACTACAACCAATGCCCTATGGAATGCATTGCTGGCTGGACACGGCGCTGCACCCCAAGGTGTCGTGTTTGCTCGTAGCGAGACCCCGAGCACGCAAGCAAGTATGGAGGGCACAGTTCCTCCTGACTCGGAAGTGGAGCCTCAGGCTTCTGCTTCCACTCCATCACCTCCACCATGGCAGGAAGTCTTGCCGTCACAAACTGCACGACGTCTTGGTGTCGGTCTGCGTAGACCAAAACAGGCGGGTGGGGTACGAACATGGGGTGGGACAGGACCTGGAGGGAAACGTGGCCACAGGTAGGGAGGGGGGCGTGCTTCCAAAAGTTTATTCATTCAATGTTCAATGTTAAATGTTCGAAGTTCAATGTTCTTACTTTGCTAATTGTTAACGTTTTGGGGATTTGAGGGAAGGGTGGGTTGGTGCGGGGGGCAGGGGGTTGGAGGGAGGGTATAGTTAAAAAGTTTATTAAAAGTTCATTTTTTTATCTTTGTTAATAAAAAAAATTCTTTAATTCAACAAATTTTCAGTGTCTTCTCTCCTAGTTACATTAGTTATCAACTTTACAGTTGCTAATCCATATTTGTTTATTCTTTTACTATACCAGTACTTTACTTAAACTTAAACTTTATTTAAACTAAGCATAAATTCCAATGATAGGCCAGTGCAGTGCAGTACAGTTAACTTTTGATGAACCCTAACTGTAAATCAACATTTGAATATCCACATTTAGCGAGTGGAACCCCTTTCTGTTACGAAAGACCTCTGCATTCTTTAAGGGTGCTTTGAGGGCAATGCGCGTACAGTCTATTGCTCCGTGCACCTTGAGGAAGTCTGCTATTCTTGTGCCCAAAGTCCTCTCGGTCTGTGCCTCCCTGGTCATTGTGAAGCTTATAAAATCCCTCCATGAGCATACAGAGCTTCAGTCACCTATAAAATGCAGCAGTTTGTGGCGTGCTGAGAGATATGGCAGATGTCAACAGCTGAAGCCTGAAAAGATCCCGATGCGTAGAAGGCTAGGGCAGCAGTAACTTTCACCTCAACGGACAGAGCGGTTCTGATGGTGCTGGAAGGCTGCAGATCACCCTTGATGAGTTGACATATCTCATCGATGACCTCCTTCCGGAATCGCAGCCTCCTAAGACAAGTATTTTCAGACAAGTTCAGGTAAGACAGCTTTTCCTAGTTCCTTCGTTGGCTGTACGGTCTCCTCCTCTGTCTTCGTCTCTGTCTACGCATTACTGTGCCACCTCTTCGATTGATCCTTTCAGTAACTAGTGTGTGAGCAGTTGCAATTAAAGGCAAGGAAAGCATAGGCCCCATAATCACTATCAATAATTACTTTCACTAATTTTAATAATCTCTCAACAATACTCTCTAATCACTGTACTCTCCACTCTCAGTACTCTCTACGCTGTATACCAGTCAGTTTGACAGACCCCAACAATATCAGTAAATAACTTCACTATGTAAAAGCTATTTACAAAATAATTTCAATATATAATAGCTTTTTTAAAAAAATAACTTGATAATACCTATTTATATCCCCTGTCCCAATATTCTGAGTACAATTATCTTTAAATTAACTCTCTAAATAACTCACAACTAATCCCCCACCCTTCCTCTGAAGTTCAAAATGGCGTCCGTAGTGCCCATTATCTTTCTCTTAGGCACAGAAAAAGCAATTATTTCTTAGCACTCTTTTGGGGCTTGCATCGGCCCAGCGAAGTACATGCTAGGTGCTGAAACTTGGGATGGGCCTTGTGTGGGCTATCATTTCAGTGATCATCTCGGCAGTCAAAGTGGAAACTTAGGCACCTGTTTTTCCGGCCTAGTTTCCACTTTTTGCTTAAAATGGGCGATAGTGATCTGTTTTGGGCCATAGATGGGTCATAGATGGGCGATGTGAAGTGGAAAGTCTAGCCCAATGGATTAATCAAGGACAGTCAGCATGGATTTATTAAGGGAAGGTCGTGTTTGACTAATTTGATTGAATTTTGAGAAGGGCTAACCAGGAGGGTCGATGAGGGCAGTGTGTATAATGTAGTGCATGTGGATTTTAGCAAAGCTTTTGATAAGTTCGCAAATGGCAGACTGGTCACGAAAGTAAAAGCACATGGGATCCAGGACAAAGTGGCAAGTTGGATCCAAAATTGGCTCGGAGGCAGGAGGCAAAGGGTAATGATTGGTGTTTTTGTGACTGGAAGGCTGTATTCAGTGGGGTTCTGCAGGGCTCAGTGGTGGATCCCTTGCTTTTTGTGGTATATATCAATGAATTGGACTTGAATGTTGGGGGTATGATTAAGAAGTTTACAGATGACACTAAAATAGGCTGTGTGGTTGATAATGGAGAAGAAAGCTGCGGACTGCAGAAAGATATTAATGTACTGGTTAGGTGGGCGGAACAGTGGCAAATGGAATTCAATCCGGATAAGTGTGAGGTAATGCATTTGGCGAGGTCTAACAAGGCAATGGAATACACATTAAATGGTACAACACTGAAAAGTGTAGAGGAACAAAGGGACCTTGGAGTGCAAGTCCACAGATCCCTAAATATAGCAGGCCAGGTAGATAAGGTGATTAAGAAGGAATACTTGCCTTTATTAGTCGAGGCATGGAATACATGAGCAAGAACGTTATGCTTGAATTGTATAAAACGCTGGTTAGGCTGCAGCTGGAGTACTGTGTGCAGTTCTGGTCACCACATTACAGGAACCGATCTGATTGCACTGGAGAGGGCACGGAGGAGATTTAGAAGAATGTTTCCTGGACTGGAGAATTTTGGCTATGAGGAAAGATTGGAGATGCTGGGTCTGTTTTCTTTGTAACAGAGGAGGCTAAGAGGAGACCTGATTGAGGTGTATAAAATTATGAGGGGCCTGGATAGAGTGGATCGGAAGGACCTGTTTCTTGGCAGAGAGGTCAACAACCAGGGAGCATAGATTTAAAGTAATTGAGGGGAGGTTTAGTGGAGATATGAGGGGAAATTTCTTCACCCAGAGGGTGGTGTGAGTCTGGAACTCACTGCCTGAAAGGGTGGTAGAGGCAGAAACCCTCACCATATTTAAAAAATACTTGGATGTGTACTTAAAGTGCCGTAACCTACGGACCAAGAGCTGGAAAGTGGGATTAGGCTGAATAGCTCTTGGTCGGCTGGTGCGGACATGATGGGCCGAAATGGCCTCGTACCGTGCTGTAAATTTCTATGATTTCTATGCGTCATCAGTCAACAAAGAAGAAACCAGGGCTGGGAATCATATAATCATAAAAATTTGCGGCACAGAAGGAGGCCATTCAGTGGTCAGCTGAAAAAAGCTATCCAGTCTAATCCCACTTCCTAGCTTTCGTCTGTAGCCCTGTAGGTTACATCACTTCAAGTGCATATCCAAGTACTTTTCAAATTTGAAGATGGTTTCTGCTTCTACCACCCTTTCAGACAGTGAGTTCCAAACTCCCACCACCCTCTGAGTGAAAAATATTCTCCTCAACTGCCCTCTAATCCATCTACAAATGACTTTAAATCTAGGCCTCCTAGCTATGAACCTTTCTGCTAAGGAAAATAGGTCCATCCTATCCACTCTATCTAGGCCCCTCATAAGTTTATTTACCTCAATTAAGTCTCCCCTCAGCCTCCTCTGTGCCAAAGCCCTGTCTATCCAATCTTTCCTCATAGCTACAATTTTCCAGTGCTGGCAACATCCTTGTAAATCTCCTCCGTACCTCTCCAATGCAATAACATCTTTCCTGTAAAGTAAAATTTCCCCGTTGTAGCGCTGGCCATTAAGGCCGGTTTTGTTCAGAGGTTGTTTCCCCTGGTTACATCCTCAAAAGGCCCCTCAAGCCTACTCCGCCATTCAGATCATGGCTGATGATCGATCTCATCTCCACTTTCCTGCCCGATCTTCACATCCCTTGATTCCCCTCGAGTCCAAAAATCTATCTATCTCAGCCTTGGATATGTTCAGAGCATTCAAAGCCCTCTGAGGCAGAGAATTTCAAAGATTATTCACAGCACTCTGAGTGAAGAAACTCTTCCTCAGCGCTGTCTTAAATGGCCTACCCCTTATCCTGAGATTGTGCCCCCTTGTTCTAGACACTCCAGCCAGGGGAAACAACCTCTCAGCATCTACCCTGTCAATCCCCTTCAGAATTTTGTTCATTTCAATGAGATCACCTCTCATTCTTCTAAACTCCAGAGAGTATAGGCCCATTCTAAACAATCTCTCTTCATAAGACAACCCTCTCATCCCAGGAATCAATCTAGTGAACCTCCGTTGCACCGCCTCCAAGGCAAGTATATCCTTCCTTAGATAAGGAGACCAAAACTGTGCACAGTACTCCAGGTGTGGTCTCACTAAGGCCCTATACAATTGTAGCAAGACTTCCTTACTCTTATACTCCAACCGCTTGCAACAAAGGACAACATGCCATTTGCCTTCCTTATTGCTTGATGTACCTGCATGCTAGCTTTCTGTGTTTCTTGCACAAGGACACCCAAATCTCTCTGAACACCAACATTTAAAAGTTTCTCACCATTTAAAAAATATTCTATTTTTCTATTCTTCCTACCAAAGTGAATAACCTCATATTTCCCTACATTATACTCCACCTGCCATCTTACTGCCCACTCACTTAGTCCATCTAGATCCCTTTGCAGACGCTTTGTGTTCTCCTCACAGCTTATTATCCCACCTAGCTTTGTATCATCAGCAAACTTGGATACATTACACTCGGTCCCTTCATCTAGGTCATTAATATAGATTGTTAATAGCACCGATCCTTGCGGCACCCAACTAGTTAGGGCCTGCCAACCAGAAAACAACCCACTTATCCCTACTCTCTGTTTTCTGTCCGTTAACCAATCCTCCATCCATGCTAATACATTACCTCCAATCCCATGAGCGCTTATCTTGTGTAATAATCTTTTATGTGGCACCTTATCGAATGCCTTTTGGAAATCCAAATATACTGCATCCACTGGTTCCCCTTTATCTACCCTGCTAGTTACATGCTCAAAAAATGCTAATAAATTTGTCAAACACAATTTCCCTTTCATAAAACCATGTTGGCTCTGCCTAATCATGTTATGATTTTCTAAGTGCCCTGACACCATTTCCTTAACAATGGATTCCAGCATTTTCCCAAAAATTGATGTCAGGCTATGTTATGTCTCAAATAAACCAATGTGACTGAGTACTGTAGACTTGAGTAAGTGTGACCTTAGTCTCTTTATTCTGACTCCAGAGTGCTGGCACAGCATGGGAGGCCTGCTTATATACAGTGCTCCCAAGGGATGCTGGGATCCCTTGGGACTCCAACAGATGAGCCCTCTGGTGGTGGTAGAATGCTGGTTACAAGGTATTGCATACATAACATCACTCCTCCGCAACCCCTCCCCCCCCCCGCCAAAAGTCAAAAGTACACTTATTTACAGGGTGAGACAATCTGGGGCTTTCCGCTCCCTAGTCAATTGTCCCGGTACAAACACAGGTGCAGATGAGTTGGTTTGGCCTTTGCTGGGCTGCTGTGCAGCTAGACTTGCTGGGCTGCTGGGGATGATGAGTTCAGCTTCGTGGTCAACCGTGATGCCGGTTGCCACTTGTGTGTGTATCGGAAGGTCGAAGTTGGTGGTATCCTCTTCAGATTGCTTGTGGCTGTCTGTGAATTGCAGTTTGGTTTGGTCCAAATGCTTTCTGCAAGTTAGTCCATTTGCAAGTTTGACCTCAAACACCCTACTCCCTTCTTTGGCTCTGACAGTGTCAGTAAGCCATTTGGGACCATGTCAACAGTTGAGTACAAATACAGGGTCATTGACTTCAATATCGCGTGACAAATTTGTGCGATCATGGTACATGCTTTGTAGATGCAGCCTGCCCTCGACGTGATCATGGAGATCAGGGTGGACTAGAGAGAGCCTTGTTTTGAGTGCCCTTTTCATGAGCAGTTCGGCTGGGGGAACCCCGGTGAGCAAGTGGGGTCTTGTGCAGTAGCTGAGCAGGACTCGGGACAGGCGGGTCAGCAGGGAGCCTTCTGACACATATTTCAAGCTTTGCTTGATGGTTTGGACTGCCCATTCTGCCTGGCCGTTAGATGCGGGCTTGAACATAGAAACATAGAAAATAGGTGCAGGAGTAGGCCATGCCATCGAGCCTACACCACCATTCAATATGATAATGTATGATTATGCAACTTCAGTACCGCATTCTTGCTTTCTCTCCATACCCTTTAGCCGTAAGGGCCACATCTAATTTCCTTTTGAATATATCTAAGGAAATGGCCTCAACAACTTTCTGTGGTAGAGAGTTCCACAGGGTGAAGAAGTTTCTCCTCATCTCAGTCCTAAATGGCTTACCCCTTATCCTTAGCCTGTGACCCCTGGTTCTGGACAGAGGGAAGTAGAATGGGGGCAGAAGCAAAAGATAGAAAAAAGAAAAAGAAAAGTGGAGGGCAGAGAAACACAAGGCAAAAATCAAAAAGGGCCACATTACAGCAAAATTCTAAAGGGGCAAAGTGTGTTAAAAAGACAAGCCTGAAGGCTCTGTGCCTCAATGCGAGGAGTATTCGTAAAAAAGTGGACAAATTAACTGCGCAGGCAGCAATTAAAGAATATGATATAATTGGCATCACGGAGACATGGCTCCAGGGTGACCAAGGCTGGGAACTCAACATCCAGGGGTATTCAACATTCAGGAAGGAAAGACAGAAAGGAAAAGGAGGTGGGGTAGCATTGCTGGTTAAAGAGGAAATTAACGCAATAGTAAGGAAGGACATTAGCTTGGATGATGTGCAATCTGTATGGGTGGAGCTGCAGAATACCAAAGGGCAGAAAACGCTAGTACAGATGACAGTAGGAGTGAGGTTGGGGACAGCATCAAACAAGAAATTAGGGATGTGTTCAATAAAGGTACAGAAGTCATCATGGGTGACTTTAATCTACATATAGATTGGGCTAACCAACCTGGTAGCAATATGGTAGAGGAGGATTTCCTGGAGTGTATTAGGGATTGTTTTCTAGAGCAATATGTCGAGGAACCAACCAGAGGGCTGGCCATCCTAGACTGGGTTATGTGTAATGAGAAAGGACTAATTAGCAATCTTGTTGTGCAACGCCTCTTGGATTCTTTATTAAGATGGAGAGTGACACAGTTAATTCAGAGACTAGGGTCCTGAACTTAAGGAAAGGTAACTTCGATGGTATGAGACGTGAAATGGCTAGAATAGACTGGCGAATGATACTTGAATGGGTTGACGGTGGATAGGCAATGGCAGACATTTAAATATCACATGGATGAACTTCAACAATTTTGCACCCCTGACCGGAGTAAAAATAAAACGGGGAAGGTGGCTCAACCGTGACTAACAAGAGAAATTAAGGATAGTGTTAAATCAAAGGAAGAGGCATATAAATTGGCCAGAAAAAGCAGCAAACCTGAGGACTGGGAGAAATTTAGAATTCAGCAGAGGAGGACAAAGGATTTAATTAGAAGGGGGAAAATAGAGTATGAGAGTATGTTTGCTGGGAACTTAAAAACTGACTGCAAAAACTTCTATAAATATGTGAAGGGAAAAGATTAGTGAAGACAAACGTAGGTCCCTTGCAGTCAAATTCAGGTGAATTTATAATGGGCAACAAAGAAATGGCAGACCAATTAAACAAATAATTTGGTTCTGTCTTCACGAAGGAAGATACAAATAACCTTCCGGAAATACTACGGGGGCGAGGGTCGAGAGAGAAGGAGGAATTGAAGGAAATCCAAATTGTGTTTGGGAAAATTGATGGGATTGAAGGCCGATAAATCCCTGGGGCCTGATAGTCTGCATTCCAGAGTACTTAAGGAAGTGGCCCTAGAAATAGTGGATGCATTAGTGATCATTTTACAACAGTCTATCGACTCTGGATCAGTTCCTATCGATTGGAGGGTAGCTAATGTAACACCACTTTTTTAAAAAGGAGGGAGAGAGAAAACGGATAATTATAGACTGGTTAGCCGGACATCAGTAGTGGGGAAAATGTTGGAATCAATTATTAAAGATGAAAGAGCAGCCCATTGGAAAGCAGTGACAGGATCGATCTAAGTCAGCATGGATTTATGAAAGGGAAATCATGCTTGACAAATCTTCTAGAATTTTTTGAAGATGTAACTAGTAGAGTGGACAAGGGCGAACCAGTGGATGTGGTGCATTTGGATTTTGAAAAGGCTTTTGACAAGGTCCCACACAAGAGATTAGTGTGCAAAATTAAAGCACATGGTATTGGGGGTAATGTATTGACGTGGCTAGAGAAGTGGTTGGCAGACAGGAAGCAGAGTGTCGGGATAAACGGGTCCTTTTCAGAATGGCAAACAGTGACTAGTGGGGTGCTGCAGGGCTCAGTGCTAGGACCCCAGCTATTTACAATATACATCAATGATTTAGATGAAGAAACTGAGTGTAATAGCTCCAAGTTTGCAGATGACACTAAGCTGGCTGGGTGTGAGCTGTGAGCAGGATGCTAAGAGGCTGCAGGATGACTTGGACAGGTTAACTAAGTGGGCAAATACATGGCAGATACAGGATAATGTGGATAAATGTGAGGTTATCCACTTTGGTGGCAAAAATACGAAGGCAGAATATTATCTGAATGGCAGCAGATTAGGAAAAGGGAAGGTGCAACGAGACCTGGGTGTCATGGTACATCAGTCATTGAAAGTTGGCATGCAGGTACAGCAAGCGGTGAAGAAGTCAAATGGTATGCTGGCCGTCATAGCGAGGGGATTTGAGTATAGGAGCAGGGAGGTCTTACTGCAGTTGTACAGGGCCTTGGTGAGGCCTCACCTGGAATTTTGTGTTCAGTTTTGTTCTCTTAACCTGAGCAAGGATGTGCTTGCTATTGAGGGAATGCAGCAAAGGTTCATCAGACTGATTCCCGGGATGGCAAGACTAACATATGAGGATGACTGGATCAACTGGGCCTTTATTCACTGGCGTTTCGAAGGATGAGAGGGGATCTCATAGAAACATATAAAATTCTGACGGGACTGGACAGGTTAGATGTAGGAAGAATGTTCCCGATGTTGGGGAAGTCCAGAACCAGGAGACACAGTCTAAGGATAAGGAGTAAGCCATTTAGAACTGAGATGAGGAGAAACTTCTTCACTCAGAGTTGTTAACCTGTGGAATTCTCTACCGCAGAGAATTGTTAATGCCAGTTCATTGGATATATTCAAGAGGGAGTTAGATATGGCCCTTATGGGGAAAGGGACCAAGGGGTATGGAGAGAAAGCAGGAAAGGGGTACTGAGGGAATGATCAGCTATGATCTTATTAAATGGTGGTGCAGGCTCGAAGGGCCGAATGGCCTACTCCTGCACCTATTTTCTATGTTTTTATGTTTCTATGTTTCCCCAAAATCGGGAACATTCTTCCTGCATCTAACCTGGCCAATCCCGTCGGAATTTTATAGGGTTTCTATGAGATCCCCTCTCGTTCTTCTAAATTCCAATGAATATAAGCCTAGTCGATCCAGTCTTTCTTCATATGTCAGTCCTGCCACCCGGGGAATCAGTCTGGTGAACCTTCGCTGCACTCCCTCAATAGCAAGAATGTCCTTCCTCAGAATAGGAGATCAAAACTGTACATAATATTCAAGGTGTGGCCTCACCCAGGCCCTGTACCACTGCAGTAAGACCTCCCTGCTCCTATCCTCAAATCCTCTCGCTATGAAGGCCAATATAACATTTTTCTTCTTCACCGCCTGCTGTACCTGTATGCCAACTTGCAATGACTGATGTACCATGACACCCAGGTCTTGTAGCACCTCCCTTTTTCCTAATCTGTCACCATTCAGATAATATTCTGCCTTCGTGTTTTTGCCCCCAAAATGGATAACCTCACATTTATCCACATTATACTGCATCTGCCATGTATTTGCCCATTCACCTAACCTGTCCAAGTCACCCTGCAGCCGCTTAGCATCTTCCTCACAGCTCAAAACTGCCACCCAGCTTCGTGTCATCTGCAAACTTGGAGATATTACATTCAATTCCTTCGTCCAAATCATTAATGTAAATTTTAAATAGCTGGGGGCCCAGCACTGAACCTTGCGATACCCCACTAGTCACTGCCTGCCATTCTGAAAAGGACCTGTTTATTCCTACTCTTTGCTTCCTGTCTGTCAACCAGTTCTCTCTCCACATCAATACATTACCCCCAATACCATGTGCTTTAATTTTGCACACTAATCTCTTGTGTGGGACCTTGTCAAAAGCCTTTTGAAAGTCCAAATATACCACATCCACTGGTTCTTCCTTGTCCACTCTGCTAGTTACATCCTCAAAAAATTCTGGAAGATTTGTCAAGCATGATTTCCCTTTCATAAATCCATGCTGACTTGGACCGATCCTGTCACTGCTTTCCAAATGCGCTGCTATTAAGTCTTTAATAATTGATTCCAACATTTTCCCCACTACCAATGTCAGGCTCACTGGCCTATAATTCCGTGTTTTCTCTCTCCCTCCTTTTTTAAAAAGTGGGGTTACATGAGCTACCCTCCAATCCATAGGAACTGATCCAGAATCTTTAGAATGTTGGGAAATGACCACCAATGCGTCCACTATTTCTAGGGCCACTTCCTTAAGTACAGATGCAGACTCCGGCCCTGGGGATTTATTGGCCTTCAATCCCATCAAGTTGCTTAACACAATTTCCTGACTAATAAGGATTTCCTTCAGTTCCTCCTTCTCGCTAGACCCTTGGTCCCCTAGTATTTCCGAAAAGTTGTTTGTGTCTTCCTTAGTGAAGACAGAACCAAAATATTTGTTCAATTGGTCTGCCATTTCTTTGTTCCCCATCATAAATTCTCCTGATTCTGACTGCAAAGCTCCTGCATTAGTCTTCACTAATCGTTTTCTCTTCACATATTTATAGAAGCTTTTGCAGTCTGTTTTTATGTTCCCTGCAAGCTTACTCCCATATTCTGTTTTGCCCCTCCTAATTAAACCCTTTGTCCTCCTCTGTGAATTCTGAATTTCTCCCAGTCCTCAGGTTTGCTGCTTTTTCTGGCCAATTTATATGCCGCTTCCTTGAATTTAACACTATCCCTAATTTCCCTTGTTAGCCACAGTTGAGCCACCTTCCCCATTTTATTTTTACGCCAGACAGGGATGTACAATTGATGAAGTTCATCCATGTGATCGTTAAATGTCTGCCATTGCCTATCCACCGTCAACCCTTAAGTATCATTCGCCAGTCCATCGTAGCCAATTCATGTCTCATACCATCGAAGTTACCTTTCTTTAAGTTCAGGACCCTAGTCTCTGAATTAATTGTGTCACTCTCCATCTTAATGAAGAATTCTACCATATTCTGGTCTCTCTTCCCCAAGAGACCAGAATATGGTAGATTCCCTTCCAGCTCGCACAACAAGATTGCTAATTAATCCTCTCTCATTACACAAGACCCAGTCTAGGATGGCCTGCTCTCTAGTTGGTTCCTCGACATATTGGTCTAGAAAACCATCCCTTATGCACTCCAGGAAATCCTCCTCCACCGTGTTGCTACCAGTTTGGTTAGCCCAATCTATATGTAGATTAAAGTCACCCATGATAACTGCTGTACCTTTATTGCACGCATCCCTAATTTCCTGTTTGATGCCATCCCCAACCTCACGACCATTGTTTGGTGGTCTGTACACAACTCCCACTCGCGTTTTCTGCCCTTTGGTGTTCCGCATCTCTACCCGTACAGGTTCCACAGCATCCAAGCTAATGTCCTTCCTTACTATTGCATTAATCTCCTCTTTAACCATCAATGCTACCACACCTCCTTTTCCTTTCTGTCTATCCTTCCTGTCAATAGTTTGTGAAGGATAACCTCATGGCCAATGCCAAGCACAAAAAAGTCTCTTAGCATTTGCTCTACTGAATTCGCAATGTCCTGCAAGGTGCCTTAGTTTGGCAACGTAGCTCGCCACTTCCTGGCCTTCAGAATGTTGACATGTATAAAATCGATACCTTGCCATCAGAATGCTCTCCTTCAGATTTAGATGCTCCTGGCCCAGCGTACACAGTTCTTCATACGATTTGGTTGTTGGTTTCACCGGAGCAAGAAGATTCTTCATGAGGCCATGGGTTGTTGCCCCGCTGATGGTGGGGAGGATCGCCCTTCGTTTGGCAGCGTTCTCATTCCCTTCCAGCTCTTTGGCCATGAAGTATTGGTCGAGTCACTCCACGAAGGCTTTCCAATCGTCACCTTCTGAGAATTTCTCCAGGATACCAACAGTTCTCTGCATTTTTGCGTGATAGTTCATTATCTGTTCCCCGTCGCCAGTTGTTATGTCTCAAGTAAATCAATGTGACCGAGTACTGTAGACTTGAGTAAGTGTGACCTTAGTCTCTTTATTCTGACTCCAGAGTGCTGGCACAGCATGGGAGGCCTGCTTATATGCAGTGCTCCCAATAGATGCTGGGATCCCTTGTCTCTGCTGCCATCTCTTTTAGAACCCTAGGATGTAGGCCATCAGTTCCAGGGGATATGTCGGCTTTACGGTATGGTTTTATATATTACTGAATGAACTTCCACAGACCATGGGGCTTAAATTGTCCTGTGCTGGGTTTAGGGCACATAATTTGAATTAACTCAAAAGTTAGTGCCGGCCGAGATGCGCGAGAAAAAATTTGTAATTTTGGCATTTTGTTCATGAAATCTGAGAGCTCTGCTGCTGGAGCTCTAAATGGCCTCTGTGTGCCGCTGGAGGAGCGCAGCAGGGGTGGTGGAGAAAATAAGCAGCCAATTTCAGCTGCGTTTGATTCACTCACAACGCGTCACCTGATCATTGGGCTTCTTCAAGGGGATGCCCCCGGTATGGTCTGCTGATTCGCTTCCTCACAGTTCAGTAGCTGCTTGCTGATGGCTGTCATGACAGCTGGGAGAGACAGTACAAGGGCCATGCTGTTCTCAGACGCCCAGTTGTAGACACTGATGGGGGCAGTGGATGACATGAGGCACATCCTTTTCCCTCCAACTGGAAGGTCCGCTCCACAGCTTCTCAGAGCTATCTGGGCAGAGGTGGCTGCTGAGGTTTCGGGCACCTCCGCCCTTGACCGCACACCAAACAGTGTCGCAAAATGTTCTGCGACCTCACTCATGTGGTGAAAGTGAGTACATATTCCCCCAAATCTTACCTATGAACCTGTGAGCCTCTGTCTGTTCCCAAAACTCTTACAAGGCAGCCTCTGTGCAGAATCAACAAACCAGTATTTAACTGAGGATGTGCCTACTCATAGTTATTGCCTCATTTGATTCTTTGCTTTGAATCACAGCTGCTTAAGCTGCCCATGCATTTCTTTCACATATATAAGTGCACTTTGACTCACCAAGCTTCCTTTCTTTTGCAGGCCAAGATGGCACATAACAGGCTGCAGCAGAACAAACAGAAGGGGGGAACCTGAACTGCGCTAGCTCACAGACCTGGAGGAGTAAGTACTTCACATAATGTGCCTGCAGGTGGCCATCCCTGTGGCAGTGGGTACCGCGGAGCCCGCTGGGGCCAACATTGGTCAGTGAAACCCTTCCTCTCATCACACCTTCCACTTTAAGCAGAAGGCCTTATCATTTAGCCACTTCACATTCTGACCATCTTTCTTCCTGCATGCCTGCCCACTTTCCTCACCTTAATAGCACTTTTATGACATTTGTGCTTTCAGACAATGCCCTGGGCACTGCCCAACCTGTTCCTGCCCCCCCCCCCCACCCAGTCTGCAGGGAGAAGAAATGGGGGAGGAGGAAGAGAGGGAGAGGAGGAGGATGATGCAAGCATCACATCACTGCTTCTCACACTCACCAGCTCAGATACTGGGAGTATGCGGTCATTGCAGTTGAGCTTAGGAGAGGGGTCTGCATTGGGTGATGCACCAGGGCTGACTGGGCTGCAGCAGGGTCAAGGGGCAAGGTAATTTTGGGAGCCAGCTACGCAGAGGGCGAGTTCGCACGCGAGTTCTGCTCCACAGGACTCAGATGAGGACTTTGTTGGAGAGATATTTGAACAAAGGGTGATGGCCGTGCACTTCGACATGATAGTGGCAATGGCAAGAGTGCCCGAGAGCCTGTCGCTAGTGGTAAGGAGCGTGGAGGAATCCACCTCCCGCATTATAGACAGTTCTACGGACACCATGGAGTCCATCATTGCCAAAGTGCAGATGATGGTAGACTCCCAGATGGACCGTGCGGATCCAGCCTCATGGGGCGTCTCATGAGCGATGTGGAAGCTTCTATTGGAGCACAGGTGGAAGTCACGCAATGTGTTGCTGCTGTAATAGAGTCAATGATTGCTAGCATGGATTCTCAGTCTGCTCTCATGCAGTCTCAGCATGATGCCACGCAAGCCCTGACTGCTGCCATCGCCACTGGGTCCATCACGGCCCACTGGGGATCACACGATGCTGCAGCAGCCCAGCAATCTGTGCACCATCAGATTGGTGCAAAGGCTGAGGTGCTGCCCAGGGGGAGTGGCACTGGCTCAGTGGAACAGGAACCTGCTGTCCTATCTCAGGACAACAGTATTTCTGATCCCACCATTGCCACTCCGTCATTGCAACTATCCACGACTGTCATCCAGCCAGCCCAGACTGTTGCCGCCCAGCTTGAGGTGCTTCAGTCTGTAGCCGGGCCTTCCAGGCCCAGAGCTAGTCGAGGGCATCCTAGAAGGCCATCTGTACTCTCTGGCTCAGAAAAGCAGCAGCCTTCCGCCAGCCATGCTGCAGCCATAGGGGACACACTGCGGCATAGTAGTAGAGTAGGTTTACGTAAAAGGGGATATAAGGAGATGTACAAGTGTGAATGATACTTATTATGTTGATGTTGCACTTTTTACACATAAATGTTCATTGTCATCTTTACTATTTGGTCTTGTATCTCATTTCATTGTTGGGCATGTGGTGTGGAAGGAAGGCTCATTAATATGTTTATGGAAAGCACAATAGAAGCAGTAAGTAGCAAGGACCTCATTGGAACCTTATGAGACAGTCTCAGAACCCCCTTGCAGTCTCGGGATGGTATTGGCGCATCCTGCCTGTCGGCTGTGCCTCCTCCTGCAGCTCCTCATTCTCCTCCCGCAGCTCCTTCTCCTCATCCTGGTTCTGCAGCTCCTCCTCCTCGACTTGCTGCTCCTCCTCCTCCTGAGGTGCAACGGCTATGTCTTCGGGCAATGGCTGTGTCCTCATGATTGCCAGGTTGTGAAGCATAGAGCAGACGATGACGAAGAGAGACACCCGGTCAGTCGAGTACTGCAGGACTCCTCCTGAGTGGTCAAGGCAGTGGAACCGTTGGGTCAGCACTCCGATGGTCTGCTCAATGATGTTCCTAGTGGTGGCATGTCTGTCATTGTAAGAGTGCTGGGTGGGAGTGGTGGGGTTGCGGAGGGGAGTCAGGAGCCAGGTGCATAGCGGGTAGCCCTTGTCTCCGAAGCGCCAGCCGGGTGCTGCATTGGCTGGCTGGAACAGAGCTGGCACACTCTGGCGCAGGATAGCGGGCATTAACGGCCATTATTGTGCATCTGTGGTCGCACACCAAGTGGACATTGAGTGAGTGGTATCCTTTTTGGATTCAAAAGGTATCAGGATTGCGGTGCAGAACCCTCAAGGCAACATGTGTGCAGTCTATGGCACCCTGCGTCATGGGGAAATGCGCCATCATCTCAAAGCCAGTTGATGACTCCAGCTGCTTCTGTCTCATCATGGGGAATGAGATGTATTTCATCCTCCTTCAGTACAGAGCATCTGTGAAATCACGACTGGAGCAAATGGCGGCATACTGGGAGATGTTGGAGATATCTGCTGTGGCTCCCTGAAAAGATCCATTGGCATACAAAATTGAGGGCAATGGTGACTGTTATGTCTGTAATGTACTTATGAATGACTCCACAAGGCAATGTGTTGTACTTAAACTGTAGTGACCTTGGTCCTTTATTCGTAACTCCAGAGTGAGGCAGCCGCATGGTGGCTACCCTTCTATACAGCCCCTGCCTCCAGGGCAGGAAACCCCGGTCTCCACCAGTTGCACCCTCTAGTGGTGCCAGCATAGTATATACACAGTGTAAACCTTATTGATAGTACATCAGGTAAACAAGTCTCCATCTTATGCAACTATACAGTGACTACACAGAGAGTATATCTATAGTCTGCATATATAACAGTGACCTTCACTGCCACTGAGAGAGCTGTTCTCACTCTTGTTTGAGGCTCAAGGTCTGGCTGCAGCAGACGGCACAGCTCCGTCACCACGTCTTTTGTAAATCGCAGCCTTCGGACACAACGCTCCTCAGAGAAGTGGACGTAGGAAAACTGTTGACAAGACACCCTGGGTGCATACGGCTTTCTGTTTGCATGTCTGTGTAATCGTCTTTCTCTGCCCACATCCTCATGGACTTCGTGATGTTGGTCCTGCTGTTGCTGTCCCTGTGCATCCTCCTGGTGTTGTGCCTTTGCCTGCTGCTCTTGCTCCCTTTGCCTCTCCTTGTCCCTTTCCATGTGCCTCTGACTGTCCCTCTCCCTGTTCCTCTCTCTGATCCTCGGAGCATGGGCGTCTCCATGGTCCTCTCCATGGGCCTCCAGTGGCTGGAGTCATAACTGACAAAACAGGTAGTTGGTTGTGGTTGTCAGAGGCCGATCAGAGGGCTGGAGAGGCTGGGTCATTGAATATATTTAAGGCAGAGATAAACAGATTTTTGAGCGATAAGGGAATAAAGAGTTATGGAGAGTGGGCAGGGAAGTGGAACTGAGTCCATGATCAGATCAGCCATGATCTTATTAAATGGCGGAGCAGGCTCGAGGGGCCAAATAGCCTACTCCTGCTCCTATTTCTTATGCTCTTATGATCACTGCAGTCCCAGTACATTACTGCAGCAATTCTTCAGGGCAGTTTCCTCATACCAACCACCTTCAGTAACTTCATCAATGACCTTCCCCCTGTCATACGACATGGACTGGGCTAATAATTCCATACAGTGTTCACCCGGTCACAACATGTTCAAAAATCAAACAGCCCATGCCAGCCTAGAGCAAGACCTGGACAACATGAGGTTTGGGCTGAAAGCTAGCAGATAACATTTGTGTCACATAAGTGTCCAGGGAATGACTATCTCCAACAAGAAAAAGGCCCAGCCATCTCCCCATCCCTTCTATAAAACCATAATTACTGAGTCTCCAATCATCAACATCTTGGGGTATCACCATTGAACAGAAGCTGAACTGTACTAAGCATGGCTATACTGTCACTAAAATAGCAGGACAGAGGCTGGGTATTCAGTTATGAGTGCCCAGGCTAAACGCCTCAGCTCTTTATATCCTCCTCCTTTAAGACCCCCCTTAAAACCCACCTTTTTGACCAAGCTTTTGGCCATCCTTCCTAATATCATCTTCCTTGGCTTGGAGTCCATTTATTTTTGATTATGACTCTGTGAAGTATCTGGGGAGATTTTTGTGTGTTAAAGGCGCTATATAAATACAAGTTGGTGTTGATGTTGTTGTGAATGTCTCATATCTAACCCTTCCCCAAGTCTCCCACCATCTACAAGACTCAAGGCAGAAGTGGAATATCTTCTTTCACTCGAATGAGAGCAGTCGCAATAATACTTAAGAAAGTCGACACAATCCGGAATAGTCCACTTAATTGATGCCCTGCCATTGAGCGCTGTAACCGCTATGTCCAACTGTGGTGTGGCTGCAGTAAGTACAGGATGCACTGCAGCAACTCAACAGACTTATTTTTTCAGCAACTCTCAGGTCCACAATCAGTACCACTGAGAAGGACAAGAAAAGCAAGATATTGGGAACACCATCAGCTCCAAGTTCCCCTTCATAGTACTCTTCATCCTAACTTGGATGTACACCGCCGTTTCTTGATTGTCACAGGGTCAAACTCCTGCAGTTATCTCCCTTACACCTTTGTGGGTGCACTATCAACACAAGGACTGCAGCAATTCAAGAAGGCGGCCGACCATAACCTTCTCAGGGCAATTCATAGCCAATAAATGCACCCTTGCCAATTTCAATCGCACCCTGAGAACAAATAAAAAATACAGTTATCAAACTTCTTGAAAACTGAAATGTAATAAGCAATTATTTCCTAGGGTCCGTTATGCTTTCTTATTGCTTTCTTGGCCTCATTTATCCATTTCTTTTTTGCCCCATCACATCATTTTTTAAATTGTAATTTCTGCATTTAATTTCTTCTAATTATATTAGGTGGCCGAGAAAAAAGCTTGTAGTCAGAAGCAACTGTAACAAGGACAGATTATGAAATGAATTGTGTTTTGGAGACTGCTGGGAGCACAGAAATGCTTGAAGAAATTGCACTGGGCAACTAATGGCACTAAAAATTGAACAAACATAGAACTGGCTAGATCCTCCGCTAAATGAAATAATTTTCCTTATAAGAACATAACAACATAGGAATTAGGAGCAGGAATAGACCATACAGCCCAGCGAGCCTGCTCCGCCATTCAATAAGATCATAGCTAATTTTCTACCTCAACTCCACTTTCCCGCCCGATCCCCATATCCCACAATTCTTCCAGAGTCCAAAAATCTATCTATCTCATCCTTGAATATACTCAACTATTCAGCATCTACAGCCCTTTGGGGTAGAGAATTTCAAAGATTCAAACCCTCTGAGTGAAGAAATTGTTCCTCATCTCAGACTTAAATGGTCTACCCCTAATCTTGAGACTATGCCATCTAGTTCTAGACTCTCCAGCTGGGGGGAAACAGCCGCTCAACAACTACCCTGTCAATCCCCCTCAGAATCTTATATGTTTCAATGAGATCATCTCTCATTCCTCTAAACACCAGAGAGTATAAGACCCATCTACTCAATCTCTCTTCATAGGACATCCCTCTCATCCCAGGGATCAATTTTGTGAACCTTCGTTGCACTGCCACTATGGCATGTGTGTCCTTTCTCAAATAAGGAGACCAAAACTGTGCACAGTACTCCAGGTGTGGTCTCACCAACACCCTGTACAATTGTAGTAAGACTTCCTTACTCTAACCACCTTGTAATAAAGTCCAACATACCATTTGCCTACCGAATTGCTTGCTCTATCTGCCTGCTACCGTTCTGTGTTTCCTGTACAAACACACTTAAATCTCTCTGAACACCAACATTTAATAATATCTCACCATCTAAAAAATATTCTGTTTTTCTATTCTTCCTACCAATGTGAATAACCTCTCAATTCATCATTATACTCCATCTGCCACCTTATTGCCCACTCACTTAACCTGTCTATATCCCTTTGCGGCTCTTTGTATCCTTCTCACACCTTAATTTCCCACCTAGCTTTGTATCGTCAGCAAACTTGGATACATCGCACTCGGTCCCTTCATCTAAGTCATTAATATAGATAGTAAATAGCTGAGGCCCAAGCACTAATCCTTGCACAATCCCACTAGTTACAGCCTGCCAACCGGAAAATGACTCTTTTTTGTCCATTAAACAATCCTCTATTCATGCTAATATATTACCCCCAACCCCATGAGCCTTTATCTTGCGTAGCAACCTTTTACGTGACACCTTATTGAATGCTTTTTAGAAATCCAAATTTACTATATCCACTAGTTCCCCTTTTCTACTCTGCTAATTACACCCTCAAAGGAAATCTAATAAATTTGTTAACAGAGTGACTATTTGCTCTAGGTTTTTGAGTGTCCTTCAGCACATGAGCGCATTGGACTCCACCCCCTTTTGAGTATGGGCCCTCGATTTGCTTGCCCATGCGCGGTGCGACTTATGAGCAAGTAGGGCCGAGCCGTGTGGAACTGCTGCTGGAGCCTGGAACTGCTTCCAGCTTTTGGATTATTTTAAAAATTTTCACGGCCTTCTGTGGGAGAGAAAGCATCAGCGGTAGTGGGAGAGGGAGAGTGAGACTGGGGGAGGGGGGGGGGTGGGTGAGAGAGAAGGAGGGAGAGAAATGGGGGGTGGAGAGAGAGAGAGAGAGAGAGAGACGGGGGGCGGGAGGATGGGGAGAGATGGTGGTGGTGTGGGGGAGAGAGATGGGGAAAGAGAGAGAGAGAGAGACAGGGGGGGAGAGAGAGGCGGGGGGGAGAGGGAGAGCGAGCCAGGGGGGTAGAGAGAGAGAGAGAGAGAGAGAGAGACAGGGGGGAAAGAGAGAGAGAGAGAGAGATGGGGGGGAAGAGAGAGAGAGAGAGAGAGAGACAGGGGGCGAGAGAGAGAGAGAGGGGGGGAAGAGAGAGACTGGGGGGCAGAGAGAAAGATGGGGTTGGGGAGATAGAGAGACAGGGAGGGAAGAGAAGGAGAGACCGGGGTGGGGGGGCGGGCGGAGAGAGAGAGACTGAGGGAGAGTGAAAGAGACTGGGGGGAGAGAGAGGAGATGCTGGAGAGGGGATCAGAGGAAAGAGAGGGAACTCAGGGAAGACGGATCAAGTTCTTCCAATCCCACCTCCTTTACACCCACACCCGATTTCTCGGAAAGCTCAGTGTGTGTGTGACAAGGGACATCATTGGAGTGGATGAAATCTGAAAGTCACGACACAGTCATTATAAACTTCATGCACAATAAACCTGTTAACATCGGTGACCAACACAAAATGCCCCATTTCCAGGGGATGGGGTGGGGTAAAGGTCAGGAACTTGGGCTGGGAGGATCAGGAACTTGGGCTGGGGGGGTCAGGAACTTGGGTTGGGGGGGCACGAACTTGGGCTGGGGGGAGTTCAGGAATTTGGGGTGGGTTGGGAAGCTCTATCCTGTCTGAGGTCTGAAGTCAGAATGGCTCGAATTGCACTTTGCAAAGTCACTGAGAACTTGGGCGAGGTGCTTCTAATTACACATTCCAGAGAAACTGCTGGGTGTGTCTTATCCTCCAAGGGTACCAATCAGCAATCAGATCATGTGATCACAGAGACCCACTCGGAGCATTTCTCTAATGCAAATAACTGTGTCCATTTGTTAAACACGTTTTCCTTTTCATAAAACCATGTTGACTCTGCCGAATCATATTATGATTTTCTAAGTGCCCTGTTACCACTTCCTTAATAATGGATTCCAACATTTTCCCAACGACTGATGTCAGGTTAATTAGCCTGTAGTTCTCTGTTCTTTCTCTCCCTCCTTTCTTGAATAGAGGGGTTACATTTGCTACCTTCCTATCTGTTGGGACCGTTCTAGAATCTAGGGAATTTTGGAAGAGGGTTCCATTCAATGAGTTAGCAGATGTGATGACTAATTTTTTATCATTTCCCTTCACAGAAAATTTGAGCCAAACCAGAGTTTTCCTGCGAAACCAAAGATTACTCAGCAATCACTGAGGAGTCCTCTGAGTGCAGGTCATCATGTTGCTCTCCAATGTGTAGTTCTGCCTTCAAAGCAGCTAGGGCTGCCTGCCCAGCAATGTCAAAGTCCAGGCCTTTTTGTGTAGCAAAGTTGTACAGGGCAGAGCAGGCTACAACTATGCATCACACATGATCTGAACCATACTGCAAAGCCCCTCTGGACCTGTCTAGGCAGTTAAGCATCCTTTTAAGGTGATCCTCTTAATCACAACTTTTGTAGAGGTATACAACTTGCTGTAGAACTACACTACCATTGTTTGTGCCACTCTTAATTGGGTCATTATCCATGAGAGCAAGGGGTAGACTTTGTCACCCAAAAGCTATCCACTGAAATGATTTTCTTCCCTGAAATCACCCTGTGCCATAAAGTTTGAGTGCAGTTGTCACCTTCATAGAAAGGGGTGTAGGCAGATGATTGGCTGCAGGTTCTTGTGCAATAAATGGCAGAGCTCCCCTATTGCCTCTTTGGTGAAGCACATTCTTCTTCTGCACTTTTCCTCACAAAGGTACTTTCTATGGGGATGTAATGTTGGGGTCCATCCTCGTTCAATGCTGCTTACTCTTGGGCTGGTCTCAGGCCTGACAGTTGGATTTGCAGCACCCACTTCAAGCCCGGAAATGGACCTAAAGCAATTCCCACCCTTGTATATCTAACTCTAAGCCATTCTGCTCTTCTAACCATTTTAACATTTTACCATTTAGTGCATATTTTCTCTCCTTATTCCTTCTCCCAAAATGTATCACATTGCTCGCCATTAAATTTCATCTGACATCTATCTTCTCAATCTACTAACCCATCTATATCTTCCAGAAGTAGGTTACAGTCCTTGTCACTTAACCTCGCTCCCTATTTTTGTGCCATGTACAATCTTTGACATTGTGCCATCTATAGCTTAGTCCAGATAATATATATAAATATGTATATACTGAGAAGGACAATTATCTTAACATTGACTCATGGGAACACCACTGTTTATAACTCTCCAATCTGAAAAGCATCCATTAACCACTGCTCTGTTTTCTGTCCTTTAATCAATTTTATACCCATGCTGCCACATTCCTTTGAATATTGCTCGTTGTGCGAGGTACCAGGACCCTTGGGTACATAACCCAAAGTATGTCAGCGCTTTCATGAGAGGAAAGGAAAAAAGACTGTGGGTGACCTATAGAAAGTGATATGATGCATTCTATGACAGAATTGGTATCTCACAGTTTGAAGTGTAGGATCCTCTATAAATACCATTTTTCAAGGGAGGGGTTAATCTCCAAACTAATACTATGTCTCAAAATCATGAAGAAGGATTTCTATGTTTACATTGGTGTGGTTTGTTATGCATAGTTTGTGTGTTCCATTGCCAAAGGCTGTTTAATGTTGTTATTTGGAGTTGATTGTCGAGTTTTGGGTTGCTACCAAGGACAGGTGATGAGGAGACATTGTAAGCTTGCACAATCCAACCTCCCCACAGGTAATGACAGATGTGACATCTCTAGACTACATTCCTGCTATTCATCACAGTGAAGTCTGGAGGCAGGTGGATTATAGACAGCTTAAAGATAACAGAGTTGAACTGGCTAGAGAACATGTGAAGTTGGTGTGGGTACTTGTACTGTGTGCACCATGCTTAGCTATGTGGGGGTAGAAATTAGTCTGGACCCTTTTCGGGCCCAGACACGACGCTGCGCGACCAGCACCTGCACGGAGCAAGGGGTTTGAGAATCGATAGAAATTGATCCTTGGGCCTCATCTGTTTACTTGGCGCAAGGTGCCGATACTGGCATCTGCCTCGCCGGTAGAGGCCCTCAGTCAATCCCGGGAGGAGCTGTTAAAGCAAACTACAGGGGTGGCTGATCGCTATTCCATGGAATGAGAGGAACACTCCTGCTCCTTTAGCTCCATGGGAACATTTTTTTAAAACGTGTCTTTGGTTGGCAACCGCCGGGGCCACTAAGGATTCCTGAGCAGGGTCGGGCCCCAACGCCTGCCCCACTTATCAGAGACAAATTTCTAAACAGGGTCCTCAACAAGTGTTAGGCCCCTCATTTACATACTAAGAGGGCCGAACACCTGTTTTAAACATCCACCCGAGATACCTAAAAAACAGGCCCCACAAATTTAGCAGTGGAAGTAATGACTGTAGTTTGGGTGCAGAACATTCCACTGCTCAGTTGGAATGCTCTGTGTCCTTTTATGGCCAAAAAATGGGTGCAATGCAAACCAAGTTCTACCCCGTGGACTGGATGTACAGCCTGAGTGCATAATCGTTTCCAATGAAATGGCATCAATGGCATTTTGTCTTTCTTTCTATGACCTCAATAGTACTCTTGGGCTGCAAAAAATCTGCAAAATAAACTTTTACTAAATGAATTGCTGTTTGAAATTGTTTGTGATACTTCCAGGGTGACCCATTCCATTATTGGTCACAATTATTTCTGGAACCAATGTGAATGTGGCTGCAATGAGCCCTATAACTATTAAAAGCAATTATCAGCCAAGCTTAAAGGCTGAAATGGTTCCAATGGTTGAGAAGTGGGAAATACCTTTAGGCAAAGCAGCTGCTAGACAACAATGCTGATATGTCCTTACAATACAGTATAAATGCACACAAGGCCCATACTTGAGAGAAGGTCACTCTGTGACCAGTTACCTTTATTACCAAGACCTCAAGTGATGAAAGTGGGTGGAGCTTCCCCTTTTATACCTGAAAGTCCAGGTTAGGAGTGTCTCCCACAAGTTCACCCCTTGTGGTCAATGTTCTCAAGGTGTACAACTTAGGTCAGTTTATACATGGGTCACAATGACAGTAGAATACATGACATCACCTCCCCTCCAAAGTCTTATTGGGATCACAGGTTAAGTCTCTCTGGTGGTTTACGCTCCCTTGTAGAGCACCTGAGTTGGGACTCCGGTTGTTGGCCGCTGGCCTGAGTGCCTGCTGTTTGTGGTGTCTCAGGCCTGTCTGGACTGCCCACAGTGACTGGGCTCTCCTCCACTTGGTTCCGGTGTTCGGTCACCTGTGATGGAGTAAACTCTATGTCGTGTTCTTCCTCTGCTTCTTCTATGGGGTTGCTGAACCTCCTTTGATCCACGTGTTGGCAGCAGATTTGTCCATTGGTAAGTTTAACTACCAAAACCCTATTCCCCTCTTTGGCAATCACAGTGCCTGCAAGCCATTTGGGTCCTGCAGCGTAATTAAGGACAAAAACGGGGACATTGACATCAATACCTCTCGTCCTCGCATTCCTGTCATGGTGGTCACATTGTGACTGATGCCTGCTCTCAACAATTTCTTTCAGAGTAGGGTGTATAAGGGATAACCTGATTTTGAGTGTCCTTTTCATCAGCAGCTCTGCGGGTGGAACCCCTGTGAGCAAATGTGGTCAGGATCTATTAGCCAACAGGAGGCGTGATAAGCGGCTTTGTAGGGAACCCCCTTGGATTCTGAGCATCCCCTGTTTGATTATCTGCACTGCTCGTTCCACCTGGCCGTTTGAGGCCGGCTTGAACGGTGGCATTCTGACATGGTTGATTCCATTGCCTGCCATGAAGTCCTGGAATTCAGTACTCGTGAAGCACGGGCCATTGTCACTGACCAAGACATCCGGTAGACCATGGGTGGCGAACATTGCCCATAGACTTTCTACCGTGGCAGAGGATGTGCTTGAATTTAAAATGGCACACTTAATCCATTTGGAGTAGGCGTCTACTACAACCAAAAACATTTTTCCCATGAAAGGACCTGCGTAGTCCACATGGATGCGGGCCAGGACCAGGGGCTAAGGGGGGCTTCCCTGGGTGCGTAGCCCAGCTGAGCACACGTTTTGCACCTGCGAACACAAAGTTCCAGGTCTGCATCTATCCCTGGCCACCAAACGTGTGACCTGGCAATTGCCTTCATTATGACAATGCCTGGGTGCTCATTGTGAAGTTCTCTGATAAACATCTCTCTGCCCATCTGGGGCATGACTACTCGGTTTCCCCACAGTAGGCAATCGGCCTGAATCGAGAGTTCATCCTTGCACCTATGAAACGGTTTAAATTCCTCAGGGCATGCCCCGTATGTGGCTGTCCAGTCCCCATTCAGGACACATTTCTTAACTAAAGACAGTGGCGGGTCTTTCTTTGTCCAGACTTTAATCTGATGGGCTGTCACTGGTGAGCCTTCGCTTTCAAAAGCTTCAACAGCCATGGCCATCTCAGCATCATGTTCAGTTGCCCCCTCAGTGGTGGCTAGTGGGAGCCTGCTGAGTGCATCGGCGCAGTTTTCAGTGCCCGGTCTGTGCCGAATTGTATAGTCATAGGCAGCTAACGTAAGTGCCCACCTCTGTATGCGGGCCGATGCATTCGCATTTATGGCCTTGTTGTCGGCCAAAAGGGACGTTAGGGGTTTGTGATCCGTCTCCAACTCAAATTTCCTGCCAAACAGGTACTGGTGCATTTTTTTTACTGCATATACACATGCCAGCGCTTCGTTTTCTACCATCCCATAGCCCCTTTCTGCCTGGGACAGACTTCTGGAGGCATAAGCTACCGGCTGTAACTGACCATTGGCATGCTGCACACACCCGACCCCATAGGATGACGCATCGCACGTTAAAACAAGTTTCTTACATGGGTCATATAACGTTAACAGTTTGTTGGAGCATAACAAATTGTGTGCTTTATCAAAAGCCCTTTCCTGGCTGTCCCCCCAGATCCAATCGTGACCTTTGCGTAGGAGCACGTGTAGCGGCTCTAGCAGCGTGCTCAATTTTGGAAGAAAGTTACCAAAATAGTTCAGGAGCCCCAGGAACGAACGCAGCTCCATCGTGTTACGGGATCTGGGTGCTCTCTGGATCACTTCCGGTTTGGAAGCAGTAGGTCTGATCCCATCTGCTGCTACCCTCCTTCCCAGGAATTCTATCTCTGGAGCTAAGAAGACGCACTTCGCCTTTTTCAGTCGCAGCCCTACCCGGTCCAGTCTGTGTAGCACCTCCTCCAGGTTGTGGAGGTGTTCTTCAGTATCGCAACCCGTGATGAGGATGTCGTCTTGAAAAACCACTGACATTGTAATCGACTTGAGGAGGCTTTCCATATTTCGCTGAAAGATTGCGGCGGCCAAACAAATCCCGAACGGACATCTGTTGTACTCAAACAACCCCTTGTGTGTCGTGATGGTGGTCAGCTTCTTCGACTCACTCGCCAGCTCCTGGGTCATATAAGCTGAGGTCAGGTCCAATTTTGAAAAATGTTTGCCACCTGATAGCGTCACAAAGAGGTCCTCCACTCTCGGTAGCAGGTACTGGTCTTGGATTGACACCCGATTGATGGTGGCCTTGTAATCGCCACATATCCTGGCCGACCCATCTGCCTTGAGCACCAGCACAATCGGGCTCGCCCAGTCACTGAATTCGACTGGTGAGATGATGACTTCCCTCAGCAGGCGGTACAATTCGCCTTCTATCTTTTCCCGCATCATGTATGGCACCGCTCTGGCCTTGTGGTGTACTGTCCTGGCGTCCGGGTTTATGTGAATCATTACCTTGGCCCCCATGAAAGTGCCAATGCCGGATTGAAATAATGAGTTAAGTTTGTCCAGGACCTGTGAGCATGATACTCGCTTCACAGAAGAAATTGCATTGACATCGCCCCATTTCCAGTTCATGACAGCAAGCCAACTCGTCCCCAGTAGTGCGGGACCGTCCCCCGGGACAATCCAGAATGGCAACCTATTCTCCGAATCTTTGTGGGTCACGACTACTGTGGCGCTGCCTAGCACCGGAATGATCTCCTTTGTATATGTCCGTAGTTGTGCGTCAATCGGCAATAATTTTGGCCTCCTGGCCTTGGACGCCCACAACTTTTCGAACTGTTTGATACTCATTAGGGACTGGCTGGCCCCTGTGTCTAGCTCCATTAATACTGGGATGCCATTGAGAAGCACTTTTATCATTATCGATGGCGTCCTGGTATATGAACTGTATATGTGCTCCACATGAACTCGCTGAACTTCAGCTTCCAGCGATTTCCCCTAGTATTCATTTGGCCTCGTAGGGCTTATATCGGGCCCGTCCTCCTTGTACATCAACCTGGCTGCAGGCTTCCTGCACATATGCGCCAAGTGACCGCTGATGTTGCAGTTTCTGCAGGTATATTGCTGATACCTGCAAGCTCTGACTGGGTGTTTGCCTCCACACCTCCAGCATGAGCTGGAGGCCCCATTGTTGGAAACAAACGGTCCATTACCAGTTAATCATCTCTGACTGTCTCTGTAACTGTCCTTAAGCACACGATTAACAGGTGTTGATGGCCCCATTACTGGCCGCATTGTCCATTGCGATGGCATGAATCATCGTTCAGCTAGCCATTGTCTCCGTTGAATTCCCCCTATGGGTTCGACTACATGCTGGGGCATGTCCGATTGCCCTTGTCTGCCTAGAGAACTGTGTGCCGTGTGAACAATGTTGACTCCCTGGTCGTTTGCCGCATTTGAGCCAAGATTTTTGTCATACATCATTCTGGTCTCTTCCTCCCCTGAGATAATTGTCTGGGCTATCAGAGCCGCCGCTTCCAAGGTCAAGTCTTTGGTCTCAATCAGTTTCCTGAAAACCCCAGCGTGCCCGATGCCCTCAATAAAAAGAGTCTCGCAGCATCTCCACTCTGCGTGCATCTGGGAACTTACATAGGCTCGCCAGTCGCCGGAGATCTGCCACGAAGTCTGGGACGCTTTGCCCTTCTCGCCGCTGGTGCATGTAAAACCGGTATTTCGCCATGTGCATGCTGCTCCACCGGTTTAATGTGTTCCACGATCAACTTACTGAGCTCTTCGAATGTCTTGTCCGCCAGCTTCTCTGGCGCTAGAAGGTCCTTCATCAAGGAGTACGTTCTGGATCCACAAACCGTCAGGAGATGAGCCCTGCGTTTGTCGGCCGATTCCTGTCCCAACCATTCCTTAGTGACAAAACTTTGCTGTAGTCTCTCAATAAAGTCGTCCCAATCATCACCAACTCAGTACCTCTCTTCTGTGCTGCTCGTGGCCATGCTCACGTGGTTTAAATCCCAGTTTCTCGTCGCCAATGATATGTCCTTACTGTGCAGTATAAATGCACACGAGGCCCATACTTGAGAGAAGGTCACTCTGTGACCAGTTACCTTTATTACCAAGACCTCAAGTGATGATGGTGGGTGGAGCTTCCCTTTTATACCTGAAAGTCCAGGTTAGGAGTGTCTCCCACAAGTTCACCCCTTGTGGTCAATATTCTCAAGGTATACAACTTAGGTAAGCTTATACATGGGTTACAATGATAGTTGACTACATGATAAATGCAAAGCATAGTTCATGGATTATACTTTGTGGCCACTCAAAGCCACAGTAATGCACCACAGAACAGAGATTTTCAGGTTGTCCGTCAGGTGACTAGGCCACAGTGTAGATGTCAAGAACATCAGTGACAGTGTGTATACTGATGGTGCGTGCCGGGCATGGGAGGAGCTCTGAAAGTGCGTCAGGAGCGTGCTAACCAGTATTCTCCAACCAAAAAAGTACTTCATTGACTGTAAAGTGCTTTGAGATGTCCGGTGGTTGTGAAAGGCACATTATAAATGCAAGTCTTTCTTTTTTTAACTTCCTTTCGTGTCCGCTCTGGGAAAAAACTATCTCCCAATTTGCTTATAAATGCACTTTCAAAATCCCAAGGTGCCAAAATTGCCCACTGCCGGAAACGTGGCGCACTTACGCTGTTTCAAATGTTTTTACCGGCGCGGTTGATGTGGCGGCCTTTTGAGCGATATTCAGCTCTTTGGCTTTTTTTTCCAGTGGCCCGGAAGTCGGTCATAATGAGGGCAGAAGTGCAGCGGTGAGTGGAAGTTTGCGCACTAGTGGGCGAAAGTTGGGGGCGGGCGGACTGTCCTCCACTGTCACTCATCAGCGTAGCACTAATGACGTCATCGCGCTGCTGCATCACCACATCTCTCCCCTTCACTTAAAGGGGAGAGCTGCTGCCATTATTTAAGTTAGGTTCACTGGGCCACCAGAGAGGGTTTCGGCCAGGCCAGTGGCATGGCACCCAAGAGGGGTTGGCAGGCTGCCTGTTAGCGGCCCAGCTGAACCCGGGGGCATAGCTGTCGGCCCGACATGGCAGTCGTTCAATAAAAAAAAAGATGGCGGCCGCAACAGTAGGTCCTCCCCTTTAATGGCAGCCACACCGCCATTTTGAACACACTCCCAGCACAGTGCACCGGCAGAAAAAGCTGTCAAGTGGCACCAAGCATCGGGAGCAAAATTTTCTCGGTGTAATTTCACGATCGAGGTGGGGGGGGACATCAGTGGTGCGCACTCTGATGACGCACGTAGGACGGATTGGCAGCAGCAGAGCAGTAGTGGGGGGGAGCGGGTCACCGTCAGGATACTGCAGGAGCGGAATTTTCAAATCAGCGGCCATTCCACTCTGCAACGTTGGTTCTGTCTTCATGAAGGAAGACACAAATAACCTTTCGGAAGTACTAGGTGACCGTGGGTCTAGTGAGAAGGACGAACTGAAGGATATCCTTATTGGGCGGGAAATTGTGTTCGGGAAATTGATGGGATTGAAGGCCGATAAATGCCCGGGGCCTGATAGTCTGCATCCCAGAGTACTTAAGGAAGTGACCCTAGAAATAGTGGATGTATTGGTGATCATTTTCCAACAGTCTATAGCCTCTGGATCAGTCCCTCTGGACTGGAGGGTAGCTAATGTAACACGACTTTTTAAAAAGGGAGGGAGAGAGAAAACGGGTAATTATAGACCGGTTAGCCTGATATCAGTAGTGGGGAAAATGTTGGAATCAATTATTAAGGATGAAATAGCAGCCCATTTGGAAAGCAGTGACAGGATCGGTCCAAGTCAGCATGGATTTATGAAAGAGAAATCATGCTTGACAAATCTTCTGGAATTTTTTGAGGATGTAACTAGTAGAGTGGACAAGAGAGAACCAGTGGATGTGGTGTATTTGGACTTTCAAAAGGCTTTTGACAAGGTCCCACACAAGAGATTGGTGTGCAAAATCAAAGCACATAGTATTGGGGGTAATGTACTGATGTGGATAGAGAACTGGTTGGCAGACAGGAAGCAGAGAGTCGGGATAAACGGGTCCTTTTCAAAATGGCAGACAGTGACTAGTGGAGTGCCGCAGGGCTCAGTGCTGGGACCCCAGCTATTTACAATATACATTAATGATTTAGATGAAGGAATTGAGTGTAATATCTCCAAGTTTGCAGATGACACTAAACTGGGTGGCTGTGTAAGCTGTGAGGAGGATGCTAAGAGGCTGCAGGGTGATTTGGATAGGTTAGGTGAGTGGGCAAGTGCATGGCAGATGCAGTATAATGTGGATAAATGTGAGGTTATCCACTTTGGTGGCAAAAACACAAAGGCAGAATATTATCTGAATGGCGGAAGATTAGGAAAAGGGGAGGTGCAACAAGACCTAGGTGTCATGGTTCATCAGTCATTGAAAGTTGGCAAGCAGGTACAGCAGGCGGTGAATAAGGCAAATGCTATGTTGGCCTTCATAGCTAGGGGAATTGAGTATAGGAGTAGGGAGGTCTTACTGCAATTGTACAGGGTCTTGGTGAGGTCTCACCTGGAATATTGTGTTCAGTTTTGGTGTCCTAATCTGAGGAAGGACATTCTTGCTATTGAGGGAGTGCAGCGAAGATTCACCAGACTGATTCCAGGGATGGCTGATATATGAGGAGAGACTGGGTCAACTGGGCCTTTATACACTGGAGTTTAGAAGGATGAGAGGAGATCTCATAGAAACATATAAGATTCTGACAGGACTGGACAGGTTAGATGCGGGAAGAATGTTCCCAATGTTGGGGAAGTCCAGAACCAGGATAAGGGGTATGCCATTTAGGACTGAGATGAGGAGAAACTTCTTCACTCAGAGAGTTGTTCACCTGTGGAATTCCCTGCCGCAGAGAGTTGTTGATGCCAGTTCATTGGATATATTCAAGAGGGAATTAGATATGGCCCTTACGGCTAAGGGAATCAAGGGGTATGGAGAGAAAGCAGGAAAGGGGTACTGAGGGAATGATCAGCCATGATCTTATTGAATGGTGGTGCAGGCTCGAAGGGCCAAATGGCCTACTCCTGCACCTATTTTTCTATATTACCTCGTCGCCAATTATTACACTTATAATAAAGGATGAAACTGAGTACTGGAGGCAATGAGTATGTGTGACCTTAGCTCCTTTAATTAGACTCCAAAGTGCAGGTACCATGTGGGAGACCTGCTTATATACTGCTCCCAAGGGATGCTGGGATCCCTTGGAACTCCAACAGGTAGGGCCCTCTGGTGGTGGTGTGATACAGGTTGCCAAGGATTAAATACATAACAAGTTGTCCGCCATATACATTCAAGTCTGCGTCCCTTGGACTTAAGGAAGTAGAGATGAATGAGATACTTGCATTTCAATAGTGCCTTTCACGACCACCAGACGTCCCAATTAAATACTTTTGAATTGTAGTCACTGTTTTAACATGGCAGTCAATTTGTGCACAACAAGCTGCCACAAATAGCAATGATCAGATAATCTGGAGTGTCAGCCTAGATTTTTGTGCTCAAGTCTTTGGAGTGGGACTGGAACCCATAACCTTCCGACTCAGAGGCACTGGTGCTACCAACTGAGCCACGGCTAATGGCCAGGGTGAGAGAGAGTAAAGTTTTAATGGGGACTATGGCATGAAAGGTGGAGGTGAGGGTGTGTTTGAACAGATCAGTAGCTGCAGAAATGTTGTGATGAATGGAGGTCCAAAGGCTAGAGCGTTGGGGGTTGAAAATGCCACTTCCATTAAGCCTGTTTCATGAAGACAGAACCACTTCTTTGTTGCCCATTATAAATTCACCTGAATCCGACTGTAAGGGACCTACATTTGTCTTCACTAATCTTTTTCTCTTCACATATCTAAAGAAGCTTAAGCAGTCAGTTTTTATGTTCACAGCAGGCTTCCTCTCGCACACTATTTTCCCCCTCTTAATTAAACCCTTTGACCTCCTCTGCTGAATTCTAAATTTCTCCCAGTCCTCAGGTTTGCTGCTTTTTCTGGCCAATTTATATGCCTCTTCCTTGGTTTCCCTTGTTAGCCACGGTTGAGCCATCTTCCCCATTTTATTTTTATTCCAGACAGGGATGTACAATTGTTGAAGTTCATCCATGTGATCTTTAAATGTTTGCCATTGCCTATCCACCGTCAACCCTTTAAGAATAATTTGCCAGTCTATTCTAACCAATTCATGCCTCATACCATTGAAGTTACCTTTCCTTAAGTTCAGGACCCTAGTTTCTGAATTAACTGTGTCACTTTCCATCTTAATAAAGAATTCTACCATATTATGGTCACTCTTCCCCAAGGGGCCTCGCACAACAAGATTGTTAATTAGTCCTTTCTCATTAAACATCACCCAGTCTAGGATGGCCAGCTCTCTAGTTGGTTCCTCGATATATTGGTCGAGAAAACCATCCCTAATACACTCCAGGAAATCCTCCTCCACTGTATTGCTACCAGTTTGGTTAGCCCAATCAATATGAAGATTAAAGTCACCCGTGATAATTCCTATACCTTTATTGCACACATCCCTTATTTCTTGTTTGATGCTATCCCCAAACTCACTAATACTGTTTGGTGGTCTGTACACAACTTCCACTAGCGTTTTCTGCCCTTTGGTATTCCGTAGCTCCACCCATACCGATTCCACATCATCCAAGCTAATGTCCTTCCTTACTATTACATTCATTTCCTCTTTAACCAGCAACGCCACCCCGCCTCCTTTTCCTTTCTGTCTATTTTTCCTAAATGTTGAATGCCCCTGGATGTTGAGTTCCCAGCCTTGGTCACCCTGGAGCCATGTCTCCGTGATGCCAATTACATCATAACCGTTAGCTGCTATCTGCGCAGTTAATTCGTCCACTTTATTCTGAATACTCCTCGCATTGAGGCACAGAGCCTTCAGCATTGTCTTTCTAACACATTTTGCCCCTTTAGAATTTTGCTGTAATGTGGCTCTTTTTGCTTTTTGCCTTAGGTTTCTCTGCCCTCCACTTTTACTTTTCTTCTTTCTAGCTTTTGCTTCTGCCCCCATTCTACTTCCCTCTGTCTCCCTGCAAAGGTTCCTATCCCCCTGCCATTAGTTTAACTCCTCTCCAACAGCACTAGCAAACACTGCCCCTAGGACATTGGTTCCGGTCCTGCCCAGGTGCAGACCATCTAGTTTGTACTGGTCCCACCTCCCCCAGAACCGGTTCCAATGTCCCAGGAATTTAAATCCCTCTCTTCTGCACCACTCCTCAAGCCACGTATTCATCTGAGTTATCCTGCGATTCCTACTCTGACTAGCACGTGGCACTGGTAGCAATCCTGAGATTACTATTTTTGAGGTCCTACTTTTTAATTTAGCTCCTAGCTCCCTAAATTCGTCTCGTAGGACCTAATTCCATTTTTTACCTATATCGTTGGTACCTATATGCATTACGACAACTGGCTGTTCACCCTCTCTTTTCAAAATGTCCTGCACCCGCCCCAAGACATCCTTGACCCTTGCACCAGGGAGATAGCATACCATCCTGGAGTCTCGGTTGCGGCCGCAGAAACGTCTAACGAGCAACCGCGCGAAAATGCAAAGAACAGTTGGTATCCTGGAGAAGTTCTCAGAAGGGGACGATTGGGAGACCTTCGTGTAGAGACTCGACCAATACTTTGTGGCCAACGAGCTGGAAGGGGATGAGAACGCTGCAAAAAGGAAGGGCGATCCTCCTTACCGTCTGTGGGGCAACAACCTATGGCCTCATGAAGAATCTTCTAGCTCCGGTAAAACCAACAATCAAATCCTATGAAGAATTGTGTACACTGGTCCGGGAGCACCTAAATCCTAAGGAAAGCATTTTGATGGCGAGATATCGGTTCTACACGTGTCAACGGTCGGAGGGCCAGGAACTGGTGATCTATGTCGCCGAACTAAGGCGCCTTGCAGGACATTGCGAATTTGATGGATTCCTTGAACAAATGCTGAGAGACTTTTGTGTACTTGGCATTGGCCATGAGGTTATCCTTCACAAACTATTGACTGTTGAAACACCGAATCTGAGCAAAGCCATAACGATAGCCCAGGTATTTATGTCCACCAGTGATAATACCAAACAAATTTCGCAGCATAAAGAGGTTTCGGCCATTACTGTGCACAAAGTAATGTCGTTTTCGAGCAGGAATATACATGGCAGAATGTACACGCTGGCTGCTGCACGACCTCAGATGACCCAGAGTCCGCCATCAATCGTTAATGTGAGGCAGTTAACACCTTGTTGCCATTGTGGAGGTGATCATCGGGCCCATCAATGCCGCTTCAAGCACTATGCGTGCAACGGCTGCAGAACAATGGGACACCTCCAGCAAATGTGCAGGCAAGCTGCAAATCCTGCAAGCCATCACATTGCAGAGGAAGATCGATCCAAGGTGGATCAGGCTGAACTAGAGACTCGAACCGAGGAGGCAGAAGTGTACGGAGTACATACCTTCACCACGAAATGTCCACCAATAATGTTAAAAATTGAACTGAACAGAATTCCAGTATCCATGGAACTGAACACGGGTGCGAGTCAGTCCATAATGAGCAAAAGGCCTTCGATAGGCTGTGGTGCAATAAGGCACACAGGCCCAAGCTCAGCCCTATTCATACCAAGCTAAGAACTTACACCAAAAAACTGATCCCTGTAATTGGCAGTGCAGGAGTCAAAGTCTTCGATGATGGAGCAGTGCAAGAACTCCCACTATGGATCGTGTCAAGGGATGTCCCCACACTGTTCGGCAGAAGCTGGCTGGGAAAAGTCCGCTGGAACTGGGATGACATCCAAGCGCTTTCGTCTGTCGACAGCGCCTCGTGTGCCCAGGTTCTGAGCAGATTATTCGAGCCAGGCATTGGAAGTTTCTCGGGGGCGAAGGTGCAGATCCACTTGGTTCCCGATACATGACCCATCTACCACAAGGCATGGGCGGTACCATACATGATGCGAGAGAAAGTGGAAATTGAGCTGGACAGGCTGAGCGAGAAGGCATCATCGCACCGGTGGAATTCAACGAGTGGGCCAGTCCGCTTGTCCCGGTACTCAAAGGTGACGGCACAGTCAGAATTTGTGGGGACTATAAAGTAATGATTAACCATTTTTCGCTACAGGACCAGTACCCGCTACCCAAGGCAGATGATCTATTTGCGACCCTGGCTGGAGGAAAAACGTTCACTAAATTCGACCTGACCTCAGCCTACAAGATGCAGGAGCTGGAAGAATCTTCGAAAGGCCTCACCTGCATCAACATGCACAAAGGTCTGTTCATCTATAACAGATGCCTGTTCGGGAATCGTTTGGCAACGGCAATTTTCCAATGGAACATGGACAGCCTGCGGTTCCACACACTGTGGTTTTCCAGGATGACATACTGGTCACAGGTCAGGACACCATCGAACACTTGAAGAATCTGGAAGAGGTTCTAAGTCAGCTAGATCGAGTGGGACTGAGGTTGAAACGCTTGAAGTGTGTTTTCCTGGCGCCAGAGGTCGAGTTCTTGGTCAGAAGTATCGCAGCAGATGGCACCAGACCCACAGACGCCAAGGTGGAGGCCATCAAGAACGCGCCGAGACCACAGAACGTGACAGAGCTGTGGTCGTTCCTGGGACTCCTCAACTATTTCAGTAATTTCCTACCCGGGTTAAGCACCTTGCTAGAACCCCTACATGTGCTATGCGCAAGGGAGATGATTGGGTATGGGAGAAATCACAAGAGGCTGCTTTTGAGAAAGCCAGAAATCTGTTATGTTCAAATATACTGCTTGTTCTGTATAACCCATTGTAAACGATTAGTGCTAGCTTGAGATGCGTCGTCATACGGGGTCGGGTGTGTGTTACAACAGGCTAATGAATCGGGGATTTTGCAACCGGTCACTTATGCATCCAGGAGTCTGTCCAAGACCGAAAGGGCCGACAGCATGATTGAAAAAGAAGCTTTGGCGTGCATTTACAGGGTGAAAAAAATGCACCAGTATTTGTTTGGTCTCAAGTTTGAGCTTGAAACTGACCATAAGCTACTCATATCGCTATTCTCAGAGAGCAAAGGGATTAACACCAATGCCTCTGTCCGCATCCAAAGATGGGCACTCATGCTGTCAACATACAACTATATAATCCTCCACAGACCGGGCACAGAGAACTGCGCCGATGCTCTCAGTTGGCTACCATTGTCCACCATCAGAGTGGAAATGGCACTACAGACTTGCTCATGGTGATGGATGCATTCGAAAATGAAAATTCACCCATTACGGCCTGCCAGATCAAAAAATTGTGTCCTCCATGGGAGCTGGTCCAGCGTCCCAGCGGAGATGCAGGAAGAGGTTAAGCCGTTCCACAGGCGCAAAGACGAAATGTCCTCACAGGTAGACTGTCTTTTGTGGGGTAATCACATGGTCTTGCCCAAGAAAGGCAGAGAAACATTCATACGTGACCTACACAGCACCCACCCAGGCATTGTATTGATGAAAGCCATAGCTAGATCCCATGTGTGGTGGCCCGGGATCGACTCAGATTTAGAGTCGTGCGTGCGCCAGTGCAACACTTGCTCTCAACTGAGCAATGGACCCAGAGAGGCACCGCTAAGTTTGTGGTGTGTGGGTCAGCTTCACCTCTGACTTTCTGAGCGATTCGAATCGCTCCCACTCCCTCGATCCTAGACCTTGGATTTATTTGGCGATGTGACAAAAGTGCAGCAGACAACTGGTTTTGGTGCAAGAAAATTTTGGCTTTATTCAAGAAATAAAATACAATATTATGATGCACTGTCGAAATCTTACACTCTCTAAAATGGGAAACACTTTAATATACACAAGGAAAATACAGCAGAAAATACCTCCACCTCCCAATTCCTCTCTCTTGCTAAGTTGAACTCTCAGGTACCAGGGAGAATGCTCACCAATCCTTCCTTTGGACAGTTGATGGTGGTTCACGATTTCGGGGTTCGCTGGATTCCATAGGTTCTGCCTGCCGTACCCCGAACATGGTAGAAGACCTCTTACTGCGTTATCCTTCAGTTGGGGGGTGTGTCCGTTAATGCGGTTGGGCACGTGTTGGATGTATGGGGTACGTACCCACTTTTCTTCTTGCAGAGATAGGGTTTTGAGTTACTTTAGGTTAGGTTTTACCCATTGGCTGGTCAGGAACAGATTGTAGAGTGGAAAACTTTCGAATCTCCGGTTTTCTCCCGAGTTGGTTTTTGCCAAAATTCGTCGGTTGCAGTGGCCCAGTATTACCAAGTTGGTTGATGGTAATGCTTTGTTGGTAGTTTCATAAGGCTCTTGTTGCCGCGATATGTCCAATGATGTTCTGGGCCACTGAAGCTGTTTGAAGATGTCACTGAACTCGGTTGTACTGTAGAACTCTTGACTGCACCGTCTCGACTCTTAACTGCCCTCGACTTGATTTGACTGTTGACTGTCTTGACTGTAAGACAGGCCCTCAATTATACCTTGAGAGGCCTTCTAATCTGCGCGCCAAATCGATCCCCGTTCTTTGTTTAATTTTTGGCGGGCTCGTCAACGGTAACCTGATTAAAATGTGTCAATGTTGCGAAAAATGGTTTCGGGACTGTTCACTATTCATGAGCTGAGAGCTCCCAGCTATTCTCTGGTTTCAAGTTGCCTGTCTGGGTCCAAGATTTCGATGCAGGTTGGAAAGGTGATTAGAATTATGCATGTGTTGAATGGGTCCTGTGATTAGGGTGGGGACTGCTCTTTCGTGGGTTGATTGTTGGAAATGTTAATGTCTTCTACGGGGCTGACTGAGGTTAAACAGTTCCTACAGACAATTTGATTAACTCCAATATCCAAACTGGCTTTACAGAGGTCGATCCCATCCCCTGGTTTGCAGCCTTTTTCCCTTTACAGGCCCAACATGCACCTTTAAAGTTCCAAACCTTGGTTTTCGATCTTCAATCTCCCTCTCTTAGTCCCAACATGTATTTTACCGTCCCAAAGCTTGTTTAAAAGAGTCCAAAGTTATTCTCCTTAGGATTTCTTCAAGCATTGAGGGATCTGTGAATTTTGAGAAATCTTACAGGTCATGACCCTCCAAACCATGGTCTAGGATCCATGTTGACTATGCGGGCCCATTTCTAGGCAAAATATTCTTGGTTGTTGTGGATGCTTATTCAAAATGGATTGAATGTGTAATAATGTCTGTAAGCACGTCCACTGCCACCATCAAAAGCCTACGAGCCATGTTTGCCACAGACGGCCTGCCTGATGTCCTAATCAGTGACAATGGGCCGTTTTCCACCAGTGCTGAATTCAAGGAATTCATGACCCACAATGGGATCAAGCACGTTACATCTGCCCCGTTCAAGCCCGCATCCAACGGCCAAGCAGAACGGGCAGTTCAAACCATCAAGCAAAGCTTGAAACACCGTCGGAAGGCTCCCTGCAGATCCGACTGTCCCGAGTTCTGCTCAGCTACCACACCAGACCCCACTCGTTCACCGGGATTTACCCAGCTGAGCTGCTCACGAAAAGGGCGCTCAAAACAAGGCTCTCTCTTGTCCACCCTGATCTCCATGATCACGTCGCGGGCAGGCGGCATCAACAAAGCATGTACCATGATCGTGCAAACTTGTCACGCGATATTGAGGTCAATGACCCCGTGTTTGTACTCAATTATGGACATGGTCCCAAATGGCTTGCTGGCACGGTCATAGCCAAAGAAGGGAGTAGGTTCATTCAGGAAGGATAGAATAAAAGGAAAAGGAGGTAGCATTGCTGGTTAAGGAGGAGATTAATGCATTAGTTAAGAAGGACATTAGCTTGGATGATGTGGAATCTATATGGGTAGAGCTGCAGAACACCAAAGGGCAAAAAACGTTAGTGGGAGTTGTGTACAGACCTCCAATCAGTAGTAGTGATGTTGGGGAGGGCATCAAACAGGAAATTAGGGGTGCATGCAATAAAGGTGCAGCAGTTATAATGGGTGACTTTAATGTGCACATAGATTGGGCTAACCAAACTGGAAGCAATACGGTGGAGGAGGATTTCCTAGAGTGCATAAGAGATGGTTTTCTAGACCAATATGTCGAGGAACCAACTAGGGGGGAGGCCATCTTAGACTGGGTGTTGTGTAATGAGAGAGGATTAATTAGCAATCTCGTTGTGCGAGGCCCCTTGGGGAAGAGTGACCATAATATGGTGGAATTCTGCATTAGGATGGAGAATGAAACAGTTAATTCAGAGGCCATGGTCCAGAACTTAAAGAAGGCTAACTTTGAAGGTATGAGGTGTGAATTGGCTAGGATAGATTGGCGAATGATACTTAAGGGGTTGACTGTGGATGGGCAATGGCAGACATTTAGAGACCGCATGGATGAAATACAACAATTGTACATTCCTGTCTGGCGTAAAAATAAAAAAGGGAATGTGGCTCAACCGTGGCTATCAAGGGAAATCAGGGATAGTATTAAAGCCAAGGAAGTGGCATACAAATTGGCCAGAAATAGCAGCGAATCCGGGGACTGGGAGAAATTTAGAACTCAGCAGAGGAGGACAAAGGGTTTGATTAGGGCAGGGAAAATGGAGTACGAGAAGAAGCTTGCAGGGAACATGAAGACGGATTGCAAAAGTTTCTATAGATATGTAAAGAGAAAAAGGTTAGTAAAGACAAACGTAGGTCCCCTGCAGTCAGAATCAGGGGAAGTCATAACGGGGAACAGAGAAATGGCGGACCAATTGAACAAGTACTTTGGTTCAGTATTCACTAAGGAGGACACAAACAACCTTCCGGATATAAAAGGGGTCAGAGGGTCTAGTAAGGAGGAGGAACTGAGGGAAATCCTTATTAGTCTGGAAATTGTGTTGGGGAAATTGATGGGATTGAAGGCCGATAAATCCCCAGGGCCTGATGGACTGCATCCCAGAGTACTTAAGGAGGTGGCCTTGGAAATAGCGGATGCATTGACAGTCATTTTCCAACATTCCATTGATTCTGGATCAATTCCTATCGAATGGAGGGTAGCCAATGTAACCCCACTTTTTAAAAAAGGAGGGAGAGAGAAAACAGGGAATTATAGACCGGTCAGCCTGACATCGGTAGTGGGTAAAATGATGGAATCAATTATTAAGGATGCCATAGCAGTGCATTTGGAAAGAGGTGATATGATAGGTCCAAGTCAGCATGGATTTGTGAAAGGGAAATCATGCTTGACAAATCTTCTGGAATTTTTTGAGGATGCTTCCAGTAGAGTGGCCAAGGAAGAACCAGTTGATGTGGTATATTTGGACTTTCAGAAGGCTTTCGACAAGGTCCCACACAAGAGATTAATGTGCAAAGTTAAAGCACATGGGATTGGGGGTAGTGTGCTGACATGGATTGAGAACTGGTTGTCAGACAGGAAGCAAAGAGTAGGAGTAAATGGGTACTTTTTAGAATGGCAGGCAGTGACTAGTGGGGTACCGCAAGGTTCTGTGCTGGGGCCCCAGCTGTTTACACTGTACATTAATGATTTAGACAAGGGGATTAAATGTAGTATCTCCAAATTTGCGGATGACACTAAGTTGGGTGGCAGTGTGAGCTGCGAGGAGGATGCTATGAGGCTGCAGAGTGACTTGGATAGGTTAGGTGAGTGGGCAAATGCATGGCAGATGAAGTATAATGTGGATAAATGTGAGGTTATCCACTTTGGTGGTAAAAACAGAGAGACAGACTATTATCTGAATAGTGACAGATTAGGAAAAGGGAAGGTGCAACGAGACCTGGGTGTCATGGTACATCAGTCATTGAAGGTTGGCATGCAGGTACAGCAGGCAGTTAAGAAAGCAAATGGCATGTTGGCCTTCATAGCGAGGGGATTTGAGTACAGGGGCAGGGAGGTGTTGCTACAGTTGTACAGGGCCTTGGTGAGGCCACACCTGGAGTATTGTGTACAGTTTTGGTCTCCTAACCTGAGGAAGGACATTCTTGTTATTGAGGGAGTGCAGTGAAGGTTCACCAGACTGATTCCCGGGATGGCGGGACTGACATATCAAGAAAGACTGGATCAACTGGGCTTGTATTCACTGGAGTTCAGAAGAATGAGGGGGGACCTCATAGAAACGTTTAAAATTCTGATGGTATTAGACAGGTTAGATGCAGGAAGAATGTTCCCAATGTTGGGGAAGTCCAGAACCAGGGGACACAGTCTAAGGATAAGGGGTAAGCCATTTAGGACCGAGATGAGGAGAAACTTCTTCACCCAGAGAGTGGTGAACCTGTGGAATTCTCTACCACAGAAAGTTGTTGAGGCCAATTCACTAAATATGTTCAAAAAGGAGTTAGATGAAGTCCTTACTACTAGGGGGATCAAGGGGTAATGTGAGAAAGCAGGAATAGGGTCCTGAAGTTGCATGTTCAGCCATGAACTCATTGAATGGCGGTGCAGGCTAGAAGGGCCAAATGGCCTACTCCTGCACCTATTTTCTATGTTTCTATGTTTCTATGTTGTTTCAGGTCAAATTGGCCAATGGACTAATGTGCAGAAAGCATCTGGACCAAACCAAATTGCGGTTCACTAACAGCTACGAGCAACTCGAAGAGGACACCACCAACTTCGACCCTCCAACATACACATGTGGCAACCGACATCATCGTTGACCATGAAGCCGAACTCACCATCCCCAGCAGCCCGGCAAGGCCGGCTGCCCAGCAGCCCAGTGAAGAACCAACCAACTCACCCACACCTGCTTTTGTACCGACAAGGGAACGAAAAGCCCCAGATCGTCTCACCCTGTAAATAAGTGTACTATTGACTTTACGAGGGAGTGATGCTATCTATTTAACCCTTGGCAATCTGTTTCACACCACCACCAAAGGGCCTACCTGTTGGAGTCCCAAAGGATTCCAGCATCCCTTGGGAGCACTGTATATAAGCAGGCCTCCCACGTGGTACCTGCACTCTGGAGTCTAATTAAAGGAGCTAAGGTCACACTTACTCATTGCTTACAGAACTCAGATTCATTCTTTATTATGAGTGTAATACAACTGGTTTAGCCATTGTGGCTAGACCAGATAAAGTACCATCAGGTCCTGCTCTCCATTGCCAAACCTGCTCACTATTCCAGGATTATCCTGAAATGCAAAGATAACCCCTGGCTTCTTTTCTCAAGTACAAACTGTCTTCTTAAACAGCTCTCCCAGCCTCCTCCATTCTCACCTCCAACAACAGGTGTGAGGAGCTCATGGATTTTTTTCGTTTAGCTGCCTCTGCCACTTCCTTCCCTTCCCCTAGCCCACTGAGTCAAACTTCCTCTAAGGTTCCCTCCTGCCTTAGCCCTAAATACTCTTCAGTTTTCTCTCCTATCTCCCTTCATGCCTCCTCAGAACTCATCTTGTCCATGAGACCCACCTTTTGCTCCATCTACTCCATTTCCACTAAACTGCTGACCACCCAACTTCCCTTCCTGGCCCCCATTTTAGCTGATATTGTTAAGGGTCTTTCTCAAGTACTGTTCCTCTCCCATTCAAATCTGCCATCATCACCCCGCTCCTCAAAAAACAAACCCTTGCCCCCTCTGTCCTTGCAAACTACTGCCCATCTCCAAACTCCTTTTCCTCTCCAAAGTCCTTGAATGTGCTGTCGCTTCCCAAATCTGTGCCCATCTTTCTCGGAACACCATGTTTGAAACCCTCTGATCAGGTTTCCGCCCTGACACAGTACCAAAATGGCCCCTATCAAAGTCACAAATGACATCCTATGTGACTGACAGTGGTAAACTATCTCTCCTCAACCTTCTCAACCTGTCTGCAGCCTTTGACATGGCTGACTACACCATCCTTCTCCAACACCTCTCCTCCCTCCTCCAGCTTGGTGGACTGCACTCACCTGGTTCCATTCTTATCTATCCAGTTGTAGCCAGAGGATCACCTGCAATGGGTTCTCTTCCCACTCTTGCACCATTACCTCTGGAGTGCCCTAAGGATCTATCCTTGGTCCCCTTCTATTTCTCATCTACATGCTGCCCCTCAGTGACATCATCTGAAAACACAATGTTCAATTCCATGTATACGTTCACAACAACCAGCTCTACCTCACCAGATAAATTGTCACACCGTGTGTCCAACATTCAATACTGCATGAGCAGAAATTTCTTCCAACAAAATGTTGAGGAGATCAAACTCATTGGGGCCGAAATTCACTGTCCCCGAAGGGACAGCTACCGTGGAGTTTGGGCGGGCGACCAATAAAATCGATCGGCCCCCACTGTGGTCGGATAATTTTCTCTCCCCGATCCATATTCAACTTGGGGGGGATTTGAGCGGTGTGCACTTCCGCCGGAAACGGCGTGGTGAAGCCGCTGTAAAGAAGACTTTCCAGCGGAGAGCTCTGCAGCATGCGGGCCATTGAAAAGCCACCAGGACCGGGATTTTCAGCTGCAAAAAGGTAAGCCTTTTCCCAGTGGTGCCCGCCCCCCAAGGTATTCGAGTCGGTGCTCAAATGGGACACCGCTGGAGTGTTGCTGCGATCGGGGCCCTTTGGTCGGGAAATCGTTTTTATTAATTTTAGTAGTTTTATTTAAAATTACAGCATCCACTGTATTTATCTTTTAATAGTTTTATTAATTGTTATGGCTCCATTCAACCTGCTGAATGCTGCTCAGAGGTTTACACAGATTATTGTACAACTTTCAGGTCTGACTCTTTAGTGGAGTCCTGTGGGCTGCAGAGACCTGCTTGGCAGTGTTCACCCTGAGGATGGGAGGAGTGTTGGGAGGGCGACACCTGGTGCACCTGGTCAGAAGCAGGGTGGCACGCAGGAGATGGCGTCGTCGTCAGCACCATGCAGACAGGCAGCGGGCAAGGGAGGCAGCAGCCACGATTCGTTCATTCTGCGCCAGACCAATGTGCCCGCCATCTTCACTGGCCCAAATTAGGATTGCAGTTGGCTGTTTGGGGACAAGGGATATTCCCTGTCCACTTGGCTGCTCACTCCTTTGCGGAACCCCAGGACAGCGCCAGAGCATGCATGCAATGATGTTCATTGTGCCACCAGGTGCATCATCGAGCAGTGCATAGGCATTCTTAAGCAGAGATTCCGGTGCCTGGACCAATCTGGTGGAACCTGCAGTACTCTCCTCAATGGGTCTCCATAATCGTTGTGATCTGCTGCATGCTGCACAACCTGGCAATCATGAGGGGACAGCTTTGGGGGTTGAACCAGCAGTACCACCTGAGGAGGAGAAGGTGCAGGAGGAGGAGGAGATGCAAGAGGAGGAGGAGGAGGTGGCGCAGGAGGAGGAGGATCTCCGTCACCCAGAGTTAGGAGACATCGATCCATCGCCATCCTGGAAGGGCCGGGTCCAGACTGGCCAGCACCCTCCTAGGTGGTTGCGTCCTCACATATATGGAGGTGCCTGACACCTACCCTGCAATCTCCCTCCATGCATTATGTACTGCCTGTCGGCCAGGTCTCCCCACATCAGGAAACAGTATTCTTATTCTGTACTCCACACCGTCCATCAGTGTCTCCAGCTCCAGATTAGTGAACCTGTTGGCTCTCCTTGCACCTCTTACACCAGCCATCCTTCCAAACTCCTTCCAAACTCAGAGCCTTGCTGCAAACACTGGCCTTTAAGGCCAGGGGGCATCTGGCTCATTAAATACCCTTACCTGCATGGTGAATTTCTCAGTGGTGATAACATTCAAATTAAAACAACCATACTAAAATTCACTTTGGAAGGGTTCATTAGCGCTGGAACCCATTTGTTCACTTTTGGAGCTGAATATGGGGTGGCCTAGCCATGAAAAAATGTTGGCGCTAATGGCCACAAAAAGTTGGGGGGAGCACCAGCTTTCCAGCGGTACTGAATTTCTGGCTCATTGTGTTTGGTCCCCTGCATACATTCCATTCTCTAGTCACCGACTCCGTCCTACTCCATGGCAACTGTCTGATGCTGGACAAGATTGTCCGCAGTCTTGGTGTGGTATTTGACCCCACTCCACCGATAAGCTTCCGAGCACATATCTGTACCATCACTAAGACTGCCTACTTCCACTTCCTTTACATTGCCCATCTCCACTCCTGCCTCAACTCATCTACTCCTGAAACCCTCATCCATGCCTTTGTTATCTCTAGACTTGGCTATTCCAATGCACTCCTGGAACATTGTTCTCTACCTCTCTTTCCTCCTTTAAGACGCTCCTTAAAACCTACCTCTTTGACCAAGTTTTGGTCATCTGCCCTAATATCTCCTAATGTGGGTTGGTGTCAAATTTTGTTTGATAACACTCCTGTGAAGCACCTTGGGATGTTTTATTATGGTAAAGGTATTATTTAAAGGTTGTTTATCAATGACTTGAGTATGGCAAGGTTATCAAATGCAGATTTTGTCTTAAAAGTGTGTCCTATTGAATTATGGATATTCATGAAAGAGCTGGAAGTTTGTCAGGGCTTGGCATGGGTGAGCAGTAAATGTGATAATGGAGTATAATTTCATCATGGGTTCCAATATCTGGCTGTAACTTTGGCGGAAACAGCAGCTTACATCATTTCTCCAGGGTTTCTGCCGATCTTTGGCCGAAGTTACAACAGGAGATTGGAAGAAACCCCACGGAAATTCCAGGCACGTGTCTCTTAATTTCAAAGCAGAAGTCTGATGTAAAAAATACTTGGGTTTCTGAAGTTGAATTAAACTCATTTTTAACAGCACAGTCAATTTATCAACAACAAGGTATGTCCATGAAGAAATTAACTTTGTGGAATCCTGGGGAACATTCTTGGGTGAAAAGAATTTGTATAGGAAGGATAGCCTGCATACATTTCCTGACATCACAATAGTGACTACATTTCAAAAGTAGTTAATTAGTTATAAAGCGCTTGGGGACATCCTGAGGTTGTGAAAGGCATTATATAAACAATGTGACTATTTGCACTGCACTTTTTTGACAGACATGCGACAAGCCCCACCACTGTCAAGCTCCTCTCCCCCCGCCCCGGCCCGAATAATTCTATCCACGTGGTGCCGAGAAGCAGGACCTGAGGCTCAGACTCTCTTCCCCCGCCCCCCGGCGGGCCTGGGGTCAAGAGAGGCGGCGGCAAGCAGAGAAGCAGCGGAGGGCAGAGAGGGAGAGAGTGAATGGGGGGAGAGAGAGAGAGAGAGGAACTGGGGGGGGAGGCGTGGGAGAGAGAGGCTGGGGAGAGAAAGAGAGGGGCTGGGGGAGAACGAGTGAGGGGCTGGGGAGAGAAAGAGAGAGGGGCTGCGGAGAGAGAGAGAGAGGCTGGTGGGGAGAGAGAGGCTGGGGGGAGAGAGAGAGACAAAGAGAGGGGCTGGGGGGAGAGACAGAGAGAGAGGCTGAGGGGGGGGGGGAAGAGAGATAGAGAAAGAGGGGTTGGGGGGAGAGAGAGAGAGAGGCTGGGGGAGAAAGAGAGAGAGAGGGAATGGGGGGGAAAAGAGAGAGGGGCTGGGGAGAGAGAAAGAGAGAGGGGGGAGCTGGGGGGAGAGAGAGAGAGAGGCTGGGGGGAGAGAGAAAGAGGGGCTGGGGGGGGAGAGTGAGAGAGGGGCTGGGAGGGAGAGAGAAAAAGAGAGGGGCTGGGTGGAGAGAGAGAGAGAGAGAGGGGCTGGGTGGAGAGAGAGAGAGAGAGGGAGGCTGGGGGAAGAGAGAGGGGCTGGGGGAGAGGGAGTGGGGCTGGGGGTGGGGGGGAGAGACAGAGACTGGGGGGATGCGGAGAGAGAGAGGCTGGGGGTGAGTGAGAGAGGCTGTGGGAGAGAGAGAGAGGCTGGGGGAGAGACAAACAGAGGCTGGGAGAGAGAGAGGGAAAGAGAGGGTGGGGGAGAGAGCGAGAGAGACTAGGGGAGAGAGCGAGAGAGGCTGGGGGAGCAAGCGAGAGAGGCTGGGGGAGAGAGAGGGTGGGGGAGAGAGCGAGACAGATTGGGGGAGAGAGCGAGAGAGGCTGGGGTAGAGAGCGAGAGAGACTGGGGGAGAGAGCGAGAGAGGCTGGGGTAGAGAGCGAGAGAGGCTGGGGTAGAGAGCGAGAGAGACTGGGGGAGAGAGCAAGAGAGGCTGGGGTAGAGAGCGAGAGAGGCTGGGGGAGAGAGCGAGAGAGGCTGGGGGAGAGAGAGGGTGGGGGAGAGAGCGAGACAGATTGGGGGAGAGAGCGAGAGAGGCTGGGGTAGAGAGCGAGAGAGACTGGGAGGAGAGAGCGAGAGAGACTAGGGGGAGAGAGCGAGAGAGACTGGGGGGAGTGAGCGAGAGAGGCTGGGGTAGAGAGCGAGAGAGGCTGGGGGAGAGAGCGAGAGAGGCTGGGGGAGAGAGCGAGAGAGACTGGGGTAGAGAGCGAGAGAGACTGAGGGAGAGAGCGAGAGAGGCTGGGGGAGAGAGCGAGAGAGGCTGGGGAAGAGAGCGAGAGAAACTGGGGAGAGAGAGCAACAGAGGCTGGGGGAGAGAGAGGGTTGGAGAGAGAGCAAGAGAGGCTGGGGAAGAGATCGCGAGAGAGACTGGGGGAGAGAGCGAGAGAGGCTGGGGGAGCGAGCGAGAGAGGCTAGGGGAGAGAGAGGCTGGGGGAAGAGAGCGAGAGAGGCTGGGGGAGAGAGCGCGAGAGGCTGGGGGAGAGAGCGCGAGAGGCTGGGGGAGAGAGAGAGGTTGGGAGAGAGGGACACGGGTGGAGGGGCGGGGGTAGAGACATGGTTTGCGGGGTGGTGGAAATTGGTGGAGAGAGAGGTGTTATGTCCTTGGATGCTCTAATGACTCCATGAGGCAATGTGTTGTACTTGAACTGTAGTGACCTTAGTCCTTTATTTGTTAACTCCAGAGTGAAGATCATACCTGGTGGCCTGCCTTTTATACTAGGCCAGGCACACCTGTACAGATAACCTACAAGTCTCCCATTGCTGTGCCCTCTGGTGGCACACCTTGTGATAGTACAAACAGTAGCCATGTAGGATACATGACATCATTCTCCCCCAAGCCTTTAGTGCAAATCGCCTCTGCATTGACTGTGTTCTGGGCTTAGCTCTATCTGGTTGACCCTTGGCGGGTCATTTCAATCTTGGGTGAGTGGTTGGTGCAGTAGAGCGTTGGTGGTTACTGTTTGTGTGTGTCCCTGACCACTCCATTCTCCCCCTCCCACATATAGGTTATGCCGGAGGCTCAGTGCATTCATATACATTCAAGTTCAGAAAAACAAGTTTGCATTCATTTGTGGTTCAGTTGTGAGACTGGTATGCTAGACTGATGAGATACATTATCGATACGTGCTGGAGATCGGTAACCGGTGCGTAAGGACAAACTAGTCCAGAACTGCTGGATGGAGTCCAGGTAGTCTGGTGGCGGCGCGGTGCCCAGTGCTGGCAGTGCAAACCCAGATGGCTCAAGTTGCCTGCTCTGAGGACTGTTGCCATGGTTCCTAGCATCGAGCAGGTTCACAGATGCCTGTGACCTCCCTGTCCCTTCTTGCGCCCTGGGTCGCTGCTGCTCCCTGAGGGGCTGTCGTCTTGCAGTGCACAGGGAACTGCTGACTCGCTAGCCTGAGCGTTGTTTGGTTTGGGATCCTGGCTGGTCTCAGTCCCCTTTGGGGAGGACTGTAGCGAATGACCTTTCATTTCCGGGTATGGCCTTGGTGGCAATGGGGTCTGGGGGCTGCGCCTTAGCACAGTTTGCTGTTTCAGGCTCGTGGTGGTTGGTGCCATCGGGTGCCTGAGAGGTGGAGCCGATCAGGGGCAGGGTATTGATACCGGTGCCATTGCCCTCCTGAGATTGCTTGCTCTGCAGCTCGTGTGTATTGACTGCTGGTGGCCACACTCCATGTTGCATAACTCTGGTCCCGGGGACGCAGGCTACAGCATCGGGTAGCTCTCTGTACCTGTGTGCTTCCGATGGGGTGTCTGCCTGCTGCATTGGCTGCGTGCAGTTGAAATCCTGCATCACACAACATTTCATTACTTATGGTGGATACTCTGTAGCTCCGATTGCGATCACATACCTTTTCCTCGCTGGTTGCATGTACACAATTCTGATCAATTACACATTTTACATGATCGCGCGACTTTTCCTTGCTTATGGAAACATAGAAACATAGAAAAATAGGTGCAGAAGTAGGCCATTCGGCCCTTCTAGCCTGCACCGCCATTCAATGAGTTCATGGCTAAACATGCAACTTCAGTACCCCCTTCCTGCTTTCTCACCATACCCCTTGATCCCCCGAGTAGTAAGGTCTTCATCTAACTCCCTTTTGAATATATTTAGTGAATTGGCCTCAACTACTTTCTGTGGTAGAGAATTCCACAGGTTCACCACTCTCTGGGTGAAGAAGTTTCTCCTCATCTCGGTCCTAAATGGCTTACCCCTTACCCTTAGACTGTGACCCCTGGTTCTGGACTTCCCCAACATTGGGAACATTCTTCCTGCATCTAACCTGTCTAAACCCGTCAGAATTTTAAGCGTTTCTATGAGGTCCCCTCTCGCATGTACACAACTCTGATCATAGTTACACATTTTGTCTCTAACTTACAGTTGCTATTACATTGCTCGAGTGTGTGGAACTGTCCCTTTAATTGTAGTGGGTTGCATGCCTCCTTTAAGAGAGCCTTGCTTTCTTTACCCCAATCCTCTTCTCCGTTTGGTGCCGCGTGTTGCTCCATCAGCGCTGCACCTCGTGGTCTGGCCGCGGCCATCTTTTTCTTCAGCGCATCACCTCATGGGCGCCATCTTTCCTCCATCCACGATGTTGACTGCGGTGATCCTCTTCTCCCCGGGTTCTGCCACCGAAGCCGGGAAGTAGCCTTTGGATCTGATTTTTATCCTCCGCAGCCCTGCCACTGGAGCCTGGAAGGTGCATTCAGGTCGTCTCAGTTGAATCATCTCCAAGCAGTCGTGCTGAGTGGTCTGTACCTCAGGTGTTGTGCTGGTCTGCTCTCTGGTGCCGGATCCAACCTCAAGTGAGGGCTTGCTGTGCCTCCGACAGCGGAGGACATCAATCGCTGGAGGGGTGAAGTCTTCCCACTTCCAATAGAGCTTCTCCATCCACCTTCTTCCGAGTAGCGTTGGTCCATCACCTGCAACAATCCACAGAGGTAACTTGTGCACCGCGTCATCATCGAGTACCTTTACATTCGTACTACCAACTGTCATGTATGTAACCACAATGTAACACCACTGTATTACTGTATACACTCAACCTAAATGCACACCTTGACCACAAGGGGTGAACTTGTGGAGACACTCCTTACCTGATCACACAGGTATAAAAAGGGAGGTCCCACACAGGGTCACCGTCTTTGGAGTCCTGTGAATAAAGAGTTAAGGTCACAGAGTGACCTTGTCCCCAGAATGTGCCTCGTGTGGTTTCATACTGTAGAGTAAGGACTTTACACCAACGACTAGGATAAGTTCATCGGTGTAAGTGCACAGCTTTGTCTGAACCAGGAGCAACTTGGGTTGTTCAGTTTGATTGTCCCAAAGCCTCTCAAAGGCTTCTTGATTCATTACTGACTGGCTCGCCCCCGGGTCCACTTCCATGAAGACTGGAACGCCATCGATCTCGACTTCCATCCTCAATGGGGAACACTTGGTGGTACAGGTGAACATGCTATATACCTCATCGTGGGGCTGAGCTGCCTCTCTGCCTATTGTTTCATAATCCGCGCTGGATTCATGGCCCTCTGCAGACTCTTCATCGACAGAGTGTAGGGGGTGGTGTGTGGGGTCAGGTTCACCTCTGACCTTCTGAGCGGTTCGAATCGCTCCCACTCCCTGGGTTCTAGACTTTGGATTTATTTGGGGGATGTGACTAAGTGCAAGAGACAACTGGTTTTGGTGCAAAGATCTTCGATTTTATTACAGACAAGAAAAGTACAATGTCAAGTTTGAAATGGCTAGAATAAAGAACACTTCACCACACATTAAAAAGGGGTTACAGAAAATACTACACTTCCCACCTCCCAATGCCTAACTCTGACTAGGTTAAACTCGAGGGCAAACAGGGATTATGCTCACCAATCCTTTATTATCCATTGTCGGTGGTTCGCGATTTTGGGATTCGCTGGACTCTGTAGGTTCTGCTTGCTGTACCCCGAACATCGTAGAGGACTTCTGACTGCGTAGTCTTTAGTTGGGTGGTGTCCGCTGGTGCGGTAGGGCACGTATTGGACTTATGGGGTGAGTACCCACTTTCTTCCATTAGAAATAGGTTTTAAAGTCTTTTTAGGTAATGTTTTACCTGTTGGTAGCTAGGACTAGATTGTAGAGTGGAAACTTTCGAATCTTCGGTTTCTTCTTGAGGAGTTTTGGTTTCGGGATTGGTCGATCGCGGTGCTTTCAATGTTACCACATTGGCTGTGGTCAGTTTTGCCGCGATGGCGGTGTCCGAAGCTACTGGGAGCTGCTTTCTACCGTGATGATGTTCTTCCTTCTTCTTTCGGTAGTAGGGCAGTGTGGCCCAGGATTGTCGTCGAGGTTGGAGATATTGGTGCTCAGAAGAGCTGCATAAACTGTTGCGGTGGTCTTTCTCTGTCCTTCCCCTCTTCGAATAGATGAATGCCTGCTCGCTCTCTTGCCTTCCTTTTTTCGTTAAAAACCAGGCCCCAGTCATACTTTTGAAGCCATTCTAATCTTCACGCCAAATCAGCCCTGATTCTTTGTTTTAATTTTGGCGGACTAACCTGTCTCGGATGTGCTGATCGTTTTGAATTTGTTTCTCGATTGGGAAGAATTAGCTTTGGTATTTGCAATGTCTGCCTAGGCCTGGGTTTCCATGTGGGCTGGATGGACCATTAACATTATGTATGCGCTGGATGGGTTTCCTGCTCAGGGTGATGGCTGGCTATTTCTGGCTTGATTATTGCTATGTTAATGTCTCCCGGGGAGAAGGGTTTTCAAGTTTACACAATTCCCCAGACAATTTGTTTAGCTTCAATACCCCAGACAGCTTCAATACCCAAACTGGTTTCTTCTTGAAGGATAGTTATCCTTTCGTTTTCAGCCCTTTCCACACGGACTCAATCTGCTTAGTAGAATCCTAAATTTGATTAAAAGTCGTAGTTTCTTCCATGTGCACTCTAGGATCCCAAACTTTCTGGTTGACAGTTCCAAATTAAATTCCCTTTCCAATGAGTCCAAACACTGGGGGGGTTTTCCCACAAATTTTGCAATCCTACAACAGTGAGTCATATTTCTCTTACACATTCGCTGGATGACACTCTTGGTGCTGCAGCCCTTGCATACATAGTCTTTAAAGCGGCACTGGTGAGCCCTGTGATTCCCTCCGCAATGCCAGCATGGAGCTACTCGATTAGCCCCCCTCGACGGACTCTGAGTTAAGGGACTCAGAGGCCTGTTCTCTCTTCCCCGAGAGGGTTCGCGTTCTACAGTCCAGCCTCTAAAAGGCACCACTCGGTGCACAGTACCTGCCGGGTTTGAGTCCTGAGGGTGAGGCAACTGCCTAGAACCGTAGGTCGAGGTCATGAATGCCTGGCTCACAGGGATGGCCTTCTGCAGTGTGACTGTGGTATCCGCTGACAGTAGCTTATGAAGAAGGCCCTCATGGCCAATTCCAATGACAAAAATGTCTTGCAGCGTTTCATTGAGGTGGTCGCCAAAAACACACGGTGCCACCAGCCTCCTGAGGTCTGCGGCGTATTTCATGATTTCCTGGCCTTCAGGCCGTCGGTGGGTGTAGAAGCGCTGTCTGGCTGTGAGGATGCTCTCCTTGGGCTTGAGTTGCTCATGGATCAGTGTTACGAGCTCCTCGTACATCTTGGTCATTGTCTTCGCTGGTGTCAGCAAGTCCCTGATGAGGCTACAGATGGTGGGCCCAAACTGGTTAGCAGGATAGCTCTGCGCTTATCAACCAGTATGGCCAGGTCATCTCCTGCCAGGTTGTTTGCTGTGAAGAAATGGTCGAGTCTCTCCACAAAGGCTTCCCAATCATCACCATCGGCGAACTGCTGCAATGTACCAAGGGTAGCCATTTTCGCGTGAAAGTCCGTAATCTTGTCGCCAATTGTTATGTCCTTGGATGCTCTAATAATGACTCCATGAGACAATGTGTTGTACTTGAACTGTAGTGACTTTAGTCCTTTATTTGTTAACTGCAGAGGGAGGATCACACCTGGTGGCCTGCCTTTTATACTAGGCCAGGCATACCTGTACAGGTAACCTACAAGTCTCCCACTGCTGTGCCCTCTGGTGGCACACCTTGTGATAGTACAAACAGTAGCCATGTAGGATACATGACAAGAGGGAACTCAGGAAAGACGGGTCATGTTCTTACAACCATCTACAAGGGACATTGTTGGAGTGGATGATAACCAGAAGTCATAACACTGTCACGATTCACTTCATACCCAATAAACCTGTTAACAATCCGTACACAATGCCTGCCCATCTATGGTTGGGGGGGGGGGGCGGGGGGGAAGAGGAAGCACTTGCGATGGGGTAAGGCACTTTGGCTGGGGAGGCAGCACTTGGACTGGGGTAAGGCAGTTTGGCTGGAGGAGGTTTCGGGTGTGGCTTATCCTCCCAGGGAACCAATCATAGATAAAGGGTGGAGCATGGTGGCCATTTTGGCAGTACAAATAAGCACGTGTCCATTTAAAGCGAGGAAGGAGGAGCGATAATCAGAGGTCGCATTGAGTGCAATGTTCCGCAGAGCGTACAGCATGAACCTCTGACTTTAAAGCAGCAGATTTATCTGCCATTACAGTGTCCTTACAACTTGAATGAAATCATTTAATGGGTGCATTATTAGTTCGCCAGCGTTGCCTATACCATGATCTTGCTAGGCGGCATCAAGATAAAAGGGCTGTTGGCCATGTTGGGCCACAAATGGGGAGAGGCCATAGATGCCTGGACAAGAGGCCTTGCCCCCCTCATGGGTTTAAAGGCAGCAATGCTCATATCTCCACCTCTCTGAGGAGCAGTGTGTGAGAAGGCTGCACTTCTGAAAGGAAGTGCTGACAGAGATATGCCATCTCCTATATGCAGACCTGCAGCCTCACATCGACACCAGGACTGCGCTGCCGGTCCCAGTGAAGGTCACTGTGGCGCTGGCCTTCTACGCCTCCGGCTCCATCCAGGCTGCATCAAGGGACATATGCTGCGTCTCATACGCCACACATCGCTGCATTCGCCACATCACAAAGGCTCTCTACGCCCACAGAATGGACTTCATAATGTTTCCAATGAGCAGGCAGAGCTAGAATGAGCAGGCATGTGGGTTTGGCAGGATTGTGGGCTTCCCGCGGGTTCAAGGAGTCTATTGACTGCACACGCATGGCCCTGTGAGCACCATTTGAGAACGGCGAGGTAGTCAGAAACCAAAAGGGATACCACTCCCTAAACTTGCAGCTGATGTACGACCACACACAGTGCATCCTCGCCGTGAATGCCTGCTATCGAGGGAGCACACATGATGCGTTCATCTTGTGTGAGAACACTGTGCCATGATTGTTTCAGCCACCATAGGATGGGCGTGGCTGGCTGCTCAGGAACAAAGGATACAGCCCAGCCACATGGCTAATGACCCCCCTCAGCAACCCCACCACACAAGTGGAGCATCGCTACAATGACAGTCATGTGGCCAGCCGCAACATCATCGAGCAGACAACAGGGGTGCTCAAGCAACGTTTCCGATACCTGGACCACTCTGGAGGCAGCTTTCAATACTCCCCTCAACACGTCTCACAATTCATTGTGGTGTGCTGCATGCTACACAACTTGGCCATAATGAGGGGCCAAGCATTGCCAGTGGGGATTGCAGCCCCACACCAGTAGGAGGAGCAGCAGCAGCCACGGTGGAGGCAGCGTGGCAATGCTGCGGGTGCAAGAGCCACATGGCAGCGGCTCATAATGCATCAGTTCTCTTGAATGGAGGAAGCTGAGGGATGCAGCTAATACTGACTGTGCTATGTGCCATGGCACATCTCTGTGAAAGTCCACAATCATACACAAGACGCCAATGCTAAACGGTCAAGCTAGTATTTTATGAACGGCACCAAAATAGTCACCTCAAACTACACAACAAAACCCCTCACCAGCAATTAAAAAAATAAGTTGCATCATTCCATTGAAACACCATCACACACAAATCAACTTAAACAATGTCTGGACAAAGGCCCCTTCCATTAGTCATCACAGCAGCAGCCATGTGACATATTAGCACACACACTTACGACAATAGGATGCATCAAACAATGCAATGACATATTTACAACCATTATTTACACGATGAGGACATCTGTCCATGATGGCCAAAGTCTTCAGTCAGACTTCCTGTGGCATTTGCCATCCCTTACCTTGATCCCCCCCGCCCCTCCCACGTCTAGTGCTCCCCCTTAGTGCCTGCAGCAAGGCTGCTTGAGGGCTGCTGTGTGTGTGGGGGAGACAGTACAGACGGCCTCGCAGGATGCCCTGGACCAGCTCTGGGCCTGGAAGGCCCAGCTACAGACTTCATTGTCTCAGCAGTGGCGGCAGCAGTCTTGGATGACTCGGGTGCAGATAATGGCAGGTGCAAAGGCAGTGGCAGGAGCCGGAATGCTGTCATCTTGAGGAAGGACAGTGTCATGTATGTACATGCTGTTTGTAGCCACCAGATGGTGTCATTGTTGGAGGCCACTGAGCAGCATGCACATGGTGCTGCTCTGGTATAAAAGGCCTGCCATTTTGAGAGTCAGGCACTTTGGGCCTAAATAAAGCAGACAATACCTTCCATTTCCAGCGGCCCACAGCCACTCACCCGGGCCAGAGCATCAACATCCAGAGCAATATGTGTGAGCAGACATTGCTGGCCTGCTTCGGCACTGTCACTTTCCCGTTGGACTGTGGGGAATACAGAGAGGATGGCAGCAGTCAGTGTGTGCATGACATCACTCAGCGACTGACTGAGAGCACACTGAACCTGAAACGCAGCAGTCTGAGAGTTCAGCAATCACTGACAGCATCACATCACAAAGTCCTTGTGTGGCTTGGGCCTGTGATGCAATAGCTGCTGCCACGTCAACCATGGCACACGCCATCCCCTCTGGGACTCCACTGTCACTCGTTGAGTCCAGCTCCTTCTGTAAGCGGGCAAGGATGGGCTCAGTGGATGCCTAAGAGGCACGGGCAATGCTTGAGGCGGCCTCCCCCAACCTCAGAGCAAGTGCATCCTTCTCCAATGCACCCACGAGCTTGCGGTGCATTTGCATGGACTCCCTGGACATAGCCTCCAAGTCCAGGTCCACATCTGCCTGTCTCTCAGCAGGACTCCTGGGCCGACTCACCCTCCGGGGAGCTGGCCTCCAAGCTTCCCTCACACTGTGCTTTGTTGTAGGCCACTGGGGCCAGGAGCCTCAGACTCTTCGATCCCCAGGAATTCAAGGTCTTCGACCCATGTGGTGTCCCCATTTGGTGGGACTGATGGAGGGTCCCACTCAGTCAACAAACTTTCGTCCCCTCCTTCGCCATTTCCCCCTTTGGCTGCTGTTAACAGATCACGGGCAGACTGCTGCGCTTCTGGCTTATCATCTGTAAGCACAAAGTAACAGACGTGTGGTTAGCAGCAGGGGAGTGGGCAGGGAGGTAAGAGGAAGGTGGCGTTGGATATTTATATGTAAAGAGGGTAGGCCATTTGCTATCAAGGATAACGGATCTCACATAAGTCGCAAATGCCATTCACATACTGTCACTATCCACAGGGGGCTCTGCTTCGCCACCCGCCACCGCACGAACTGGTGTGCCCATGAGGGCAGACACTTGCGCCTCGACCACAGTGAAGTGCAGTCTTTCAGGCTCCCCACCTCTGGTGCGCTGCTGCTCTCTGTGATTGTGAGCCACTTTCACCTGCAATAAGAAACAAAAGAAGATGTGAGTGAGTGTGCAGCTCATCATGTGATACATGTGCCTTCCATAGTAGAGTAGTTCCTACTGTCTGGAGGTGCTTAGATGTCTATTAGAATCTGCGTGGCTGTGCATAATGCATGTGGGAGCGGTGGGATGAGGTGAGAGCCACCTAGGATTACGGATCAAGCCGACGTTTTGCAAACACATATCAGGAGTGAAAGGGTAGTGCGGGGAAGAGTGAGTAGAACAAGACAGTGTACGACACTTACATGTGCAGAGCATGGATGGTGAACTGAACCTCCATTTTCAGGTGGCTTCACCAATCAAGACCATGGCCTGGAACACATAGAGAAGGGGCAGGTACTGCAAATACTTTTGATTGTGTGGGACATTGAGGTTCACATTATGGCATTGGTGCATTAATAGAAAGTGTACTCACCCTGATGACCCTAGTGAGGTCGTTGAACTTCTTGCGACATTGTGTCACAGTTCGCGGCACCGTGTCTCTTGCAGAAACATCCTGGGCCACCATCCTCCAAAGTCTGCGGAAAACTTGTGGGATGGGCCTCCTTCCTCCTGAGAACTGTAGCACATGCCACCTCCTTTCAATTGCCTCTATCAAGGCATCAACGGCCATGGCCGAAAGGCAGTGTGCATGCTGGTGACATTTCTGCTTCTCTATTTTCCCGCTCTGCTCAGAATGCACAGTTGGAACAGCGCATGCGCATACTTATCGCACCACGCCTTTAAGAATCGTCTGGGCCCGGGATCGATAGCGGCCTTCGGAACTTGCTCATTTTGTCTTGCATTTTAGTGCAGAGATTTTCAGTTGGAATGCCTGAGGAGAGTTGTGGAATGCTTGATTTAGCGCCCCCTTTCCCTCGGTGCGATTCAACCAAATTTCTCAGTCAGAGGCACAAACTTTTGGGGGGCACTATACTTTCCGCCCAGTCACGAATAACGCCTCAAAATGAGTGTTATGTCTTTAAATGCTCTGATAATGACTCCACGAGGCAAAGTATTGTACTTGAACTGTAGTGACCTTAGTCCATTTACTATAACTCAAGAGTGAGGATACCAAATGGTGGACTCCCTTTTATACCTGGGTACCTGTGGTGTACAGGTGACCCCTGGGCCTCCACCAGCCGCACCCTCTGGTGGTGCCAGCATAGTGTATACAGTGTGAACCTTGTTAATGGTACCTCCAGTAAACAAGTCTCCATCTTATGCAGCTATACAGTGACTACACAGAGAGTATATCTATAGTATACATATATAACATCACTCTCCCCCAAGTCTTTTGTGACAATACCTTTGCACTATGTGCTCTGGCTTAGCTCTCCCCAGACTTAAGTGCCAATAGCCCTTGCACCTTGGCTGTGCTTTAACTTGGCTCAATCCCTGTTAACCCCCAAGTCCTTATTGCCACAACGTTGGGTAGTGGTTACCAGTTAGGATGGTTCGATGATGCAGTGGGCCTTCAGTGGGTTCTGGGTGCTGGGTGTGATCCATGGGTGTGTCCATGGCTACATACATCCATTCCCCCCCGCCCCCCCCACACATGTAGATCATCCCGGTGGCTCATCACATTCAAGTCCAGAAAAGGAAATTTGCATTTACATCATTGCATTTGTGGTACAGTTGTGAGGCAAGTACATTTGACTGGTGAGATACATTGATGATACATCTTTGGGATCGGTGCTGGAGTCAGCACCGGTGCGTGAGGACAAGCTAGTTCCAGGGCTGCTGGATGGTGTCCAGGTAGCCTGGTGGCAGCGCGTTGCCCGGTGCTGGCAGTGGGAACCCGGTTGGCTCGAGTTGCCTGCTCTCGGGACCTTTGCCGTTGCTCCGAGCATCGGGCATGTTCACAGATGCCTGTGACCTCCCTGTCCTCTCTTTGTGCCCCGGGTCGCTGCTGCTCCCAGAGGAGCTGTCATCTAGCAGTGCACAGGGAACTGCTAACTCGCTTGCCTGGGCATTATTTCGTTTGGGATGCTGGCTGGTCCCAGTCCCAATTGGGAAAACCGTTGCAGGTGACCCTTCGTTCCCCGGTGTTGCCTTGGTGGCGATGGGGTCTGGGGGCTGCGCCTTAGCACAGTTTGCTCTTTCAGACTCGTGGTGGTTGGTGCCATCGGGTGCCTGAGAGGTGGAACCGATCAGGGGCAGGGTATCGATACCAGTGCCGTTGCCCTCCTGAGATCGCTTGCCCTGCAGCTTGTCTATTTTAGCTGCTTGTGGCCACACCCTGTGGTGCATCGCTCTGGTCCCGGGGCGCAGGCTCCAGCATCGGGTAGCCCGCTGGACCTGTGTGCTTCCGATGGGTGTTTGCCTGCTACATTATCAGAATACAGTTGAAATCCTGCATCGCACAACGTTTCATTGCTTATTGTAGATAAACTGTAGCTCCGATCACAATCACCCGACTTTTCTTTTACACATTTGCTGAAGGTGGCCCTTTGTGCTGCACCCTTTGCACACATAGTCCTTAAAACGGCACTGGTGAGCCCGGTGATTTCCTCCACAACGCCAGCATAGTGCTAACCGATTAGCCCCCCTCAGCGGACTCAGAGTTAAGGGACCCAGTGGCCCGTTCTTGCTCCCCTGAGGAGATTCGCGTTCTCTCGAGGAGTCCTGCTCTAAAAAGCACCACTCTGTGCACAGTACTTGCCGGGTTTGAGTCCTGAGGATGAGTCATCCGCCTAGAGCCACAGGTCGAGGTCATAGACATAGAAACATAGAAACATAGAAAATAGGCGCAGGAGTAGTCCATTCGGCCCTTCTAGCCTGCACCGCCATTCAATGAGTTCATGACTGAACATGCAAATTCAGTACCCCCTTCCTGCTTTCTCGCCATACCCCTTGATCCTGCTAGTAGTAAGGACTTCATCTAACTCCCTTTTGAATATATTAAGTGAATTGGCCTCAACTACTTTCTGTGGTAGAGAATTCCACAGGTTCACCACTCTCTGGGTGAAGAAGTTTCTCCTCATCTCGGTCCTAAATGGCTTACCCCTTATCCTTAGACTGTGGCCCCTGGTTCTGGACTTCCCCAACATTGGGAACATTCTTCCTGCATCCAACCTGTCTAAACCCGTCAGAATTTTAAATGTTTCTATGAGGTCCCCTCTCATTCTTCTGAACTCCAGTGAATACAAGCCCAGTTGATCCAGTCTTTCTTGATAGGTCAGTCCCACCATCCCGGGAATCAGTCTGGTGAACCTTCGCTGCACTCCCTCAATAGCAAGAATGTCCTTCCTCAGGTTAGGAGACCAAAACTGTACACAATACTCCAGGTGTGGCCTCACCAAGGCCCTGTACAATTGTAGTAATTCCTCCCTGCCCCTGTACTCAAATCCCCTTGCTATGAAGGCCAACATGCCATTTGCTTTCTTAACCACATGCTGTACCTGCATGCCAACCTTCAATGACTGATGTACCATGACACCCAGGTCTCGTTGCACCTCTCCTCTTCCTAATCTGTCACCATTCAGATAATAGTCTGTCTCTCTGTTTTTACCACCAAAGTGGATAACCTCACATTTATCCACATTATACTTCATCTGCCATGCATTTGTCCACTCACCTAACCTATCCAAGTCACTCTGCAGCCTCATAGCATCCTCCTCGCAGCTCACACTGCCACCCAACTTAGTGTCATCCGCAAATTTGGAGATACTACATTTAATCCCCTCGTCTAAATCATTAATGTACAGTGTAAACAGCTGAGGCCCCAGCACAGAACCTTGCGGTACCCCACTAGTCACTGCCTACCATTCTGAAAAGTACCCATTTACTCCTACTCTTTGCTTCCTGTCTGACAACCAGTTCTCAATCCATGTCAGCACACTACCCCCAATCCCATGTGCTTTAACTTTGCACATTAATCTCTTGTGTGGGACCTTGTCGAAAGCCTTCTGAAAGTCCAAATATACCACATCAACTGGTTCTACCATGTCCACTCGACTGGAAACATCCTCAAAAATTCCAGAAGATTTGTCAAGCATGATTTCCCTTTCACAAATCCATGCTGACTTGGACCTATCATGTCACCTCTTTCCAAATGCGCTGCTATGACATCCTTATTAATTGATTCCATCATTTTACCCACTACTAAGGTCAGGCTGACCGGTCTATAATTCCCTGTTTTCTCTCTCCCTCCTTTTGTAAAAAGTGGGGTTACATTGGCTACCCTCCACTCGATAGGAACTGATCCAGAATCAATGGAATGTTGGAAAATGAATGTGAATGCATCCGCTATTTCCAAGGCCACCTCCTTAAGTACTCTGAGATGCAGTCCATCAGGCCTTGGGGATTTATCGGCCTTCAATCCCATCAATTTCCCCAACACAATTTCCCGACTGATAAGGATTTCCCTCAGTTCCTCCTCCTTACTAGACCCTCTGACCCCTTTTATATCTGGAAGGTTGTTTGTGTCCTCCTTAGTGAATACCGAACCAAAGTACTTATTCAATTGGTCTGCCATTTCTTTGTTCCCCGTTATGACTTCCCCTGACTCTGACTGCAGGGGACCTATGTTTGTCTTTACTAACCTTTTTCTCTTTACATATCTATCGAAACTTTTGCAATCCGCCTTAATGTTCTCTGCAAGCTTCTTTTCGTACTCCATTTTCCCTGCCCTAATCAAACCCTTTGTCCTCCTCTGCTGAGTTCTAAATTTCTCCCAGTCCCCGGGTTCGCTGTTATTTCTGGCCAATTTGTATGCCACTTCCTTGGCTTTAATACTATCCCTGATTTCCCTTGATAGCCACCTTCCCTTTTTTATTTTTACGCCAGACAGGAATGTACAATTGTTGTATTTCATCCATGCGGTCTCTAAATGTCTGCCATTGCCCATCCACAGTCAACCCCTTAAGTATCATTCACCAATCTATCCTAGCCAATTCATGCCTCATACCTTCAAAGTTACCCTTCTTTAAGTTCTGGACCATGGTCTCTGAATTAACTGTTTCATTCTCCATCCTAATGCAGAATTCCACCATATTATGGTCACTCTTCCCCAAGGGAATTGCTAATTAATCCTCTCTCATTACACAACACCCAGTCTAAGATGGCCTCCCCCCTAGTTGGTTCCTCGACATATTGGTCTAGAAAACCATCCCTTATGCACTCCAGGAAATCCTCCTCTACCGTATTGCTTCCAGTTTGGCTAGCCCAATCTATGTGCATATTAAAGTCACCCATTATAACTGCTGCACCTTTATTGCATGCACCCCTAATTTCCTGTTTGATGCCCTCCCCAACATCACTACTACTGTTTGGAGGTCTGTGCACAACTCCCACTAACGTTTTTTGCCCTTTGGTGTTCTGCAGCTCTACCCATATAGATTCCACATCATCCAAGCTAATGTCCTTCCTAACTATTGCATTAATCTGCTCTTTAACCAGCAATGCTACCCCACCTCCTTTTCCTTTTATTCTATCCTTCCTGAATGTTGAATACCCCTGGATGTTGAATTCGCAGCCCTGATCATCCTGGAGCCACGTCTCCGTAATCCCAATCACATCATATTTGTTAACATCTATTTGCACAGTTAATTCATCCACCTTATTACGGACACTCCTTGCATTAAGACACAAAGCCTTCAGGCTTGTTTTTTTAACACCCTTCGTCCTTTTAGAATTTTGCTGTACAGTGGCCCTTTTTGTTCTTTGCCTTGGGTTTCTCTGCCCTCCACTTTTCCTCATCTCCTTTCTGTCTTTTGCTTTTGTCTCCTTTTTGTTTCCCTCTGTCTCCCTGCATTGGTTCCCATCCCCCTGCCATATTAGTAGTGTACCTCCTCCCCAACAGCACTAGCAAACACTCCCCCAAGGACATTGGTTCCGGTCCTGCCCAGGTGCAGACCGTCTGGTTTGTACTGGTCCCACCTCCCCCAGAACCGGTTCCAATGCCCCAGGAATTTGAATCCCTCCCTGCTGCACCACTGCTCAAGCCACGTATTCATCTGCGCTATCCTGCGATTCCTACTCTGACTATCACGTGGCACTGGTAGCAATTCCGAGATTTCTACTTTTGAGGTGCTACTTTTTAATTTATTCCCCTCACAATTGAATCCCCTATCACTATCGCTCTCCCACTCTTTTTCCTGCCCTCCTGTGCAACAGAGCCAGCCACGGTGCCATGAACTTGGCTGCTGCTGCCCTCCCCTGATGAGTCATCCCCCGCAACAGTACTCAAAACGGTGTATCTGTTTTGCAGGGGGATGACCGCAGGGGACCCCTGCACTATCTTCCTTGCACTGCTCTTCCTGCTGGTCTTCCATTCCCTATCTGGCTGTGGACCCTTCACCTGCGATAAGACCAACTCGCTACACGTGCTACTCACGTCATTCTCAGCATCGTGGATGCTCCAGAGTGAATCCACCCTCAGCTCCAACTCCGCAACGCGGTCCATCAGGAGCTGGAGGCGGATACAGTTCCTGCAGATGTAGTCGTCACATGGTACAGGAGGAGCATATCACATGACCGAGCTCCCCTGCCATGACTTAATCCTTAGATACCCTTAAATTGACAACAACAATGTTAAAAGTTACTGACTGATATAAAAAAGAAAAAGAAAAGCTACTCACCAATCACTAGCCAATCACTTACCCCCTGGGCTGTGACGTCACCTTTTGATTTCTTTGTACTTCTTTTATGCCTTCTCTCCCAGCTGGAGCTGTACAAGCCCCGCCTCTCTCGACGCTCCCCGGACTGCCCGACTGCTGAGCCTTTATAGGCCGCTACCTCTCGCTGATTCCCGCCTCTCTCGACGCTCCCCGGACTGCCCGACTCCTGAGCCTTTATAGGCCGCTGCCTCTCGCCGACTCCCGCCTCTCTCGACGCTCCCCGGACTGCCCGACTGCTGAGCCTTTATAGGCCGCTGCCTCTCGCCGACTCCCACCTCTCTCGACGCTCCCCGGACTGCCCGACTGCTGAGCCTTTATAGGCCGCTGTCTCTCGCCGACTCCCGCCTCTCTCGACGCTCCCCGGACTGCCCGACTGCTGAGCCTTTATAGGCCGCTGCCTCTCGCCGACTCCCGCCTCTCTCGACGCTCCCCGGACTGCCCGACTGCTGAGCCTTTATAGGCCGCTGTCTCTCGCCGACTCCCGCCTCTCTCGATGCTCCCCGGACTGCCCGACTGCTGAGCCTTTATAGGCCGCTGCCTCTCGCCGACTCCCGCCTCTCTCGACGCTCCCCGGACTGCCCGACTGCTGAGCCTTTATAGGCCGCTGCCTCTCGCCGACTCCCGCCTCTCTCGACGCTCCCCGGACTGCCCGACTGCTGAGCCTTTATAGGCCGCTGCCTCTTGCCGACTCCCGCCTCTCTCGACGCTCATGAATGCCTGGCTCATGGTGATGGCCTTCTGCAGTGTGACTGTGGTATCCGTAGATAGTACCCTGTGAAGAAGGCCCTCGTGGCCGATTCCGATGACAAAGATATCCTGCAGCGCTTCGGTGAGGTGTTTGCCCAAATCACACGGTGCCACCAGCCTCCTGAGGTCTGCAGCATATTTCGCGATTTCCTGGCCTTTGGGCCGCCGGTGGGTGTAAAACCAGTGCCTGGCTGTAAGGATGCTCCCTTTGGTCTTGAGTTGTTCTTGGATCAGCGTTACAAGCTCCTCATACGTCTTGGTCGTTGTCTTCGCTGGTGCCAGCGAGTCCCTGACGAGGCCATAGACGGTGGGCCCACAACTGGTGAGCAGGATAGCTCTGCGCTTATCAGCCAGTGTGGCTGGATCATCGCCTGCCAGGTCATTTGCTGTAAAGAAATAGTCGAGCCTCTCCACAAAGGCATCCCAATCATCCCCATCGGCGAGCTGCTGCAACGTACTAAGGTTAGCCATTTTCATGTGAATCTCGTCGCCAACTGTTATGTCTTAAATGCTCTGATAATGACTCCATGAGGCAAAGTATTGTACTTGAAATGTAGTGACCTTAGTCCATTTAATATAACTCCAGAGTGAGGAAACCACATGGTGGAGTCCCTTTTATACCTGGGTACCTGTGGTGTACATGTGACCCTTGGGTCTCCACCAGTTGCACCCTCTGGTGGTGCCAGCATAGTGTATACAGTGTGAACCTTGTTAATGCTACCTCCGGTAAACAAGTCTCCAGCTTATGCAACTGTACAGTGACTACACAGAGAGTATATCTATAGTATACATATATAACAATGAGTGACACTGAATTTCCAGCCCCAAGTGCCTACCCTTGCGTGTTGTTAGTTGGTACGATTGGACAAGGATGAGGGTGAGTGTGAGTGGTGGCTAGTGAGATGAGGATGTGATAAGGTAGATAGAGAGGGATGGGTGGAGGTGCAATATAAGTTGGTGTGAGTAAGGATGTGCAGGAGTAGGGTAGGAAAGGCAGAGTGATTGGGATGTGATGAGTGGCACAGCAGGATGAGGTTGAGTGTGGCTTTGCAGTAACGTTTCATAATCTATTGAAAGGTTTGCACCACTGCAGCCAGGTCCTCGTGACGACGCCCTTCCTTGTGCCCTCCTGTGCAATGTGCAACCAGTCTGCGTTAGTGTCCTCGAGAGGTCTCTTCTGCCCATTGTAAGGGAAGAGAACATCCCTGTGTGCTGTGACTCCTTCCATAAGAATATGGAGGGAATCATGGGAGAGCCTGGGAGCAGCCGTGCACCTTTGTGCAGTGCTTTTCAGTGTTTACAGCACCTCACTGCTGTAGAACACTGACAGCACAACTTCAAGTGAATGTGGACATGGTCCCTTTAAAGAAACCAGCTGATGAGACATCATCAAATTATGTCATCAGAGCCGCTTCCTTTTAATTGGCCAGGAACCTTGCAGGGCGGACTTAACAAGCCTCATCAGGGGAAAATTGGCATGGAGATAGCAGAAGGTTTGCAGCACGCCACCTACCTTGGCTGCACTGAGCCTGGGCAAAATCACGGCCTGAGGATCACCCTTCAGGCTGTTTCTGCACTGCTTGAATATCTCTCTTCTTTCTTGGTGACTAGACTGGATGTAGAATTTTAGTGTAGTCTGACCAGATCACGATATAGTTCGATTACTATTGGCTCTGACTTCTATTCTACTGTTTTGACTATGTAGTTCAATATCATTTTGGCTTTGATGATTGGTGCCCTGCATTGAATTGACATGCTGAGTATTAAGTCTACTAAGAATCCTTGGTTTAATTCAACCTCAGTCTTAGCTATTCCAATACCATTCCTTTCTATATTTATCACTTTACATTTGTCTGCATTACATTTCATCTGCCATTGTACTGCCTACTTACATATCTTGTCCAACACATTCTGTAATTTCTGAGCTGCCTTTTCTAATTCCAGTACCCTTTTAGTTTGGGATCATCTGCAAATTTGATCATTTTGTATTGAGTTTCTGAATCCAGATAATTTATGTAAATTAAAAACAGTGGTCCCAGCACTGAACCTGGAGCACACAGCTCAGTATTTCACCCACTCTGCTAAAATTCCTCTAATGAGTATTTGTTATTTCCTACCCATCAGCCAGCTTCTTATTCACTCCCTGGGTTTACCCAAAATCCTCATGGCTTTGAGTTTAATAAATAGCCTTTAATGCTATTTATATCCTTTTTGGAAGTTGAGGCACAGTACAACATAGAGCTTACCATATGCCACTTGAGTTGTTACTTCCTCAAAGAAGTCAAGGTAATGGGTCACGCAGGATCTTCCCCTTCTGAATCCCCAGCTGACTGCTGTTAACTCAGTTATTGTTGTACTAATGATTACTCTTGATAATCAATTCCATTATTTAACATGGAATGGAAGCAAAACTAATGGGGTTGTCGTTGCCTGTGTCTGTTTTGTTACCCTTTGAGAATATGGGCACAATATTAGCCTATTTACAATCTACCGTTACCTCCCCAATGTGCGTTGACTCCCTGATAATTATCACTGTCTCACAAAGCTTCTCCCTTGACCCTATCAGCATTCTGGGATAACAACATCTATCCACGGAGATTTATTTGTTTTTAGCCCATTTAGCCTGTCTAGGACTTCCATCTCATTTATAGTGAAGTCATTGATTTTACTTGGGATATCAGAATTGTGTACCATTGTACTTAACCTCAGCTGCTCTTCCAAGGTTTGCTCTTTTGATCATCCTTTTAAAAATGTTTCTGTATTATCTTGTATTGAGTGCCTTTTCCTTTGATCCTGCAGGATTTGTATAGGCTATCTGCTTTTTTAACTCACTTTTTTAATTTGATAATCAAATTAGGGCCACATTTGTTTAATCTGAGCTTGTTGATTTTGGGAATATATTTTTCCTGATTGTTCAGCATTATATCCTTAAAAGTGTCCACTTTCCTTCTGATGAAGTATTATTGAATAATCTCACCAAATTTATTTACTTAAGCTGTTCCCTATTTCATCAGCTTTGTTTCATTTAAACTCGTAGGACTGCTCCTGGGCACAGCCAAGGGTGCCATCAGCCGGTCCAGGCAGCGGGTGGTCGAGGGGATCGTTCAGCCTGACTGCCTGCCTCTCTTCCGTGCCTACATCCGGGCCAGCGTGTCCTTGGAGATGGAGCACGCGGTGTCCACCGGTACGCTCGCAGCCTTCCGCGAGAGGTGGGCGCCAGAGCGGCCGGAGTGCATCATCACCCCCGGCAACCAAATTTTCATTTGATTTTATGTCTTAAAGTTTAATTTGTTTTAATTGCCGGGTTTTAGTGTCCCCCTCCCCTTTTATAGGGGGCACTTGTAAATTATGGTTTTAGAGCCCCAAAAAAACACACAAAAAAAAACTACAAAATACAAAAAAAAACAAAAACAAAAAAAAAAGGGCCTTCGGAAATGTTTGGAATCTCCCCCCCAGATCGGGGGGCACTTGATCTAATGTTTATTTTGTTTACTCTAAAAGAGTCGTTCCATTTAAAGTTACCTGGCTACTGGCCTTAGGTATATTTGACTTCCAGATCATGCTAATGTTATCATTCTGTGGACACTGTCCCCCGTGATGTTACGATTTCCATTTCATTTCCTGGGTGACTGGAGCACCAGATCAAGATGAGCATTACATTCTGTGGTTTCCTTGACACCTTGGGTCACTATATCTATTAACTCTGACACTAAACCACTTGAGTTTCCCCAGTTTATATTAGGTTCATTGAAGTATCCCATTAAAATAACTTTCCTGTTTTCACATGACCTACAACTCTACATGGAGCACGTTGTCCTTTTGATTCTGATCAGTGGTTGGACTTTTTAGCATCGGAGATGTCAAACCAATATAGTTCATTTTAAGTCTTTAATCTCCCACAAAATTTTTTTTACACATAGAAACATAGAAAGTAGGTGCAGGAGTAGGCCATTCGGCCCTTCGAGCCTGCGCCACCATTCAATAAGATCATGGCTGATCATTCCCTCAGTACCCCTTTCCTGCTTTCTCTCCATACCACTTGATCCCCTTAGCCGTAAGGGCCATATCTAACTCCCTCTTGAATATATCCAATGAACTGGCATCAACAACTCTCTGCAGCAGGGAATTCCACAGGTTAACAACTCTCTGAGTGAAGAAGTTTCTCCTCATCTCAGTCCTGAATGGCCTATCCCTTATCCTAACACTGTGTCCCCTGGTTCTGGACTTCCCCAACATCAGGAACATTCTACCTGCATCTAACCTGTCCCGTCCCATCAGAATCTTATATGTTTCTATGAGATCCCCTCTCATCCTTCTAAACTCCAATGTATAAAGGCCCAGTTGATCCAGTCTCTCCTCATATGTCAACCCAGCCATCCCGGGAATCAGACTGGTGAACCTTCACTGCACTCCCTCAATAGCAAGAATGTCCTTCCTCAGATTAGGACACCAAAACTGAACACAGTATTCCAGGTGAGGCCTCACCAAGGCCCTGTACGATTGCAGTAAGACCTCCCTGCTCCTATACTCAAATCCCCTAGCTATGAAGGCCAACATACCATTTGCCTTCTTCACCGCCTGCTGTACCTGTATGCCAACTTTCAATGACTGATGAACCATGACACCCAGGTCTCATTGCACCTCCCCTTTTCCTAATCTGCCGCCATTCAGATAATATTCTGTCTTTGCGATTTTGCCCCCAAAGTGGATAACCTCACATTTATCCACATTATACTGCATCTGCCATGCATTTGCCCACTCACCTAACCTTTCCAAGTCATCCTGCAGCCTCTTAGCATCCCCCTCACAGCTCACACTGCCACCCAGTTTAGTGTCATCTGCAAACTTGGAGGTATTACACTCAATTCCTTCATATAAATCATTGATGTATATTGTAAAGAGCTGGGATCCCAGCACTGAGCCCTGCAACACTCCACTAGTCACTGCCTGTCATTCTGAAAAGGACCCGTTTATCCCGACTCTCTGCTTCCTGTCTGCCAACCAGTTCTCTATCCACGTCAGTATATTACCCCCAATACCACGTGCTTTGATTTTGCACACCAATTTCTTGCGTGGGACCTTGTCAAAGCCTTTTGAAAGTCCAAATACATCACATCCACTGGTCCTCCCTTGTCCACTCTACTAGTTACATCCTCAAAAAATTCCAGACGATTTGTCAAGCATGATTTCCCCTTCATAAATCCATGCTGACTTGGACCGATCCTGCTTTCCAAATGTGCTGCTATTTCATCCTTAATAATTGATTCCAATATTTTCCCCACAACTGATATCAGGCTAACCGGTCTATAATTACCCGCTTTCTCTCTCCCTCCCTTTTTTTAAAAGTGGTGTTACATTAGCTACCCTCCAGTCCACAGGAACTGATCCAGAGTCGATAGACTGTTGGAAAATGATCATCAATGCATCCACTATTTCTAGGGCCACTTCCTTAAGTACTCTGGGATGCAGACTCAGGCCCCGGGGATTTATCGGCCTTCAATCCCATCAATTTCCCTAACACAATTTCCTGCCTAATGAGGATATTCTTCAGTTCCTCCTTCTCACTTGATCCTTGGTCCCCTAGTACTTCTGGAAGATTATTTGTGTCTTCCTTCGTGAAGACAGAACCAAAGTATTTGTCCAATTGGTCTGCCATTTCTTTATTCCCCATTATAAATTCACCCGAATCCGACTACAAGGGACCTACGTTTGTCTTCACTAATCTTTTCTCTTCACACATCTATTTCAGCTCTTCTTGATATATAGAGCTACATTTCCTTTTTTTGTGCAACCTGTCCTCTCTAATAACTCTAAGGGCTCAATTATCGGCACTGTTTTTTTGGCATGCACTGTTTTGTTTTGGAGTAAATAAAAATCTCCAAGTTTCCCCAAAGTTTCTGCGCCAGCGTAAGTCACTTAAGTACGATATTTTTGCGTCATAGGGGGCATAACCTGATGTCTGCGCCAGTTTTTGACATTTAAGCAAATTTGGCCAACTTACATTTTTCCGAGGACAGCATATGTGACCACTCCCAAAAAACCTTCTGGGCACTTAACAAAAATCAGCGCACATTAAAAAATTGCCGCAGAAAGGCACCATTGTTTTTAGCCAAAGTTTTGGAGGGAGTGAAGAAGGCAGAGAATATGCATTATAAATGATTTTTTTCACAGTCAAAAGGGAGAAATTGTAAGTGTAATGCAATTTTTGAATATTTGATTTTTTTTCGAAGTACCATCCCACCATCGAACGTCTCCTCGCCGGGCTCGAGGGTCGGAGCGTCGGCTGGCAGAATCGCTCCCTCGACCAGATACAGGACCTCGGGGCTTGGCTTCAAAAGAAGCACGGGGTGGGGGGTAGAAGCCATGCCCCTTTAACGATTGCTCAAGCCTTGCGCTAGCAGCTCATCCGTGAACGCTTTTCTGCCTGAAGGCTCAGCGGCAACTATTCAAAATGGACCATGTTTACTGTTTGGACCTGTTCCATAATGTTGTGTTGTGTTAATAATGGAACAAATAATGTAAATGATTCAGTTATAATTTAAAATATATATTTTATTCAAAATTTTAACTTGTTTGTACTTAACTTTAATTAAAATATTCTAGTATCAAACTTTAAACTATTAAGTTAAGATCACTTACAAACTTGTAAATTTACAGCACTTACAAAAAAAACTTTTAATGTGAGAACAGATACAACAGTAAGAACAATAATAATAACGACAACAGCAGCAAACAAAGGCTGCACCCATCTCTCTCCCACCTTATTCTAAGACAGCCCTCGGTGCTTGGTCTTGGTGACTCCACCCCTGCCCGCAGGCGGTAGTGCAGCGTTTCTCAGGTTGGTATCAAGCTTATTCTTTCGAGCTTTTTGGGTAATGCGCACATCTTGTGGGGCGGGCGGGGGGGGGGCATAGGCAGGCGGTAATGTGGAAGGCCCGGCTTGGGCCTCTTCAGAGGTTGGTCTGGGGATTGGAGTGGGAGTGGCAGTTGATTCCGTCAATGACCGCGGGGTCTGGGCGTGTTCCCTTTTGCCGCAGCTAGCTCCGACATTCCCTCACACTGTCGGTGAACATGGGGATCAGCTGCCTGCGACATTCCATCCCGAATGTGCCCGAATAGTGTTCCCATTTCTCGTGAGAGTGTTATTACTTCTTCCGACAGTCCCAATACCTCATCACCCACCCCACCGATGGTGTCTAGGAGTGATCGCGTAAGGTCAATGCTCTCCTCACTCATTGCCGTCATATAAACCACATCTGTTACATCCTGCATCTCAGGAGTGCTTTGTCGAGCTCTCCTTCCCCTCCTCGCCCTGAGTGTGGTTTGCTGCACCCCACTGGGCCCCACAGCCTTGGACGGTGGGGCCCTGGGTGTGGCTCACTGCATCCCACTGGAATCCGCAGCCTCGGACAGTGTGAAACCATGAAATGTCCCAACACTCGCACCACTCAGGAAAGGGGCTGGCACCTCAATGGGCGGCACCAGCACCTCCTCCAGAGTGAGTACAAGAGTGGGGGCTTTATCCTCACCCTCACCCTCATCCAATGCACTTGGTCAGATTGGAAGATGTTCTCCTCTTCAGGCTTGTCCATGTCTGAATCTTCTTCTGCATCGGCTTCAGCCTCGTCAGGGTTGGCCTCAAGTTCTGCAAAATATAACAGAACAGGCAAATGGTTAGCAGCAGAGGAGGGGGCAGGGTGACATGAGTAGACTCACACAGCACAGGCAGCAGGCTGATTTGAAGGACCACGATGAATGATAGCACATTGCATCAACCGAAACGTAGCTGACAGAGACAACCCCATGAACTGAAGCATGGCTAGCCCGCGCAGTATTTAACATTTAGCAAAGCCAGACTGTGGAATTTGCAGGACTTGCCCTCTCCCTCGAGTGTGGGTCCAGCTTGTGCAGTGGTGGTTATTTTCTCCAGGCAGGACCCATCAAAGCAGCGACCCTCTCTTCCACGGGTGTCAATGGATGCAGATTGGCTAGGCCTCCTCCTTTGTTGTGGGCCACCTTCCTCTGCAAAGGTGAAAATATAACTTTTTAGAAAGGGTGTCTTTCTGCTGGGTGGGACCTATACAGATGGTCACATTTACAATTGCAATTCCAGCGAATAAATGAAAATATTACTTACACTAACTGCTTGACCAAGGTGCTGCCACTTCTGTTTGCATTGGCCTCCAGACCTCTGGATGGTCACCATTGCACAGTAATCTTGTGAAAGATGGTTCCAGCGTTTCTTCATTTCTTTTGGTGAAATTTTTATTAGACCTCTGCTGGTGTCCAGCTCGTGTCATCTGGCCTCAATTACCAGGGCTTTCACTTTGTACTGTGAGAAATTCTTGGTCCTTGAGCCACATTGCATATTGTATTGCAGCTTCAATTTTTTCCACTCAGGATAAAAGTTTTCACATACAACTGGCTCTTTAAAAATGGCTGAATGCAGACCGGGAGGTGGTACTGGGCATGTGCGCCCATACCAGTCATGTAGAAAAAGCCTTTTTTTTTTCCATGCCTGCGCAGAAGGGGTGAGCCTCCTTTTTTCGGCGCAGACCTTAGATTCCACCCCCTCAAAGCAAAAGGACAGGCTGTGCGACAAAAAAATGGCGTAACTCTTCAAATGCGCAAAACAGGGCATTGGGGAAAATTGAGCCGTATACCCTTGAATTGTATATTAATTTCCATTGTTTGCATTTAGCCATGTTTCTAATATTCCCACTGCATTGTAGTTCACTACTGCAGTTCCGGCTTCCTATTTCCAATGTTTCTAGTGGGCATCTGCAATCATACCTGCCTGCTGACTGCCTTCTACCCTATGACATGTCTCGGCTGAGATTCTTCCGTGATCTTCCCTCCACCATTCATTTATATTCAATGATTTTCTGTTGCTACCTCTATGTTCCTCAGACGTCGCTTTGTACAACTTTAGTTTAAAGGAAGACCATTTTTGCTGTCGCAGTTCTTTTCATTCTGGAAGAATGCAGTTATTTAAGCTGTATATTCCAAAAATTTATTTTACTGGGATTAATATAATGAAGCTGAAATCACCACAGAAAATAGACTGAAAAAATATTGTTTGTGACTAGAGTTTACAAAAAGTTCCAGCAGGTCTAATTAGTCCCGTCCGCATCAGTCTTTCATGAAAAGCACAATAAAAGTTGGCAGTGTATCCGCATCTGCATGTTGTGCACTGTTGTTATTTTTGCAGCTTCTGAAACTTCTTGTAGCAGGACAGATAATGGGCAGAGGTGCAAAGCCACTTGGGAACGTGCTCTGCCATATACTCATTTTCCTGCTAATTTACAGGGGTCAGTCCAGTTGGGTCACAATGTGCTCACCTTATGGTAACGACATACAAATGAGGAAAACATGACTTCAACAGTAACATCTTGCATTTATATAGCACCTTTATATAACATAGTAGAATGCTCTAAGGTGCTTCACAGGAACGTGTTAAGAATGCCACTATGTTTCCCACCACTTTCACTCTTAAACCTGCAGTCTAGTGTCCAGAGCTTGGTGGAGGGCACCTTGGATCATAAAGTGAAGAGGTGCCTGTGCAAACACTCTGAGCATCTTTGTGCACTGAATCTTTTATCCGAATAAAAAAGGTTTATTGGAATAAAACAAATTTTGTACAGACAACTTTGTTCCACATGGGGCAGAGTGGGGCAGATGGAAGGAATGTTTGTGGACTACCACAGCAAATCTCTGTCTGCATGCAAATGACCATGGTGCTAGAAATATGGCCAGGGTCAGTTAATTAGCAAAACTGTCAGCAATTTGGGAAGCTGAGATGTAGAGCTAGTCTTAGTAGAGGAATCTGCAGCAGTAAATGTTGAGGAGCTGGGAGATACAAATCTGAGGCACTACAGTGCCACTACTGGTGGATGGGTGTAATGATAATGTGACAATATATTTTACATTAACGATTTGGACTCAGGAACCGGGAGTACAATTTCAAAATTTGCCGATGACGCCAAATTGGGAGGGTATAGGAAGAATGTAACAAAATACAAGACATTAATAAACTTGCAGAATGGGAGTATAATTTCAATATTGGTAAGTGTGAGGTGGTGCATTTTGGTAGGAAGAATAAATTCAGCCCAATTTGGAAGATTTGGAAGTGATTATTACCCATTTATAGAAAGTACCCTGTCGATGTGAAACTATTATCACAAGATTTGTCAAATGCATGAACATTGAAATGCTGGCATGAACTAGTTGGGCCGAATGGCATGTTTCTGTGCCATATATCCCAAGTAAATATTAACAGGTTGCTTAATTCATGATGTACAACCACCATTTAAAACTGTGTGTGTAATTTTCCTGTAAAAAGCATACTGACACATTCGATAGAGCTCCGAATAGAACAACTTGCATTTATATAGCACCTTTAATTTTTTTTTATTCGTTCCTGGGATGTAGGCATTGCTGGCAAGGCCAGTGTTTATTGCCCATCCCTAATTGCCCTTGAGAAGTTGGTGGTGAGCCGCCTTCTTGAGCCACTGCAGTCCTTGTGGTGAAGGTACTCCCACAGTGCTGTTAGGGAGGGAGTTCCAGGATTTTGACCAAGTGATGATGAAGGAACGGCGATATATTTTCATGTCCGGATGGTGTGTGACTTGGACGAGAACTTGCAGGTGATGGTGTTCCCATGCGCCTGCTGCCCTTGTCTTTCAACCCACTTAGGACCTGGACCATAGTTGAGCACAAACATCGGATCATTCACATCATTATCACGAATTACAGCCGCGTGGTCATGATACATGCTCTGCTTTTGCTGCCGGGTTTCCACATACTCAGAGGTCTGGGTGGACTAGGGAGAGCCTTGTCTTGAGGGCCCTCTTCATAAGAAGTTCGGTGGGTGGGACCCCTGTGAGTGAGTGGGGTCGTGTCCGATAAGCGAGCAGAACGTGAGACAAGCAGGTCTGCAAGGAACCATCCGTCACTTGCTTCAGGCTCTGCTTTATCGTTTGGACTGCCCGCTCCGCTTGGCCGTTGGAGGTGGGCTTGAAAGGAGCAGACCTGACATGCTTGATGCCGTTGCGAGTCATGAAATCGCTGAACTCTGAGCTAGTGAAAGAGGGTCCATTGTCACTGACAAGGACGTCGGGCAGGCCATGGGTGGCAAACATTGCCGTGAGGTTTTCAATGGTGGTTGTGGACATGCTGGATGACATTATCACACATTCAATCCATTTAGAGTTGGCATCCACAACTACGAGAAATATTTTCCCGAGGAAAGAACCGGCATAATCCATATGAATCCTGGACCATGGTTTGGACGACCATGACCACAGGCTCAGGGGAGCCTCCCTGGGCACATTGCTCAGTTGTGAGCAACTGTAGCATTAGTGCACGCATGATTCAAGATCTGAGTCGATGCCGGGCCACCACACATGCGATCTGGCAATGGCCTTCATCATGACTATGCCTGGGTGTGCACTGTGGAGGTCGCGTATAAAGGTCTCCCTGCCTTTTTTTGGCAAAACCACGCGATTGCCCCATAATAAGAAGTCAGACTGAATAGAAATGTAATTGCGGCGGTGAAAAGGCTTAAATTCTGTGATGTATGTAGCACTCAAATCACTGACTCCACACAGTCTGGTGTTGTAGTAACTGCTGTGACCTTGGTCCTTTATTGTGTGACTCCAGAGTGCCTCTCAGGTGTGGTGGGCAGCCTTTTATACTCTGACTCGCAGGTACTTTTGGGTCTCCCACCACAGTGCCCCTTGTGGTGCACCATTGTAACTATACATTTAATGTACATGGACAATACATAACATCTCACTCCCCCCCACCCCAGTTCCAAAAGCAAATTGCCGATAACCTCGGCCTTATTCGTCCTGGTTGATTTGTGAGTGTGAGTCCATGACCATCCACTTCCCTCTTCGCCCCGATGTAGAGATTATGCTTGCAATCCGGTGCAAGCATATGGTATTTACAGTCCTTGCATGAGTGATACAAGTACACAAACATAATCTCCAGTAGAAAGCAGGTACACATGGACAGTACATTAGTATGCATTGAAGAGTTATATCAAAAGGTTGCAGGTACACTGAACACTAATTAAATCTCAACTCCACTGGGTGAGGTGTGGTGGCGGTATACTGCCCCTTTTTGCCCGAGGTTATGGGCTGCGCTGAGACAGGGTATGGCAACTGGTGTGTTGCCTCTGTTCTCAGAAAATAGTTGCCTTTTGCGGCTTGTCTGCAGCTGCTGAACAATTGCATAAATCACATAAAATCAGAAATCGCATTAATCCATTGTTAGTCACAGATCCATTAACCCTTTTAACTGTGCATTGTGATATTAACTCTTTTCCCCAATCATCTCAATCATTTTAATCACAGTAATCATTTTAGTATCAAAATATTAACTCTTGTCTTAAATCACGTCATTATACAAATCACAGTAATCATTTTGATGCTAAAATTATTACAGTGATTAAAATGATTGAGATGATTGAGGAACACCAAAGTGCCCTTCAGATGTGGTGGTCAGCCTTTTATACTCTATCTCGCAGGTACTTTCGGGTCTTCTACCACAGTGCCCCTTGTGGTGCACCATTGTAACTATACATTTAATGTACATGGACAATACATAACAAATTCATCCTGCATTTCCTCGTGAATGGCTGACCAGTTTCCGCTTAGGACACAACTCTTTACTTAAGATAGCACAGGGTCCTGGCTGGTCCAGATTTTGATCTGGCTAGCCGTGACAGGTGACCACTCGCTCTCAAAAGCTTCCATAACCATTACCAAGTCTGCGGGCTGTTCCATTTCAACCCCGGTGGTGGGTAGTGGAAGCCGGCTGAGTGCATCAGCACAGTTGTCGGTGCCTAGTCTGTGGCGAATAACATAGTTGTACGCGGATAGTGTCAGTGCCCATCTTTGGATGCGGGCTGAAGCATTGGTGTTTATACCTTTGCTTTCAGAGAACCGTGAAATTAGCGGCTTGTGGTCAGTTTCCAGCTCAAATTGCAGGTCGAAAAGGTACTGGTGCATTTTCTTAACTGCATAAGCGCACGCTAAGGCCTCTTTTTCAACCATGCTATAGGCTCTTTCAGCCTTGGAAAGGCTCCTGGACGCATATGCAACCGGGTGGAGCTTCTCCGATACATTGGCTTGCTGCAGCACACAACCGATCCCGTACGATGAGGCATCACAAACTAGCACTAATCGTTTGCATGGGTCATATAGTACGTAACTTATTAGAGCATAACAGGTTCCTAGCTTTCTCGAAGGCTGTGTCTTGAGATTTACCCCAAACCTAGTCATTACTCTGATGTAGCAACATGTGCAAAGGTTCTAACAACGTGCTCAACCCAGGTAGAAAGTTACCAAAGTAATTGAGGAGTCCCAGGAATGAATGCAGCACCATCACATTTTGGGGTCTAGGTGCATTCTTGATGGCCTCCGTCTTGGAATCCGTGGGCCTGATGCCTTCAGCTGCGATCTTCCTTCCCAAAAATTCAACCGCTGGCACTAGGAAAACACACTTGGAGCGTTTCAGCCGGAGTCCCACTCTGTCCAGGCGATGCAGGACTTCTTCCAGGTTGTGTAGGTGTTCTGTGGTGTCACGACCGGTGATCAGGAAGTTGTCTTGGAACACGACAGTCCTCGGGACGGATTTTAGCAAGCTCTCTATGTTCCTCTGGAATATTGCAATAGCCGAACGAATCCCAAAGGGGCATCGGTGGTAAATAAACAGTCCCTTGTGCATGTTAATACACGACAGCTTTATCGAGGATTCAGCTAGCTCTTGAGTCATGTAGGCGGAGGTCAGGTCCAACTTGGAAAACGACTTCCCACGTTGCAAATAGGTCATCTGCCTTCGGTAGTGGGTACTGGTCCTGTAGCGAGACTTGGTTGATTGTCACCTTGTGATCGCCTGGGTGATCGTGATGGCTCTGCTCAGGTCTAGGTTTTCGGCAGCCAGCAGCTTGTGAAGAATAACCTCGTGGCTGATTCCCAACATGAAAAAGTCCCGCAGCATTTCCCCCAATGCAACTCCGAATTCGCAGGGCCCAGCAAGACGTCGCAGGTCGGCGACAAATCCCGCCACGTCCTGCCCCACAGCGCAATGGTGCGTGTAAAAGCGATACCTGGCCATGAGGATGCTCTCCTTCAGTTTTAAGTGGTCACGGACCAGCGTGCACAGCTTGGTGTAATCCTTCTGTGATGGTTTCGTTGGGGAGAGGAGATTCTTGATGAGTCCGTATATTTGGACCCACAAACGGTGAGGAGGACAGCCCTGCGTTTAACGGCGTTGTCGGCTCCTTCCAGTCTGTTGGCCACGAAGTACTGGTCGAGGCAATCAATGAAATCTTCCCAATCTTCTCCTTCAACAAATCATTCTAAAATACCAATGGCAACCATGGTTGCATGAAAGTTAATATTTCTTTACTCTTTGCCAATTATTGTGTATGAAATAATCTCACGAAGCTGAGTACTGTAAGCTGAAACTAGTATAACCTTGGGCTCTTTATTATAACTCCAGAGGGCCTAAACAACAAGGTAGCAAGCCTTTTTTACCAGCACAGCATGAGGTGTGGGTGACCCATAGGACTCCCGCAGTCATGCCTTCTGGTGGCATCTATATATAATTACATACATGACACAGATGAAAGGTCATCGGCCTGAAACATTGACTTTGTTTCTCTCTCTACAGATGCTGCCTGATCTGCTGAGTATTTGCAGCATTTTCTGTTTTTATTTCAGAGTGGTTGATTGGCATTGCATTTGTTGTGTATGCAATAACTGTTAGACTGAGTACTGTTTTAACTCCGAGAGGTATGACCTTGGCTCAGCTTTATTAAGGCCCAAAGTGACTAATATACAAAATGGCTGGCCTTTTATACTTGGGCTGCACACAAGTGCGTGCAGCCCAATGGCCTCCAACAGTGACGCCATCTAGTGGCTAGTGATCCCAAAAGTATGTCATGACAATATTCCCTCTGAGATATTGAGACGGTCCGGTGTTTTAAGCTCCCGGGTTGACCGTCTCAGTTCAACTCCAGCCTTGGGTGAGTGTTCAGAGTCTATTGTGACTGGTGGCTGGGTGGCTGACCTGGTGGGAGTGGCAATGGCCATGTCAGGGATTGAAAGTCCATTTTCATTGAACATGTCAGTGATTGAAAGTCCCGATTCACTGATGACCACTGAATCCTCTGATGACTGGGGATAGGTTGGTTGGTCGTCGATTATCTCTTCCTCTAACTGTTCCGGTTCATCTGTGTGCCGCAGCTTTGTCTGATCCATATGTTTCCTGCATGTTTGCCCATTTTTGAGATTGACAACAAATACTCTGTTGCCCTCCTTGGTCATGACCGTACCCGCGATCCACTTGGGACCCTGACCATAATTCAGAACATATACAACATGATTCTATATTCAACATGATTATTCAAGTCAGGGTTACAAGAAATAGCTTGGTCTTAAGACCTCTCTTCTTCATTAGTTCAGCACGCGAGACCCCGGTAAGCGTGTGTGGTCTTGTCCTGTAACTAAGCAGTATGCATGACAGGCAGGTCTGCAGTGACCCTTGAGTTACTCGCTTCATACTCTGCTTTATGATTTGGACAGCATGTTCTGCTTGCCCATTGGATGCAGGTTTGAACGGTGCTGACCTTGCATGTTTGATACCATTGAGTTTCATGAACTCTTGAAACTCCTGACTGGTGAAGCACGATCCGTTGTCGCTAACAACGATGTCAGGCAGACCATGTGTCGCGAACATGACACTGAGAATCTCAATGGTAGCTGTGGATGTGCTGGATGACAGGATTATACACTCTATCCACTTCGAATATGCATCCACTACAACTAAAAACATCTTCCCCAGGAAGGGATCTGCAAAGTCTATGTGGATCCTGGACCATGGTTTGGATCACAGACTCAGTGGCGATTCCTCTAGTGCTTTGCTGAGCTGCATGCAAGTGTTGCTCTGATGCACACATGATTCCAGCTCGGAGTCAATTCCCGGCCACCATACATGAGACCTGGCGATGGCTTTCATCATTACAATGCCGGGATTTGTGCTATGTAGCTCACGTACAAATTTCTCTCTCCCATTCTTGGGCATAATAACACGATTGCCCCACAGTATACAATCCGACTGAATAGACAGTTCGTCTTTGCGACGAATGTAAGGTTTGGTCTCCTCGCACATTTGCTTGGGTATGGCAGACAAATTACCTTTGAGGATGCAACTTTTCACCACCAATAAAATCGGGTCTGGCTGGTCCAGGTCTTAACTTGTTGAGCCGTGACAGGGGTTCCTTCACTCTCAAAAGCATCCATAACTAACAATAGGTCTGCCGGTTGTGGTGTTTCCACCTCCGGTGTGGGCAACGGCAGACAGCTCAAAGCATCGGCACAATTCTCGGTGCCAGGTTTATGGCGAATGACATAATCATAAGCGGATAATACCAGCGCCCACCTCTGGATGTGGGTTGAAGCATTGGTATTGATACCTTTGTTTTCAGAGAACAGTGAAATGAGCAGCTTGTGATCTGTCTCCAGTTCAAACCGAAGACCAAACAGGTACTGATGCATCTTTTTAACCTCATACACACAGGCTAGTGCTTCTTTCTCTATCATACTGTAGGCTCTTTCCGCTTTGGACAAACTTTTTGAAGCATATGTGACTGGTTGGTTTACCCGACTCATTAGCTTGTTGGAGTATGCAACCAATTCCATACGACGAAGCATCACAGGCCAATACTAAATGTTTACATGGGTCATAATGTACCAGCAGCTTGTTAGAGAAAAGCAGATTAGTGGCTTTCTCAAAATCTCTGTCTTGAGATGCACCCCATACACAGTTGTTGCCTTTTCTTAGCAGCATGTGCAGTAGTTCTAATAAGGTGTTCAATTTAGGTAGAAAGTTACCGAAGTAGTTGAGTAGACCCAGGAACGAACGCAGCTCCATCACATTCTACGGCTTGGGTGCATTCTTGATGACCTTGGTTTTCGCGTCCGTGGGCCTGATGCCGTCAGCAGCAATTTTCCTCCCCAGGAATTTGATCTCTGGTGCCATGAAGACACACTTCTAATGTTTCAGTCTGAGTCCCACTTTGTCCAGATGATGTAGAACCTCTTCCAGGTTGTTCAGATGTTCCTTGGAGTCACGACCTGTGATCGAGATGTCACTTGGAACATGACGGTTCTGGGCACGGACTTCAGTAGACTCTCCATATTCATCTGAAATATTGCTGCAGCCGAGCGAATTCCAAAAGGACACCTGTGATAAGTAAACAGTCCTTTGTGCGTGTTAATGCACGTAAGTCTCTTCGACGTCTCATGTAGGCCGACGTCAAGTCCAGTTTGGTGAACAACTTCCTCCCGGCTAGCGTTGCAAACAAGTCATCAACCTTCGGTAATGGGTACTGATCCTGTTTCAAAACCCTGTTGATTGTAGCCTTGTAGTTTCCACAGATTCTGACTGTGCCATCACTTTTCAGCACAGGAACAATGGGACTGGCCCATTCATTAAATTCAACCGGTGATATGATCCCTTCACGCTGCAGTCTGTCCAGTTCGATTTCGACCTTCTCGCTCATCATATACGGAACTGCCCGAGCTTTATGATGGACGGGTCTTGCATCCAAGTCCAAGTGGATCTGCACCTTGGCTCCCATGAAGTTGCCGATGCCTGGTTCGAACAACGAGGGGAAGTTGCTAAGTACTTGGGCACATGTATCTTTCTCCGACAACAAAAGCCTTGATGTCGTTCCAATTGCATCTGATTTTTTCAAGCCAGTTCCTGCCGAACAGCGTTGGGCCATTGCCTGGGACAATCCATAGCGGTAACTCGTGAACCGCACCGTCATACGACACTTTAATTGTGGCATTGTCAATCACCGTTCTGAGTTCTTTGGTGTATGTGCGCAACATGGCATTGACTGGACTCAGCCTGGGCCTCACAGCCTTAGTATCCCACAGATTGTCGAATGCCCTCTGGCTCATTATTGATTGACTCGCCCCCGTGTCCAGTTCCATCGATACCGGCACCCTATTAAATTTCACATTGATCATTATCGGTTTGCTCTTAGTTAGGAACGAGTATAGTCCATACACTTCTTCGTCTGGTATCTCGGATTGCGAATCCGGATCCGCGCTAGTCTGACCATCATCCGCCATGTGTCGCAGCACGCTTGCTCATCTGTGGACACTTGCGCTGGAGATGTCCCACTCTCAGACAGCCTTTGCAACTATATTGCTTAAATCGGCACTGCTGGTGCCGGTGATTTCCCCCACAATGCCAACACAGAGAAATCGGATGCCTCCCCGCTAGTGGACTTTGGGCAGCCACAGGTTTCGCGTACGCAGTCAGGTAGGCCCTGCCATGTGCTGCTCTGCCGAACGCCGAATCAATCATATTTACAGTACTTGCCGAGTTTCAATTTTTTACTGATATTTGCTTTATAATTCTATCCGTCGTCATGCATGACTGAGTGATCGTGATGGCCCTGCTCAACCTCTCCACCGCCAGTAATTTATGCAGGGTCACCTCGTGGTTGATGCCGATTACAAAGAAGTCCCACAGCAGGTCTGCCAACACAGCACTGAACTTACACGGTCCCACTAGACGTCTCAGGTCGGCAACGAATTTCGCCGCATTCTGGCCCTCTGAGCGAACGTGCGTGTAAAATCTGTATCTCAAGATGATGATGTCTTTGTCTGGCTTAAGGTGGTCCTGCACCAGTGTACACAATTCTTCATACGTCTTCTCTGTTGGACTCACAGGCAGGAATAGATTCTTTATCAGACCATAAATTTTTGGACCGCAAACCGTGAGGAACACCACCCGGCGCTGATCTGTGTCGCTGACCTCCTCCATTTTGTTAGCCACGAAGAACTGGCTCAAACAGCTCACAAAGTCTGCCCAATCTTCTCCTTCCACAAATCGCTCCAATAATCCAATTGTGCTCATTTTTGCATGCAAAGTTTCTTGTTGCGTTGTCACCAAATGTTGTGCATGCAATAACTGTTAGACCTGAGTACTGATTAACTCCAAGAGGTATGACCTTGGTTCAGCTTTATTAAGGGCCAAAGTGACTAATATACAAATGACTGGCCTTTTATACTTGGGCTGCACACATGTGCGTGCAGCCCAATGACCTCCAACAGTGACACCACCTAGTGGCTAGTGATCCCAAAAGTACATGCATGAAAGCATTAACAATTATGACCTTGTTAAGAACATAAGAAATAGCAGGAGTCAGCCATATGGCCCCTCGAGCATTAAAGAGGTACTTACGCTGTTAAGTTCCAGCTCTATTTATCTGCAGTGAGTTTAATGGACAATTAATGTGCAATTCCAGCAAGTTCTTAAAAAATAACAGGGAAGCTAAGGGCGAGATACCGTTTGGGTGGAACAAATGGTGGAACGGCGCAAATCAACCAACACATTCTGGAGATTCGCAACTCACGCTGTGTCTCTCAATCTCTTGAACTTGCTAGCCGATTGCATATTAATAAAGGCATGCGTCATTAACACGCTATTATTTTTCCAGCACAATTCAGGCCCATGTTTCTTTCCACAGGTGCCAAAAACATAAAAACATAGAAAATAGGTGCAGGATTAGGCCATTTGGCCCTTCGAGCCTGCACCGCCATTCAATAAGATCATGGCTGATCATTCCCTCAGTACCCCTTTCCTGTTTTCTCTCCATATCCCTTGATCCCCTTAGCCGTAAGGACCATATCTAACTCCCTCTTGAATATATCCAATGAACTGGCATCAACAACTCTCTGCGGCAGGGAATTCCACAGGTTAACAACTCTCTGAGTGAAGAAGTTTCTCCTCATCTCAGTCCTAAATGGCATACCTGTTAGCCTAAGGCTAACCCCTGGTTCTGGACTTCCCCAACATCGGGAACATTCGTCCCGCATCTAACCTGTCCAGTCCCGTCAGAATCTTATATGTTTCTATGAGATCCCCTCTCATCCTTCTAAACTCCAGTGAATAAAGGCCCAGTTGATCCAGTCTCTCCTCATATGACAGTCCAGCCATCCCAGGAATCAGTCTGGTGAACCTTCGCTGCACTCCCTCAATAGCAAGAATGTCCTTCCTCAGATTAGGAGACCAAAACTGAACACAATATTCCAGGTGGGGCCTCACTAAGGCTCTGTACAACTGCAATAAGACCTCCCTACTCCCATACTCAAATCCCCTAGCTATGAAGGCCAACATACCATTTGCCTTCTTCACCACCCGCTGTACCTGCATGCCAACTTTAAATGACTGATGAACCATGACACCCAGGTCTCGTTGCACCTCCCCTTTTCATAATCTGCCGCCATTTAGATAATATTCTGCCTTCATGTTTTTGCCCCCAAAATGGATAACCTCACTTTATTTATCCACATTATACTGTATCTGCCATGCATTTGCCCACTCACCTAACCTGTCCAGGTCACCCTGCAGCTCTTAGCGTCCTCCTCACAGCTCACACTGCCACTCAGTTTCGTGTCATCTGCAAACTTGGAGATATTACACTCAATTCCTTCATCTAAATTGTTAATGTATGTTGTAAAGAGCTGGGGTCCCAGCACTGAGCCCTGCGGCACTCCACTAGTCACTGTCATTCTGAAAAGGACCCGTTTATCCCGACTCTCTGCTTCCTGTCTGCCAACTAGTTCTCTACCCACGTCAGTACATTACCCCCAATACCATGTGCTTTGATTTTGCACACCAATCTCTTGTGCGGGACCTTGTCAAAAGCCTTTTGAAAGTCCAAATACATCATATCCACTGGTTCTCCCTTGTCCACTCTGCTACTTATGTCCTCAAAAAATTCCAGAAGATTCATCAAGCATGATTTCCCTTTCATAAATCCATGCTGACTTGGACCGATCCTGTCACTGCTTTCCAAATGCGTTGCTATTTCATCCTTAATGATTGATTCCAACATTTTCCCCACTACTGATGTCAGGCTAACCAGTCTATAATTACCCGTTTTCTTTCTCCCTCCTTTTTTTAAAAAGTGGTGTTACATTAGCTACCCTCCAGTCCATAGGAACTGATCCAGAGTCGATAGACTGTTGGAAAATGATCACCAATGCATCCACTATTTCTAGGGCCACTTCCTTAAGTACTCTGGGATGCAGACTATCAGGTCCCGGGGATTTATCGGCCTTCAATCCCATCAATTTCCCGAACACAATTTCCAGCCTAATAAGGATATCCTTCAGTTCCTCCTTCTCACTTGACCCACTGTCCCCTAGTACATTCGGAAGGTTATTTGTGTCTTCTTTCATGAAGACAGAACCGAAGTATTTGTTCAATTGGTCTGCCATTTCTTTGTTCCCCATTATAAATTCACCTGAATCCGACTGCAAGGGACCTAAGTTTGTCTTCACTAATCTTTTTCTCTTCACATATTTAAAGAAGCTTTTGTAGTCAGTTTTTATGTTCCCTGCAAGCTTCCTCCCGTATTCTATTTTCCCCCTCTTAATTAAACCCTTAGTCCTCCTCTGTTGAATTCTAAATTTCTCCCAGTCCTCAGGTTTGTTGCTTTTTCTGTCCAATTTATATGCCTCTTCCTTGGTTTTAACACTATCCTTAACTTCCCTTGTTAGCCACGGTTGAGCCACCTTCCCCATTTTATTTTTACTCCAGACAGGATGTACAGTTGCTGAAGTTCATCCATATGATCTTTAAATGTTTGCCATTGCTTATCCACCGTCAACCCTTTAAGTATCCTTTGCCAGTCTATTTTAGCCAATTTACGCCTCATACCGTCGTAGTTATCTTTCCTTAAGTTCAGGACCCTAGTTTCCGAATTAACTGTGTCACTCTGCATCTTAATAAAGAATTCTACCAAAGGGCCTCGCACAACAAGATTGCTAATTAGTCCCTTCTCATTACACATCACCCAGTCTAGGATAGCCAGCTCCCTAGTTGGCTGTGTCATTTGTAAAATGGTCGGAGTTGAAAAACTGGATTAATATTTTGAAGTTTCACACAATTACTTCAGAAGTTAAAGAGAAATTTCCCCTCGTTAACTTCTTGGAAGTTTTGCATGTCATGGACCTTCTTCCTCCACCTTAAAACAAACTGGGCACAATCTGTGCGGGCATCCCGCTTGCACTTTTCCTGTTACAAATACTTGCTTGAAATCTAGATGTGACTATGTGAACAGCTGAACAAAACAGACAACCAGGAACCGACAGGTTGGTAGCAGGAGTCCAGGGAAGTATTTGAGCGCAGCAGGACGTTTCCTAGCAACTCGCAAATTGGAGCAAAGCATGGCTGTGGATAGGGGTGCGGAACGAGCTTTTACTTTCAGGCATCTGAGTAACAAGAAGATCAACTTCATGGAAGATAATAAAATCAGAGATCTGTTTGCGAAATGGTAAAAGCTGCGGTAACGGGGGCCCCACGGCAGCGAAGTGAGGAGGGCTCAGGCTGGGGGTCAGAGTGTCCATTGAGCAGAAACATAGGCCAGGGAAGCCTTAGCAGAAAGTTCCCGGCTCATTCATTAAGTTAATAGGCTCATTTATTTATGTAACTAACGGATTATTATTATTATTTACATTTATTAACCGGCCAGAGGGAAGACTCTGAATTGAGGGCTTTTAAAGAATTGTGACTACTTTTAAAATAAAATCCCTGGCATTTTATTGCTTAAAAACGACTCAATCACCTTTTAAAAGCTGATATTGAAATGACACGCGTTGTAATAAACAATGTTCCCCCTCTTATTTTTGCATTTTCCGCCCTGTTAGGTCAATGCACGGAAGGATCACTGTCCAGATTTTCAGTTTTGATGAATACTTTCAGGCTTATGATAAGGATAAATTTGTACTGGTAAGTGCTGTTTTAACTTCCCGTTATTTTTTCATAAATGATCAAAGTACATATTTAGCCAATGGTATTTTTGTCGCTACGAAAATGTCTATAATTTATCTTCAAATGTCCTGCAACAGAATCTTGTTTAGCGATCATATAATTTTGAAAACCCTTCTTTGATTTATCGATCTCGTATCCAATAATTGTTTTGGGCTGATACATATCTAACAGTTTTTGTTTATCAGATCTCAACTCAAAATTGCTGTTAAAATTATCTTTTTAAATATAATTTTTAAAGCAGTAGTGGATAAAATAATCTCTTGAATGCTGTTATGAATATCAATGTATTATGATTAACCTGTTGCTATGATTAAGGCAAATTATTTATAATGGCTTTGATCTGTTCAGAAGTATATGGCAGTGTTAATGCAGAATTAGGCCATCAAATCACACCACATGCTGTGTGTAGAAATTAATGACGTTGCACTGCTCTAGATCACATGCTCTGACTATACTAGAACTTTTCTATCCTAGAAATTTTTGTCTACAAAATGAATAGTAACCTTTTATTGTTTGTCCTACTGAATATTTATGCCTTTCAAATTCATAGGGGTTTGTGCTCAGTAGGAAAATTGTACCAAAACTGTGCTTGAAATTGTACTACTGGTTAGGTTATAGTTCAAATTCCCAATCAAATTAATTTGCATAATTATGAAAAATCAAGGTAGTGTTTCCGCATTGGACGCAATCGACAATTCTGGTGTAAATTGGACCCAAAATTTCACCTGTTTTGAAAAGTGTTTCCCTCCCTTCCCCTGAGTTTCCGCTCAAACTTATTTGCATATCAGCCAGATACCTCCACAGTGCACCAGATACCTCCACCCTGTGTGGTGACATCATCCAGTGTACAACGCATCTTTGACGCCTCTGTCGCGATATTTGCTTTGTATGGCTGCCATACCGGCAGGCAGCTGTACAGCCTGAAAAAAGTGGCGGTTAAAGAGCGGTTTTCGGGCAGAATCGCTGAGAAAAGAAGGTAAGTTAATCTCTTTATTTATTTCTGCATGTTTTCATTAGTTTTAAGAGTGGGGAAGTGTGTGTGTGGATCGGAGAAGTTTTAGTTATTTTTTTTTCCCCTTCTGTTTTTTTTCCTCGCATGGCGGCAGCCTCCGGTTGTGAAATAAAGTTGGTCTCCTGAGCTTCTGCCCCGTTGGTGCCGAGGATGAGTGTGCAACACCACTTTTTAGCACTGCTCTCTCATCTTTGAGAGTTAAAACTGAATTTGGCAATTTGAGGCTGCACCTAACGCCCGGCGCTAAGGCGGTGACACCGCCTCAAAAATGGCGGTACTGAATTTTGACCCCTTTCATTTATATGGTGCCTTTCATGACCTTAGGATGTCCCCAAGCGCTTTATAGCCATTGAAGTACTTTTGAAGTGTAGTCACTGTTGTAATGTAGGAAACAAGGTAGCCAATTTGTGCACAGCAAGGTCCCACAAACAGTAATGAAATAACAAGATAATTTGCTTCAACAATGTTGATTGAGGGATAAATCTTCTTCTTAGACAGTCCCTCGGAGTCGAGGATGACTTGCTTCCACATTAAATATGAGTTCTGAGGTGACTGATGAGTTCAATGCGGGACCTACAGTCTCTGTTGCAGGTGGGGCAGGCGTTGTTTGAAGGAATGGGTGGGTGGGGTCTTGGGTTGCCGTGCACTCCTGCTCTCTACGCTTGGCTTCAGCTTGCTCCCGGCGATGAGATTCGAGGTGTTTGGCACCTTACCGGATGCTTCTCCACTTTGAGCGGTCTTGCGCCAGGGATTCCCAGGTGTCGGGATGATGCACTTTTTCAAGGAGGCTTTGAGGGTGTCCCTCCTGGGGTCCGCTTGCTGTGTCGGAGCTCCGAGATTTTAGGAGTCTCGTATCGGGCATCGGATGATGTGGCCCGTCCAACGGAGCTGATCGATGCTGGGGATGTTGACCTGAGCGAGCACACTGATGTTGGTGCGCCTATCCTAAGAACATAAGAAATAGGAGCAGGAGTAGGCCATTTGGCCTCTCGAGCCTTCTCCGCGATTTAATAAGATCATGGCTGATCTGATCTTGGGCTCAGCTCCACTTCCTTGCCTGCTCCCCATAACTCTTTATCCTCTTATCGCTCAAAGATCTGTCTATCTCTGCCTTAAATATATTCAATGACCCAGCCTCCACAATTCTCTGGGGCAGAAAATTCCATAGATTTACAACCCTCTGACAGAAGAAATTCCTCCTCATCTCAGTTTTAAATGGGCTGCCCCTTATTTTGAGACTATGCCCCTTGTTTTAGTTTCCCCTATGAGTGGAAATATTCTCTCTGCATCGTGCCAAAGGATTAGCAGGATCTTGCGGAGGCAGCATTGATAGTACTTCTCCAGCGCTTTGAGAACCTGCTGAACATAGTCCATGTCTTTGAAGCATATAGGAGGGTGGGTATCACTATTGCTCTGTAGACCATGAGCTTGGTGCTGGATTTGAGATCCTGGTCGTCAAACACTCTCTTCCTCAGGCGACCGAATGCTGCACTGTCACACTGAAGGCGGTGTTGGACTTAGTCATCAACATCTGCCCTTGTTGACAGTAGGCTACCGAGGTATGGAAAATGGTCCATGTTGAAAATAAATATTGACCAAGACACTGGGCTAAACTTCCCTGCTCTTCGTCGAAATAGTGCATGGGATCTTTTACGTCCACCTGAAGCGGAGAGAGGGGCCTCAGTTTAATGTCTCATCTGAAAGATGACGGGGCCGAAATTCAGGGACCCGATAAGGTTCTTTACCGCCCGTTTGTGGCAGCCTTGCGGTGGAATCCAATAGCCGCTGCTTTGCTGTCAACTGGCCGTCACGACCAAAATTTACCATGGGAGTTTTTGGGGCGTTGTCTGCTTCCGCACCGATCGGCCGACTTCCATGGCGGTATGGGGTTTGCGGCAGTGATGACGCAATCAAAGTGTGCTCCGCTGCTGCTCCGCCCCCGAACCTATTTTCAGGATAAAAAAGGCTGGCTGGTTTGTGACAGTGCCCCCGCCAGCTTTTTGGGTCGGTACACTGTTGGAGACCGTCAGCTGATGTGTTGCGATCGGGTTTTTGCTAATCGGAATTTTTCACGGATTTTTGTCCAACTTTGGAAAAACGGCAGCAGACTTGTGAGAACTTTTGCAGAGTGAGCAAACCTTTTTCACTCACTCATTAGTCGTGGCTGGTGGCCGTTATTCTCTGCTCCACAGAGGCAACGAAGTGAGCCTGCAGCTATAATGGGCTCAGTGTTGGCAGGGGAATGCCTTCTGCACATTGTCAGAGACAGGAAGGCACGGGTCCTGAGGCAACGAGCAAGGGAGGCAGCAGCCATGGCTGCCCAACACGTAGAAGGGCCTGCAGATGGCCACAGATCTCAACATCCAGAGGCTGGACAGGAGGGAAATGACGTGAGGAGGAGGATGAGGTACGCTGACCCCTCGCACCAGATAGTGGGTGAGGAACCTTGCCAACAGCAGACTGCAGAGGCTCCACAACATCAACAGGAAGAGGGAGAAGTTGCTCAACCAGCTGGCATCGGAGGGGCCCAGCACATACCTCTGACAAGGAGGCCCTTTAAGCCAAGGGTGTACCGACGTCCATTTTCCATCCTGCAGCTCAGCAACAAGCAATGTGTGCGAAGAACGAAGAACATCCTGACCGAGCTCTGCAGTATCCTGTGGTCAGATCTGGAGCCTCATACAAGGCTGAGGACAGCTCTTCAGCGTTGAGACAAAACTGACCATAGCTCTGAACTTTTACGCTACCGGCTCGTTCCAATCTGCAAGTGCAGATATCTCTAATATCTCACAGTTCTCCGCCCATTGTTCCATCTAGCAGGTCACTAATGTGCTATAAAAGAGAAGACTCCAATATATCTCCTTCCCGATGACCAGGGAGAAGCAAGTGGAGCGCCAGACCGGATTGCAGGGTTCCCCAAGGTGCAAGGGGCCATCGACTGCACACACGTCGGAACGAGGGCGCCACAACACCATCCAGAAATATTCATCAACAGAAAAGGATACCACTTCCTGAATGTGCAGCTGGTGTGCGACCACCAACGACGGATCCTGGCAGTTGATGCCAGGATCCAGGCAGCAGCCATAATGCCTTCATCCCGTGCCAAAGCAGTGTGCCCGCCCTCTTCACTGAGCCAAACAAAGATTGTGGGTGGCTGCTTGGGGGATAAGGGATATCCCCTGTCCACTTGGCTGCTCACTCCACTTCGCAACCCCAGGACTGCGACCAAGCATGCCTACAACGACGCTCATTCTGGTACCAGATGCATCATTGAGCACTGTATTGATATGCTGAAACAAAGGTTCCGTTGCCTGGACCACTCTGATGGAACATTGCAGTACTCGCCTGAACAGGTCTTTGTGGTCATCTGCTGCATGCTACATAACCTGGCTGTCATGAGGGGACAGCAGCTGGAGGTCGATCCAGCAGTACCACCGCAGGAGGAGGCGCAGGAGGAGGTGGAGGACTAGGATGCGCGTCACGAGCCACCCAGGAGGTGCCGTCGCCATCCAACCCTGTAGGGTAAGTGCAGACACTTCTGATTGCTGTTCGATTCAGATAATTTCATCCCCGAATGACCCTTCATCTTCTACTTTCCATGGCCATCCCAATGAGTGGCTTGATACATAATTGCCCACCGTCACATTATACACCTGCCCAGATATAGGTGTAAAAATGAAGATTTAATCATCAAAATCATTCCAAACAACGAACACAACAAAAAGCGGTGCAGAAAAGTAACAGATATACATCATTTGCCAGCCTTGTGCATTTCCATATAACCCCTCTTACGCGTGCCTATCCTACTACTGCGCCTCAGTGTCTCCCCTATGGCTGAATCATGGGTCTTTGAAGGCTGCTGTGTTCCCTGTGTGGAAGCTGCAGATGTCCTTCTAGGACGCCCTTGACCAGCTTTGGGCCTGGAAGGCCCGGCTGCAGACTGATCAGCACCCTCCTTGGAGGGTTCAATTTGGCTTGGCTCTGGCGAGGCCATGCGTGGAGTAACAGGTCTGGGGCCAGGAATGCTGTGATCCTGAGGGAGCACATCATCCGTATCCTGGTCCGAGGAGCCTGAGTCACTCACCGGGGGCGGCACGTTACCACCATCACCAATCTGAGGGAGCTCAGGTCGGTGCTGTGGCGCCAGACTGGAAGGTCCCCCGTGGCCCGTGGTGGACCCAGCTGCGAAAGCAACACTGAGGTGTCGGGTGGCATCGAGCTGAGACTGCATGAGAGCAGCCACAGTCTCCAAGCCACCAGATATGTCAGCACTTAGACGCTCCGCGGCCTGTTGCACAGAGTGCATAAGAGCATTCTGAGCTTCCAGGGCCGTGGCCAACTTCTCCATACCAGCCCCGATGCGCTCGTTCCCTTGCGCCTGTACTGAAATGGCAGCTGCCACATCACCTACAGGTTGCGGCATTACAGCTGGATCCACATGGACAATCTGGGAGTCCACCATCGCCTGCACACAGGCAATAATGTGCACAGAGCTGTCGACAATATGGGAGGCAGACTCCTCCACGCTCCTCACCGACAGCCTCTCCGGCAGCCTTGACATCTGGGAATGCATGGCCTCCCTTCTTTCATAAGCCCCAACATCGTTGGACTCGTCTGAGTCCTCCTCAGCAGAACTCCGGAGAGATTGCACCTGAGGTTGCCTATCCCCGTCACCATGCTGCAGCCCGCTAGGCCCCGGTGCAACACCCAATGCAGACCCCTGTACTATCTGAACTAGATCAACCCGTGTCCTCCCAGTATCTGAGCTGGCGCGTCTGGATGGAAGCAGTGATGTGGTGCTACCAGCAGTGTCCTCCTCTTCCTCTTCCTCATAGGACATGTCCCCAAAAGATGAAGTGAGATCCAGGGTGTCAGCAAGGCTGGATCCCTCAATGTCCTCAATGGTGTCAGGATGTTGATCTGTCTCATTGTCATCAAGGGTCTCCTCCAGGCCCCGCGACCATGTCTCAGCAGGAGCATCTCCCTCGCCTCGGCTGCCACTCGGCCAAGCACCAATGAGAGAAGGGCTGCCGTGAGGGGGAGGTAGGGGATTGACGCATGGAGGTTGCAACTAGCACACTTTCAGAAGGAAAGGCACAGTATGCGCTGTCGCTTTCAGGAAGAGATAGCATTGAAGGATGGCCTTCGCTTACCTATGCTGCCCACATCGGCATTGCCAGTACCGGAGGCCACGGTGGGGGGGGCTCATCTGCAAGCATAAATGGAAGAAAGGCTGCCATGAGGGGGAGGTGAGGAATTAACACAAGTAGCACACTTTCAGAGGGGAAGGCACAGTAGGTGCCTTCACAGAAAGATAGCATTAAAGAAGGGCTTTCACATCCTCCATTGGCATCGGCAGTGCCGTGGGCCACGGGGAAGACACCATTTCTGCTGACGAGCGCCTCGACCCTCGCCTCCAAGGTTGTGAGGATTTGAAGATCGGCCTCGCCACCAACAGTCCTCCTTTGCTCCATTCGATTGTGAGCAACTTTGGCCTGCAAAACAAAGAATGGTTGGTTTGTAGCACCATGATGATGCATCAGAAATGAGAGCACAAGTGTGTGTCCCTGACATGCAGCTGTAAATGTGAGATGAGAGGGCCGCCATTGCGAACATACACACACATTATGAGGCCTCAGCAATGAAATGCTACTTCAGTGACTAAATAGTGCAGGTGGGAAATAAGAGAAGGATGAAAGAGAGGCTCGCCGATGGAAGGTGAGCAGTTGGTGGAACAGATACTCACTTTCATCAAACGAATGATGTCATTCAGCCTTTTCCTACATTGGGTCGCCATTTTCCTACATTGGGTCGCCATCCGATCATAGATGGAAGTCCCTCTACACTGGAGTGACACCTCTACAGCGATCTCCCTCCAGCATTATTAAAGACTTGGCAACTTGGTCTCCCTGCATCTTGATACAGGACTCACCTCCTTCCCTCTACAGCCTACATGAGGGTCTCCAGCTCCACGTCCGAAAATCGGGTTGCCTTCCTTCCCACAGCAGCACCAGCTCTGACCTTCAATGCAAGGCCTTCCCGCCTCGTGGCCTAGCTGTAAACCTTGGCCTTTAAGAAGGCCAGGGAGCAGCTGCCTCAATGGTTGGAAATCACCATAAGGGTGAATTTCCCCATGTGAATAGCGCCCCAAATTAACCCAGCCACACCGCTGCAAAGTACCAATTCGGAAGGGTCATTACCGCTGGAGGCCATTTTTTTTTAAAAAGTGAAAATCTATACATTGGCCGTCACAACCATAGCGGCGGTAATCTGTCGCCACTGAATTTCAGCTCCGACAACTCAAACAGTGCAGCACTCCTTCAGTGCGTACTGGAGTGTCAGCCTAGATTTTTGTGCTCACCTTGGTCCTTAGAATCCCACCACGATCAGTCTCAACACCAACATCACGAAACACACCAGCATCACCACCAACAACACCAACCTTCTCCTCAATTACCTGATGCTGCACAGCATACAGAGCATCAGCACCCAATCACATTGCTGCCCAGGACGCCAGTGATGGCCTCACCATGGCTACATTTACTTCACTTCACGTTGTACACCCTGACTGTCACATGATGCGCCACGTTGGCACCACCCCACACCAGCTCCATAAAGCATTCCTGCAATGTCCAACCTATTCCTTTTACACTGATGACCATTGTGAGGGTTACCCTCATGTCTCGCCATTCACTACAACTCACTAAGCCATTTCCAAAGGTGTTCACAAATCAGTCCAAGAACCCAAAGTGCTGAAAATAAAGATTTCAATGTTTGACAACACAAAAACATTAACTACACATGAACATTGGCTAAAGGGCCCAAGTGTGGTGTTAGTTGGTATGATTGGAAAAGGATGAGGGTGAGTCTGAAGGATGGCTAGTGTAATGGGGAACTAATAATGTAGATAGGGAGTGATGGTGATGTGTTGAGTGGCACAGCAGGATGAGGTTGAGTGTGGCTTTGCAGTAACGTTTCGTGATCTACTGAGATCATTGAAAGGTTTGCACCGCTGCAGCCAGCTCTTCCAGATGACATCCCTGTGTGTGCCCTCCTGTGCATTGTGCAACCAGGCTGCGTTGGTCTCCATTGGAATGAAAGAGAACCTCCCCTGCATGCTCCATAAGCATCTGGAGGGAGTCATGAGAGAGCCTGGGTGCAGCCATGCACTTTTATGCAGTGTTTGTCAGTATTTGCAGTAGCTCAATGCTGCAAAACACCGACAGAAGAACTGTCAAAAAAAGTTGGCATTGGTCCCTTTTAAGGAAACCAGTTGATGACGCGTTATCAGATGAAGTCATCAGACTCGCTTCCAGTTAATTGGCCAGGAAACCCGCAAGTTGGGCATAATAAGCACCACCCACGGAAGATTGAAGGGAGAGGGCGGGCTGCACTACAGAGCGGGTTTCCCACGCTGCACCAATGCCGCCTGCATCAAACTCGCCCCGGCTGGAGTGTCAGCCTAGATTTTTGTGCTCAAGTCTCTGGAGTGGGACTTGAACTGACAACCTTTTGACTCGGAGGCAAGAGTGCTGCTAACTTGTCCAAGGCTGACACACTTATATTTAGAAATATCTGAGAAATACATATAATAAATATTTGCTGAATCAGTTTATTTTATTTATTCATTTTCTGTGTTTTCACCCCATAGGCATTTTTCCAGGATCCTAATGTTGTGACTAACCTGAAAGTAGTCTCGCCTTTTTCTTGTGAATGGACAACACTAGGTATGAATAGCATTGTATATTACTGCTGTCAAAGCTGCTGTAGGGAATAACTCCAATCAGCATCAATTGGTTCATTTCAATTTGATTTGATTTAAATGGAAGTCTGAATTGAGCTCCAAATTGCAGCAAACTATATATGCATTGAGATTACTTTTCTCTATATTTTAAAATACTGAATGTTTTTTCCTCTTGCAATGTTGTCTACAACGTTGGGAGTAGGAGGCATGGCCCATGTTTTGCCATTGCCACTGTTGAGCCAGCTGTTGGAAAGTGCTGAAACACAGCAAATAGCACCTTGACCTTTATGTGTTTTGCTTTGTCTACTTTCTCTCCTATTTGGAAATGACCCAAGCTGCAATCAGTAACTCCCTGGTACTGATGCACACAAACTGTCCTAGCTCTCATACAGCATCGGATTGAGATAACATGGGAGTTATAGAAGTTTCCAAGTGGCAGTGAAGATCTTCATGGTATAGAATGTAGGTAATTAAGTTTTCCTTTCATTTTCTCAGATTGGAACACATGGGTCCTGAAATTGGGATAATGGTATGAATGTTTGATGTGTTAATCCACTTAAAATAGTTCTTTTCTCGGTTATAACTTTACAATATATATTTCATTTTATATTAAAGAATTTCAATGTCAGAATTAAAGTTCCATTCATATAAGAACCCAGAGCTCAGATTCTGGTTCCACAATCAATTTTGTTTCTGTTATTGCTAACAGATGTGGTCAAATAAAATATAGTAGGCAACATGTCACCATTATATTTGGAGAGGTACTTCAATATGCAGCAACAGATTTCATTTACAAAGCTAAGCACCTTCAGAAAGAAAGACAATACTACAATGCAAGAGATTTGTTTTAAATAATATGAGAAGATAACTGAAGTTTTGCCTCTTACACAGCAGTCTGGGGATAACTGATCGCAAGTGGTGTCACAAGTAACTTTGTGATGTATTTTAAACTAAAAGTCATGCACACTGTAGAAATAAGCATTCTGATGCCTCTAGCAAAATGGGAGCAAATATCTTTATACTCCAAAGGCACTTTTATATTTAGCGTTCCTGTAGTTTGGATCACCAATGACAGACATCAAGTTGCTTGATTCACATGTTTATTTGGATAAAACTTTCTCCCTTGTCTTTTCTGTGTAAACATGGGGAGCTGGTAGATGGATGTCTGTCTAACTGATCTGAACCACAGAAGCTTTAAATGTAAAAGTGCTTGAAATGAAGCTGGTTTGCCTTTATTCAATACTGCTGTGTATATTTAGTGAAAAGCACTCTTCTATAACTTACTGATTTTTTTCATTTTGAGTATAAAACAACACCGCATTCTCAATGATTCAGTTACGGTTTTCATTGAACCCATGAATTCTGTTTGAATTTCGTAGAAAGAACTTGGGATAAAGATTGGAGAGAGACGTGTTTTGCACGTAGTTTAAACGTTATGGAGGACTGGATGGCACAGTCAGCTTCTGGGATCTGCAGTCATAACCTATTGAGAGTTCTGTGTGCCAGCCATGGCTCAGTTGGTAGCATCCTCTGTTTCTGAGTCAGAAAGTTGTTGGTTCCAGTCCCACTCCAGAGAATAGAGCACAAAAAATCTAGGCTGACACACCAGTGCAGTACTGAGGGAGTGCTGCACTGTCAGAGATGTTGTCTTTTGGATGAGACGTCTGCTCTCTCAGGTGGACATAAAAAGTCCCATGGCACTATTTTGAAGAAGAGCAGTGGAGTTATCCTTGGTGCCCTGGTCAATATTTATCTCTCAATTAACATCACTAAAACAGATTATCTGATTATTATCGCATTGCTGTTTGTGGGAGCTTGCTGTGAGCAAATTGGCTGCTGCGTTTCCTACATTACAACAGTGACTACACTTCAAAAAGTACTTCATTGGTTCGAAAGCACTCTGGGATGTCCGGTGCTTGTGAAAGGCACTATATAAATGCAAGTCTTTCTTTCTGTGCTAAAAGTGGTTTTGGCTGCAATATAAGAATTGTGCTTGAAGTTAATTTATGCAGTTCTCAAACCAGTGCTTATTGTACATGGGTGCACAATACAAAACTAGTAATGTCAACAATCTTGCAAGATAATAGACAGATAAAAGAGCCCATTCTGGCCATCTTAGCACATCCATTCAGAGATCCTAAAGTCCCCTCATAGAAACATCTAATTGATTCTTAAATGATTCCAGGATTTTTTGCTTGGACTACTCAATCTGGGAGTCCATTTCATGTGTTGATCACTCTTTGTGTGAATAAGAACTTCCTGATAACAGTACTGAATTTACCTTTTACTAGCTTAAACCTATGATCCCATGTTCCACAGTTTAATTTAAAACATTTTTAATTTACCTTTTTCCATGCTATTACCACTTTTGCAGAGTTTGATAAGATCACCTCTTAGACATCTGGGGGCCGAAATTCACCTCCGCCGGAAACTGGGCGCACCTACCTTTTTTTGGCGGTCATTACTGCCGCAATGGGTGTGGCAGCCATTTGAGCGAAATTCAGTATTTAAAAAAAAAATGGTGCCCAGCGGTATTGGTTGGTGGCAATCAGCAGTTTGCAGCGGTCTGGGTACGGAATGGTGTTTGGACTGCGAAATTCAGCTACTGCTGATTTGCTGCTAACGAGCTAGCTGCTCCCTGGCCGCCTTAAAGGGCAGCGTTTGCAGCTAGGCCCGGAGTAGGCAAGCCGTTTGAGTAGAGACCATGGCTGATGCACCAATTGCAAGGAGGGCAACCAGATTTTCTGACACTGAACTGGAGACACTCATGGAGGCTGTGGCATAAGGAGGTGCGTCCTGTACCCCGATGCAGGTAGACCAACTCGCGGAGTTTTCATGAATGCCTGGAGAGAGATTGCTGAGGAGGTCTCGGGGGCCTCCATTCATAACCACAACCCAACCCAATGCCACAGAAAGATGAATTACATCATTTGTCTGATGAAAGTGAGTACATGTTCCACTAACTCCTGACCTTCCATCTGCGAGCCTCTTCTTCATCCTCTTATTTCGCACCTTCACTACATAGTCACTGAAACAGCATTTGATTGTTGAGGCCTGCAAATATATGTGTGCGTTCTCACAATGGAGGCTCCCTTTCATGTCATAGTTACAGCTGAATGTCAGGGACACACAGTTGTGCACTCATTTCTGAGGTCTCATGACACTGCTACTCAGCAAGCCGCTTTTGTTTGCAGGCCAAGGTTGCTCACAACCGAATGGAGCAAAAGAGGACAGGTGGTGGCGAGGCTGACATACAGCAGCTCACTCCACTGGAAAAAAGGGTCCAGACGCTAATGGGCACAAATGCTGCCTTCCCTGTGGCCTCCAGTAGTACCGATCCCGTTGGGGTCAGCATGGGTAAGTGAAGGCCTTCCTTTAATGCTATCTCTCCCTGAAAGCGGCAGCGCCTACTGTGCGTTTCCTTATGAAAGTGTGCAAGTTGCAGCCTGCATGCGTCAATTCCTTACCTCCCCCTCACGACAGCCCTTGTGCAATTGTTGCTTGCAGATGAGAGGCCGGTGTGAGCCAAGGCCAGGGACATAACGCTGATGTGAGTGGGACGGCAAGCCAGGATGATAGCCTTGAGGGCACTGGGAGCTGAGGCCAGGGAGAGGCTCCTGAGGATATTGGGAGGCCAAGCCAGGAAAACACCCTTGAGGGCACTGGCAGCCATGGCCATGCGGAGACTAATGATATTGAGAGCCAAAGCCTGGATGAGAGCCAAGATGGCACTGACAGTCATGGCCATGCCAACACCTTAGAGGCCATTGGGAGCACAAGCCTGGATGACACCCTGGAGGCCACTCCATATGTTGGCGTGATGTCCGATGAGGCGGAGGAAGAGGGGGACACTGCTGGCAGCACCACGTCACTGCTTCCTACAATTACACCCGCCAGCTCAGATACTGGGAGTACGCAGTCCGATCAGTTAGAGATAGCAGAGGAGTCTGCACTGGGTGTTGTACCGGGGCCTAGTGGGCTGCAGCATGGTGAGGGGCAAAGAGAACCTCGGGTGCCATCTCTCCGGCAGGGGTGGTGGGGGGGCGGGTGTGCGTGCGAATTCTGCTGAAGAGGACTCAGACGAGCGCATTGATGGGGCTTATGAAAGAAGGGTGGAGGCCATGCTTTCCCAGATGTTCAGGACAGTGGCAAGGGTGCCAGAAAGACTGTCGGAAGTGGTCAGAAGCATGGAAGAGTCCGCCTCCTGCATTGTTAACAGCTCTGCGCACACCATGGAACCCATCATTGCTAGTGTGCAGGCAATGGTGGACTCCCAGATTGACCGTGCAGATCCAGCTGTGATGCCGCGACTCATTGGGTATGTGGCAGCTGCCATTACAGCACAGACACAAGTGAACGAGCGTATCAGTGCTGCTTTGGATAGGATAGCCGCGGCCCTGGAAGCTCAGAATGCTTTAATGACTCTGGGCAACAGGCCATGGAGCACCTTACTGCTGTCCTCTCTGGTGGCGTCGAGCCTGTGTCTGCTCTCATGCAGTCTCAGCTGGATGCCACACGAGAACTCAGTGTTGCCATCGCAGCTGGGTCCACCACGGTCCATGGGGGACCTTCCGGTGGCGTGCCATATCACCGACCTGTGCTCCCTCAGATTGGTGATGTGCTGCCCCCGGGGAGTGGCGCAGGCTCCTCGGACCAGGATGACGATGATGATGTGCTCTCTCGGGATCACAGCATTCCTGATCCCAGTCCTGTCACTCCGCCATTGCTTCAAAGTATGGACGCGCCCGAGCCAAGGGCAACTGGGTGCTGACAAATCTCCAGGCTGCCCTTCCAGGGCCAGAGCTGGTCGAGGGCATCCTAGAAAGACATCTGTAGCTTCTACACATTAAAGATCGCAGCCTTCCCAGACCAATGAGGAAGCCACAGGGGCGACAGTGCAGCATTGTAGCAGAATACATTTGCATAACAAGGAGATGCATAAGGTGAGAAATTATTGTGTATGTTTTTTGCACCTTTATTCTGTAATAAATCTTTATTTTGTGTTCCCATATCTGTGCAAGTGTATCATTTCACTGTGGGCAATGATGTGTGAAAGGACTCATTGGGATGGCTATGGAAATGCAAAAATGAAGGGTGAAGTGGGCATTAACTAATCGGAAACAAGCAGCAATGCGACGGTTTTGCACTTCCCTTGCAGGGTTGGGATGGCGACGACGCTTCCTGGGTGGCTGGCGACAAACATCCTGGTCCTCCTCCTCCTCCTGCACCTCCTCCTGAGGTGTTACTGTTGGCTCCACCTCCAATAGCTGGCCACTCATGATTGTCAGGTTGTGAACCATGCAGCAGACGACCACAAATAGGGAGACTCGCTCAGACGAGTACTGTAACCCTCCACCTAAGTGGTCCAGGCAACAGAACCTCTGCTTAAGGATCTCGATGCAGTGCTCAATTATGCACCTGGTGGCTGAATGAGAGTCGTTGTAGGCATGCTGCTCAGCAGTCCTGGGGTTGCGAAGAGGAGTCAGCAGCCAAGTGCACAGTGGATATCCTTTGTCATCAAGCAGCCAGCCAGAATTTTGGTTTTGGCCCGAAAACACGGCAGGTACACCGGTTTGGCGCAGGATAAAGGCATCGTGGCTGCCGCCTGGATACCGGGCATCAACTGCCATAATCTTGCGCTGGTGGTCGGACACCAGCTGGACGTTGAAGGAATGGAATCCCTTTCGGTTCCTGAACATCTCCGCATTGTGGCACCCTCAATGCGACGTGGGTGCAGTTTATGGCGACCTGAATCCTGGGGAACCCCGCAATGCGCAGAAATCCAGTCTGCCGTCCATCTGCTTCTTCCTGCTCATCGGGAAATAAATATATTTGCGCCTTCTCTTGTAGATAGCATCTGTAACTTGATGGATGGAGCGATGGGCGGAGAATTGGAAAATGTTCGAAATGTCTGCAGTGGCAGATTGGAAAGAACCAGTTGCATAGAAATGTAATGCTATGGTAACTTTGGTTTCCACGCACAGAGTTGTCCTCGGCCTTGTCTGAGGCTGCAGCTCTGGCCGCAGGAGATTGCACAGCTCCCTGACTATGTCCTTCCTGAATCGGAGCCTGCGGAGACATTGGTCATTCATCAGGTCCATAAAGGAAAACTGCTGCCTGTAGACCCTTGCACGATAGGGCCGCCTTCCCTCAACTCTGTTCTTGGCTCCGCCTATGGCAGCTGGCTCATTTGCCTTCTCCCTCATCCTCTTCATGCTCCTCGGCCTCTGTAGCCTGCTGCTGACAAGCATCTGCCTCATGTGCATCCTGCCTTCTTTGTATGTTACCCACTATCTGGTGCGGGCGGAAAGCGTACCTGACCCCCCACCCCTCCTCACGTTGGGTCCTTCCTGGCCAACCTCACTGCCTTCTCTATCTTGGCCATCCATGACTGCTGCCTCCCTTGCCCGCTGCCTCTGGAGCCATTGCTGATGGCGCCTCCTTCTCCTGCGTGCCTCCCTGCCGTGCACAATGTGCAGGAGGCGTTCCTCTGCCAGCATTGAGCCCATTGCCTCTGCAAGCTCAACCTTCACAATGAGACCTCTGTGGAGTACAGATTGAGGCAACCGGGCCGCGATGAAAAGGGCAAGTGAGAAAGTTTTCAGATGTCGGAAAAAATTTTGGGGAAAAAAATGGAGATGCACGCAATACCCCTTTGAACTCCGTTGGCGGTCTTGAGCCGGCACAGTGCACTAACACAAAAGGCTGTAGGCTTTTAAAAATGAATTTAGCTTCTAGGGCAGAGAGGCTGCAGTGCGCGCTCTGATGACGTTTTTAACGACGCATCTACAGGAGCGCAGCGGCAGTGGGGGGAACGGGACGGATCTCAACGTCGCTGCAGAAACTCCTGAGGAGAATTTCTTGAGCGACGGCCATTTGACAGCAAATCCGCGGCCACTCGACTCCACCGTGTGGCCGTCACTTTCCAGTCGTAAGAGGCCTTATCGGGAGGCTGAATTTCGGCCCCCTCATCTCAATATTGAAGGGCCCAAGTTTCACCAGCTTTTCCTCTTATTTAGACCTCTGATATTGTTTTATTGCCCAGGATTAAACACGTCACTCAAGGTGTGGTCTCACAGTTTGACATGACATTCTCTGATATGTATTCTGCTATTCTGGCTATATAGTTCAACATTCTATTGGCTTTACTGATTGCAGCTTTGCATTGGTTGGACATTTTGAGCCCCAAGTCCACTAAGACTTCTAGGTCTTTTTTTAACTTCATCCATATTAATTTCAACATCATTCATGGAGTATGTGTGTGGCCCATTTTTCCTTTCAATGTGTACTACTTTACATTTGTCCGTATAAAACTTTATCTACCATTGTTCTGCCTCCTTACATATTTTGTCTAGCTCATTCTGTAATTTTTGACTTGCCTCTTTTTCAATTCCTCTGACCCTCCTAGTTTGGTATATCTACAAATTTGATTAATTTGCATTGAGTTTCTGAGTCCAATTCATGAGTGTAAATTAGAACAAGAGGGCGGTGAGGGTCTGGAACTCACTGCCTGAAAGGGTGATAGAGGCAGAAACCCTCACCACATTTAAAAAGTACTTGGATGTGCACTTGAAGTGCCGTAACCTACAGGGCTATGGACCAAGAGCTGGGAAGTGGGATTAGGCTGGATAACTCTTTGTCAGTCGACGCAGACACGATGGACCGAAATAGCCTCCTTCCGTGCTGTAAATTTATATGATTCTATGATGTTTATTCAACCATAATCTGACAGTAAAGACCGCCTATATACTTCCCAGGTTAACTGCAAATCTGGCAAAACACTGCTGCTTGTATTGCTGACTGTATAGCCATATTGAATCTGCTTCATCTCAGAGGTGAGCCATGCAATATTTAGGCAATTTGGCCAAGTAACTATGGTGTTGTGATGCAAACCATATGTAACTTGTGTGAAACATGTACAGTAATCCTCTATTTTAAAAAAAAAATTGTTCACTCTGTGCACATTATAATTTTTATCCAGGTAATTATTGCTTATAGTGATATCTGCAACATCCTGACACAATCTCCTTGAAAATATACTTTTCACTAAGCATTTGCTAATCAAATGTATTTAAATTTATTTTCCTTGCCAATTTTTATGCACCAAATATGTTCCCTCAATTGAAAGTGAGCAGCTTATGTGGTGGTGCGCCTCTGGCAGTACTGCCCTTGAACTGACTATTTACAGGTGTGCATGAGTGGCCCCAAGGTGCTGTGTACTGTGGATTGTACCACCTCTGATAGCATAGTCTAAACTGGAAATTTCCTGCATGGACAATTGCATACTATCACTTCATGAGGAGTGGCTGGAATTTTCCTGTTAAAAATGAGTGAGTTTGGACTGTGGGGGCAGTTAAATTGTTAAAAATGTGAATCTTGACCTGATCCCGCCTCCAATACGCTCACTTCTGGTTTCCAGAGGTGGGACAGGGGAACAGGCGACCAACCCGCTGCCAGGGGGCATTACCTCAATTTAGATGTTGTAATAAAGCTGCAAGACTCTATTTTCCCTTCCATTTTGAATTTAGCTGCCTGTGGACGGGTTTCACACAATTCGTGAAAACTGGCAGTTAAAAAGAGTCAGGGACTGCTGCATCCAGGAGGCAAGTGAATTTATACGTACCTCCTGTATCCAGGGTCCCTATCTAACCCACCCCTGTGATCGGAGACCCCGCCACGAGGCTCCTGTCACCTTCCCAGGCTTCCCAGCCCCTCCCTCCTTTCTCCCCCCCCCCCCCGCAGTGATGATGATGAGCCCGGCCACAATCCTGTGGATCATGCAACACCATCCCTCCCCGCGATCCTCTCTGATTGCTGACCCCTTCCTGATCTTCTCTCCCCCTCTCGATTGCTGACCCTCCCCACCTGATTTCCGATCCTGTCCTGCTGATCCCGACCCCCCTCCTGCCGATCCCGACCCACTTCCGGCAATCCCTCTGCTGGACGCACCCTTCGCAACTGAGGCCTACCCGCCGACAGCCAGCCAGCTTCTTAATCTGGCTGGCCGCAGGCGGGAAGCTGAGGCCTCACATTCAGGGCCTGCGGGAAACCCGAACACCTGGGTTCCTCCCCGAACATAATTCCGGAGCCAGTGTGTTGGAGCATCAGTGGTGCTCAGTATGTTCTGTAGTTTACTTGCAGGTTAAAGCCATTGTTCATTGCAAAATCGAACAAATATTTTTTATGTAAATACGGGAAATGTATAACTTGGATTTATGAGATAATATTTCCATTTATCTTTAATTCTGTTTTAGTAGGAACGGAAGTTAAGAAAATAGAGGCTGAAGAAGTTCCCTGCAAGCAACTTTCAATGTTATTCTTTGACTGTTTGTATACTGAAGAGATTGTACGAGAAACAGGTCACATTACCAAGTGTTTGGATGAATTCTATGAGGATTTTACTATCTCCGACAAGCTTCGACAGGTAAGACATTCATGGAACAGAAAATGTCATTTTGTGTTGATGGCATCAGTGTGCAAAATTAATTCATTTCACTAATGTAAGTGGATGTATTGCTTGATTCAGCAACAAAATATTGCTGGTTTAGGTCCTAGTACTTGAATTTGCTTACCACAGTTGGGATTAATTTTCGCCTCTTAGCTTGGTTGCAGAAGCAGTGTGCTCTTCAGGTGAGAGGAAGTATTGATATTATTGATTTTAAAGAAGCATGCTTAATCCGGTCCAGACTTGTCGTGCTGTTCCCAGCAGTTACATAATTATACAGCTTATAGAGCCAGACTTTCCACATTGAAAAATAGCTCAGTTTTTTGGCGTTATTTCCGATTAATGGATGTTTTTTTAGGCTGAAATAACACCAAAAAAATAAGGCCTAGGTTTTGCCAAAAGTTTTTAAAATTTTGGCGTAGCCTTAAAATACCTTCGTTTTTAAGGACGGAGCTAAATTTTTTCACCTTAAAAATAACACCCGTTCTGCGCATGCCCAACACTCGAAGCATTTAGATTTCCAGGTTAACGTTGTTCAATGAAATGAGAGACACAATTGCAACTTGCCGAGTTTGTTCACAAAAAGACGGGGCTCTCGGCAATCTTAACGTATCCTTAAATTGCATTTTCTGTTTGCATTTCGCCCCAGCTCCTTAAACTAATAGCTATAGTAGCCTGAGTTAAACAGGAGGGATTTGTTCACAAAACCCTGAGTTGGAATGATTCCCACTGACCTGATTATGGATGGCAGAGATATCGGCCACCACAGAACTGTTCGCGTCCCATCTCCGAAACTTTCAATTGTGTTTTACTATTTCTAAATTATCTTTTGTATATTGGTTATACCTTTTGAATTAATTTGCTCCAGCAGTTATAATGGTTGACCGGATCAATTCATAATCAGATACAGGTCACGATTAACTGACTGCATTATTCATTAATCTTCACATCTCTAAATATCAACATATAGCATCTGGGGAATATAGATTTCATTGGATGTCTTTGCATAAGCAGAAGTGACACTCTATGGCATGTTTAGAGATCTCTGATTTTCTTATGTTTTTTCAGTATATCAAATCTATTTTTTTTACCACAGACTGGTACAAAATGTTGGATTTCAAATGAAGTTAAGATCCTTTCCACCGACGTTGTGGGATCACTGGTTTTCAAAAAGAGTTACGTTTAAATATTTGACAAATATGCTTTCGGTCTCAAGAGCTAAGCTCCAGTGTCTGTTTTATTTCAAAGCTGCAATTTTCTCCTGTTGCTGGTCTTGGGTGATCAATTTGCAATCCACTAAACATTGATTTTCAAAAAATCGCCCTTTAGTGACCCTCCATACTGTCCCAAGCATATCCAGCATTCATAAACACAATAACAGCATACTAGAATCTACAGTCATGTCTCTCTTTAGCTCTGTGTTGTACCATTTACTCCCTCTCAATAAAGAACAGCAACTATCTAGAATGCTGGATATACATTTGTAGGAAATGCTGTAAACATTTTTAAGTAATTTTTATATAAAATATAGGTTTTGCTCCCTCCAAAAGCTTTAACTTTTAGCTCAGTTTCCCAAGATGGCCCCGTTAACGCTGATTTCGATTGGACTCAACTAGGTAAGGCAAGTTTTTTAAAAAAATGGTATTTAGAACTGTCCTTTAAAAATATCCATCTTGGAGAAACTTGCAAAAACGGTGTTATCATTGGGTTTGACCCCAAGTTACATCACAAAAAATGGCCCTTATTTTTTAACGACAGCATTATAACATTGGCAAAACTAGCAAAATCACCGTAAATTTATATCGCTCCAAAAAAAACCTTTTAGCTCCAAAAAATGGAGCTAAATTGATCGTTACGGTGGTAAATTTCTGACCCATAGTGCTCACTGTTTGGACAGAGAATGTTGCATATCAAAGACAAGGGGATTGAACAGGAAAGTAATTTACTGAAGTGAAGTGCATGTCTGCATGACTACTAAACTGATTGTGTTGTAATAGTGTGTTCCTTGTTGTTAACACTGATTGATGCTAAGCTAATCATAAAAGCTTCCCCTTTGAATTCTCTGAATTTGATTTTTTGTTTTCAACTTACGCACAGTGGTAATTGTTCGTCAGATGAGATATTAGGATTGAAATACCTGTTTGGTGCAATTTGGGCTGGAATGCTGCAATGCCAGAAATTCCACCGACTTTTCTTGAATGGTTATTTCTCCCTAAAATTTGGTATTTGTGTGTTTTCTTTTGAATGGTGAGCCTCCATTCAAACAGCAAGCTGCCTGTCTGAGCAAGTCATGAATTTTAAAGCTCTGTATGTAACTACTTTAAAACGCTGCATTCTGCATTGAGAAACCGTTGAGGTGATGTTTCATCAAGTGAAACAAAGGAGGATTGCCATGTTTTGCACTCAAGGGCACGCTCCCCAGATTGGAGTCCTGAAAAATGCCTAGCAGCAAATAGCCTGTGTCATGAAGAAGACTTGGCTGCAAATGGGGATAGGTTACTCAACAGTTTCCTATATCAAGTATACACACACAAAATAGTTCATCTGAACCTCTTCCACTTTTATTGCTGCCCTACATAAAGCACTCAAGACAATTGGACAGAGAGGATAAAAGAATAGTATACATTTGGATAGTACATGCAAGCACATTTACAGATATTAAAAATATAAAAAAGCTTCACTTTATTTTTGTTTGAAATACCTTGCTAGGAGCAGTAAGGCAATTTAAATAAGGGGAAAATTGCTGTGAGCAAGGGCGAGAACAGTCATGGCAATATTAATCATGTGGTTGAGATGCTGCCTAGATGTTTCTCTCTGGCAAGATTGCTGCCAGAAGTGTTGCAGAATTTGTCTTCCGCCCAACCAAATGAACCTCCCCTAAATACAACATCCCCCAGTGAATCTTCCTGGGTCAGATATATTTAAATAGTTTTGGTAGACTCCCAGGTGTAAAACCGCTCTGATTAGAGGTCACCTGTTGGGACTGAGGGGGCGTGGAGTGGGCAGGCAGGAAGTGTTGTGTTACCTATAGCAGCTTAAAGGGCCATGCACACTGAAAACTAGCTTGGGACCAAATGAGGTAGAGGAAGGAGGCCCTGGTTGGGAAAACGTGCTGAAGACCCCTAACAGGGTCTGCTCAAGTCTATGGATGGGATTGTGCAATTGGTAGTTGCTGTCAGACCAGTGCGTGCCAACTACAGGATCCCACACATAGCAACTCGATGATGTAAGAAGTTCAATAGGGCTAGCTATACATAAATAATGCACTGTACCAAGCATGTCTGCCATTTACAATCACCTCCTTGTCACTGATAAAGTGCTTCAAGAGTTTACCCCCCATGCCCAATCAATCGTGCAGTGCACTTTACATTACCAACCTTCATCTGGAAGCGCTTTTTTATCTGCAGCCATACCTGAAGCAGAATTTCAATCCAGCACACAGTGATGATTTGCCAAGCCAGTCTGCTTCCACCCTTGCCAGGGCTGCACTGCTGAAGCATTCCTCACCCTGCCAAGCACCAAGTCAGAGACCTATATCTGGGGATATTAGAGGGTGAGCCAGAGGGGAGAATACAGTGTGATGTGCAGAGCACGAATGGGTATGGGGTGGAAGATGATGATGTAAACATTGTTGACTGGGAGAATCATATTATGTAGCCTTTGGCTGCAGAGTCTTTGAACCCAGATCTCACTGGTTCTGCTTTTAAAAGAAAGATGTTTGCAGAGTATCAAATGTATGTTCAGGCACAGGGGACATTTTTCTAGAATGTGCAGCAGATTGCAGATTAATTGGAGGAGCCCACTACTGGCATCTATGGCACCACAACAAATGCAGCCTGCAGCAAGTTCCTCTCGGGGCTTAGCTGCTGTTAGATGTCCCATGAGACGCCTCCGGGAGCTCAACAGCCACTTGCTCACACTCTCCTGCCACTCGGGTAGTTCCTAGGAGAAGCTTGAGGTGAGGTTTAGAAGAGCAGACATCATACAGTTGCACTAAGGGGAAACAGAGAGCGAAGAAACAGTGAACATTCATACAATATGATTTTAGATTAAAATTATGGTGTCACTATTTTTGTTGATGTAGGACCAATTTGGAAATTACCAATTTGGGATATATCTAGTAGCAATTAGTAGTCAGATTATTCTGACAGGTTTGACTCCTATTTGCAGATGCAAAATGAGACTTTGCAATTGAGTGCTGAATTATGAACAGTTTTAGCTCTTAAAATTGACTTCACTTTTAATGGATTGTCATTACTTAAAATAGCTTCCCTTAAGACCCTTATCGCCAGTAAGGAGAGGAGACTCTCATACTATCAGTCTATGATTGTATGGAGGGTAAATGCTGACAAATAAATTTGGGGCCAAATAGCCTATTTCTATGTTGTAACTTCTATGGGGCCGAAATTGCCCTTCCCCCCACCGACCAGAAAGTAAGTGCACTCACTGATTCCTTTGGTCTGTCTCTGCCCCAATCCATGGGCGGAGATTGGACCGATATTCACCTCTTTGGTGTTTATTTCCGGTCGGGGCGGTGTTGAGGGGCGGAAGTGCCATTGCAGCGGGGCGGCTGTCGCTCTGCGTTATCAGCGCCGCGCTGATGATAGCAGCGTGACACTGACGTGTCACAAAGGGAAACAAAACTGTGAACTCTCACCTCTGATCTGATTCTGCAAGGGATTGCACACCTGCATGAGGTTCTGCGAGACCACTGGGTTGTTTAGAGGTTGACCGAGCAAAAGTGATACAATCCTAGAAGTAATCTATGGAAGTAGTTGGTCCTGTTTTGCCTTGCTCTTGGCTGGCTACAGTTCTGGGAAAAAAGCTGGCATTTATTGCGTGTTTACAAGGGTTATGGCATTGGCGAAAGGGGCAGGTTGATATTTGGTGGAAGGGGTGTTAGCACAGCAAAATTCACGGAAACCAGGCCTGGCCTGCCACTCGGATTGGAAGTCAGTGCACGAGTGCAGGCTAGTGGTTGTCTGATTTGTTTTTTATTGGTGGGCAGTGAGAATGGCGACTTTGTACGGTCTTCAGCACTGATCCTGTAGGACGATGATACGGCCTCAGTTCTTGTTCTATTTTCAAATCATGGTCTGATCATTGAGGGTCACCAGGAAAGCACAGGTGAGTGTTGTTTGTGAGGAACATAATCTGTCAGCTTTCAGAACTCGATTTGGACATTTGGAACTGTGGATGGGACGAGAAAAAGACAAAACCTCAAAATGAAGGATTGAAATGAAGAGGGTTGTGAATCTTTGAAATTCTCTACCCCAGAGAGCTGTGGAGGCTCAGTCGTTGAGAATATTTAAGACCGAGATCGATAGATTTGTGGATATTAAGGGAATCAAGGGGTATGGGGATAGTGCAGGAAAGTGGAGTTGAAGTAGGCATGATCTTATTGAATGCGGAGCAGGCTCGAGGGACCACATGGCCTACTCCTGCACCTAATTCTTATGTTCTTAAAGCCCCTTCCCTTCAGTTAAAGTGGAGGTGCCGCTGCGAACTCTGCATGGGTTTCGTTAGGCCCACTAGGCCATCGGAGAGGGTTTCGGTCAGGCCAGAGGCCCGATACCCAAGAGGGAGTGCCGGGCTGCCTGTTGGTGGCCCGACCGAACCCGTGGGCACCATTGTCGGGCTGACCTGGCAGTTGGCCAACAATTAAAATAAGATGGTGACCGCGGCAACGCGCCCTCCCCTTTAAGGGTGAACGCACCGCCCAGCTACACACATCTTCCCGCAGGGAAAAGCTGTTAGTGGCAATGACTGACGGCGGTGCCGCTCCTGCAGGGCAATTTCCCACAGGGGTCGGAAAGGGGGTCGGCATGTAGCCTACGGGTGGCAGCCCTGATGGCGTGGAAACCCGATCCCGCCACTCAAGGCCTGGGGGCAATATAGGAAGGGTCTTGGAGGCGGTAATGAAGCTTAAGGAGGGGGTGCTATTCGGTCCCTATGTATTTCCATGGAACTTTGAATTGAAGCCTGGTTCCCCTTGTGAAAATGCAGTGCATTTATCTACTTTAGGAATCTCTTTCTTTTCCTTCAGCTGACCACATACACAAAGTTTGGAAGCATGTTTGTTTTGTTTTGATACTGTAATCAATTATTTTTCTCTCAAATGATGAGAAAGATGTACTCCAAGGGCTTACCCTAGGCTTTGTCACCCCCTCAAATACGGTGTATTCTTAGTTGAAACGGAAAGTATGCAGGACTCGAGAAGCGCCCTGTAAATGGAATTATTTAAAAATAAATAAATTGATCCATCCAAAAACTGACTGGGATTCATCAGGAGGTCAGTACTTCTCATTTCCAGTATGTACCCACTTCAATTCAGTTCCATTTTTAGTAGTTGGAAGCAATATGCCATGTACAAGACTGGATTTAAGAACACATCTATTTCACAACTGTATCCTACTAGTAATGAGTCTTAAATACTCTTTCACTTATGCAAGTAATGGATTTTCCCCACTTATCAAATAACTTAGTCATTAGTGAAGTAATGTACATTGATAGTGTTATGTCTAGAATAAAGCAATGTGACTGAGTAAGTGTGACCTTAGTCTCTTTATTCTAACTCCAGAGTACTGGTACAGCATGGGAGGCCTGCTTATATACAGTGCTCACAAGGGATGCTGGGATCCCTTGGGACTCCAACAGATGCGTCCTGGTGGCAGCAGAATGCTGGTTACATAGTGTTGCATACATGACATCACTCCCGCCCCCCCCCCCTCCCCCAAAAAGTCAACAGTACACTTATTTACAGGGTGAGATGCTCTGGGGCTTTCCGCTCCCTGGTCAATCGTCTCGGTACAAATGCAGGTGAGTTGGTTGGTTTTTTGCCGAGCTGCTGAGCAGCTAGCCTTGCTGGGCTGATGAGTTCAGCTTCGTGGTCAACCGTGATATCGGTTGCCGCTTGTGTGTGTGGCAGAGGATCGAAGTTGGTGGTGTCCCCTTCAGGTTGCTCGTGGCCGTCTGTGAATCGCAGTTTGGTTTGGTCCAAATGCTTTCTGCAAGTTAGTCCATTTGCGAGTTTGACTTGAAACACCCTACTCCCTTCTTTGGCTATGACAATGCCAGCAAGCCATTTGGGACCATGTCCATAGTTGAGTACAAATACAGGGTCATTGACTTCAATATCGCGTTACAAATTTGCGCGATCATGGTACATGTTTTGTTGATGCCACCTGCCCTCGACATGATCATAGAGATTAGGGTGGACTAGAGAGAGCCTTGTCTTGAGTGCCCTTTTCATGAGCAGCTCGGCTGGGGGAACCCCAGTGAGCGAATGGGGTCTAGTGCGGTAGCGGAGCAGGTGGGTTTGCAGGGAGCCTTCCAACACGCGTTTCAAGCTTTGCTTGATGGTTTGGACTGCCCGTTCTGCCTGGCCGTTGGATGCGGGCTTGAACGGGGCAGATGTGACATGCTTGATCCCATTGCGGGTAATGAATTCCTTGAATTCAGCGCTGGTGAAGCACGGCCCGTTGTCACTGACAAGGACATCAGGCAGGCCGTGCGTGGCAATCATGGCTCGTAGGTTTTCGTTGGTGGCAGTGGACGTGCTTACAGACATTATTATACACTCAATCCATTTTGAATAAGTATCCACAACAACCAAGAACATTTTGCCTAGAGACGGGCCAGCGAAGTCAACATGGATCCTAGACCACGGTTTGGAGGGCCATGACCACAAACTTAGCGGTGCCTCCCTGGGTGCATTGCTCAGTTGGGAGCAAGTGTTACATTGGCGCATGCAAGACTCCAACTCTGAGTCGATGTCGGGCCATCACACATGGAATCTGGCTATAGCTTTCATCATTACTATGCCTGGGTGGGTACTGTGTCGGTTGCTTATGAACGTTTCTTGGGCAAAACCACGCGATTACCCTACAAAAGACTGCCTGTATGGACATTTTGTCTTTACGCCACTGGAACAGCTTGATCTCTTCATGCATCTCTGCTGGGATGCTGGACCAGTTCCCATGGAGGACACAGTTTTTTTACAAGGGACAGTAAAGGATCCTGGCTGGTCCAGGTCCTGATCTGGCGGGCCATAACAGGTGACTTTTCATTTTCAAATGCATCCATCACTAAGAGCAAATCTGCAGGCTGTGCCATTTCCACCCCGGTGGTGGGCAATGGTAGCCGGCTGAGGGCGTCAGCGCAGTTCTCTGTGCCTGGCCTGTGGCGAATTACATAATTAAATGCAAATAGCGTGAGCGCCCATCTTTGGATGCAAGTAGAGGCATTGGTATTGATACCTTTGCTCTCTGAGAGTAGCAATATGAGCGGCTGAGGGTCAGTTTCTAACTCGAACTTAAACCCAAACAGATACTGATGCATTTTTTTTACCCCGTAAGCGCATGCCAGAGCTTCTTTCTCAATCATGTTGCAGGCCCTTTTGGCCTTGTACAAGTTCCTGGACGCATAAGCGACCGGTTGCAATGTTCCCGATTCGTTTGCTTATTGTAACACACATCCGACCCCGTACGAAGATGCATCGCAAGCTAGCACTAAACATTTACAAGGATCATACAGGACAAGCAGTTTGTTGGAACATAACAGATTTCAGGCTTTCTCAAAAGCTGTCTCTTGTGATTTCCCCCATACTCAGTCATCTCCCTTGCATAGCAACATGTGTAGAGGTTCTAGCAAGGTGCTTAAACAGGTAGGAAATTACTAAAATAATTGAGGAGTCCTAGGAACGACCGCAGCTCCGTCACAATTCTGTGGTCTCGGCGCATTCTTGATGGCCTCCGTCTTGGCGTTGGTGGGTCTGGTGCCATCTGCTGCAATTCTTCTCCCTAAGAACTCAACCTCTGGCGCCAGGAAAACACATTTCGAGCCTTTCAACCTGAGTCCCACACGATCTAGCTGACTTAGAACCTCTTCCAGGTTCTGCAAGTGTTCGATGGTGTCCCGACCTGTGATCAATATGTCGTTCTGGAAAACCACGGTGCGTGGAACCGACTTTAGCAGACTCTCCATGTTCCTTTGAAAAATAGCCTCGGCTGATCGAATCCCAAACGGGCATCTATTGTGGATGAACAGAACTTTGTGTGTGTTGATGCAGGTGAGGTCTTTCGAAGATTCCACCAGTTCCTGCGTCATGTAGGCCGACGTCAGGTCCAACTTGGTGAACATCTTTCCTCCTGCCAGCGTTGCAAATAGGTCGTCTGCCTTGGGTAGCGGGTACTGGTCCTGCAGCGAAAAATGGTTAATCGTTACTTTATAGTCCCCACAAATTCTGACTGTGCCATCGCCCTTGAGAACTGGAACAATCGGACTGGCCCACTCACTGAACTCCACCGGCGCGATGATGCCCTCTCGTTGCAGCCTGTCTAGCTCGATCTCCACTTTCTCTCGCATCATGAATGGCACTGTCCATGCATTGTGGTGGATGGGTCGTGTACCGGGAATCAAGTGGATCTGCACCTTCGCCCCCGAGAAACTTCCAATGCCTGGCTTAAACAACGACGGAAATTTGCTCAGAACCTGGGCACATGAGACGTCATCGACGGACGAAAGTGCTCTGATGTCGTCTCAGTTCCAGCGGATTTTTCCCAGCCCATTTCTGCCGAACAGTGTGGGGCCATCTCCAGGTATAATCCATAGTGGTAGTTCGTGCACTGCTCCCATCATAGGAGACTTTTACTGCTGCGCTGCCAATTACAGGGATCAGTTCTTTAGTGTAAGTTCTCAGCTTGGTATGAATAGGGCTCAGCTTGGGCCTGTGTGCCTTGTTGCTCCACAGCTTGTCGAAGGCCTTTTTGCTCATGATGGACTGACTTGCACCCGTGTCCAATTCCATGGATACTGGAATTCTGTTCAGTACAACTTTTAACATGATCGGTGGACATTTCGTGGTGAAGGTGTGTACCCCGTACACTTCTGCCTCCTCGGTTTAAGTCTCTAGTTCAGTTTGATCCGCCATGGATCGGTCCTCCTCTGCAACATGGTGGTTTACAGAGTTTGCAGCACGTCTGCACATTCACTGGAGGTGTCCCATTTTTCCACAAACTTTGCACGAATGGTGTTTGAAGCAGCATTGATGGGCTTGATGTTCACCTCCGCAGCGCCAGCAAGGTGACAATTGCCTCGCATTAACGCTTGATGGCGGATTCTGAGTCATTTGAGGTTGTGCATCTGCAGGCCTGTACGTTCTGCCATATGCATTCCTGCCTGAAAACGGGGTTACTTTGTGTACAGTACTTGCCGAAACATCTAAACATCTTTATGCTGCGAAATTTGTTTGGTGTTATCGCTGATGGACATAAATGCCTGGGCTATCGTTATGGCTTTGCTCAGGTTCGGTGTTTCAGCAGTCAATAGTTTGCGAAGGATAACCTCATGGCCAATGCCAAGCACAAAAAAGTCTCTTCGCATTTGCTCCAGGAATCCATCGAATTCGCAATGTCCTGCAAGGCGCCTTAGTTCGGCGATGTAGCTCGCCACTTCCTGGCCTTCAGACCGTTGACATGTGTAAAATCGATACTTTGCCATCAGAACGCTCTTCTTCGGATTTAGGTGCTCCCGGACCAGCGTACACAGTTCTTCATATGATTTGATTGTTGGTTTCACCGGAGCAAGATGATTCTTCATGAGGCCATAGATTGTTCCCCCGCAGACGGTGAGGAGGATCGCCATTCGTTTGGCAGCGTTCACACTCCCTTCCAGCTCGTTGGCCATGAAGTATTGGTCGAGTCGCTCCACGAAGGCCTCCCAATCGTCACCTTCTGAGAATTTCTCCAATTTGCTAACAGTTCTCTGCGTTTTCGCATGATGGTTCGTTATCTCGTCGCCAGTTGTTATGTCTCGAATAAAGCAATGTAATTGAGTACTGTAGATGTGAGTAAGTGTGACCTTAGTCTCTTTATTCTAACTCCAGAGTACTGGTACAGCATGGGAGGCCTGCTTATATACAGTGCTCCCAAGGGACTCCAACAGATGCGCTCTCTGGTGATGGTAGAATGCTGGTTACATAGTGTTGCATACATAACAGATAGATGCTGGGATTTTATTGAACCTGTGATTTGCTTTAGCTTGACAATATTTTGATTTTGTATTTCAACAAAATCATGCTATTTAATATTCTGTTACAAGAAAAATGAAATTCCATCTTAAACTTTTGTTGTCATAAATTAATATCATTAATTATTTTACAACTACTTGGAAATTAGGAGGAAATGTAGCTTTTATATTGTGATACTGGAACATTTAAGGAGTTGTCTAATTTTGTCAATAAACAAGTGAGCTAATTCTGTAAAAGAAACGAGGAGCCAAAATCAGTTACTATATTTTTAGCTTTAAATGACAGAGAAAGATGATGCACAGAATGGAAAAGAATGCTATTTGATAAATGTGTTAAATTATATCGTGTGTCCACCATTAATCATGTGGGCAGATGATTGAGATTTTGTTTGTTCCTAATTTTACTTTTAGTTTAACTAATGAGTATTCTATATTTAATTTAGGTATTACTGTTGGAAGATTCTGACAATTATCAAATATTCAGTAATACGGAACGTGAGGAATTTGTCTTCCGCATCTTCAAACATCTCTGCTTGGGTGGAGTACTCTGTCAATTTGAAGATAGGGTTGATCCTTATCTGGAAACGACCAAGACAATATACAAGGAATTAGTCAGGTGCGTATGATGTGCTCTCAGATTATTTTCTTTTAACACCACAGTATAAAGTTTTCAAGACTTCTCATTGCCTGTTGTGTACATTTGAAAAGTTCTTTAGTTTTCTGTTCAATGAAAACCGTCTGAAATGCTCTTGGATACATCCTGTATCCTAACAAAAGTGTAAGTATCTTTTCATGCTTCCTCATTTAACAATTCTTGTACTTTATTGTTGTTCCATATGCAATATACAAAGTACTCAGCAAAATATATAGGATCAGCAAACTTCACTTTTATTTTTTTGTTTTTAATGACTGATTCTATTGTGTGGGAGATTCAGGGAGCCATGAATTTGCAAATGCAAACAAATGCTGCATTAGAGAGGAGGAGAGCAGGAAACTGTCAGTGGTCCAGGAGGAGAAGGTGTCAGAGAGTTAGCGTCCAGCTTCTGCAATGTCGAGGTCCATTAACTAAACCACAACAGCTCCACCCTTGTCAGCAGCTTTAATGGCAATGTCTGGGTTGGACCTGAGAGAATGGATTGCTTCAAGTTCAGAAAGAAATAGATTGGAGCGAGGGGAGCAGAGAAACTGAGATGGCCGATTTCATGCTGGCCGTTCCCAATAAAAAGATCTAGAGAGGGTAAGAGTCTAGAGGGAGGGGTCGAGGTGGAATGAGAATTCTGAAGACTGGGGAAAGGGTCCGCTGTGCAGGGGATAGATTCCTGGCCAAGGAAGTGGGCGCAGAAGCAAAGGCAACTGAAGAAGAGCTCAGCATTATGACATGCCCAAAATTCGACTCGGTTTCAAATTTTACGCTGATTGGACAATTTTCCCGAGGCAGCTGAAGGGAGGCAAGGACTGCTGGATCCAGCATATTAGTACCTTTCCAATACTGTCTGTCTGTGGCCATGAGGAACAGGAGTGCTTCCTTCTGGCCCGTCAAGCTAACTTGCTTCCACACCACGCACCCCCTCTCCCTCCCGCGCTCACACCCCCCCACCCCCCCCCCCCCGCCATCAAGCCACAATCTCCCACCATCCCAGCCAATGTCCCACCCCTCATGGCCCATCTTTCCGATCCCTTCCTCCTCTGCCCTCCCTGACTACGGCCTCCAAGCTCCAATCTCCTCCCCAGACCCTTCCAATCACCCCGCTGCCGACCCTTCCGATCTCTCCCCGCCAACCCTTCCGATCTTCCCTCCCCTGACCCTTCCGATTTTCCCACCCAGACCCTTCCAATCACCCCATCACCGACACTTACGATCTCTTCCCCGCCCGACCCTTCCAATTCTCCCCGCCGACCCTTCGATCTTCCCCCTCCCAACTCTTCCAATCTGCCACCCCGACCTTTACGATCTTCCAGTCTTTCTCCCCCCGACCCTTCCGATCATCCCTCCCCCGACCCTTCCGATATCTTCCCCACCCCCCGACCCTTCCGATCTCCCCAGACCCTTCCGATCTCTCCCCGACTGGCGGGACTTGAGGCAAACTCATTCTTCCGGTTTTCCCGAATGCAAAACTGCAAACCCCTCTCCCACCCCCTCTCTCTCCCCGCCTCCCCATAAATATTGGGGCCAACAATTTATTTGTACTTTTTTCAATTTAGTATACTGTATTCGCCACTCATGATGTGGTCTTCTCTACATTGGAGAGACCAAATGCAGATTGGGTGATCGCTTTGCTGAACACCTCCGTTCAGTCCGCAAGTGTGACCCCGAGCTTCCGGTCACTTGCCATTTTAGCTCTCCTAACCGGCTGCGTTTTTCCAACATTTTCTGTTTTTATTGTATATTCCAGGCTCTCCTCATATCATGTACATCTTTTGGCTTTTACTAAAATTAGGAAACATTTGTTGAAATAATAATGGTTTTGATTTTGATTCAGCCTCTTAATATGTCTTTGAAGATTTCCTCTTGAGGAGAGGAAGTAAGTTCACCCTACTCAGTCGAAAGTTCCTTTAGTGCATCCAAGGAGACTGTCAGAACACAGGTCCTTGTGATGTGTATTGTATAACACTTGATTAGGTCTTGGTGTACTGGATTGGGTTTTGTTAATATTTTGTAGTTGTCATTGAGGAAAGATGTCACCTTTAGTATGTTTCCTTGTGAGGTCTTGCCATCTTTGTTTATCAACATGATTATAGATACTCTAAAAGTATCTCGGAGTATGTTTCTTTTCTTTTGACTCTTTACACACACCTCACCAGTATGGTGATTTATTTATATTTACTCTGGCTATGCTCTCTGACTTTCTGTTTTGTTTTCACCACCCAGGTTCTATGATGTAACCTGTAGTCTGAACAGTTCAGTTTATGCTAATTGGGATATAGCAGTTAAGCGAGAGGGACAGTGAGTAGTTTTTGTGTGAAGGAAGTAATGGCAGAGTATTTATGGAGACCAGAGTAGTGAGGAGTTGGAATATGCAGAGAGGAAGGCCTAGAAATTCACCTCGGGCGGTGGCGCAGAATGGGCAGCGCCTGATATTAAGCTCCATTGCAGTCCATTGTGGTGCCAAAAGTTGGCATAATTCACTGATTATCTCCGGAGAAAATCATAGCCTTCTGTGGGTGAATTCCATATTCCTTGGTCTGTAGAGCATCTTGCTTGCATAACCTATGTTTTAGGTGTGCCGACTTACAGGATACTTCATTCTCAAGGCTTCCTTCCTCTCCTCCTGCCTGCTCTTATCCTGTTCCTCCTCAAAGCATAGCAACAAAGGAATTCTACGAGGAAATTCAATTTTTTTTGTTATAGTGCATTTAATTTATTTGGAAGTAACAGCAACTACCTTAATATCCTGATGACGTAGTATTGCAGCATCATGGAAATCACCTCCAGTTTTCATTCTCCAGAGCTCTGCCCGTCATAGTCCTTTCATTGCAATGCAGGTATCATGCCAACTTCATGCTGCCTGCACAATTGAATGATCTCAGTGTGCAACCAGAAAACCGCACTGTTCATTGGCTGCACGCATCAGCAGGAGGCCTAAAATTGTGAGAGGCTAGCACTAGTCTTGTATCTGCAGGGGGCCAGAAGGCCCTACAGGCACACACTCAGAAGGCAGTGGGTGCAGATGGTTGTGGAGGTCAATGCCAGGAGTCCAGCCTTGAGGACCTGGATGGCGTGCCAAAGGAAGTCCAGTGACCTCACACGAGTAGTCAATATCAGTGCCACTAAAATGCCATGGGTCAGACTTTCCATTTTGTGCAGATCGCCCAAAAATGGATGTTATTTCCAGCATTGGTGGTAAATACGGGTTTTGAGATCGCCGGATTATCGCCCATTTTCAAAACCCCAACTTTCCATTTTATGAAATGAGCGTTACCGCGAGCGATCTGAAATGGACGTTAGCGTAAAACATTGTTGATCTTCTGCGTAAAGTGTCGCCGTCCATAGCAACGCCATGGCAACGGTTGTTTCCCATGTTTTCAGGAGGTCAAGGGTCATCAATACATGTGCAGAGCAGGAGAGAGAGAGAGAGAGAGAGAGGGAGCAGAGGGGAACTGAAAGCCTGTGTGGGTGTGTTGTGTGCTTGTTTGGCTGTTTTGGGAGGCAGGAGAGAGATGTACTAGCAGCAAAAGGCCTGCTGAGCACAAAGAACGTTATTGCCACCGAGTTTCTGCCAAAAAATAATATTTAAAATGGAAGGGATGGAGGAGGCGACCCAGCATGCTGTGGAGACTGACGCTGGCGAAAGCAGTGAGGTGGGAGAGGAACAAACGAGCGAGAAGATTCTCCAATGAGGCAAATGCCTCCCTCTTGCAGGAGTTGGAGTCACGCTAGGGTCAATTGACCCAAGGTGGGTGTGGGAAGCCCACTCCAAAGGTCTACCAGAGGATATGGGCCGACATAGCCGAGGTGGTCTCGTCGGCGACCAATGAGGTGCGTGAGGGCAACCAGTTCTATCAGAGTAAGTATTACATTTATCTACATGTACTTACATATTTATATAATTTGAATTGTAAGTGTAATGATTGACTAAAATCAGATGAGATGTCTTGCTCCTATACCTGGAATGTTTTACTCAAAGCCTGCGTTCACGGTGTACGTCTTTAGGTAAAGAATGATAATTATCATAATAATCATGATTACATCTGTCAGTTATGTGTTGTATCAGTCACTGTGACAGTACCTAGCAATGATCTCAAGTAATGATGTCATGCTGGTGTTACCTTTTACAGAAGAAGCTTTTGAGGAATAGGGCCGAGCAGCGGCGAACAGATGGCGGCTGCTGGCTCTAGTGGGGAGCCATCCCCGGTCGGCCACGTATGCAGCTGCAAAATCTGGTGTGATGTTACGTAAGTAAAGTATACACCATTGCGTGATGTAAAGTCAATAGATGCCACAGCCACTCAAATCCGACCAATAATATATGATACATTATTGATAAAAGTGTTCTCTAAATAATGATGGCCTCATGAAAATCATTGCAATGCAGAATTTGGTCATGGTCATGAAATGTGATGTCTGTGATAATTTTTGATAGCGGTGGTGCTTTTGTCGTGCATATGTTGTGTGTAGCATTGGAATCACCTTGTGACCCTAGCATCCCCTTCTCCTCTAATAACCTTATTTATGTTTTGTAGCTCAGCCGGCAGCGCGGCGCCATGCAACACCACCAAGTCCAGAAGCTGGGGAGCAGGGCCGGAGTCGCCAGACGATCATGCATCTGGTGCTGAGGAGCCTCGATTCTCACCCGTGGAGCTGCTGGGTGTCTTCTCCATGGATGAGAGTGCGGACTTCGAGGAGCCTCCATCGCCAAGCTCCATAATGCAGTCGACACCCATGACATCTAGTGCACCGGTGGCCATTCCCTCCTCCACCGTGGAGGTAGCGGGCCCAAGCACCTTGCCGCAGGCCACCCCAGGTGTTTCCAGGACTGCGCCGACCACACGGAGATTGGTTCGACGCAGTAGGTCTACTCCATGAGCGGCAGATCTGAGCGGCGACATGGTATACTTGTCCAGGAGGAGTGTTGACATAGGTCAGCAGATCCTACAGACAATGAGGGGCATATCCCAACAGATGGCCAGCATGTCCGCCACCATGAGCAAGTACGTGCGGAGGCCCTGAAGGTGATAGCCAGGAACACTGGTAGCAGAGGCCTCACAGTGGTCCCGGAGCGCGGCACTGGACTCCAAGGTGCCGCACCCCCATTGCCAAAGACTCATGAGAGCCAGGAGAAAGATCTTGCTTCTGGCTCGGAGCACGTTCCCATCTCGAGACCATCCTGTCCCGTATCCGTCCAAGCAGCGGTTCTGCCGTTAACCCCCCCCCCCCCAATGAAGCAGCACCTGAGGAGCCCCTCGGCCAGGCGGTTTGGAATCAGGAGGGGAAGGGGAAGGGGTAGAGGTGGGGAGGAGAAGCAGGGGGGGAAAGAAAATTGAGGTGCATGGCCGCAGGTGTTGCCTTGGTCACAGTATTTTAATGTTGCTGCTGCTATTTTGTTGGGAGGTTTGGGGTGGGGGGGGTATCTTGTTTCTTTGCATTGGGTTCTATGTTTATGAAGTGTTGTTGGAAATGTTCAACATTGAATAAAAGATGTAAAAGTTATAAATTTGTTGTGGGGTGGGGTGATTTTTACAGTTATAATTATGATTTCATACAAATGTTCTCATTAAATGTTTTTTATTTAACATAACCTTGTTGCGCATTTTCTCAGCTAGCTGCACTGTTACACACTGGTGATTCCTTAATATGAAAGGGGATAATTAAACTTAACTTCAATTAACTTAAACTTTAACTGTCACCAAGGTAATGCACAGCATCCATGTATGAGCTGCAGACACAGCAGTGTTGCAGCTTTGTAAATACGACCAACGTTATTTCAAGCAAAGCGCTCATTTATGAGTTGCTGACGTAGGAGTCTTGCAGCTATGTAGCCACCACGGGTCCTTTCCTGTGGTCTGGAGGGGGACAGGAGCATGGTTTCATCCTCAGCCTGATTGTCTGTCCTGAGGTCAGCGTCCACCTCCTTGTCCTTCTCTTCCTCTCTCTCCTGCGGTGGACCGGCAGTCCCTTCTGGCAATTCTTGTTCCCTCCTGATAGCCAAGTTGTGCAGCATGCAGCACACCACCACGAATTGAGCTACCTGCTCAGGATGGTATTGTAACTCATCTCCTGAGTGGTCCAGGCATCTAAAGCACTGCTTAAGCACTCCAATGGTATCCTCGACGATATTGCATGTGGCTCTTGTTGTATCGCTTCTCAGCTTCTGTCTGGGTGTTATGCAGGGGGGTTATCAGTCAGGTGACGAGGCCGTATCCTTTGTCACCAAGCATCCAGCATTGACCTTGTGGCTGACTGGTAAACATGTCACATACACAGAGGATGTGAGCATCATGGATGCTGCTGGGAAATTTTGCATTTACTGCCATTATAATTTGCTGGTTGTGCAACTCGTCGACTTTCAGGGAGTGGAATCCCTTTCGGTTCCGAAAAACCTCTGCATCCTGAAAAACCTCTGCATGGCGATGTGCGTACAGTCTATTGTTCCCTGCTCCTTGGGAAAGTTTACAATTCTGGAGAATCCGAGAGCCCTCTCAGTCTGTGTCTCCCTGGTCATAGGGTAGCTGATAAAGTCCGTTCTGCGTGCGTAAAACGCTTCAGTGACCTGTCGAATGCAGCAATGTGTGGAATGCTGAGATATAACGCAAATGTCGCCAGCTGAGGCCTGAATGGAACCCGATGCATAGAAGGCAAATGCTGCAGTGACCTTGACCTCGACGGACAGCGCGGTCCTGATGGTGCTGGCAGGCTTCACATCTCTCGTGATGAGCTGGCATAACTCACTGATAATCTCTTTGTGGAAGCGCATTCTCCTAAGGCACGTGTTAGCGGACAAGTTGAGGTAAGACCGCTTCTCCCTGTAAGTGCGTAGAGTGTAAGGTTTCGTCCTCCTCAGCAGTCTGGCACGTCTTTCATTGGGCACATAATGCTGCTGAATCTACCTTCTGCCATCTCTAATCTGCAGTATGTGCGTGGTCATCAAGACAGGCTGAGAAATTACAGGCCCATTATAATAACTCAGTATTATACCAATTGTTCACAAACAATAAATTTACCTGCTAAGACACCTAAAATAACTTCAAATCGTCCACAGTATGATGAGATGTTCAGAAGTTCAAATCATCTTAAAAGACCTCCAGAGTGCATCAAAACTCCCCAGATGTTGAAGCAGCCTTTTACATGAACCGACCTCCGATTTACAAAATGGCGTCCATACCGCTGGGTTTAGTTCAGGTGAGAGCAACTTCTCAGCGGCTTTTTCGGCGAGCGATATTTTCGGCGACATGTGGCCGAGGTGCCGAAAGTAACGCTTGCCGATATAATAGCCGTTAGTTTCGGCCATTCTGATCCTTACGCCAAAAAAAAATGGGCGGGCGATATTATTACATGCCAAAAGTAACGCTGGGCGATAAGTGGGCGTTAGTTTCCATTTTGTGCCTAAATGGCCGATATCTGGGCATTATACCTCATCTCAGCATTAAAATGGACATTAAGTGGGCGGTATCGATGCAAAAAAAGTGGAAAGTCTAGCATATCCCACCAACTTCACCACTAGCCTCACACACTGCTCAATGCTTCACACCCCCATCAATCACCTACCAACAATCTCTATCAATCAGGACTCATACCTAACATTCATAGCTTCATCTGACCCTCACACATTTAGCACTGCTGCAAGCCTCATCACCCACATGTTTCGGTGATGTGGCTGTCATAGTTGAAAGCTTGCACACACTGCCATCTATTCAACCAAGACAGGCACATCACCCAAACACATTGCACCTCACTCACTGACACGCTTACCCCTCTCTTGCACAACAAGATGGCGCACAACCGGAGGCAGCAGGGCTAACCGGCAGGGGATAGGCGCTAACCCCAATGGAGGAGACCGTGCTGGCTATTATTGGAATGAACATTGCTGAGGCCATGAGCAGCGGCGGGGCTGAAACCATCGAAGATGACGGTATCCTCATATCTATTTCTACCTCTCACATCCCACTTCCCACTCCCCCCTCTTCCCACAATCTCTTCTGATTTACATGCTGCAGATGGTGTAAGCATGTACTCTTCATTTCTTACCCCCGCCCCCTACTCATCTCACCACAGCCTTACCCTAATGGCATTTTCCTTTCAGATACCCAAGAACTGCAACCTGCCCAGGCAAGTGGTGGTAGAGCTAGAAAACAGTGATGATGAAGACACTCTGCCATTCAATTTCACACTTGCAGCCACCAACTCAGATACAGACAGTGCGCGTAATTTAGAGGATAGTATAGAGGCGGAACCTGCATGTGGTGAGACACCGGGCATGAGTGGCCTGCAGTCAGAACAGGGGGCAAGGACAGCGCAGGTACCAGCTCGCCGGAGGGCGAGGTCGCACATGAGTTATTCTGCAGTGGACTCAGATGATGACTTTGTTGGGGTAGGCTCCAGAAGAAGGCTGACGGGTATGCACAATGAATTGCTTGTTGCATTGGGAATCCTGCCAGAAAGCCTGCGTGCAACATCAAGGAGCATGGAGAAGTCCGGCACCAACTTGGCACAGGGCTTTGTGCAGCGCTTGGAGCCCAACTTGTGGACTGATGCAGCAGCTGCTGGCCGATGTCTCAGCTTCCATTGCAGCGCAAGCAGAAGCCACCCAATGTCTGAGTGTTGCAGTAGAGCTCAGACTGCTATCACACAAGGTCAGACTGCTGCCATCATGGCGGTGGCTACCAGTGTTCAAAGGGGCTTTCAGGGTGTTATATGTATAAACTTGTATATACCTTGTACAGCCACCAGAGGGATCATCCCCTGGAGTCCCAAGGGATCCCACAATCCCTTGGGAGCACAGGTACTTAAGGAGGCCTCACAGGCTGGAGGGGCACTTTGGAGACCTGCAATAAAAGACTACGGTCACACTTTACTTTGAGCTCACAGTATCCATTCAGACTCTTTATTCATACATGACACAGGGTGTCACAGCAGTCCAGCAATTTGTCCTCCAACAGATTACTCGGATCGCTGAGGTACTATCCCAGGGGAGTGGCAGTGGCTCTGTGGAGCACGAATCTGGTGCCCTCCCTCAGGATGGCAGCATTCATCCTTGCACGTCCTCGCCATGCGCATTGCCCCACTAGCGCCCCAGCTCCTAAATTGGGTTTTGTCCTCTGCAGTTGTACCGTGCGATAACGGCGACAGCTTCAGGGTACGCGTATCGGGCGGCTGACTGCTACCAGGGGTGAAAATTAAAGGGGAGGTGGCCGACTGCTGAAAAAAAACACCTTTTCGTTTGCTCTCATGATGTGGTTTCTTCTGATTGTGCGGCACCCCTGCTCCCCGGTGGTCCAGGCAGGTGCCGCCTTTTGCAGAGTATGCAGCGTGGGCCCTTCCATTTAGTTAAGGGAAGAACCCCTTGGACACGGCAGTGCTACGTGGCCAAGTGCAAAGCGCTGCTGAGGAGTGCGCTCCATTACACCGCCAGGAAGAAAGTGGAGCGCTTGAGCGGTCCAATTCCTTCCGGAGGCGGTAACCCAAATTTATCAAGAAGGGTGAGACTTCTACGCCTGGCACCAAGTCTTGCGTTTCCCGAGTGATACCGCCCCCAAACGGGGCAATTCCGAATTTTTAGGCCATAGTGTCAAATGGCTAATTTCAGGGCAGATATGTATTCTGAGTTTGATTTTTTTAATTATGTTTTGCACTGTCTTGAAGAATTTCATTAGCACAATTTCTTTTTCTTTTTTTAATTTAATGTTTTTGCCTCCCAACATTTTTTTAAAGATTAACTTTCATCCTTTTAAATTATATCTATCTTTATTTTAAACTTGGAACTTTAATATCTAATATTACATGCTTACTTCCTGAAGCACCTTTTCTCTTATCCAATTTCCTTCACACTATTTCTGTCATGTTGGAACTTACCTATTCATTTTAATATAAGAACATAAGAACATAAGAAATAGGAGCAGGGATAGCCTGTTCTGCCATTCAATAAGATCATGGCTGATCTGATCATGGACTCAACTCCACTTCCCCGCCCGCTCCCCGTAACCCCTTATCCCCTTATCGTTTAAGAAACTGTCTATTTCTGTCTTAAATTTATTCAATGTCCCAGCATCCACAGCTCTCTGAGGCAGCGAATTCCACAGATTTACAACCCTCAGAGAAGAAATTTCTCCTCATCTCTGTTTTAAAAGGCTGGCCCCTTATTCTAAGATCGTGCCCTCTAGTTCTAGTCTCCCCCATCAGTGGAAACATCCTCTCTGCATCCATCTCGTCAAGCCTCCTCATAATCTTATACATTTCGATAAGATCACTTCTCATTCTTCTGAATTCCAATGAGTAGAGGCCCAACCTCATCAACCTTTCCTCATAAGTCAATCCCCGGAATCAACCTAGTGAACCTTCACTGCAAGTATATCCTTTTGTAAATATGAAACCAAAACTGCACGCAGTATTCCAATATTGCTTGAATCCCGCCCCACTTCCACCTTTCAGGAGATGGTGCTGCATGCAGTCCTTCTGACTTGCAGCTCCAAGGTGACTGGCTATGCATCTATAGCACCACCCATCTGAGGTTAACTACATTTTGATCTTTTTCTCTTGATGTTGCACCAGTTCCTGAGAACCCAGCTGTAAGTTTTATAAATTACTTGAAATAAAAGAGTTAAAGAATTTTAAATATTAATAATCAATATTTTCTAACCGCTTAAGAAACTTTAATGCCGGATTTCCACTCACCAGCAGGAACTGGCTTTTGGTAGAATGGAGTTGGTAAGGATTTGTTACAGGACTTTCCCACTGTAAGGAGACCTGTGTTATTTACACAGCATTGTTTGTTGTTTAAAGAATATAGGGACTTCCACAGTGGGAAAGTCCTACAGATTTTTAATTCTGGGACAGAGAGAGGAATAATTATCCTTTACTCCAACCCCTGGCTCTGTCCTACATCTGCCCGCATCTTCCTTCCAACCTCACTCCATCCTATTGCTTTTCATCACCCCATCTCCAGTGCCCATGACTTTCCCCCATCCCCACTCCTTCCTACTACCTCTTGCCGCTGTTTGCCCTACTGAGCAGCCATGTCTTTTTACCGTTCCTCCTACTGGTTCTCACTGGACCTGGATACTCTTGCCTTTCCTACTTCCTTGTCATATTTCCCACCCTGTGCCTGATCATTTTACTCCTCACCACTCCACACTTTCTGCTGCTGCCTCTTCCCCTTGCTGCACCAAGCACCCATACCTTGCACCCACCACCCACTGCCAATCTATCTGTGATTTAAAAGCGTGTATCACTGTGCTACTCTCACATCAAGCGAATACCCTTTTCACCCTGCCATTATGCTCCCAGACCCTGACATCCTACTATCAGTTCTACAGCATATGGGTACCTTTCCCCTAACTGCTGCCAGATCCTGCAAAGCACCTCCCAGTTCTCCAGTACCTTGACACCCAGCTCAGTGCTTCCAGACCCCAACCTTCCCATCACTCTCACACTCCAGGATCCCTTGCCAGTACTTTGAGATCCAAACATCACACCCCAGCACCAACTTCCCAGCATAATGTGACTGATTCATATTTTGGCATAAAGCAGTAGTTGAGTTTAAGTGAAATGCATTATGAATGGCAGTACTGCCATTTGGTTTACGTGGGTATAAGTAGGATTCTGTTCAACACACAATATAGAACTTTAAACAATTAGCTGAATATAGGCAATTGTATACTCAAGCTTGGAAGTCTTGGGTGTTTATCATAATTAATCACAATACCATAAATAAGGACATTAGCTTGGATGATATGGAATCTGTATGGGTAGAGCTGTAGAACACAAGGGCAGAAAATGCTAGTGGGAGTTGTGTACAGATCACCAAACAGTAGTAGTGAAGTTGGGGATGACATCAAACAGGAAATTAGGGATGCATGCAATAAAGGTACAGCAGTTATCATGGGCGACTTTAATCTGCATATAGATTGGGGCAACCAAACTGGTAGCAATACGTTGGAGGAGGATTTCCTGGAGTGTATAAGGGATGGTTTTCTAGGCCAATAGGTCGAGGAATCAACTAGAGAGCTGGCCATCCTAGGCTGGGTGTTGTGTAACAAGAGAGGATTAATTAGCAATCTTGTTGTGCGACGCCCCTTGAGGAAGAGTGACCATAATATGGTAAAATTCTTCATTAAAATGGAGAGTGACACAGTTAATTCAGAGACTAGGGTCCTGAACTTAAAGAAAGGTTACTTCCATGGTATGAGACGTGAATTGGCTAGGATAGACTGACGAATCATACTTAAAGGATTGACGGTGGATAGGCAATGGCAGACATTTAAAGATCACATGGATGAACTTCAACAATTGTACATCCCTGTCTGGCGCAAAAATAAAATGGGGAAGGTGGCTCAACCGTGTCTAACAAGGGAAATTAGGGATAGTGTTAAATCCAAGAAAGAGGCATTTAAATTGGCCAGAAAAAGCAGCAAACCTGAGGACTTGGAGAAATTTAGAATTCAGCAGAGGAGGACAAAGGGTTTAATTAGAAGGGGGAAAATAGAGTATGAGAGTAAACTTGCAGGGAACATAAAAACTGACTGCAAAAGCTTCTATAGATATGTGAAGAGAAAAAGATTAGTGAAGACAAACGTAGATCCCTTGCAGTCAGAATCGGGTGAATTTATAATGGGGAACAAAGAAATGGCAGACCAATTGAACAAATACTTTGGTTCTATCTTCACGAAGGAAGACACAAATAAGCTTCTGGAAATACTAGGAGACCGAGGGTCTAGCGAGAAGGAGGAACTGAAGGAAATCCTTATTAGTCAGGAAATTGTATTAGGGAAATTGATGGGACTGAAGGCCGATAAATCCTGATAGTCTGCATCCCAGAGTACTTGAGGAAGTGACCCTAGAAATAGTGGATGCATTGGTGGTCATTTGGAATTTTTTGACGATGTAACCAGTAGAGTGGACAGGGGAAAACCAGTGGATGTGGTGCAATTGGACTTTCAAAAGGCTTTTGACAAGGTCCCACACAAGAGATTGGTTTGCAAAATCAAAGCACCTGGTATTGGGGGTAATGTACTGACGTGGATAGACAGACAGGAAGCAGAGAGTCGGGATTAACGGGTCCTTTTCAGAATGGCAGTGACTAGTGGAGTGCCACAGAACTCAGTGCTGGGACCCCAGCTCTTTACAATATATATTAATGATTTAGATGATGGAATTGAGTGTAATATCCCCAAGTTTGCAGATGACACTAAACTGGGTGGCAGTGTGAGCTGTGAGGAGGACGCTAAGAGGCTGCAGGGTGATTTGGACAGGTGAGGTGAGTGGGCAAATACATGGCAGATGCAGTATAATGTGGATAAATGTGAGGTTATCCACTTTGGGGGCAAAAAGACGAAGGCAGAATATTATCTGAATGGCAGCAGATTAGGAAAAGGGGAGGTGCAGCGAGACCTGGGTGTCATGGTTCATCAGTCATTGAAGGTTGGCATGCAGGTACAGCAGGCGGTGAAGAAGGCAAATGGTATGTTGGCCTTCATAGCAAGGGGATTTGAGTATAGGAGCAGGGAAGTCTTACTGCAGTTGTACAGGGCCTTGGTGAGGCCCCACCTGGAATATTGTGTTCAGTTTTGGTCTCCTAACCTGAGAAGGAACATTCTTGCTATTGAGGGAGTGCAGCGAATGTTCACCAGACTGATTCCAGGGATGGCTGGACTGACATATGAGGAGAGACTGGATCAACTGGGTCTTTATACACTGGAGTTTAGAAGGATGAGAGGGGATCTCAAGAAACATAGAAGATTTTGACTGAACAGGACAGGTTAGATGTGGGAAAAATGTTTCCGATGTTGGGGAAGTCCAGAACCAGGGGACAGTCTTAGGATAAGGGGCAGGCTATTTAGGACTGAGATAAGGAGAAAGTTCTTCACTCAGAGAGTTGTTAACCTGTGGAATTCCCTGCTGCAAAGAGTTGTTGATGCCAGTTCATTGGATATATTCAAGAGGAAGTTAGATATGGCCCTTGCGGCTAAAGGGATCAAGGGGTATGGAGAGAAAGCAGGAAAGGAATACTGAGGGAATGATCAGCCATGATCTTATTGAATGGTGGTGCAGGCTCGAAGGGCTCGGATGACCTATTCCTGCACCGATTTTCTACGTTTCTATGTTTCCAACATTCTATTGACTCTGCATCAATTCCTATGGATTGGAGGGTAGCTAATATAACCCCACTTTTTACAAAAGGAGGGAGAGAGAATTATCGACTAGTTAGCTTGACATCGGTAGTGGGCAAAATGTTGGAATCAGTTATTAAAGATGTAATCGCAGCGCATTTGGAAAGCAGTGACAGGCTCGGTCCAAGTCAGCATGGATTTATGAAAGGGAAATGCTTGACAAATCTTCTAGAATGTTTTGAAGATGTAACTAGCAGAGTGCACCAGGGAGAACCAGTGGATGTGGTGTATTTGGACTTTCAAAAGGCTTTTGACAAGGTCCCACACAAGAGATTAGTGTGCAAACTTAAAGCATATGGTATTGGATGTAATGTATTGACGTGGATAGAGAACTGATTGGCAAACAGGAAGCAAAGAGTAGGAATAAACGGATCCTTTTCAGAATGGCAGGCAGTGACTAGTTGGGTACCGCAAGGTTCAGTGCTGGGATCCCAGCTATTTACAATATACATTAATGATTTAGACGAAGGAATTGAATGTAATGTCTCCAAGTTTGCAGGTGACACTACGCTGGGTGGCTGTGTGAACTGTGAGGAGGATGCTAAAAGACTGCAGAGTAATTTGGACAGGTTAGGTGAGTGGGCAAATGCATGGCAGATGCAGCATAATGTCAATAAATGTGAGGTTATCCACTTCGGTGGCAATAACAGGAAGGTAGAATATTATCTGAATGGTGACAGATTAGGAAAAGGGGAGGTGCAACGAGACCTGGTACATCAGTCATTGAAAGTTGGCATGCAGGTACAGCAGGCGGTGAAGAAGGCAAATGGCATGTTGGCCTTCATAGCGAGAGGATTTGAGTATAGGAGCAGGGAGGTCTTACTGCAGTTGTACAGGGCCTTGGTGAGGCCACACCTGGAATATTGAGTACAGTTTTGGTCTCCTAATCTGAGGAAGGACATTCTTGCTATTGAGGGAGTGCAGCAAAGGTTCACCAGACTGATTCCTGGGATGGCAGGACTGACACATGAAGAAAGACTGGCTTATATTCACTGGAATTTAGAAGAATGAGAGGGACTCTCAATAGAAACATATAAAATTCTGACAGGATTGGACAGGTTAGATGCAGGAAGAATGTTCCCGATGTTGGAAGTCCAGAACCAGGGGTCACAGTCTAAGGGTAAGGGGTAAGCCATTTAGCACCGAGATGAGGAGAAACTTCTTCACTCAGGGAATTGTGAACCTGTGGCATTCTCTACCACAGAACGTTGTTAGGTATATTCAAAAGGGAGTTAGATGTGGTTCTTCCGGCGAAAGGGATCAAGGGGTATGGAGAGAAAGCAGGAATGGGGTACAAAAGTTGCAAAAATGATCAGCCATGATCATATTGAATGGTGGTGCAGGCGCGAAGGGCAGAATGGCCTACTCCTGTACCTATTTTCTATGTTTCTATAACATCACTCAGCTGCTTTATGTGTATACATTGGGCACAGTGCCTGGTTCCCATGTCACTGCTTTTGAAGGGAGGCCCTACCCTTGACTTTATATTTTTTTCCCTATGTAATACTCATACATAGAGCCTTTCCAAGTCTAGTTAGGGACTGGAAATAATGTATAGTTTTCATATAATACCATAAAGACTAACACAATCTTCAGCTTCTGAGATAAAGTAAACCCATGTTTAGTAAATGGGTTTGATCTAACAGCTAATACAGAGTCGTGGTTGCAAGGTGACCAAGGTTGGGAACTAAATGTTCCAGGGTACTTGATGTTTCAAAAAGAAAAGCAGAATGGTAAAGAACGGGGGTAGCCTGATAATAAAGGATAACATTACAGTGGAGAGAAAGGATCTCGGCTCGGAAGATCAGGAAGAATCAGTATGGGTGGAGATAAGGAATAATAAGGGGCAGAAAACACTGGTGGGATTAGTATGTAGACCCCCTAACAGTAGCTATACCATTGGACAGAATATTAATCAAGAAATAGTAGGAGTTTGTAACAAAGGTAATGCAATAATTGTGGGGACTTTAATCTTCATATGGACTGGACAAATCAAATTGGCAAAGGTAGTCTGGAGGACGAGTTCATGGAATGCATTCAGGACAGTTTCCTGGAACAATACGTCATGGAACCAACCAGGGAACAGGCCATTTTAGATCTTGTATTGTGTAATGAGACAGGGTTAATTAGCAATGTCATAATAAAGGATCCTCTGGGGAAAAGGATCATAGTGCGAAAGAATTTCATATTATGTTTTGAGAGTGACTTGCTTAACTCTGAAACTAGAGTCTTAAAAGGTTTGGTAGTAGATAAGCAGTGGCTAGCATTTAAAGAAATATTTCATAATTCTCAACAAAAATACATTCCATTGAGAAACAAAAACTCCACAGGAAAAGTGATCCATCCATGGCTAACTAAAGAAGTTAAGGATAGCGTTAGATTGAAAGAAGAAGCTTATAATGTTTTGAAGAATAGTAGTAAGCCTGAGAATTGGGAGAGTTTCAGAAACCAACAAAGGGTGATGAAAAAATTGATAAAAAGGGAGAAAATAGACTGAGAGAAAACTAGCAAGAAATATAAAAACAGATTGTAAGAGTTTCTACAAGTATGTAAAAAGGAAGAGAATAGCAAAAGGTTCCTTAGAGGCTGAGGCAGGAGAAATTATTATGGGTAATAATGAAATGGCAGAAACGTTAAACAAATATTTTGTAGCTGTCTTTACATTAGAAGACGTAAAAAGCATACGTAAAATGGTAGGGAACCAAGGGTCTAATGAGGGTGAAGAACTAAATGTAATTAATATAAGTAGAGAAAAAATACTCGAGAAACTAATGGGACTAAAAGCCGATAAATCCCCTGGACTTGACGGCCTATATCCTCGGGTTCTAAAAGAGATCGTGGATGCATTGGTTTTAATCTTTCAAAATTCCATAGATTCTAGAACAGTCCCAGCGGATTGGAAGGTAGCAAATGTAACACGCTATTCAAGAAAGGAGAGAGAAAACATGGAACTACAGGCCTGTTAGCCTGACATCAGTCATCGGGAAAATGCTGGAATCCATTGTTAAGGAAATGGTATCAGGGCACTTAGAAAATCATAACAAGATTAGTCAGAGTCAACATGGTTTTATGAAAGGGAAATCGTATTTGACAAATTTATTAGAGTTTTTTGAGGATGTAACTAGCAGAGTAGATAAAGGGGAACCAGTGGATGCAGTATATTTGGATTTCCAAAAGGCTTTCGATAAGGTGCCACATAAAAGGTTATAATACAAGATAAGGGATTATGGGATTGGAGGAAATGTATTAGCATAGATAGAGGATTGGTTAACAGACAGAAAACAGAGTAGTGATAAACGGATCTTTTTCAGGTTGACAGGCTGTAACTAATGGGGTGCCGCAAGGATCAGTGCCGTGGCCTCAGCTATTTACAATCTATATTAATGACCTAGATGAAGGGACCAAGTGTAATGTATCCAAGTTTGCTGACGGTACAAAGTTAGGTGGGACAGTAAGCTGTGAGATGAACACAAAGCATCTGAAAAGGTGTTGTGTATGCAATAACTCAATAGACTGAACACTGTAAACTCCGAACAGGTACAAACCTGGCTCTACTTTATTAAGACCCAAAGTGATTACATTACAAGATGCCTAGCCTTTTATACCTGGGCCACACACACGTGTGCACAGCCCAATGACCTCCGACAGTGGCGCCACCTGGTGGCTAGTAAACCAAGCATACATAAATGACAAAAGGAATAGAGATAGACTAAGTGAGTGGGCAGTAAGGTGGTAGATTGAGTATAATGTAGGGAAATGTGAGGTTATTCACTTTGGTAGGAAGAATAGAAAAACAGAATCTTTTTTTAAATGGTGAGAAACTTTTAAATGTTGGTATTCAGAGATTTGGATGTCCTTGTGCATGAAACACAGAAAGCTAGCATGCAGGTGCAGCAAGCAATAACAACAACTTGTATTTATATAGCACCTTTCATGTAGTGAAGTGTCCCAATGCGCTTCACAGGAGTATTATAAGGTAAAACAATTTGAAACCGAGCCGCATGAGCCGACCAAAAGAGGTAGGTTTTAAGGAGCATCTTGAAGGAGGAAAGACAGGTAGAGATGCGGAAAGGTTTAGGTCGGGACTTCCAGTGCTTGGGGCCTAGGCAACAGAAGCCACAGCCACCAATGGTTGAGTGATTATATTCAGGGATGCTCAAGAGGGCAGAAATTAGAGGAGCGCAGACATCTCGGGGGCAGCGGGGGGGCGGGGTGGGGAAATGTGGGGCTTGAGATTTGTGAGATGGGGAGAGATTTGAAAATGAGGATAAGAATTTTTAAATCGAGGCGTTGCTTAACTGGAAGCCAATGTAGGTCAGCGAGCACTGGAGTGATGGGTGAGCGGGACTTTGTGCAAGTTAGGACATGGACAGCCGAGTTTTGGATCACTTCTAGTTTACATAGGGTAGAATCTGGGGGAGGCCAACCAGAAGTGCATTGGAATAGTCAAGTCTAGAGGTAACAAAGGCATGGATGAGGGCTTCAGCAGCTGATGAGCTGAGGCAAAGGCGGAGACAGGCAATGTTACGCAGGTGGAAATAGGCGGTCTAAGTTATGCTGCAGATATGTGGTCGAAAGTTCATTTCAGGGTCAAATATGACACCAGGTTGCAAACAGCTTGGTTCAGCCTCAAACAGAAGTTGGGGAGAGAGATGGAGTCAGTGGCTAGGGAACGGAGATTGTGGGGGGGACCGAAATGGCTTTGGGTCTTCCCAATATTCAGTTGGAGAAAATTTCTGCTCATCCAGAACTGATGTCGGACAAGCAGTCTGACAATTTAGAGACTGGAGGGATCGAGAGAAGTGGTATTGAGGTACATAAACATAAGAACATAAGAAATAGGAGCAGGAGTAGACCACACGGCCCCTCGAGCCTGCTCTGCCATTTAATACGATCTTGGCTGATCTGATCATGGACTCGGGTCCATTTCCCTGCCCGCTCCCCATAACCCTTTATTCCCTTATCGGTTAAGAAACTGTCTATCTCTGTCTTAAATTTATTCAATGTCCCAGCTTCCACAGCTCTCTGAGGCAGTGAATTCCACAGATTTACAACCCTCTGAGAAAATAAATTTCTCCTCATCTCAGTTTTAAATGGGGCCTCTTATTCTATGATTATGCACCCTAGTTCTAGTCTCCCCCATCAGTGGAAACATTCTCTCTGCATCCACCTTGTCAAGCCTTCTCATAATCTTATACATTTCGATAAGATCACCTCTCAATCTTCTGAATTCCAATGAGTAGAGGCCCAACCTACTCAACCTTTCTTCATAAGTCAACCTCTTCATCTCCAGAATCAACCTAGTGAACCTTCTCTGAACTGCCTCCAAAGCAAGTATATCCTTTCGTAAATATGCAAACCAAAACTGCACGCAGTATTCCAGGTGTGGCCTCAGCAATACCCTGTGTACCCTGGGATTCATCGCATACATGTGGAAACCGACGCTGTGTTTTCGGATAATGTCGTCAAGGGACAACATGTAGATGAGAAATAGGAGGGGACCAAGGATAGATCCTTGGGGGACACCAGAGGTAACAAAGCAATGGGCGGATTTTGGCAGACAAGTGCAGGACCCGATGGTGCTTTATGTGGTCCAGCCATATCTGGAGTGAATGGCTAAACCAGTTGTCCGCTACATTTAAGTCTGCGTCCGTTGGACTTAAGTGAGCGAAGATCAGGGCTGTAACAAAGGGAACCACCAGGGTGAGAGAGAGTAATGTTTTAACAGGGACTAGGGCATCAAAGATGGTGGTAAGGGTGTGATTGAGCAGATCGGTAGCTGCAGAAATGTCATGGCAAATGGAGGGCCAAAGGCTGGACAGTTGGGAATTCATAAGTGCAGTTGTAAGAGAGTCGGGAGAGAGTTTTTTCCGGGGGGGTGGGGGGACACAGAAGGAGGTAGGGTTGGGGGGGAGATGGAAGGGGGGATGTGGGTGGAGAGCGACACGAGGATGTAGTCAGAGATGGCCTTATCTGCAATTGAGACCATGGGAGTAGCGAGGCCATGAGAGATGGCAAGGTTAAGGGGGGTGACCGTGAATATGGGTTAGTGAGTTTACATGGAGGGAGAGATTAAGGGAGGATAGGAGGCTAGTGAACTCAGCGAGAGAGTATGATGAATTGAGATGGAGGTTGAAATCACCAAGGATGAGAAGTCGTTCGATGCAGAGGGAAGAAAGTAGTGAAGAAATATCGGTAATAAAATATTTCTGATACTTGGGTAGGTGGTAGAGAATGAAAATTTTAAATGAAAGGGGTGGAATAGGGTGAGATGCCCAATGGAGGAGAAATTATCGGAGGAGTAGGGGGACAGACCAAGGTGTGATTTGCTGATGAGAGCCACACCGCCACCACGGCGGTGGAAGGTATAACCAGGCTGGGAGGCTTCATTTAAGGGGAAGGTGTCATTGCCCTTCAACCAGGTTTCCGTCAGGGCCATGATGTCGATGCAATAATCCACGATAAGCTCATGGATGAGAAGGGCCTTGTTTGCAAGCGAACGGACGATCTGGATGGAGATGTGGAGACGGTCGGTGACGGCTGCCCCACTGCCTGCAACCACAGGATCCGCGCTAGAGTGGGGTAAGTTGGAAGACAAAAATGGCATGTTGTCCTTTATTGCTTGGGGGTTGGAGTTTAAGAGTAAGGAAGTCTTGCTACAATTGTAGCATGCCTTGGTGAGACCACACCTGGAGTACTGTGCACATTTTTGGTCACCTTATCTAAGGAATGATATACTTGTCTTGGAAGTGGTGCAACAAAGGTTCACTAGATTAATTCCTGGGATGAGAGTGCTGTCTTATGAAGAGAGATTGTGTAGAATGGGCCTATACTCTCTGGAGTTTAGAAGAATGAGAGGTGACTTCATTGAAAAATACAGGATTCTGAAGGGGATTGACAGGGTAGATGCTGAGAGGTTGTTTCCCCTGGCTGTAGTGTCTAGAACTAGGCGGCACAGTCTCAGGATAAGGGGTAGGCCATTTAAGACAGAGGAGGAATTTCTTCACTCAGGTTTGTGAATCTTTAGAATTCTCTGCCCCAGAGGGGCTGTGGATGCTGAGTCTCTGAATATATTCAAGGCTGAGATAGATAGATTATTGGAGTCGAGGGGAATCGAGGGAAAGTGGAGTTAAGGTTGATGATCAGCCATGATCTTATTGAATGACGGAGCAGGCTTGAGGGGCCATATGGCCTACTCCTGCTCCTATTTCTTATGTTCTTAAGAAAGTGCTCTTGTATTCATTTCAGGAATTCCTTCCCCTCTTTGCCCTTAACACTGTTATTTATCTTATGTAGCTCACCACATTTATTTATTGCAACATGATCCTTAGGAGCCAAGCTTTTTCCATGTTATAACATATTGAATGTTATAGTGAATGCCTTAAAATATTTTAAGGGCTGGATTTTTCACTTATTCTTAGTCAATGAGTAGAAAAGCTATTCTAAATTGTTGTGAAAAGATTGTGAGCCAAGGTCCAGGAGGCTTGTAAATGTAAAGACAGGCATAGATGTTATGTTGAGATCTTTATCACTAAACATGATTAATATTACAGGCCAATGCTAATGTTATTCATCTGCATGCAAAATGTGCAGTGTTTTTATTTACCCCATCTACAGTGAGACATGATATTTGCTGCACAGTGTTGTGGAAGTGACAGGGACTTTATTAAAATAGCCCTGCAGAATGTAACAACAGAATGCCTCTGCCATGACAACATCACCAGGTAACATATTAGTGACAATATGTGCCAGAAACCTGGTTTAATTAGTTTATTAATATTGGCACTATTCTAATTTTGTATTGCCAAATATGTTTTTGAGCATAACCTATTGACATTCGCACAAAGACAAACATTACTGATAAAACGTAAGTAGCCCTTCTAGTGACGATAAAGAAATCTTGCAGCTTTAGTGTATGCTATTTTCTTTGCCACTAGGTGACAGCTGTCCAGAATAGTGGGCAATAGTAAAGGAAGTTTTACGTGCGTCTACTTTGTCATATGCTGACATCTGGTAACCAATATGGAAAATGTTCCATTTACAAGAAATAATATCTCTCAGCTTGATCTACGAGCACCCAAACCAAATGTTTCCAATCTACTTTCGCCTTTTAAACTGTAATCCCACTTCTAGCATTTCTCCCTCCATTTATTTTGTGAACACTGAACAATAACAGTTAAGTACTTCAGCAAAATCTCTATCTTTGACATCATTTCTACATTGTAAATTTTATTGGGCGGACCCCTCTTTGCACCCATTGTTTATTCCTGATGTACTTGAAAGTTTTACTGTTCTGCTTTATGTTTTCCTATTCATTCCTCTTTGCAGCCTTTATCAGTTTCTTGGCATTCCTCAGCCAATCTTTATAGAGCTCTCTATCCTGTTCGTAGAATGGTTATAGCATGGAAGAAGGCCATTCGGCCCATCAAGCCCATGCCGGCTCTATGGAAGTTCACCTCAGCTAGCCCCACTCTCCCGCCCTTTCCCCGTAGCCCTGCAATTTTTTTTCTTTCAGGTACTTATTCAACTCCCTTTTGAAAGCAGTGATTGAGTCTGTCTCCACCACCCTTTCAGGTAGTGCATTCCAGATCCTAACCACTTGCTATGTAAAAAAATGTTTTTCTTATGTCGCCTTTGGTTCTTTTGCCAATCACCTTAAATCTGTGTCCTCTGGTTCTCGACCCTTCTGTCAATGGGAACATTTTCTATCTACTATGTCTAGACCCCTTATGATTTTGAACACCTCTATCAAATCTCCTCTCAATCTTCTCTGCTTGAAGGAGAACAACCCCAGCCTCTTCAGTCTATCCATGTAACTGAAGTCCTTCATCCCTGGAATCATTCTTGTAAATCTTTGCTGCAGGCCTTCACATCCTTCCGAAAGTGCGGTGCCCAGAATTGGACACAATGCTCCAGTTGAGGCTGAACCAGTGTTTTATACAGGTTCAACATAATTTTCACGCTTTTGTACTCTATACCTCTATTCATGAACCCAGGATCCCGTCAGTTCTTTTTACCGCTTTCTCAACTTGCCCTGCCACCTTCGACGATTTGTGCACATATGGACATGTGCACTAGGTCGCTCTGTTCATGTATCCCTTTAGGATTTTACCCTTTAGCTTATATTTTCTCTCCTCATTCTTTCTATCAAAATGTATCACTTCACACTTTTCTGCTTTAAACTTCATCTGCCACGTGTCTGCCCATTCCACTAGCCTGTCTTTGTCCTTTTGAAGTCTATCACTGTCCTCCTCACTGTTCACTATACTTCTAAGTTTTGTGTCATCTGCAAATTTTGAATTATAAGAACATCAGAATTAGGAACAGGAGTAGGCCATTCGGCCCCTTGGCTGATCTTCCACCTCAACTCCACTTTCCTGCACTATCCCCATATCTCTTGATTCCCTTAATATTCCAAAATCTATCGCTCTCTGTCTTAAATATACTCAACGACTGAGCATCCACATCCATAGGGGTAGAGAATTCCACCATCCACTGTGAAGAAATCTCTCCTCATCTCAGTCCTAAATGGCCGACCCCTTATTCTGAGACTTACTCCTGGTTCTAGACTGCCCAGCCAGGGGAAACATTCTCACTGCATCTACCGTCAAGCCCTGTAAGAATTTTGTATGTTTCAATTAAATCATCTCTCATTCTTCTGAACTCTAGAGAATATAGGCCTAGTCTACTCAATCTCTCCTCATAGGACAATGCCCCCCACTGCCCCCCCCCCCCCCACCATCTCAGGAATCAGTCTGGTGAATCTTCGTTGCACTCCCTCTATGGCAAGTATATCCTTCCTTCGGTAAGAAGACTAAAACTGTACACAATACTCCAGGTGCGGTCTCACCAGGGCCCTATATAATTGCAGTAAGATGTTTTTACTCTTTTACTCAAATCCTCTTGTAATAAAGGCCAGCATACCATTTGCTTTCTTAATTGCCTGCTGTCCCTGCATGTTAACGTTCAGTGATTTGTATACAAGGACACCCAGGTACCTCTGAACACCAATATTTCCCAATCTCTCACCATTTAATAAATACTGTTTTTCTATTTTTCCTACCAACTTGGATAACTTCACATTTCTCCACATTATATTCCATTTGCCATGCTCGTGCCCACTCACTTAGCCTGTCTTTATCCCCTTCAGGTCTCTTTGCATCCTCCTCACAACTTGCATCCCCACCTAGCTTTGTATCATCAGCAAACTTGGATATGTTACATTTGGCCCCCTCATCCATATCATCGATAAGATTGTGAATAGCTGAGCCCAAGCACTGATCCTTGCGGTACCCCACGAGTTACAGTCTGCCAACCTGAAAATGACCCGTTTATTCCTACTCTCTGTTTTCTGTCCGTTAATCAATCCTCAGTCCTTGCTAGTATATTACCCTCAATCCCATGAACCCTAATTTTGTTTAATAACTTCTTGTGTGGCACCTTACTGAATGCCTTCTGAAAATTCAAATACACCATATCCACTGGTTTCCCCCTTATATATTCTGCTAGTTACAACCTCAAAACACTCAAAACAGATTTGTCAAACACGATTTCCCTTTCATAAATCTGTGTTGACTCTGCCCAATCCTATTATTATTTTCTAAGTGCCCTGTTACCAAGTCCTTAAAGATAGATTCTAGCCTTTTCACTGCAGATGTCAGGCTAACTGGTCTGTCTCTCTCTCTCTCTCTTTTCTTAAATAGCGGGGTAACATTTGCTACCTTCCAATTCGCGGAATCCTTTCTAGAATCTAGGGAATTTTGGAAGATGACAACCAATGCATCCACTATTTCTATAGCCACCTATTTCAAGACCCTAGGATGTAGGCCATCAGGTCCAGGAGATTTATTGGCTTTCAGTCCCATTAATTTCTCCAGTACTATTTTTTTTACTAATACTAATTTCTTTCAATTCCTCATTCTCGCTAGACCCTTGGTTCTCCACTATTTCTGGGAGGTTTTTTGCATCTTCTTCCGTGAAGACAGGCACAAAGGGCTGGAATTTTGGTCTTCTGCTGCCCCTGTTAGTGCCCTGGAGGGATGGCAATGACGGCGGTAAGTACTTCCACGTGGGTGGCCAACTTCCAGTGCCCTGCCGGGACACGAGGGGGCACGGAGCTTTACCGCCCAAAGATGGCAAGCTGGTGTGTAGTGCCCCTCGTTGTGACACTGGCTCAATATTTGGATTGTGCCCGACTCATAGAGCCCTATCGTGCCCAGGTGGGAATGTCTGTGGAAGCTGGCATTCCAAGCTGTGGCGGCTGCAGTGAGGTAAGTAATGTCGGCCTGAGGTAAGTGTGATTTTGTTTTTTTTGTGGTGGCGTGAGTTATTTGTTGGGAATATTTCTGGAAGTTTTTTTTCAGATTTTTCTTTTTCCCCCCCAAGGCCTCTCTTAAGTCGCTCAGAGGCCGGCTGTTAAGCTCAGGATTTTCACTTGCTCAGCCGGCCTAGTGCCTTAACAGATGTGTGTTACTTCTGTTAAGGCACTCCACTCCCTTAGCACTCCACTTCAAACTCACGGCCCAGCTGATTAATTTTGCAGCGGCAGACACAACCTATTTGCCAGCACAAAATTTACCCCTCTGCCTGGATTAACGCCGTAATAGAAGCGAGACCGAATTTCCACCCCAAAGTATTTGTTTAATTTCTCTGCCATTTCCTCATTCCCCATTATACTTTCTCCTGTCACAGTATGTAAGTGACCCACATTTACAGTCGCTAATCTTTTAATTTTTACATACCTATAGAAGCTTTTACGGTTTTTATGTCTCTCGCTAGTTTATTCTCATATTCTATTTTCCCTTTCTTTGTCCTCTTTCTTGGTCCTCCTTTGCTGAATTTTAAAATTCCTTCCAATCCTCAGGCTTACTGCTCTTTTTGGCAACAATATAAGCCTCTTTTGAACTTCTCTTGTTACCCATGGTTGGACCACTTTTCCTGTATTTGTGCCTTAAAGGAATGTATATTTGTTGGAAATTATGTATTCTTTAAATGCTAGCCATTGTTTGTCTACTGTCATACAATTTAATGTAGTTTCCCAATCTACCTAAGCCAACTCGTCCCTCATACTTAACCTAGTTTGCTTTGTTCAGATTTAAGCCCCTAGTTTCGGATTTAACTAAATCATTTTCAAACTTACAATAAAATTCTTTCATATTGTGTTCATTCTTCCCTAAGTGACCCTTTACTACAAGTTTATTAATTAACCCTTTCTCATTGCACAATACGAGATCTAAAATAGCCTGCTCCCTACTCGGATCCTCAACATACTGATCTAGAAACCGATCTTGTATGCATTCCATGAATTCGTCCTTCACATTTTTACTACAAATTTTGGTTTGCCCCGTCTATGTAGATTAAAGTCCCCCATGATTACCATATTACCCTTGTTACATGCACCTCTAATTTCCTGATATATACTCTGCCCTAGATTACAACTACTGTTTGGGGGCCTATAACAACTCCCACCAATGTTTTCTGCCCCTAGCTGCTTTTTAGCTCCACCCAAATTGATTCTACTTCTTGATTTTTGGAGCTAAGATTCTTTCTCTCAACTGTCTTTATCCCATCCTTTAATATCGGGGATACCCCACCTCCTTTTCCAATTTGCCTATCTCTTCTAAAAGTTAAGTGATCGGTCTTGAATAAAGAGCCAGACTAGATACTGCAAGCTCAAAGTAAGTGTGACCATAGTACTTTATTACAGATCTCAGAGTGCCTCTCCAGCCTGTGAGGTCTCCTTATATACAAGTGCTCCCAAGGGATTGTGGGATCCCTTGGGACTCCAGGGGATAAGCTCTCTGGTGGTTAGACATGGTAATTACAGGTTTACATACATAACAACACTCCTCACCCAAAGTCAATAGTGTAACTATTTACAATGTGAGTCGATCTGGGGCCTTCCTTTCCCTGGTTGATCGTCTCGGTACAAATGCTGGTGTTGGTGAGTCACTTGTTGGGCCTTCGCTGGGCTGCTGCGCAGCTGGCCTTGCTGGACTGCTGGAGGTGATGGGCTCTGGATAGTCCGTAAATCTGAGTTTGGTTTGGTCCAAGTATTTTCTGCAGGTGAGTCCATTTGTGAGTTTGATCACAAACACCCTACTCCCCTCTTTGGCCAAAACAGTGCCAGCAATCCACTTGGGACCTTGTCCATAGTTCAACACAAATACACGATCATTTACTTCAATTTCACGTGACACATTTGTGCGATCATGATGTGTATTCTGTTGAAGCCACCTGCTCTCTACCTGTTTATGTAGGTTAGGGTGGACTTACGAGAGCCTTGTCTTAAGTGCCCTTTTCATCAGCAGTTCAGCAGGAGGGACCCCGATGAGCGAGTGGGGTCTTGTGTGGTAACTAAGCAGGACTCGGGATAAGCGAGTCTGCAGTGAGCCTTCAGTTACCCTTTTCAAGCTCTGCTTGATTGTTTGAACTGCTCGTTCCGCCTGACCGTTGGACGTTGGCTTAAACGGGGCAGACGTGACATGTTTGACCCCATTGCGGGTCATGAATTCCTTGAATTCGGCACTGGTAAAGCACGGCCCATTGTCACTTATAAGGACATCAGGCAGGCTGTGCGTGGCAAACATGATCCGTAGGCTTTCAATGGTGGCAGCAGACGTGCTTGCCGACATTATCACATGTTCAATCCACTTCGAGTAGGCATCTACAACCACTAAAAACATTTTTCCCCATACCCATTCATCTCCTTCACGCAGTAAAGTGTGCAGGGGTTCTAACAAAGTGCTAAGACCCAGTAAGAAGTTACCAAAGTAGTTCAGGAGTCCTAGAAATGACCGCAGCTCCGTCACGTTTTATGGTCTTGGTGCGTTTTTAATTGCCTCCGTCTTCGAATCGGTGGGTCTGATGCCGTCCGCTGCGATTCTTCTCCCCAGGAAACGTAGAAACGTAGAAACATAAAAAATAGGTGCAGGAGTAGGCCATTCGGCCCTTCGAGCCTGCGCCACTATTCAATAAGATCGTGGCTGATCATTCACCTCAGTACCCCTTTCCTGCTTTCTCTCCATATCCCTTTAGTCGTAAGTACCATATCTAACTCCCTCTTGAATATACCCAATGAACTGGCATCAACAACTCTTTGCGGTAGAGAATTTCACAGGTTAACAACTCTCTGAATGAAGAAGTTTCTCCTCATTTCAGTCCTAATCGGCTTACCCTTATCCTTAGACTGTTCCCCTGGTTCTGCACTTCCCCAACATCGGGAACATTCTTCCTGCATCTAACCTGTCCAGTCCCGTCAGAATGCTATATGTTTCTATGAGATCCCCTCTCATCCTTCTAAACTTCAGTGAATACAGGCCCAGCTGATCCAGTCTCTCTTCATATGTCAGTCCTGCCATCCTGGGAATCAGTCTGGTGAACCTTCGCTGCACTCCCTCAATAGCAAGAACATACTTCCTCAGATTAGGAGACCAAAACTGAACATCATGTTCCAGGTGAGGCCTCACCAAGGCCCTGTACAACTGCAGTAAGACCTCCCTGCTCCTATACTCAAATCCCCTAGCTATGAAGACCAGCATGCAATTTGCCGCCTTCATCGCCTGCTGTACCTGCATGCCAACTTTCAGTGATGTACCATGACACCCAGGTCTCGTTGCACCTCCCTTTTTCCTAATCTGCCATTCAGATAATCTGCCTTCGTGTTTTTTCCACCAAAGTGCATAACCTCACATTTATCCACATTATATTGCATCTGCCATGCATTGCCCACTCACCTAACCTGTCCAAGTCACCCTGCAGCCTCTTGGCATCCTCCTCACAGCTCACACCGCCAGTCAGCTTAGTGTCATCTGCAAACTTGGAGATATTACACTCAATTTCTTCATCTAAATCATTGATGTATTGTAAATAGCTGGGGTCCCAGCACTGAGCCCTGCAACACTCCACTAGTCACTGCCTGCCATTCTGAAAAGGACTCTTTAATCCCGACTCTCTGCTTCCTGTCTGCCAACCAGTTCTCTATCCACGTCAATACATTACCCCCAATACCATGTGCCTTAATTTTGCACACTAATCTCTTGTGTGGGACCTTGTCAAAAGCCTTTTGAAAGTCCAAATACACCACATCCGCTGGTTCTCCCTTGTCCACTCTACTAGTTACATCCTCAAAAAACTCTAGAAGACTTGTCAAGCATGATTTCCCTTTCATAAATCCATGCTGACTTGGACCAATCCTGTCACTGCTTTCCAAATGCGCTGCTATTTCATCTTTAATAATTGATTCTAACATTTTCCCCACCACCGATGTCAGGCTAACCGGTCTATAATTGCCTGTTTTCTCTCTCCCTCCTTTTTTAAAAAGTGGTGTTACATTAGCTACCCTCCAGTCCATAGGAACTGATCCAGAGTCGCTAAAACTCCACTTCAGGCACCAGGAAAACGCACATCGAGCGTTTTAGCCTGAGCCCCACACGAGTAAGCTGATTAAGAACCTCCTCCATTTTCTACAGGTGCTCAACGGTGTCCCGACCTGTAACCAAGATGTCGTCCTGGAAGACCACGGTGCGCAGGACCTACTTCAGCAAGCTTTCCAAGTTCCCCTGGAATATCGCCGCGGCCGATCGAATTCCAAACGGGCATCTGTTGTAAGCGAAAAGACCTTTGCGCTTGTTGATGCAGGTGAGACCTTTCGAAGATTCCTCCAGATCCTGCATCATGTAGGCTGAGGTCAAGTCCAGCTTTGTAAACGTTTTCCCTCCCGCCAGCATCGCAAATAGGTCGTCTGCCTTTGGTAGCGGGTATTGATCCTGCAGTGAGAAACGATTGATAGTTACTTTGTAATCACCACAGATTCTGATGGTGCCGCCTCCCGTGAGGACTGGAACAATCGGACTGGCCACTCATTGAATTCGATCGGCGAAATGATGCCCTCTTGTTGCCGCCTGTCCAGCTCGATCTCCACCCTCTCATCATGAAAGGTACCACTCTCGCCTTGTGAAGAATGGGTCGCGCCCCCCCGGAATCAAATGGATCTGCACTTTTGCTGCTTGGAACTTCCCGATGCCTGGTTTGAACAGTGCGGGGAACTTGCTTAGGACCTGGGCACGAGGTGTTGGCGACAGACAAAAGTGCTTGGACATCGTCCCAGTTCCAGCGTATCTTTCCCAGCCAACTCCTGCCGAGCAGCGTGGGACCATCGCCCGGTACCGCCCAGAGTGGTAAATCGTGCACTGCTGCATCGTAGGAGACCTTTATGGTAGCACTGCCAATTACGGCAATCAGTTCCTTTGTGTACGTTCTAAGTTTGGTATGAATGGGAGTCAGGACTGGCCTTGAGGCCTTGTTGCACCACAGTTCGAAAGTCTTTTTACTCATTATGGACTGGCTTGTGCTCGTGTCCAGCTCCATGGACACCCGGAGTCCATTTAATTCAACCTTCAGCATTATCGGGGGACACTTTATCGTAAATGTGTGCACCCCATATACCTCTGCCTCCTCGGTCTGAGGTTCTGGTTCGTCATGATCCACCTCTGCAACATGGTGGTTTGCAGGGTTTGCAGCTTGCCTGCACATACGTTGGAGGTGTCCCATTGTTCCACAGTCCTTGCAAACGTATTCTTTGAAGCGGCATGAATGGAACGGATGATCACCCCCGCAGCGCCAACAAGGTGTTAATTGCCTTGTATTCACCACCCTTGATGGCGGACTCTGAGTCATCTGCGGATGTGCAGCTACAGGCGTGTAAGTCCTGCCGTGTGCATTTCGATTTGAAAACAATGTTACTTTGTTCACAGTACTTGCAGCAGCATTAGTGTGCTGGGAAATTTGTTTAGTATTGTCACTGCTGGAGATAAATGCCTGGGCTATCGCTATGGCTTTACTCAAGGTTGGGATCTCTACAGTCAAAAGTTTGCGAAGTATTACTTCATGGCCAATGCCAAGTACAAAGAAGTCCCTGAGCATATGCTCCAACTGTCCTTCAAATTCACAATGTGCCTGCATGGCGCCTTAGCTCGGCGACGTAGCTCGCCACTTCCTGGCCTTCAGACCTCTTGTACATGCAGAACCGATACTCGTCATCAGAACAGTTTCCTTCGGGTTTAGGTGCTCCTAGACCAGTGTGCACAACTCATTGTACAACTTGTCTGTGTTTTGCTGGAGTGAGCAGGTTTTTCATGAGGCCACATGTTGGTGCCCCGCAAACGGTGAGGAGGATCGCCCTTTGTTTGGCGGTGTTCCTTTCTCCTTCCAGCTCGTTGGCCACGAAGTATTGGTCAAGTCGCTCCACGCAGATTTCCCAATCATCTCCCTCTGAAAATGTCTCCAGGATGCCCACAGTTCTCTGCATTGTTGCGTTGGGGTTCGTCATCTGTATCTCGTCGCCAGTTGTTAGGTCTTGAATAAAAAGCCAGATAGATACTGCAAGCTCAAAGTAAGTGTGACCATCGTCCTTCATTACAGATCTCAGATTGCCTCTCCAGCCTGTAAGGCCTCGTTATGTACAGGTGCTCCCAAGGGATTGTGGGATCCCTTGGGACTCCAGGGGATAAGCCCTCTGGTGGTTAGACATGGTAATTACTGGTTTACATACATAACATTTAGTGTCCTGGAATATTTGGAAATTGTGCCCTGTACACCCACATCCAAGTTATTAATATATATCAAGAAAAGCAGTGGTCCTAGTACTGACCCCTGGGGAACAGCACTGGATACCTTCCACCAGTCTGAAAAACAACTGTTCACCACTACTCTCTGTTTCCTGTCACTTAGCCAATTTCACATCCATGCTGCCACTTCCATTTTATTCCATGGGCTTCAACTTTGCTGGCAAGCCAATTATGTGGCACTTTGTTGAACGCCTTTTGGAAATCCATTACACCATGTCAGCCCCATTGCATTCATCAACCCTCTGTTATCTCATCAAAAAACTCTATCCAGTTAGTTAAACACGATATGTCTTTAACAAATCCATGCTGGCTTTTCTTAATTAATCCACACTTGTCCAAGTGACTGTTAATTTTGTCCCTGATTATTGTTTCTAAAATCTTCCCCACTGCCGATGTTAAACTGACTGGGCTGTAGTTGCTGGGTATATCTTTACACCCTTTTTTGAATAAGGGTGTAACATTTGCAATTCTCCAGTCCTTTGGCACCACCGCCGTTTCTAAGGAGAATTGGAAGATTATGGCCAGTACCTCCGCGATTTCTTCCTTCACTTCCTTCAGCATCCAAGGATGCATCCCATCCGGTCCTGGTGACTTGTTTACTTTAAGTACAGCCAGCCTTTCTAGTACCTCTACTGGGAGCATGATGCTCAGGTTCCTGTTATCGGGGCCCTGGGCTCCAACATACAAAAAAACAATAAGAACACCTTTTATATAGCACCTTTTAATGTAAAAAAATATCTCACTGTCTACCTGGACCTCAGAGTGGAAGTCTTTGTTGTTCATGAATGTTTAGGGATTAAATGTCCACATAGTTTCCAATAATAATGCCCTATACTTTGGGAAATCCTGCAGCGTGGAAGAATTGCACTGCTCTCTTATTCTGTTGTTTTCCCTGGGAAACAAAGCATAACCTAACTTGCTGGGCCAGCAATAGAAAGTGAAATGGGATGAGGTGCAGGATGGGCAGCCAATCTGATAATGCCAGTTTCCAGTCAGGTAGGTTAGGTTAGATATTCCCTATAGCAATCCTGAGATGCAGCAATTAAAGCTATTGACCTTGACTCCAACTGGAAGTGCACTCCTTGTGGTTGAAGTTGGCTGCAGCTTAGCTTCATCATAGGCAGTCCCTCGAAGGGAGGATGACTTGCTTCCACGCCAAAAAGGGATGAGTTCACAGGTGTTTCAATGAAAGACGTAATATTCCAGATCCCGAACCACATCGTGAAGGGTGGAAGATGCCTGTGCTTGAATTTTTTAATGTGTGGTGGCGAGCTAGGTCTTGGTCCAGTGGCAAAGATTACCCAAGACTAACTGGAGACCAGCTCTGCTGCAGAGACCTAGCGCGCACACATATAAAAATAAAACGGGGCAGGTGGTTCAACCGTGGCTAACAAGGGAAATTAAGGCAGAGGCATATAAATTGGCCAGTAAAAGCAGCAAACCTGATGACTGGGAGAAACTTAGAATTCAGCAGAGGAGGACAAAGGGTTTAATTAGGAGGGGGAAAATAAAGTATGAGATGAAGCTTGCCGGGAACATAAAAACTGACTGTAACAGCTTCTATAGATACGTGAAGAGAAAAAGATTAGTGAAGACAAATGTAGGTCCCTTGCAGTCAGATTCAGGTGAATTTATAATGGGGAACAAAGAAATGGCAGACCATTTGAACAAATATTTTGGTTCTGTCTTCGCGAAGGAAGACACAAATAACCTTCCGGAAGTACTTGGGGACCGAAGAACTGAAGGATATCTTTATTAGGCAGGAAATTGTGTTAGGGAAATTGATGGGATTGAAGGCCGATAAATCCCCCGAGCCTGATAGTCTGCATCCCAGAGTACTTAAGGAAGTGACCCGAGAAATAGTGGACGCATTGGTGATCATTTTCCAACAGTCTCTTACTCTGGATCAGTTCCTATGGACTGGAGGGTAGCTAATGTAACACCACTTTTTAAAAAGGGAGGGAGAGAGAAAACGGGTAATTATAGACCGGTTAGCCTGACATCAGTAGTGGGGAAAATGTTGGAATCAATTACTAAAGATGAAATAACATCGCATTTGGAAAACAGTGACAGGATTGGTCCAAGTCAACATGGATTTATGAAAGGGAAATTATGCTTGACAAATCTTCTGGAATTTTTTGAGGATGTGACTAGCAGAGTGGACAAGGGAGAACCAGTGGATGTGGTGTATTTGGACTTTCAAAAGGCTTTTGACAAGGTGCCACACAAGAGATTGGTGTGCAAAATTAAAGCACATGGTATTGGGGATAATGTACTGACATGGATAGAGAACTGGTTGGCAGACAGGAAGCAGAGAGTCGGGATAAACGGGTCCTTTTCAGAATGGCAGGCAGTGACTAGTGGAGTGCTGCAGGGCTCAGTGCTGGGACCCCAGCTATTTACAATATACATTAATGATTTGGATGAGTGAATTGAGTGTAATATCTCCAAGTTTACAGATGACGCTAAAATGAGTGGCAGTGTGAGCTGTGAGGAGGATGCTAAGAGGCTGCAGGGTGCCTTGGACAGGTTAGGTGAGTGGGCAAATGCATGGCAGTTGCAGTATAATATGGATAAATGTGAGGTTATCCACTTTGGGGGCAAAAGCACGAAGGCAGAATATTATCTGAATGGCGGCAGATTAGAAAAAGGGGAGGTGCAACGAGACCTGGGTGTCATGGTACATCAGTCATTGAGAGTTGGCATACAGGTACAGCAGGCGGTGAAGAAGGCAAATGGTATGTTGGCCTTCATAGCTAGGGGTTTTGAGTATAGGAGCAGGGAGGTCTTACTGCAGTTATACAGGGCCTTGGTGAGGCCTCACCTGGAATATTGTGTTCAGTTTTGGTCTCCTAATCTGAGGAAGGACATTCTTGCTATTGAGGAGTGCAGCGAAGGTTCACCAGACTGATTCCCGGGATGGCTGGATTGACATATGAGGAGAGACTGGATCGACTGGGCCTTTATTCACTGGAGTTTAGAAGGATGAGAGGGGATCTCATAGAATCATGTAGAATTCTGACGGGTTCAGACAGGTTAGATGCAGGAAGAATGTTCCCGATGTTGGGGAAGTCCAGAACCAGGGGACATAGTCTAAGGATAAGGGGTAAGCCATTTAGGACTGAGATGAGGAGAAACTTCTTCACTCATAGAGTTGTTAACCTATGGAATTCCCTACGGCAGAGAGTTGTTGATGCCAGTTCGTTGGATATATTCAAGAGGTAATTTAGATGTGGCCCTTACGGCTAAAGGGATCAAGGGGTATGGAGAGAAAGCAGGAAAGGGGTACTGAGGTGAATGATCAGCCATAATCTTCTTGAATGGTGGTGCAGGCTCGAAGGGCCGAATGGCCTACTCCTGCACCTATTTTCTATGTCTATGTTTCTATGTCGCAGTGTGGGCTGGCCCATGCTGCCCCTGGGCCCTCACCTCTTCTGGAGCCCAGATTCACGCCTCTCCTGGGCCCCGGTCACTTCCTTCGATGGACGTTTGCCGCTCCTTCGTCCCTCCTGCTGTGCCTGCCCGCAGTGCAATCAGCGACCTGGCTTCGTAGCCGTTGCCCTCCTGCAGCAGCACGCGCTGCTCCCTGCAGTGGTATGCCGCTGCATGCTGCTCCCTCCAATGGCCTCGGCCTGCTGATGGCGCAGCGTAGCTTACAACAGATTGCATAAATCTTATCACTGCCACCCTGGTGAACCATAAAGGGGAATTTTAGCATGGAGGAATGTGTGGGCTTGGGTGCAGGTGGGGTGTTAAAACCAGAGAAAATGGCAGCAGACTGAGAAGCCAGCTCCAACCCACCAACTTCCACATTTCACTCAAGTATGTTGGGCTGTGTGCACACATCTCACTCGGGAGAGGCGGGTTGTCAATTAACATACGTTAATCGCTCAATTAGAGGATATCTACATACACTTCTGAGTTTAACATCGGGTCCAAGAGTTTCCCAGGGTTCCTGAACCTCACCAGTGAAAAGAAGGTGAGAACACAGCGGCAATTGGGGGGGGGGGGGGGGTTCCAATCAATCTCAGAAATAGGGCAATAAAAACTCAGTACTCAATAACAACAACAACTTGTATTATATAGCACCTTTAACTTAGTAAAACGTCCCAACCAATGTTGCTGGGCAAATGCGCAGTAATCTACAAGGTCCCGCACAAGCTGCTCACAAGCTTTAACATTGGAAATACTGCGCATGCGCAGAAATTTAAAGGGACCACGCATTGAAAGAAACAGGCTGTGTCGAACAAAACGCAGCTTACAGGGAACATTGGTCCCAAGGTGCTTCACAGGAGTGTTATAAAACAAAATTTGACAGTGCTCCACATAATGAGATATTAGGGCAGATGAGTATAAGCTTAGTCAAAGATATAGGTTTTAAGGAGCGTGTTAAAGAACAAAAGCGAGATGAAGAGGTTTAGGATTGGAATTTCAGAGCTTAGGGCCTTGACAGCTGAAGGCACAGCCACCAATGGTGGACTGATTAAAATCAAGAGGCTAGAATTAGAGGAGCGTAGATATCTCGGGGGTTGTGGGGCTGGAGGATACTACAGAGACAAAGCAAATTAGCGAGGGTAGCCTTGAGGAGAGTGATAAGGGAAATGCACCCCCAGCTAATCACATTGCTGCCAGGATACCAGAGATGACCAAGGTTTACTTAGGTTGCACCAGTGGACCCATGTCACCCACGTCATAAGCACTTGTTCCGTCCCCCACCCCCAATACCACCAATACAAAGCAGTCCTGCAAATAACCAACCACCCCTTTCACATCCCCCCATTGGTCCCCGTTAATTCATGTCTGCCCATTCATCAACGAACAAGTTAAAATGCGACTTGCCATCCAGCACCCAAGAATGGACAAGATGGGAAAGTGGTGCTAAATAATATTTATGTAACCTAACAATACAACAGAAACTTAACAACACAACATTTTCTCATACCCCCATGTGCATACCCTTATGCAACTCTTCCTTTTCCTACTATTCCTATGTGGTGCAACACCTGTTGCTTGAGCAGAGGTAGAGGCAGGCTGCTGAGATCCCTGCTCTGCCTGCTGAGATGTTCTTGGCCACCTGTGCAGGGGTAGACTCGGCCATTGGGAAATGAGGAAGCTACTGATTGAGGGGTAGGGTGGCATTTGGTGATGTGGAAGCATTTCCATTCCCACTTCCATGTCCCCTTTTGACATCATCCTTCTCATGGTCCAGCTGCATTTGACTGCTACCACTGTGGTGGTGAGCACTTTGGTGCAGATTCGGGGAGCATTGTAAGACCAAGACTAAGGTATCTGTCATCCTATTTAAAATAGTAGACATGTTGGCATCCAGAGTCTGCACAGCCATGGTCAAGACATGCATGGACTTAGTTGATTACTGCCTTTAATGGTCCATGGAGTTGGCCACACTATCCATGCAAAAAGACATCATTGCAATCCCATGTGATGCTTGAGGCAGACTCCTCCATTCTCTCTGCAATCCTGGTCAGTGATCTTGGAAGTTCTGTCTGTCAGTGCATCGTACATTGTCAGCTGCTGCTCAATAATTCTTTTCATCGACAGCCGCCGGGTACAGCATCTGTGTCCACCTGAACAGAGCTTGAAGAAGGTTGCGTCCTCCGACACAGACTCTCCACTGCTGACCCTGTCACCAACATCTGCTCTTGCTCACTTGTGAAGTGTGAGTCACCAACTCAAAATCCAACTATTGGGCGATGTGGTCCCATCGAAGTGCGATTATCTGAGCTGGTCCATGGTATGCATGAATCCTGTGACGGCATACCCTTAGAAGGACTCAGTTCCTCTGAGGAATTGTCGCCGGTGACTTTCATCAACATCTGATACATGCATGAAGGTCCTATCAGAGATAAAAGACATGAATTAGTCCTGGCAAGGTAAGAATATATTACGTCATCATTGTGAAGATAATCGTATTTTACTCACTGTTGAAATCGAGTCTGTTGTGTATCTGTAAAGCATGCACTCTCATGTTCCGCCATCAGGGAGCGCATCCCCTGAAGTCCCAAAGGATTCCAGCATCCCTTGGGAGCACTGTATATAAGCCGGCCCCTAAGGCCTGTTACTCTGGAATGTCTTAATAAAGACTGAGGTCACTGTTACTTTAACCTCCCTGTGTGCAGTCTCATCTGTGTTAGGAACACAATAACTGGCGACGAGTACACAAATCCAATGCAAAGATGCAGCAAACTGTGGGCATCCTGGAGAAGTTCTCGGAGGGTGAGGACTGGGAAGCCTATGTCGAACGTTAGACCAGTACTTTGTAGCCAACGAGCTGGACGGAGAATGAAGCGCTGCAAAAAGGTCCTCCTCACAGTCTGTGGGGCACCGACCTATAGCCTCATGAAGAATCTTCTGGCTCCGGTGAAACCTACAGATAAGTCACATGAGGAGCTGTGTACACTGGTTCGGGAGCATCTTAACCCGAGGGAGAGCGTGCTGATGGCGAGGTATCGGTTCTATATGTACCGGCGATCTGAAAGTCAGGAAGTGGTGAGCTACGTCGCCGAGCTAAGGTGACTTGCAGGACAATGTGAGTTGATGGCTACCTGGATCAAATGCTCAGAGACTTTTTTGTACTGGGCATTGGCCACGAAACGATCCTACGAAAACTTTTGACTGTAGAGACACTGACCCTCAGTAAGGCCATTGCGATATTCAGGCGTTAATGTCCACCAGTGATAACACCAAACAAATCTCTCAGCACACAAGTGCTAGCAATGTTCATAAATTAACTGGAACTGCGAGCAAAAATGTACAGGGCAGAAACCACGAGTCTGCAACTGCCAGCAGGCCTCAGGTGACCCAGATGACTGAGTCCGCAACAAAGGATGAATGCAAGGCAATTCACACCTTGTTGGCGTTGTGGAGGCTTCCATTCAGCCTATTCATGCTGCTTCAAAGGGTTTGCAAGAGCTGTGGAACAATGGGGCACCTCCAAGCTCTGCAAAACCTGCTAACCACTATGTGGCAGAGGAAGATCGGTCGATGGTGGACCAAAGCAATTTCGAGCCTCAGAGAGAGGAGGCAGATGCTGAAGTACACGGGGTGCGCACATTTTCGACGAAATGTTCACCTATAATGCTAAACGTAAAATTGAATGGCTTACCAATAACCATGGAACTGTGGACATTGGCGCTAGCCAATCCATCATGAGTAAAAAGATGTTTGAGAGACTGTGATGCAACAAGGCACTCAGACCAGCCCTGAGCCCCATCCACACGAAACTGAGAACGTACACCAAAGAGCTTTATCACTGTCCTGGGCAGCACCATGGTCAAGGTCACCTACGAGGGCACGGTGCACGAACTGCCACTCTGCATTGTCCCGGGTGATGGCCCCACACTGCTTGGAAGGAGCTGGCTGGGCAAAATCCGCTGGAACTGGGATGACATCAGAGCGCTATCACATGTCCAGGTTCTTAACAAATTTCCTTCCCTTTTTGAGTCAGGCATTGGAAACTTTTCCGGGGCGAAGGTGCGGATCCACTTGGTCCCAGAGGCACAACCCATTCACCACAAGGCGCGAGCAGTACTTCACGTGATGAGGGAGAGTGGAAATCGAGCTGGACAGTCTGCAATACGAGGGCATCATCTCCCCAGTGGAATTCAGCGAGTGGGCCAGCCCGACTGTTCCAGTACTAAAAAGTGACGGCACGGTCAGGATTTGCGGCAATTATAAAGTAGCTATTAATTGTTTCTCGCTACAGGACCAATACCCACTACCGAAGGCAGACGACCTATTTGCGATGCTGGCAGGAGGCAAGACATTCACCAAGCTCGACCTGACTTCGGCCTACATGACGCAAGAGCTGGAGGAGTCTTCGAAGGGCCTCACCTGCATCAACAGGCACAAGGGACTGTTCATCTACAACAGATGCCTGTTTGCAATTCGGTCGGCTGCAGCGATCTTCCAGAGAAACATAGAAAGCCTACTCTAGTCAGTATCACGCATGGTGGTTTTTCAGGACGACATATTGGTCACGGGTCGGGACACCGTCGAGCACCTACAAAACCTGGAGGAGGTCCTCCAGTGACTGGATCACGCAGGGCTGCGGCTGAAGAGGTCGAAATGCGTCTTCATGGCAACAGAAGTGGAGTTTTTGGGGTGAAAGATCGCGGCGGACGGCATTCGACCCACAGACGTCAAGACAGAGGCTATCAGGAACGCGCCCAGGCCACAGAATGTCACGGAGCTGCGGTCGTTCCTGGGACTCCTCAACTATTTTGCTAAATTCCTACCGGGGTTAAGCACCCTCTTAGAGCCCCTACATGTGTTATTGCGTAAAGGTGAGAACTGGGTATGGGGAAAAAAACAAGTAATTGCTTTTGAGAAAGCAGAAACATTTTATGCTCCAACAAGCTGCTTGTATTGTATAACCCATGTAAAAGACTCGTGCTAGCATGTGATGCGTCGTCGTACGGAGTCGGGTGTGTGTTACAACAAGCTAACGTTGCGGGGACGTTGCAACCTGTCGCCTATGCTTCCAGGAGCTTGTCTAAGGCCGAGAGGGCCGACAGCATGATTGAGAAAGAGGCATTAGCGTGTGTGTTCGGGGTAAAGAAAATGCTTCAATACCTGTTTGGCCTCAAATTTGAGGTGAAACCAATCACAAGCCCCTCATATCCCTATTCGCTGAAATCAAGGGGATAAATACTAATGCCTCAGCCCACATACAAAGGTGGGCACTCGCGCTATCAGTGTATAACTATACCATCCGCCACCGGCCAGGCACCGAGAACTGTGCGGATGCTTTCAGTTGGCTACCATTGCCCACCACGGGGGTGGAAATGGCGCAGCCTGCAAACTTGTTGATGGTGGCGCAGCCCGCAGACTTGTTGATGGTCATGGAAGCATTTGAAAATGATAAATCACCTGTCACGGCCCACCAGATTAGGACTTGGACCAGCCAAGATCCTCTGCTGTCCCTAGTAAAAAAACTGTGTACTGCATGGGAGCTGGGCCAGCATCCCCGTTGAAATGCAAGAGCTAATCAAGCCGTTCCAGCAGCGAAAGAACGAGCTGTCCATTCAGACAGACTGCCTGTTGTGGGGTAACCGCGCAGTGCTAACCAAAAAGGGGAGGGAGACGTTCATCTCAGATTTCCACAGCACACACCTGGGTATAGTAATGATGAAAGCGATAGTCAGATCCCACGTGTGGTGGCCCGGTATCGACTCTGACTTAGAGTCCTGTGTACGGCAATGCAGCGTGTGTACTCAGTTGAGCAACGCGACCAGAGAGGCCCCGCTAAGTTTGTGGTCCTGGCCCTCCAGACCATGGTCAAGGATCCATGTCGACTAGGCGGGCCCATTTCTCGGTAAAATGTTCCTGATGGTGGTGGATGCTTTTTCAAAATGGATTGAATGTGAAATAATGTCGGGAAGCACTGCCACCGCCACCATTGAAAACCTGAGGGCCATGTTTGCCACCCACGGCCTGCCTGACAAACTGGTCAGTGACAATGGGCCATGTTTCACCAGTGCCGAATTTAAAGAATTTATGACCCGCAATGCGATCAAACATGTCACCTCGGCCCCAATTAAACCAGCCTCCAATGGGCAGGCAGAGCGGGCAGTACAAACAATCAAACAGAGCCTTAAACGAGTCACAGAAGGCTCACTCCAAACCCGCCTGTCACGAGTACTGATCAGCTACCGCAATAGACCCCAATCGCTCACAGGGGTGCCCCCGGCTGAGCTACTCATGAAAAGGACACTTAAAAGCAGACTCTTGCTGGTTCACCCCAACCTGCATGATCAGGTAGAGAGCAGGCAGCAGCAACAAAACGTAAACGATGGTCGCGCCACTGTGTCACGGGAAATTGATCTGAATGACTCTGAGTATGTACTAAACTATGGACATGGTCCTAAGTGGATCGCGGGCACGGTGATAGCTAAAGAAGGGAATAGGGTGTTTGTAGTCAAACTGGACAATGATCAAATTTGCAGAAAGCACCTGGACCAAACGAGGCTGCGGTTCACAGACTGCCCTGAAGAACCCACAGCAGATACCACCTTTTTCGAGCCCACAACACACACCCAAAGGATCAACGACACCACACCGAACCAGGAAATCGAACCCATCACGCCCAACAGCCCAGCAAGGCCGGGCTCACCCAGCAGCCCTGCAGGGCCAACAATACGCCAGGCAACACACCAGAACAGACATTTGTACCGAAGCGGTCCACCAGGAAAAGAAAGGCTCCCGACCGCCTCACCTTGTAAATAGTTTTCACTTTGACTTTGGCAGGGGAGTGATGTTGTGTATCTGTAAAGCATGCATTCCCATGTTCCGCCACCAGGGAGCGCATCCCCTGAAGTCCCAAGAGATCCCAGCATCCCTTGGGAGCACTGTATATAAGCTGGACCCTGAGGCCTGTTGCTCACTCTGGAGTGTCTTAATAAAGACTGAGGTCACTGTTACTTTAACGTCCCTGTGTGCAGTCTCATCTGTGTTACGAAGACAACAGAGTTAACATAACTGAGTGCTATATGACATGTGGGTCGCTGATATTTAATTGTGTCACCAGCTAGCTTGGAGCTCCCTGTCTCCCCATCTCTGATGGACAGGGACACCAAAACTCTAATGATTTCCAGTGCCTGCTCCTTTGCGCTTGACAGTTGTGAGATGTTTGGAGGACCAGCTCCAGTTGTCTCCCTCTCCCTCATGTTCTGTGTTCTCTTCTCCTGCAACAAAGGAAAGAACATACCTATGAGTGAGGGTAATGGCATGTGTTCACATGAAGATATAGTGCATTTGGTGAGGGTGAGTATCCGGGAGAGGCATGAAATTGCATAAGGTTGAGGGTGAGTAGCAGTGATGGATGGATAGATGGGGATGTGAGGAAGTGCATAGACAGAGAATGATGGATAAGCGTGCAAGGTAAGTTGATGTAAGGAGTGATGTGATAGCGTAGGCTTGAGAAGGCAGAGTGAGGGGTTGGGATGATGCGCACAGCAGGATGTATGTGAATGTGCAACTGCACTCACCTCTCCTGACCTGGTTCGGTCATTAAAGCACTGCATCCAGGAGAGTGGCACTATGTTCCTGCTGCTCACTTCCTGGGCAACCTCCAACCACACATTCTTCATTTCTGCCACTGGTTTTCTCCTACCCTTGCTGGGGAATAGTATGCCCCTCTGGCTCTTCACAGCCCCCAGCAGCACATTAAGGGAGGCATCAGTGAACCAGGGAGCATCCTTTGAATGTCTTGAATCTGTTGTTGAAGTTGATCCTCTATTACCTCCAACTCCTCCAAATTACATCTTCGGTTGGCACTTTAAATGCTGGAGTTGCGATTACGTCATGTGGGTCGTCATCACGCCCGCTGCCACGGTTTGGACAGCAAACCTAGAAGAAAAATTATAATGAGGTGGCTGAAATAAAAAGCCACTAACCGAAGCGCTAAACTTACTTTTGGGTTTCCCATGCGATATCAGACCCCCCCCCCCCCCACCTCACATTATTTTCCCCACTCCCAGCTCATCTCCCCGTTAATATTGGTCCGTGGGGTTAGATTTTACATTTTTGTGCTTATCGCCCAAAAATGGGCGTTATTTCCGGCGTGGGCGGTAAAAATGGGTTGTCAGATCGCTGGCTTCTCGCCCATTTTCAAAGCACCTAGTCTCCATTTTTTAAAATGGGCGTAACCGCGAGCAATATGAAATGGCCGATAGCGTTAAATCTCGCTGGCCTTCTGCCGTAAAGTGTCGCCGTCCTTAGCAACGGCATGGCATCGCTCGATTCCTGCGATTCAGGAGGTCAAAGGTCATCATGACATGCGCAGAAGAGTAGACAGAGAGAGGGAGATGAGAGGGACTGAAGGCGTGTCTTGGTTTGGTGTGGCTGCTTCGGGAAGAAGGAGGGAGACTTTAGAGCTTCACAGGAAATAGGGAAACAAAAATTAGCTGTTACCAGCCACATATTTGGCCTGTAATGGAGAAGAGGAGAAGACATCACAGCACGCTGTGGAGACTGATGCTGGAGAGAGCAGTGAGCTGGAAGAGGAGCACATTGGAGGGCGCAAAAGAGCAAGGAGGTTCTCGGATGAGGCAAATGCCTCCTTCCTGTAGGAGGTCGAGTTACGCTGGGGTGATTTGTCACAGGGAGGGTATGGGAAGCCCACTCCAAAGACCGACCAGAAGATATGAACTGAGATAGCAGAGGCGGTCTCGTCGGCGACCAACGAGGTGCATGAGGGCAACTAATGCCGCAAACGATAGAACGACCTTGTGGGATCCGCAAGAGTAAGTATTTCATTGATTTACATGTACTTATGTATTTATATAATTTGATTTGTAACAGTCATAAGTGACTATCAGCAGATGTGAGGTCTTCCACTTTTACCGGGAATGTTGTACTCAAAGCCTGCGGTCACGGTGCACATCTTTAGGTAAAGAATGATAATTATCATAATAAGCATGATTACATCTGTCGGTTATGTGTTGTATCAGTCTCTGTGACAGTACCTAGCAATTATATCACGCAATGATCTCATGCCATGTCGTCCTGTCACCTTTTACAGAAGAAGCTATCTCCATCTGGGTGTATGCAATTTGTTGTATGGGGGGAGGGGACCACCCTCCTGCTTTGCCTTTTTATTCTGTGTTGCTGGACATGTTAAACATTTAATTGATGTAAATGGTGGAAAAAATAGGGTGTGGGCGGCAGTTGGCTGTTGTTGCCTGTGATATTTATGATTTCAGACCAATGTTGGTATAACATTTTTTTAATTGAATGTATCCTTGTTGCGCATTGTCTCAGATAGCTGGACCGTTACGCACTGGTGATTCCTTAACATGAAAGGATTAAATAAAACGTAAGCAATCAACGTAAACTTTAACTGGCATCAAGGTGATGGGCACCATTGATGTCTGAGCTTCACACACACAGCAGTGTGTCAGCGTTGTCATTCACATCAACGTTCTTTCAGGCAAATCATTCAGCTATCAGCTCCTCACGTAAGAGTCTTGCAGCTATGTAGCCACCACGGGCCCTTTCCTGCGGTCTGGAGGGGGACGTGGGCATGGTTGCATAGCCAGCCTGATTGTCTGGCCCTAGGTCAGCATCCAGCCCCTCGTCCTCCTCTTCCTCTCTCTCCTGAGGTGGAGCATCAGTCCCTTCTGGCAATTCTTGTCCCCTCTTGATAGCCAGGTTGTGCAACATGGAGCACACGACCACGAATTTACCTACTTGTTCAGCGTTGTAATGTAGCTCCCCTCCTGAGTGGTCCAGGCATTTGAAGCGCTGCTTAAGCACAGTTATTGTTTTATGGACCACATTGTGTGTGTCTCTGTGGCTCCGGTTGTATCACTTCTCTGCCTCGATGTGGGAGTCATGCAGCGGGGTCATCAGCCAGGTGGCTAGGCCATATCGGTTATCACCAAGCATCCAGCATTGTCCTTGTGGCTGACCTTTAAAGATGTCAGAGACAGCGCTTTCACGCAGGATGTTAGCCTCATCGAAGGTGCCCGAACATTTGGAATTCACTGCCAGTATGATCTGGTTGTGGTCGACAACTAGTTGGACCTTCAGGGAGTGAAAATTCTTTCTGTCATGAAAACGCTCCGGGTCCTGAGAAGATGGCCGCATGGCAATGTGAGTGCACTGTATAGCTCCCTACACCCTGGGGAACTTAGTAATGCGGTAGAATGCTCCAGCCCTGTCAGTCTGAGCCTCCGTGGTCATGGGGAAGCTGATAAAGTCCATCCTTCTCACGTACAGGGCTTCCGTGACCTGTCTAATGCAGCGATGGGTTGCATGGTGAGACAGAGGGCAAATCTCAACCGCGGAGGCCCGAAAGGAACCGGACGCCTAGAAAGACAGTGCTGTGGTGACCTTGACCTTGGCCGACACTGATGTCCTGATGGCAGGCTGCATATCTGGCCTGATGAGCTCACATATTTCATTGATCACCACCTTGTGGAAGTGCAGTCTCTGACGGCAGGTGTGGTCGGACACGTCGAGGTAAGACCTCTTTTCCCTGTACGTGCGGAGTGTGTATGGTCACGCCCTCCTCCTCATTCTTGCATGTCTTAAATTAGGGACATAATGATGCGCATCACACATTGAGTCATCTGCACTCTGCAGCATCTGCGTATTAATCGATGCAGGCCCCATTGCAATGAAAGTATAATAGCGATTGATCAAAAGCAATAATTTCCTCACTAAAATACACCTAGAGTAAACCCCTAATAGTCCAAAGTCAGAAAATATGTCTGTTGAGATGGTCACTTCACCTGAGAAGAACTCCAGAATCAATGCAAACTCCCCCGAAGTTGAAGCAGCCTTTTGAATGAAGCGACCTGCGATTTTAAAAATGGCAGCCACACCGCTGGCTTTAGTTCAGAACAGTTCCACTTTTTGTGGGCGTTTTTTTCAGAGAGCGATATTGTGGGCAATATTTGTCTGAGGTGGTGAAAGTTTTGGGCGGTCTCCTGGGTGTTAGTTTCGCCAACTGTGGTTTTTACGACAAAATAAAGTGGGCGGTCGGTATTATTGAATCTCGCCGTTAATTCCATGCAGAAAGTAATGCTGGGCGATATTATGGGCGTTGATTTTGCTCACTCTGATGATTCCGCCCAAAAACAGTGGGCGAGCGGTAATATTTTTTCCCGGCGTTAAGCACGTGGGGAAAGTAACGCTCGTCGATAAGTTTCCGAAAAATGCCCGTCAGTTTCCATTTTGTGCCAAAATGGCCGATATATGGGCGTTGCATGTCATTTCAGCATTAAAATGGATGATAAGAGGGCGTTATGCATGGCACAATAATGGAGATTCTAGCCTGTGGTCTTTGAAGGTATTTCTCTTTGGAATTCCCATGTACTTGTACCTAAATATGTAAACTTGGCTCAGTGGCTAATACCAGGTGCAGTATCCTGTGCAGATTAACCAACTCCTGTGCAGATTAACTAAAATAACATGACTTCATTCATCTTCTATTGCTTCCTAGATAGAGGAGCATTGAAGGCAATACCCATTTTGACAATTTTGGTTGTAGCAATCAAAATTTTAACAGCTCACCTTTAAGAAGCCACTTCCTGAAAACGATGAACATGACTCGCCTTTAATGCCCATATTATAGGGCATCCCAGGAGATTTATTTGTTTTGAGCTCAGGTGGCCTGTCAACAACTTTCACTTCATTTATGGTTGATTATACTGAGGATATCTTTGTTTGAAGAGGGTGGGGGCTGAAGTGGATTGCCCCCCAAAAACAGGCACGGGGATCGTGATGCATGATTATCCCGTGCTCATTCAGTGTAATGCAAGCAGCACGCCAACTTTGTTGCCGCTTTTCGTTGGCTGCACGCAAGAGGCCCAATATTGTTACTTGCTACCACTACTTAATGCTAGCCTGCATCTCTTAAAGGCAAGGTGCATTGTGGCTGCTGGAGGTGCTGAGATCACTGGGAATAGTGCTGTGCCACAAGCAACAATGGCTAATCGTGGGAGAGAATGTGCACTAAGGCTTTCCGACGCTGCTCTAGAGGTGAAAAGGAGGAGGGATATCCTGTATCCACAGGGGGGGCAGGGAGGCCCTCCTGACACACGATGAGAAGGCAGTGGGGACAAATAGCTGTGGAGGTCAATGCCAGGTGTTCAGACCCAAGGACCTGGATGCAGTGCCGCAAGAAGTTTAATGTCCTCACACGCGTGGTCAAGGTCAATGAATGCATCTTCAAATGCCGTATCCTACCAACTGCACCACTGGCCTGAGCCACTGCTCAATTCACCACACCCACCACTCACCTATCAACAATCTCTATCATTACTCATACCTCACATTCATATGCTTCACCTCACCCTTATAAATTTAGCACTGTTGCAAGCCTCACATCCACATCTCACACCTTGCACATACTACCAGCTATTAAACCACATCACCCAAACAAATTGCAGGACACTTACTGATACACTTCCCTTGCAGGAGAAGGTAGCGCACAGCAGGAGCTAACCGGAGGGAGAGACGTGCACCTGCATGTTTTAACCCCCCATGGAGGAGACAGTATTGGCCATTGTGGGAAGAGCCATTGCAGAGGCCATGGCTACTTACTGGGCTGAATCCATTGAAAATGACGGTATCCTCATACCTAATCCTCCTTCTCATATGCCACTTCCCTCTCATCCCACAATCTCTTCTAGCTTATAAGCTGCAGATGGTGTAAGCATGCAATTCTTACTTTACGCTATCTCCACACCACAACCTTACCCTTGTCTCTTTTTCCTGTCAGATAGCAAAGAACTGCAACCTGCTCAGGCAGTGGAGGAAGACCAAGACGACAGTGATGATGAAGACACACTGTCACTCGATTTCACACTTGCAGCCACCAGTTCAGATACTGACACTGCACATAATTTAGAGGATAAGCATAGAGGCGGGATCTGCACATGGTGAGACACTGGGCACAAGTGCGCTGCAGCCAGGACAGGAGGCAAGGATAGCGCATGTGCCAGCTCACTGGAGGATGAGGTCGCACACGGGTTCTACTGCAGAGGATTCAGATAAGGACTTCGATGGATCAGACTACAGAAAAAGGCTGATGGGTGTACACAACAAAATGCTTGGTGCATTGGGAAGACTGCCAAAAAGCCTGCGTTCAATGTCAAGGAGCAGGGAAGAGTCCAGCATTAATTTGGCACAGGGCTTACTGCAAAGCTTGGAGCCTATCCTTTCCAGCATGGAACTAGTGGCTCCAACACCAGTTCAGATACTTGTGGAACCAATCATGCTGCAATGCCTGATGGCCAATGTCTCAGCTTCCATTGCCGCACAAGCAGCTTCCACCAAAAGTCTGAGTGCAGCAGTGCAATCTCATATTGCTGTCATGCAACCTTAGCTTGCTGCCATGTAATCTCAGACTGCTGCTATCATGGCTCTGGATACCAGTATTCAAAGAGGCTTGCAGGGTGTCACAGCAGTCCAACAATCTCCTCCAGCAGCTTACTAGGATTGCTGAGGCGCTGCCCTGAGGGAGCGGTAATGGCTCCGTGGAGCACGAACCTGCTGTCCTCTCTCAGGATGCCAGCATTTGTATTCCCACTCCGGCACTCCGCCAGTGCCCTTGCTGTTGCCTGTCAGCCAGCCCAGACTGCTGCTGCTCATGCCAAGATGGTGCATTCTGAAGCTGGGCTAAGCCCAGAGATGCTCAAGATCCAAGGCCATCTGCAGTCTTCTCTACTGAAAGTCAGCAGCATTCTACCATCCATGCTGTAGCTACTGGGGTAGCATTTCGTAGGAGCACTAGGACAGGCAAAGGCACACGGAAGACATCAACTAAGGGAATGCACAAGGGTAATTAGTTTCATTTTGTATACAATATGGCATGATTTAATTTCTAAATATGGTTTGGAATGTGTATTTTGTGTTGAGTTTTATTTTTGCGTTGTGGCCAAGAGGACGATGTGATGGTCAATGACAGAGGGAAGGTAAGAAGTGTGGGATTGTTGGTGAATGGGGAATTGGGGTTGAAGTTACTGGTATTGCACTGGAATTAGTTCTTCATATACAGCCACGCAGAAAAAGGCTGTCTAAGTTGCAGCCTTTCCTACCTCTTCCTCCTCCTCCTCCTCATGCTCCTGTTCCTCAGCTTCTTGTCTGATAGGTAGTGGCAAGGGCTGTTCCCTCATGATGGCAAGGTTGTGCAGCGGCAGCATATCACCACAAATCTTGAGACTCGCTCAGCCGAGTACTACAGGGCTCCTCCAGAGCGGTCCATGCAGCAGAATCGTTGCTTCAGCATGCCAATGGTCTGTTATTTCAGATTTCTTGGAGCAGAATGGCTCTCATTGTATGCATGCTACGCATGTGTGCTTGGGTTGCGAACCGGATTCATGAGCCATAACGTCAGTGGATAGCCTTTGTCGCCCTTTTGGTTTGCCGTGGTGACTGAAATACAACTGGGACATCGGACTGCCACAGAATTAATGCATCATGACTGCCGCCAGGATACTGGGCATTGACCTACATGATGCTCTGCCTATGGTCACACATTAGCTGCACAGAGAGAATGGAATCCCTTTCAGTTCAGGTACATTTCAGAGTTGACATGTGGCGCACGCAAAGCAATGTGCATGCAGTCAATGGCACCCTGCACCATGGAGAAGCCTGCAATCCTTGCAAATCCTCGAGCTCACTCAGCCTGCTTCCCTCTGGCAATAGGAAATGAAATGAAGTTACCTCTCTTTGAATAGCGAGCTGCAATGATCTCCCTTATGCAACACTGCATGGCAAACTGTGAGGTGTTGCTAATATCTCCAGCACCAGCCTGGAAGGAGCCAGACGCGTAAAGGTTCATAGCCATGGTCACCTTCACAGCCACTGGCAATGCAGTACTTGCCCTGCTCTGAGATTGGAGTTATAGCTGCAGCAGTTGGCAGATTTCAGTGACAAACTCCTTAGAGAAGCGCAGACATCTCAAACATTGGTCGTCGCTGAGGTTCAGGTAGGTGAATTTCTCCCTGAACACCTGAGTAGAATAGCCTCCAGCTGAGAGCCCTTCTCTTCCTCCCTCTTCTAGCAGCTTGTCCTGCTCTGCGTGATCTCTGCTCATTCTCTCAGTCATGTTCGATTCCAAGAGGAAAGACTACGAGTGCACCCATATCTGGGAACAACTGGTTTGTGCAGAAGCGTTGAAGTCATGAAAGTTGATGATCCTTTTAAATAGCTTTGCTGGGGGGAATGTTCCCTATAAGTTTTTTTGGCGCGGGCCATTCAAAATACCATGTATGTACGGGGGTTTTCATATTCTAAATCCGGCTGCGTGGGAGCCTTGGAGCACCACGTGGCCACGCAACTTATAGGGAACATTCGTGGGGGTTCCTTCATGCTGCTGAACGCTTGTTCAGCTGTGCACAGTTAATAGAGGACATTGGCTTGAGCTGGCATCTCCAAAGTGGCAGCACTGGCATCAAATCAGCGTTGCACGCTGATTGACGTCATGATCTGCTTTCTCTGCATACTTCCGATAGACATTAAGAGCTAGAAATTGCGTCGCACCCTGTGTGGGACGATAACTTCTGCAGCGCAAGAGTATCGCCGGGCGAAAAATATTTGCAGCTGATGGATACTTCCACTTTAGCGCTCCAAGAGGGTAGTGAAGTGCTAAATCAAGCGCTACCATTTCCCTTAGAGTGCTAAAGGGAGTGAGAGGGGTGGTATCGGCAGAGCGCTGAGCAATGTTCAGTGCAGCGCTGCTGTCTGTACAGGCTCCTTCCCTCCCTTAAAGGGAAGGGCCAATGTGGGGGTGAATGAGTTTTCATGCTGCCTATGTTGGGCCACGTCACCTGCACTACGTGCATAGCAGCCCAAAGCACTCTAGGAGAGTGCTGGGCTGAGCAATTGCTGAGGCTAAGGAAATCAGGAGGCACCAGAATGGGGAGATAAATACATTTTGCCTTACCTGACCACTACTGCCTTTAATTAGCACTTTCCAAGCAGCCAGTCGAGGTGACAATGCCTCCTGCAGCTGCTGTTGTTGATGCCCAGCGATGCTGCAAGGGGCGGGAACGAATATCACATCTGGGCTAGTAACGGGGCGCTGCGCACCGGATGATGTCATGATCTCTGGGGTACAAAAGAGCGAGGCGGTAAGTGTTAGCGCCTGCGTAAAACCGCCTGGGTAGTTTGCTAGCGTCGGTGATTTCACCGTGCCCTGTCGGTAGCCCCTTCGTGCCCCGTTACTGCCCCCGCAGGCTTTAATGGGAGGCACAAACCAGGCCAATTTCTCTCCCTAAGTGTGTGTGCACTAACCCATTTACCAATATGGTGCCAGTGCGCTTCGCATCAGAAATGTGTGTGCTGCGATCGCCATTTTGGAACCCTATGGGGCCTCAGCACACCCCTGGCGTGTTGCTCGCGTCTTCCCTTGTGAATACTTGGAAGAAGTAATCATTCAGAATATTTGTTACTTTGTGCTGTTTTGAATCCAGTTGTATCTTTTATGGTTTTCACCTTTTCTCTGACCTCTTGTAATATGGCACTGAATTTTCTTTTACTCTTAAGCTTAACCTCAGCTGCTATGCTTTTTTCCAGATCTTTCTTTGTCACTCTAATCACCCTTTTAATGGGCCAGATCTTGCTGGAACATCTCGTGGCATCTCTCTGTATCTCACTTTTAATTTGTTTGCTAATCTATTTAGAGTCACATTTTCTTGTTGCTTTTGGCGATGTAATTATCCTACAAGCAATGTTCCCATTAAGCTGTGTGGCTCTCCAGGGGTCCCGTGCAGCCGATTTGCCAGCTTTTAAATAGAAAAACCATGCATGCACGGTATTTTGAACAGGCCACGCAGCCTCTTAAAGCGGCTACGTGGCCCTCCAAAAAATTACAGAGAATATTGCCTTCGTGCTTAGCATTTTACCTTTAAAGGTGTTTCGCTTAAGTGTTGTTGAACAAACATCTTCAATTTATTTGTTTTAGTTGTTCCCTCATTTCATTGAATGTAGCCCTTTTAAAGTTATGTACCTGTCTCCTGGTCTTGGTTATTTATGTCTCTTAGATAATGTTAACGGTTATCATTCTCTAGTCATTGTCTCTCGGGGGCACTACAGCCTACATTTGTGTACATTTTTGCGTCATTAATGAATACCAGATTAAGTAGAGTATTGCTTTGAATTTTTAATATTAGAGTTGTCAAAATAGAGTAATTCATTTTGTAGCCTTCTATCTCCCACAAGATCAAATTATTTTACCTCCCAGATGTCCCTGATATATAGGGTTACATCACCTCCTTTGGTGTCTATTTTGTCTTTCCTAAACATTCTACACCTCGAATGTTGTATTAATTTCCATCCTCTGGATTTAGCCATGTTTCTGATGTTTCCACCAAATCGTAATTCCCTATTGCCACAACAGGCTCCAGTTTCTACATCTTATTTGTAGTGTGTACATACATCATATTATATATTTGCCTCCTCTCACATTCCTCATTATCTGCATATTCCTGGTCTCCAGTTCATGTGACCCTTTGAGTTTCTGAATCCATACCAGCTAGTTGATTCAATCTGTGATTCTGCTTTCTTTCTGCCCATCCCTCCCCCACACCTGTCTACGTTAAATCATTTTTGTTGCCTTGATGTCTTTTTGACAAGTCTTTTTGTGCTTACTTGGTTTAACTGTAGTCCATCTTTGCTGTACCAGTCCATTTTATTCTGGAAGGATATCCAGTTATTTATGAAGGAAGCATTGTTTTTCTCACACCATGCTGCCAGCTACTCGTTTACCTCCTCAATTATTCAGCTGTACTTCTCTCCTTTCCCTAACACTGGAGGTACACCAGAAAACATTACTTTGCCTTCTCTACCCAATCCTGATATATTTGGCCTTTAAGGCCCCTATATATTTTCCTATGTTATTTAAACCTAGAAGACTATCATTACTGAATCTCTACCTGAATCCTTCAGTATCCATTCTAACCTTTCCACAATATGTACTGCTCTAGCTCCAGGTAGATAACTCACCATCTTATAAGCAGTGTCCTTACAACATACATCACCATCTACTTTCCTGAACAAAGAATCACCTATGACTCTATGACCTGCAAACCATAGCCCTAATTAAAACCTAACTCACCAGCAGAAACGGGGCTATGTCTTTTTTCCAGGCAGTCTTCTATGGCTTTCTAACTACCTTTTTTTTCTAAGACCTTATTACCTTCTATAGTGTTGGACAGTGCCTTGTATCTGTTAGTTAAAATAATCTCATGGGTAGTTATGCAAAGATTCCTACATTTGTTGCTTCTTTTATCAGACTTAATCCAGGTCTGATGCTAATCTGATAATATCACTTAACCTGAAAGGAGTCTCACTTCTGCCTGTCCTTGTAAGTTCCTGTACCTTGACCTCTTAGGGCATAACTTTTTCCTTAGCCTCACTGATTAACAGACAGATTTTGCATCTCTTCACTCCCTCTATTGTATTTGACCTTCTCGTAGGTGAACATCTCACAGCAAACACTTCATGGTGTCTATTGTGTTCCGAACACAGATGAAACTGCACACAGGGAGGTTAAAGTAACAGTGACCTCAGTCTTTATTAAGACACTCCAGAGTGAGGAACAGGCCTCAGGGGCCGGCTTATATACAGTGCTCCCAAGGGATGCTGGGATCCCTTGGGACTTCAGGGGATGCGCTCCCTGGTGGCGGAAGATGGGAGTGCATGCTTTACAGATACACAACATCACTCCCCGCCAAAGTCAAAGTGAAAACTATTTACAAGGTGAGGTGGTCGGGAGCCTTTCTTTTCCTGGTGGACCGCCTCTGTACAAATGTCTGTTTTGGTGTGTTGGCTGTGCCCTCGCTGGGCTGGCGTGTTGTTGGCCCTGCAGGGCTGCTGGGTGATCCTGGCCTTGCTGGGCTGTTGGGTGTGATGGGTTCGATTTCCTGGTCCGGGATGGTGTCGTTGATCCTTTGGGTGTGTGTTGTGGGCTCGAAAAAGATGGTGTCTGCTGTGGGTTGTTCAGGGCAGTCTGTGAACTGCAGCCTCGTTTGGTCCAGGTGCTTTCTGCAAATTTGTCCATTATCTAGTTTGACTGCGAACACCCTACTCCCTTCTTCAGCTATCACCGTGTCCGCGATCCACTTGGGACCATGTCCATAGTTTATCACATACACAGGGTCATTCAGATCAATTTCCCGTGACATAGTGGTGCGACCATCGTTTACATTTTGTTGCTGCCACCTGATCTCTACCTAATCATGCAGTTTGGGGTGAACCAACGAGAGTCTGGTTTTAAGTGTCCTTTTCATGAGTAGCTCAGCCGGGGGCATCCCTGTGAGCGAGTGGGGTCTCGTGCGGTAGCTGAGCAGTACTCGGGACAGGCGGGTTTCGAGTTAGCCTTCTGTGACTCGTTTAAGGCTCTGTTTGATTGTTTGTACTGCCCGCTCTGCCTGCCCATTGGAGGCTGGTTTAAACAGGGCCGAAGTGACATGTTTGACCCCATTGCGGGTCATGAATTCTTTAAATTCGGCACTGGTGAAACATGGCCGTTGTCACTGACCAGTATGTCAGGCAGGCCGTGGGTGGCAAACATAGCCCTCAGGCTTTCAATGGTGGCGGTGGCGGTGCTTCCCGACATTATTTCACATTCAATTCATTTTGAAAAAGCATCCACCACCACCATGAACATTTTACCAAGAAACGGGCCCGCATAGTCGACATGGATCCTCAACCATGGTCTGGAGGGCCAGGCCCACAAACTTAGTAGTGCCTCTCTGGGCGCGTTGCTCAACTGAGCACACACGCTGCATTGCCGTACACAGGACTCTCCTAAGTCAAAGTCGATACCGGGCCACCACACGTGGGATCTGGCTATCGCTTTCATCATGACTATACCCGGGTGTGTGCTGTGGAAATCCGAGATGAATGTTTCCCTGCCCTTTTTGGGTAGCACTACGCGGTTATCCCACAACAGGCAGTTTGCCTGAATGGACAGCTCGTCCTTTCGCTACTGGAATGGCTTGATTAGCTTTTGCATTTCAACGGGGATGCTGGCCCAGCTCCCATGCAGTACACAGTTTTTTTACTAGGGACAGCAGAGGATCTTGACTGGTCCAAGTCCTAATCTGGCGGGCCGTGACAGGTGATTTATCATTTTCAAATGCTTCCATGACCATCAACAAGTCTGCGGGCTGCGCCACCATCAACAAGTTTGCAGGCTGCGCCATTTCCACCCCTGTGGTGGGCAATGGTAGCCGACTGAGAGCATCAGCACAGTTCTCGGTGCCTGGCCTGTGGTGGATGGTATAGTTATACACTGATAGCGCGAGTGCCCACCTTTGTATGCTGGCTGAGGCATTAGTATTTATCCCCTTGTTTTCAGCGAACAGTGATATGAGGGGCTTGTGATCGGTTTCCAGCTCAAATTTGAGGCCAAACAGCTACTGATGCATTTTCCTTACCCCGAACACACACGCTAATGCCTCTTTCTCAATCATGCTGTAGGCCCTCTCGGCCTTAGACAAGCTTCTGGAGGCATAAGCGACAGGTTGCAACTTCCCTGCAATGTTGACTTGTTGTAATACACACCCGACTCCGTACGACGACGCATCACATGCTAGCACAAGTCTTTTACACGGGTTATACAATACAAGCAGCTTGTTGGAGCATAAAATGTTTCTGGCTTTCTCAAAAGCAATTACTTGTTTTTTTTCCCCATACCCAGTTCTCACCTTTACGCAATAACACATGTAGGGGCTCTAAGAGGGTGCTTAACTCCGGTAGAAAATAGTTGAGTTGTCCCAGAAACGACTGCAGCTCCGTGACGTTCTGTGGCCTGGGCACATTCCTGATAGCCTCTGTCTTGCCGTCTGTGGGCCGACTACCGTCCGCCGCGATCTTTCTCCCCAAAAGCTCTACTTCTGTTGCCATGAAGACAAATTTCGACCTCTTCAGCCGTAACCCTACGCGATCCAGTCGCTGGAGGATCTCCTCCAGGTTTTGTCGGTGCTCGACGGTGTCCCGACCCGTGACCAATATGTCGTACTGAAAGACCACCGTGCGTGGTACCGACTTGAGTAGGCTCTCCATGTTTCTCTGGAAGATCGCTGCAGCCGACCAAATTCCAAACGGACATCTGTTGTAGATGAATAGTCCCTTGTGCGTGTTGATGCAGGTGAGGCCCTTCGAAGACTCCTCCAGCTCCTGCATCATGTAGGCCGATGTCAGGTTGAGCTTGGTGAACGTCTTGCCTCCTGCCAGCGTCGCAAATATGTCGTCTGTCTTAGGTAGCGGGTATTGGTCCTGTAGCGAGAAACGATTAATAGTTACTTTATAATCGCCGCATATCCTGACTGTGCCATCACCTTTGAGTGCTGGAACAATCTGTCTGGCCCACTCGCTGAATTCCACTGGGGAGATGATGCCTTCGTGTTGCAGCCTATCCAGCTCGATTTCCAGTCTCTCCCTCATCATGTGAGGTACCACTCGCGCCTTGTGGTGAATGGGTCGTGCCTCTGGGACCAAGTGGATCCGCACCTTCGCCCCGGAAAAGTTTCCAATGCCTGGCTCGAAAAGGGAAGGAAATTTTTTAAGAACCTGGGTACCTGGGTACATGAGGCCTCATCGACATATGATAGCGCTCGGATGTCATCCCAGTTCCAGCGGAATTTGCCGAGCCAGCTCCTTCCAAGCAGTATGGGGCCATCACCCAGGACAATCTAGAGTGGCAGTTCATGCACCATGCCCTTGTCAGTGACCTTGACCATGGCGCTGCCCAGGACAGTGATAAGCTCTTTGGTGTACGTTCTCAGTTTCGTGTGGATGGGGCTCAGGGCTGGTCTGAATGCCTTGTTGCACCACAGTCTCTCAAACATCTTTTTACTCATGATGGATTGGCTAGCGCCAGTGTCCAGTTCCATTGCTACGGGTAAGCCATTCAATTTTACGTTTAGCATTATAGATGGACATTTTGTCGAAAATGTGTGCACCCCGTGTACTTCAGCATCTGCCTCATCTCTCTCTCAGGCTCGAAATTGCTTTGATCCACCATGGACCGATCTTCCTCTGCCACATGTGGTTAGCAGATTTTGCAGAGCTTGCAGCTAGTCTGCAAGCTCATTGGAGGTGCCCCATTGTTCCACAGCTCTTGCAAACATACCCTTTGAAGTGGCATGAATAGGCTGAATGGAAGCCTCCACAACGTCAACAAGGTGTGAATTGCCTTGCATTCATCCTTTGTTGCGGACTCAGTCATCTGGGTCACCTGAGGCCTGCTGGCAGTTGCAGACTCATGGTTTCTGCCCTGTACATTTCTGCTCGCAAACACAGTTCCAGTTAATTTATGAACATTGCTAGCTCTTGTGTGCTGAGAGATTTGTTTGGTATTATCACTGGTGGACATAAACGCCTGTGCTATCGCAATGGCCTTACTGAGGGCCGGTGTCCTTACAGTCAAAAGTTTTCGTAGGATGGTCTCGTGACCAATGCCCAGTACAAAAAAGTCTCTGAGCATTTGCTCCAGGTGGCCATCAAACTCACATTGTCCTGCAAGTCTCCTTAGCTCGGCGACATAGCTCGCTACTTCCTGACCTTCAGATCGCTGGCACGTGTAGAACCAATACCTTGCCATCAGCACACTCTCTCTCGGGTTAAGATGCTCTGAACCAGGGTACACAGCTCCTCATACGACTTATCTGTGGGTTTCACCGAAGCCAGAAGATTCTTCATGAGGCTGTAGGTCGGTGCCTCGCAGACCGTGAGGAGGACCGCTCTCCTTTTTGCAGCGCTTCCTTCTCTGTCCAGCTCGTTGGCTACAAAGTACTGGTCTAGCTGTTCGACATAGGCTTCCCAGTCCTCACCCTCCGAGAACTTCTCCAGGATGCCCACAGTTTGCTGCATCTTTGCGTTGGATTCGTATTCTCATCGCCAGTTGTTGTGTTCCTAACACAGATGAGGCTGCACACAGAAAGGTTAAAGTAACAGTGACCTCGGTCTTTAATAAGACACTCCAGAGTGAGGAACAGGCCTTCGGGGCCGGCTTATATACAGTGCTCCCAAGGGATGCTGGGATCCCTTGGGACTTCAGGGGATGCGCTCCCTGGTGGCGGAACATGGGAGTGCATGCTTTACAGATACACAACAGTGTCCATTTTAGTTCTACTTTTCTCAGCTGTTTCCTGTCTTGTTGTATTTCTCCGATTGCTTCCTTTCGGTTTAACTTTATATCCCAGATGTTCCCTTTTGATTCTACTTCGCTCAGGTATTCTTATTTATTTTAGCTTGTTTCGGATGATGTCCTATGTTATCTAATTCACACAGGTGTCCTCTTTCACCTTTATTCATCCCTCCAGCATCCCTTTAATATCTACTTCTGCCTATGCTTCTGGGGTGTTTTACCCTCTCTGCTATTGTATTATATAACAGCTGAAGTTTTGGGCTGTTCTGAAGATTTGGAGAAACAAATGCATAATTTCTTGCTTGAAACCTATTGGTGGGAACACTTAACAGTTTCCCAATCATGCTGAAACTCATATATTTGTTGGAGGATTCCAAGAGTCCTCCTGGAGTAGAGCTGTTTCATTGTATCATCATTATTTATGTTCTTATCAATATTCACAGTTCCACATAGAATCTATGGTCCGCTTGGTGGTATTTTATTCTTTGCAATCTGTGCACCCCAATGTTTGGCAATGGTTTTGAAAGTCAGCAAATTCCATTGTATTGTGCGCCCATTAAAGGGATATGAGTAGAAGGTAGAATGGTAGGAATGAGATCAACCAAAAGGGGCAGACATTTTCAAATGTCCTACTTTCTTATATGAATCTGTAATGTACATTGGACTTTTTTGCCCTTTTAAGTTTCTTGGTGCATGTTGCTATTCTCTGTCATATTTTAGCATCACTGCAGCTGAATAAGATCTATTTGTAGGTCGGTCTCTGGGAAATCTTGAGTTAAGGCAGCAGGTGATATATGTTTCTGCATCATTTCTTGCTTGAAATCTATTGGTGGGAACACTCCCACCAGGTGGAAAGATAGAAACATAGAAAACATAGAAAGGAGTAGGCTATTCGGCCCTTTCAGCCTGCACCATCATTCAATATGATCATGGCTGATCATGCAACTTCAGTACCCCACTCCTGCCTTCTCTCCATATCCCCTGATCCCTTTAACTGTAAGGGCCACATCTAACTCCCTTTTGAATATATCCAATGAACTGAACTCAACAACTTTCTGTGGTAGAGAATTTCATAGGTTCACAATTCTCTGGGTGAAAAAGTTTCTCCTCATCTCAGTCCTATATGTCTTACCCATTATCCTTAGACTGTGACCCCTGGTTCTGAACTTCCCCAACATCGGGAACATTCTTCCTGCATCTAACCTGTCCAATCCCGTCAGAATTTTATATGCTTCTATGAGACCCCTTCTCATTCTTCTAAATTCTAGTGAATATAAGCCTAGTCGATCCAGTCTTTCTTCATATGTCAGTCCTGCCAATAGCAAGAATGTCCTTCCTCAGATTAGGAGACCAAAATTGCACACAATACTCAAGGTGTGGTCTCACCAAGGCCCTGTACAACTGCAGCAAGACCTCCCTGCTCCTATACTCAAATCCTCTCGCTATAAAGGCCAACACGCCACTTGCTTTCTTTACTGCCTGCTGTACCTGCAAGCCTTCTTTCAATGACTGATGTACCATGACACCCAGGTCTCATTGCACCTCCCCTTTTACTAATCTGTCATCATTCAGATAATAATCTGCCTTCCTGTTTTTGCCACCAAAGTGGATAACCTCACACTTATCCACATTATACTGCATCTGCCATGCATTTGCCCACTCACCTAGCCTGTCCAAGTCACCCTTCAGCCTCTTAACATCCTCCTCACAGCTCACACTGCCACCCAGCTTAGTGTCATCTGCAAACTTGGAGATATTACATTCAATTCCTTTGTCTAAATCATTAATATATATCGTAAATAGCTGGGGTCCCAGCACTGAACCTTGCTGCACCCCACTAGTCACTGCCTGCCATTCTGAAAAGGACCCGCTTATTCCCACACTTTGCTTCCTGTCTACCAACCAGTTCTCTATCCAGGTCAATACATTACCCCCAATCCCATGTGCCTTAATTTTGCACACTAATCTCTTATGTGGGACCTTGTCAAAAGCTTTTTGAAAGTCCAAAAACACCACATCCACTGGTTCTCCCTTATCCACTCTACTCGTTACATCCTCAAAAAATTCTAGAAGATTTGTCAAGCATGGTTTCCCTTTCATAAATCCATGCTGACTTGGACTGATCCTGTCACTGCTTTCCAAATGCGCTGCTATTACATCTTTACTAATTGATTCCAGCATTTTCCCCACTACCAATGTCAGGCTAACCGGTCTATAATTCCCTGTTTTCTTGCTCCTTTTTTTAAAAGTGGGGTTACATTAGCTACCCTCCAATCCATAGGAACTGATCCAGAGTCCATGGAATGTTGGAAAATGACCACCAATGCACCTACTATTTCTAGTGCCACTTCCTTAACTACTCTGGGATGCAGACTATCAGGCCTGGGGATTTATCGGCCTTCAATCCCATCAATTTCCCAAACACCATTTCCTGACTAATAAGGATTTCCCTCAGTTCCTCCTTCTCGCTAGACCCTCGGTCCCCTAGTATTTTCGGGAGGTTATTTGTGTCTTCCTTAGTGTAGACAGAACCAAACTTTTTGTTCAATTGGTCTGCCGTTTCCTTGTTCCCCATTATGAATTCACCTGATTCTGACTGCAAGGGACCTACAATAGTCTTCATTAATCTTTTTCTCTTCACATATCTATAGAAGCATTTGCAGTCAGTTTTTATGTTCCCTGCAAGCTTACATTCATACTCTATTTTCCCCCTCCTAATTAAACCCTTTGTCCTCCTCTGCTGAATTCTAAATTTCTCCCAGTCCTGCTGCTTTTTCTGGCCAATTTATATGCCTCTTCCTTGAATTTAACACTATCCCTAATTTCCCTTGTTAGCCACGGTTGAGCCACCTTCCCCTTTTTATTTTTATGCCAGACAGGGATGTACAATTGTTGTAGTTCATCCATGTGATCTTTAAATGTCTGCCATTGCCTATCTACTATCAACCCTTTAAGTATCATTCGCCAGTCTATCCTAGCCAATTCATGTCTCATATCATCGAAGTTACCTTTCTTTAATATCTTCCGTAAAATAAGATTTCTTATGCTCCTAGGATGATAACTGGAACACAGAATTTAGTCATGCATCAGTTATTCAATCAGCCTCTCTAATAGAAGCGAAAATTATATTTCATAGGAAAATTCTGGATATCCTCTACAACAGGGGTCCTCAACCTTTTTGCTTCTGAGGCCTTCCCTCCCGTGGTATAAAATTTCCACAGACCCCATGTGGCGGGGCGGGGGAGGATGGGTAGAAGGGGATATGGGGAAGAAAAGGGAATGGGGGGAGGGGGGTGGTTGGAGGGAATGTGTGAGCGGTGGAGATGGGGGTTCATCTCACATGGTTGCTATTAGCTACTATCAACGTTCACTAGGTCTTGGCCCCTCAACACAAAGAGGGATAACTTTCCACCCACTTTACG